>NC_092373.1:46111448-46720198 GCF_030028105.1 Mobula birostris
AAAATAAGTTACCATAAACAGTCTAATAGGAGGGTGTCATCACTTCCCCAGCTATAGGTTGACTCATTATAGAGCCTAATGGCCGAGGTAAGAAAGACCTCATATTGTGCCCTTTGGAGCAGCACAATTGTCTTAGTCTGTTAATAAAAATGTTCCTCTGTTCAGCCAGGGTGTCATGCAGAGAGTAAGGAACATTGTCCAGAATTGCCAGGACTTTCTGTAGGTCGTTTGTTCTACCGTAGACTCCAGTATGTCCAGTTGTACTCCTATAATAGAGCCAACATTTCTAATCAGTTTATTGAGCCTGTTGGCATCGTCCGTGTTGATATTATTGCCTCAGTGCACCGCCACATAGAGGATTGTACTGGAGACAACAGACTGGTAGAACATGTGAAGAAGATGCTTGCCTACTTCAAAGGAACTCAGTCTCCTCAGGAAGTAAAGGTGACTTTGGCCCTTCTTGTACACAGCCTCTGTGTTGGAGCTCCACTCAAGTCTGTCATCCAGGTTACCATTGACCTCCCCCCCGCCCCCCAGATTTTATCACTCACCTTCACAATAGAGGCAATTCAGAGTGGCCAACAAGCACAGCACACCAACCTGCACTTCTTTTTTGTGATGGGGAGAAATGCAGATGGTCAACCTACATGGTTACAGGGTGTACGTGAAAGTCCAGACAAATGACCTGAAGACAGGATGAAACATGGGAACCCAGAGCTGGGAATTAGAAACTCAATTAGCCATGTTATTTTGCCACATTTCACTTTAAAGTCATTCCATTGAGATTGAATTATGCAATGCATACCACTAAGCTTACTTCCATGGGCTGTTCTTTACATTCATAAGTCACATTCAATGACTCCTTAAATTTGTGTGTGGTAAATAACTCACTTATGAGCAATATAATGTTTTAGTTGGTTGAGTTGCTAATCCATACTGGGATATCACCAGAAGGTGACCATTCTAAACACTGGCAGAGTTAAACTGTCCAAATGCTTCAATGCAATATTATTGGAGGGAGACCTCGCTGGAGAATGTAAAAGACTTATTGGCTTTTTTCTTGAAAAAAGTAATAAAAAGAAACTCTCTCTGGTGCCCTTGCAAGTATTTACTTCCCCAAACATGTGGTCATTACCCTGGTAAATGCACTTTGTCAAACTTTGCTGTGCACAGTTGGCCTCCTGAATTTATAAAAATGACCGTGTTACCTTGATAAATAGGTCATTGGCTTTAAAGAGCTTTGGGATTTCCTGAGGTGATGAAATGTGCTGTAGTAATGTGAATTCTCTCTTTATATATATTTTTTATTAATGTGGCATTTTTAGAAACCAATGAGGACCCCATTACTCTGTTTTCTTGATTATAGATTTATATTTTGTTGGCATCCAAAAAGTGCATTGGAATCCATTCACTACATCAGAACACATTGATTTATGGTGAAATAATATAAAACTAAACATAATACACTAATATAAACAACTGTTGCAATAAAAGCAGCACCTTCCTGGACCTTATGTGACATGTAGTCCATGGGACAATAATATGGTCTGTTCAAAATGGTATTTTAAAAAAATCAATAAATGAAATGAGTTAGGACAGTTTCAGAGGCAATTATCATCTACATAGAACTTGTATTATTCAACACAAACTGCATAGGTTTGACCTTCTAAGAGAGGCCATAAGGACATTGATCCTGGAAGCAGAAAAATGTGGTAGCATTGGAGATTGTTTTCAGGCAAGACACATGGTATACTTAAATCATTGTTTAAAGGCCACATATGCTACATAAATTGTTCCTTAAATATGCTTCATTTTTCAGCCTATACTTCCACTGTGTTTACATTTCAATTGTAATAGGAAAAAAGTTTTACTGACTTAAGGTGAAGATAGGCCAACCGGAAAAAGCCTTGGGGATTTAATTGGTTGAATTTATTCCTGAGAGCAAGATTTACAGCACTATTGTGCAGAATTTCATTGGTTTTGATTCTGTTTGCTGAGTACTTCCATAAAATGAAAGTTTACAATTTCAAAAGCATCTGCTGAAATATTCTGCAGGTATTGTTTGTGGAAAATAAATTTAAAATTATTGTAACTTTGCCAGTTTTTTAAATGACCCCTAAAATCAGTTTCAAATTCCTTTGAATTGAAAAATGATCATTTATTAATTTGTTATCTGAGCAATAGTTCATTTTGTGCATTACCTTTATATCATTTGTACTCCAGTTTCCCTCTGAATCACAAAAGTGATTTACTCTTGAGTTTCAATCACCTTTCAAGACAGTTCAGGGGACAATATGGTCTGGTCTGATGTATCTCTTTACTGTTAGTTTTGTGTCGAAAACATAATATTGCCATGCTACTTCCTGGTGGCATCTATGTGCTGAGGAGCAAATCTAGATTTGAAAATAAGCTAAACAGCACTAAAAAAAAGTTTAGTAGCATGGATTGCATATTGCTTAGGGAATTCTGATGATGAGTTTTGAACCTGAAGCACTAACTCTGTCCCTCTAACTACAGATGCTATCCGGCCAGTGGAGTACCTCCTTTATTTCCTGCTTCTATTTTTGATGTGTTGGACTCAGTGAGGACCTCTGGCTGATGTATATGCAACATGAAGTGCTTGATGCTTAGGAAGCACAGACTAACTAGGAACGTGGAGACAGTATCTGGTGTAGCATTTCTGGCAAGAGTTTGAAGCCAGTGGTGTCCAGCTCTGCCTAGATACTTGCAAATATGGTAACACCATAGTGCTTGTTGTCAATGCTAGTTTGAGTGCCAGAAGCAGCCATCCAATATCAAGGTACTTTGAGACTAATTTCCCCCGGGATCAATAAAGTATTACTATGACTATGATTATGACTAAAATGATAAAATAAGTCAAAGTCAGCATGATTTCTATTAAGGGAATTGTTGCCTAACAAATCTGTTAGAGTTCTTCGAGGAAGTAACAAGCAGGTTAGACAAAGAAGAGGCAGAGGATGTCACTTACTTGGATTTTCAGAAGGCATTTGATGAGCTGCCACACTTAAGGCTGCTTAGCAAGATAAATTCCAATGATGTTACAGGAAAGAGACTAGCATACATAGTTGAATGGCTGACAGTCAGGAGGCAGTGAGTGGGAATAAAAGGGGCCTTTTCTGGTTGGCTGCTGGTGATTAATAGTGTTCCTCAGGGGTCAATATTGGGACTGCTACTTTTCACATTGTTTGTCAATGATTTGGATAAAGGAGTTGATGGCTTTGTGGCAAAGTTTGTGGATGATACAAGGATAGGTGGAGGGGTAGAAAGTGCTGAGGAAGTAAAGCGATTGCAGCAGGACTTAGACAAATTGGAAGAATGGACAAAAAAGTGGCAGATGGAATACAGTGTCGAAAAACATATGATAATGCATTTTGGTAAAGGGAACAATAGTGCAGACTATTATCTAAATGAGGAGAATGCTTAAACATCAGAGGTGCAGAGGGACATAGGAGTCCTTGTGCAAGACTCCCAGGAGGTTAATTTACAGGTTCAGTCTGTGGTAAAGAAGGCAAATGCACAGTTGGCATTTATTTCAAGGGGAATAGAAATAAAAGCAAGGAGATAATGCTGAGCCTTTATAAGACACTAGTTAGGCTGCACATGGAGTATTGTCAACAGTTTTGGGCCCCACATCACAGAAAGAATGTGTTGTCATTAGAGAGAATCCAGAGGAGGTTCACGAAGATGATTCCGGGAATATGAGGAGCACTTGGCAGCTTTGGGCCTGTGCTCACTGGAATTTGGAAGGGGAGGTAGGATCTCATTGAAACCTACTGAAATTTGAAAGGACAGGATAGGGTATGTCACTATAATTCACAGTTATGCTGAGAGCACTGTGAAGCTGCCAAAAAGTAGGTAGATCAAAAGATCATATGGCCATAGGACATAAGAGCAGAATTGGGCCATTCAGCCCATCGAGTCTGCTTCGCCATTCCATCATGGCTGATCTCAGATCCCACTCAACCCCATACACCTGCCTTCTCGCCATATCCAGAAGTGAAGAGAGTGAGCAGTTTCAACCTGCTGCGTGTCGAGATCTCTGAGGATCTAACCTGGTCCCAATATATCAATGCAGCTATAAAGAAGACAAAACAGAGACTATACTTCATTTGGAGAAGAGATTTGGTATACCAACAAAAATACTCAAAAACTTATATAGATGTACCATTGAGAGCATTTTGACAGGCTGCATTACTGTCTGGTATGGGGGGGGGGTCTACTGCACAGGACCGAAAGAAGTAGCAGGGGGTCGTAAATTTAGTCGGCTTCATCTTGGTTACTAGCCTACAAAATACCCAGGACATCTTCATGGAGCAGTGTCTCAGAAAGGCAGTGTCCATTATTAAGGACCTCCAACACCCAGGGAATGCCCTTTTCTCAGTGTAACCATCAGATAGGAGGTACAGAAGCCTGAAGGCACACACTCAGCAATTCAGAAACAGCTTTTTCCCCTCTGCCATCCGATTCCTAAATGGACATTGAACTTGTGAACACTACCTCATTTTTCAATATATATTATTCCTGGTTTTGCATGATTTTTAATCTACTCAATATACATGTACTGTAATTGATTTACTTAATTATTTTTTTCTTCTATGTTATGTATTGCATTGAACTGCTGCTGCTAAGTTAACAAATTTCACAACACATGCTGGTCAGCAATAATGACAATTTGTTGTTTTGAGGCAGCAAAAACACAAAATATATAAATTACCAAAAAAAAATGAAGACCGTAAAAACAAAACTGGAATAATGAGGTGCTGTTCTTGAATTCATCGTCCGACCGTTCATACATCTGATGGTGGAGCTGAAGAAGCTTTTTCTAAATGGCTGAGTATGAGTCTTCAGGATCCTGTACCTCATCCATGATGGTAATAATGAGAAGAGGACCTGGCCTGGATGGTGAGATTTCGTACTGATGAATATTGTTTCTTGAGGCACCACCTCTTGAAAATGTCGTCGATGGTGGGACGCTTGTGCCCATGATGGAGTTGGCTGAGTCTACATCACTTTTTAGCCTCTTGTGATCCTGTGCATTGGATCTTCCATACCAGTTTGCAATGAAACCAGTCAGAATGCTCCCTGCCATATATCTATAAAAATATGTAAGATTCTTTGGCGACATAACTGACCCTCCACAAACTCCTAATGAAGTAGAGCAGCTGGCATACCTTCCTTATGATTGCATCAGTGTATTGGCACGGAATAGATTTACCCAAGAATCTGAAGAGATCCTTCAAGTGATCTTTCAGTGAGAATTGGTGTGTGTCTTCCTGACTTCTCTATCAGGATTCCTAAAGTTTTGCCTCAGGGAAGTACATTTCCTGCTGTCTGCTGTCCTGTATCAGGAAAAATACATTCATCCTTGCATCCTTCATCCAGCACCTATGCAGTGCCCTTATTGTTTATCCCCTGTCAGCCAGACAGTACAGAGTGCAATCATCCATGCAAAATTCACTTGAAGTTATTCTTCATTGCCATCACCTGTCTCCCCACTGAAAGTCAACAGCCTTTCACCAAAATTGCTGCAGCCACTCAAGCAGCACTACTTAAGTGCACCTGTATAAACAGAGGAAGTCAGACACAATGGGAATGCACAAAAAATGAAAAAACGTGGCTTGATTTGATTATCTATTTTGTATGGAATAGATGGAGATTTTTCATTGTAACACAATCAAAATGAAGAAGGAATGCAGCATGACAGGCAGAATCTATAGAAAGGAATAAACAGTCAAAATTAGTAGCAGACCAATCGATTTGTAGAGAGAGAGAGCTTTGCACAGGTTGGGGTGAAAAGTTTAAAGTAGGAGTGTTGCAGAGGCCTCAACATATTAGAGGAGTGGATATGACTGCAAGGCCAGTTTTCTGTTCTGGGTGTCAGATGTGGGACGTCCAGGGGACTTCCAGCCTGCGTGATGGCCACACCTGCATCAGGTGCATCGAGCCACAGCTCCTTAGAGACCAAGTGAGGCAACTGGAGCTGCAGCTCAATGACTTTCAGCTTGTTAGGGAGAGTGAGGAGGTGATAGACAGTAGCTACAGGCAGGCAGTCACCCTGGGGCCACATGAGACAGATAAGTGGGTGATCATCAGGAGAGGGAAAGGAGGGAATTAGGTAGTGGAGAGCACCCCTGTGGCTGTTGCCCTTAACAATAAGTACTCCATTTTGAGTGCTCTTGGGTGGAGTGGGGGTGACCTACTTCGGGGAAGCATGCCTCTAGCACTGAGTCTGGCCTTGTGGCTGAGAAGGGTAGGGAATGGAAGAGGAGGGTGGTGGTTATAGAGGATTCTATAGTTAGGGGGACAGACAGCGATTCTGTGGACGCGAAAAAGAAACAGTGATGATAGTTTGCCTCCCAGGTGCAGGGTTCATGATGTTTCTGAGCATGTCCACAATATCCTGAAATGGGAGGGTCCAGAGGTCGTGTTACATATTTGTACCAACGACATAGGTAGAGAAAGGGTGGAAGTCCTGAAAGTAGAATACAGGAAGAAAATTGAGAAGCAGGACTTCAAAGGTAGTCATCTCAGTATTGCTGCCTGTGCCACGCAACAGTGAGTATAGGAATAGAATAATGTAGAAGATAAATGGGTGTCTGAAGGATTGGAGCAGGGGGCAGGGATTCAGGTTTTTGGATCATTGGGACCTCTTCTTGGGCAGGTGTGACCTGTACAAAAAAGATGGTTTGCACTTGAATCTGAGGGGGACCAATATCCTGATGGGGAGGTTTGCTAATGCTATTGGGGAGGGTTTAAACTAGATTTGCAGGGGGGTAGGAACCACAGTGAAGAGGCAGAGGATTGGGGAGGTTGGAGCACAAGTAGAGATAGCTTGTAGGGAGTTTGTGAGGAAGGATAGACAGATGTTAGAGCAAAGATGCACTCAGCCTGATGGTTTGAGATGTGTCTATTTTAATGCAAGGTGTAGCATAAACAAGACAGATGAACTTAGAGCGTGGATCAATATGTGGAACTGTGACGTTGTGGCCATTACAGAGACTTGGATGTCTCAGGAGCAGGATTGGCTGCTGAGTGTGCCAGGCTTTAGATATTTCAAAAAGAACAGAGAGGGAGGCAAAAGAGGTGGGGCATGGTTTTACTAATTAGGGATAAGGTCAAGGCTGCAGGAAAGGAGGAAGTCATGGAAGGATGGCTGAGTGAGTCAGTGTGGGTGGAAATCAAAAACAGGAAAGGGGCAATAATTGTACTCGGTGCTTTTTATAGACCCCCCAATAGTAACAGGGATATTAGGGAGCAGATAGGGAGGCAGATTCTGGAAAGGTGCAATAATAAGAGGGTTGTTGTGATGGGAGATTTTATTTTTTCCTAATATTGATTGGCATCTCCTTAGCACAAGGGGTTTAGATGGGGTGGAGTTTGCTAGATGTGTTCAGGAAGATTACCTGATGCAACATGTAGATAAGCTAACTAGAGGAGATGCTGTACTTGATCTGGTATTGGGAAATGAACCTGGTCAAGTGTCAGATCTCTCAGTGGGAGGGCATTTCATGGAGGTAGTGACTACAACTCTATCCCCTTCACCATAGTGCTAGAGAGGGATGGGAGCAGACAATTTGAGAAAACATTTAATTGGGGTGGGGGAAATATGATGCTGTTAGACAGGAACTTGGGAGCAGATGTTCTCAGGGAAATGCCTGGCAGAAACGTGGCAAATGTTCAGGGAACATTTGCATAGATTTCTGCATAAGTATGTTCCATTGAGGCAGGGAAAGGGCAGTAAAGAACTATGGTGTACAAAGTACGTAGAAAATCTAGTTAAGAAGAAAAGAAAAGTTTATGAAAGGTTCAAGAAACCAGGTACTGTTAGAGCTCTAGAAAATTACAAGGTTGCTAGGAAGGAGCTTAAGAATGGAATTAGGAGAGCCAGAAGGGGACATGAGAAGGCCTTGGTTAGATTGAAAACTTGGCCGAGTGGTGTAATAACAACAACCTCTCAACGTCAATAAGACCGATTGTAGACCAGGAGAAGGAAACTAGAGGTCCATGAGCCAGTGATCGCCAGAGGATCAGAGGTGGAGAGGGTCAGTAACTTTAAATTCCTAGTTGTCACTACCTCAGAGGATCTGTCCCAGACCTATCATATAAATATTATTGCAAAGAAGCCACAACAGTGCCTCTACTTCCTCAGGAGTGTGTGGAGGTTCAGCATGTCATCAAAAACCTTGGCAAATTTCTATAAATATGAGATGGAAAGTGTGCTGACTGGCTGTATTACGCCCTGGTATGAGGACACTAATGCCTACAAAAGGTTTTGGATTCAGTCCTCCCAACCATTGAGCACGTCATCAAGAAATGTTGCTGAAGAAAAGCAGCATCTATTACCAAAGATCCTCACCACCAAGGCCATGCTCTTTTCTCATTGCTACCATCGGCTAGAAGGTACAGGTGCCTCAGGACTCTCACCACCAGGTTCAAGAACAGTTACTACCCCTCAACCATCAGGCTCTTGAACAAAAGGGACAGCTACACTCATTTAAGGATTATGTTATGTTGTTATTTCATACATGTTATTTATTGCTATTTATTTTTATCTGAGGTTGCACAGTTAGTTTACAGTTTACAGCTACTGTTCTATAGATTTGCTAAGTATGCCCACAGAAAAAGTATCTCAAGATTGTATATGGTGAAATGTATGTACTCTGATAACAAATTTTACTTTGCCTTTTACTGTGGGATATATCCCATCAGACTTTGGGACCTATCTGTTTTAATGCTTTTAAGAGACCCAACACTAACTCCTCCTTTAATTCAAAATGCCCTATTTTTGGCACGGATCTTCTTGAACTCCATGCTGTTTTTCTTGGTAAATACTGACATAAAATACTCATTCAGAGCTTCATCCATATCCATTGCATCTGAGCACATGTTCCCCACTTTATTAATGAGTGGTCCTACCCGCTCCCTAATTACCCTCCTGCTTCTGATGTATGCTTAGAATGCTTTTAGATTTTCTTTCAACTTGCCAAGGACATTTTATGGCCCCTCCTGGCTTTCCTGATTCCCTTCTTTAAGTTCCTTTCTGGCTTCTCTATAATCCTCAAGAGCTCTGTTTGGTTCTATATGTAGATTTTACGTACAAAATGTAGATCAAAGTGGGGATTATCATTTGCTTTATTTGGGATATATTTCATAGGGTTTCTCATAATTGTGATATCCCAACATTTGAAATATTATTTATACATAATATCTTAAAAGAATCCCTAGCTCTGGAATAAAAAGGTAGAGAATGTAGAATAGGTGTCACTGTTTAAAAAAAAGTTTTAGTGTGGACTTCTAAACAATTATGTAACCCTAACTCTAGATTTACATCTGGTAATATCACTCAGAAGTAATAAAATTCTATTATAAATGCAAACACGAGGAAATCTGCAGATACTAGAATTTCAAGCAACACACACAAAAATTGCTGGTGAATGTAGCAGGCCAGGCAACATCTATAGGAAGAGGTACAGGTGACGTTTCGGGCCGAGATGTTCAGCGAAACGGTTTCCCAGCCTCGACACTTACGCTCTGTCCGCCAGAGAAAGCAGGATCTCCCAGTGGCCACACATTTTAATTCCACATCCCATTCCCATTCTGATATGTCTATCCACGGCCTCCTCTACTGTAAAGATGAAGCCACACTCAGGTAGGAGAAACAACACCTTATATTCTGTCTGGATAGCCTCCAACCTGATGGCATGAACATTGACTTCTCTAACTTCCGTTAATGTCCCACCTCCCCTTCATACCCCATCCATTATTTATGTATTTATTATTATTATTAAGGTTTTACTCCCTCCCTCTCTCTCTCTCTCTCTCTCTCTCTCTCTCTCTCTCTCTCTCTCTCTCTCTCTCTCTCTCTCTTTTTTCTCCCTCTGTCTCTCTCACTATACTCCTTGCCCATCCTCTGGGCTTCCACCCTCCCCCTTTCTTTCTCCCTAGGCCTCCCATCCCATGATCCTCTCCCTTCTCCAGCCTCATATCCCTTTTGCCAATCAACTTCCGAGCTCTTAGCTCCATCCCTCCCCCTCCTGTCTTCTCCTATCATTTCGGATCTCCCCCTCCCCCTCCCACTTTCAAACCTCTTACTGTCTCTTCTTTCAGTTAGTCCTGACAAAGGGTCCCGGACCGAAACGTCAACTGTACCCCTTCCTATAGATGCTGCCTGGCCTGCTGCATTCACCAGTATTTTTTGTGTGTGTTGCTTCTACTATAAGTGTTCTTTATGTTCTCTTTTTCACTGCAACTGCATTGTGATTATCTTGTTCAGATTTGGATGTTGTTTTTTCTTAAAACCAATCTCACTTAAGTTAAAAAAAAATAAAAACCCAATGGACCTAAGGTAGCAATTTTCTCCTAGAGCTCCTTATTTGATGGTCAAATCCATCAATTGACATTAAAGGAAGATTTCGGTCAATTTTCCTCATGTGTTGAAAGAATAATGGCTGCCAAACTACTTGTTAATTAAACTAGGTCAGTGAATGAACATCTAGAGAGCCAGGAATAAACAGCAAACCCACATTACCTTTTTCATTATCTACCCATTATTACTAACTAGTCTGTTTTCCAATCATAAGAAATCATAAGGCATAGGAGAAAAATTATACCATTCAGCCTATCGAGTCTGCTCCACTATTTGATCATGGCTGATTTATTTTCCTTCTCAACCCCATTCTCTTACATCTGCTTTAAGTAAACCCAATGACAGCTGTCTATGGCAATGAAGTCCTTAGATTCTGTGATTGATAACACTGGACAGCAAATTTTTCAAAAGTGTTGACAAAAATGTCTGAAATATTTTGTGGTTTTAATAGTCTGCTTGAAGTTAAACACAAATATAAGTTCAGACTACTTGTATCATGCAGGAATTTGTAGAAACAAGAAATCAACTCTTATTGAATACAATGCATTTAATTGCATGATGGTGCTGATGTTTTGCAGGAGTTCAACTAAGTAAAACCTTTTGTTGATGATTTTCATTTGTACTCCATGTCTGAGGCTTCTTGTGTAAGTGTTCAGCATTGATGGATTCCAGTTGCCCAGGTACCATTTCTCCATGATTGCAATGTCCTGTTGAAACCTTTCACCATGCTCGTCACTGATTGCACCAAGGCCTTCAGAGAAGAATTCTAAATGGGAATGCAGAAAATGAATCTTTAGTGACATGTTGTGCTTCATAGTTTTGTATGCTTGAAGCATGTTGTCAACCAGTTGCACATAGTTTGGTGCTGTAGTTGCCAAGAAATTTTTTAAAAACATCCTTGAATGCCTTCCATGCAATTTTTTCCAGTCCCACTAGAATTTCATTAAATTGCCTGTCATTGATGACCTGTTTGATTTGTGGAGCAATAAAAATGCCTTCCTTATCTTGGCATCGGTTATCTAGGCCTTAGGGAAACATTTTTTTCCACTATCAAAATCCTTCACCTTACTTGTTAATTGCTTTTGTAAAAATTTTTCATAAACTACAGTTTTAAATGAAGAGGAGGCAAAAATATCTTTGGTTTTTCTACAAGTGGCTTATGCATCACACTTTTCTGCCCTGGAACCAACTGCTTCTGGAGGTTTTGTGCCTGGTGACAGCAGATTCCATCCTTTTAGTCTTGAACCCAGTAATTCTGCTTTTGCGTTTAAAAAAAAAACAACCAATTCAATGACCTGGTAATTTAACTCAGATTGAGTTATCAGATAAGGCTCACTTGACATAAAGGGTTCAAAATCTCTATCAGTATTAGTGTCATTTTCCAGTCCTGACTCATGCATCATGGCATCTTTGTCTGCTTCCTCTCGACTCCATGACGCTGGAGATTTTGATACTAGAAGACTATCATCAGGCAGCACAGGTCTCAAGGCTGAAGGGAGACTGGGCTATTCAATGGATTTATTGCTTTTAGCAGAGAAACTAGACACACTGGTCAGACAGAAGTAGTAGCCTGTCCTTTTGTTCTTGCATATCATTCGGACAGTGAACAGAATTGACTTCTGTGTTCTGCTGGACCAAGCTCTAAGAATGACAGTGCATGTTGTGAAACAAATGTGAGGAGCCCAGGCTTTGCCTTGGTTGCCAATTTTACAGACAAAGTAGAGCTCACAGACCTTCTTAATAAGAGGTGTCATGCCCTGCCTTTGAGATTTAAGTGTATACTCACCAAAAATATGGCAGAAAGCATTGTGGCTGTTGCAACATTGGTGAGACATTTTTCTATCACAAGTACTCCTGAAAACACAATTACTGTATTATAATCGGTACGTACAATATGCTATGCGCATAGAATATGCGCATCTATGTGATCGCAAACCGATATACATGTAAACGCAATGCATAGAATGGTGTGTGCTTGATACTTTTATAGCCTTTCTAAATCCTGTCCTGCCATTCAACATCTGCTCTGCCTAAGCATGCCCAGGCATGCCTGGACAAGATAGAAAACTTTTCAGCTTACATTATGGCTAACATTTCAATTGAATTTAAATTATGAATTCATATAACAAATATAGGTGATTACAAAGAAATGGTGCGTGATAGGGAAAATTTCATGGTGATTTTCATGATCATCAGCCCAAATCCATAAGTACACCCAAAAGTATTCAGCAAGCAAATTATTGACGTTCAGTGTAATCACTGTCTTTGGACTAGGGGGCTTCTCCTTTTTACCAAGCTCAGCTTTCTAAGCACAGCAGCTGCCACTTATAAAGATCAAAGTGTTGTTATTGACTAAGTTAAGCTTCCAACTAATATCATTTGTTTAGCTTCTTGTCGTAAGCAGAAACCAGTCTTCGATTCTTAATGCAAATGGGAAACAGTAATCAGTTTGAAGTTGAAAACACAGCTTTACAAATAAGCACTGTCTATAGAGCTACAGACTTGCTGGCCCCTCAGCACCTGCATTGATTTCTCCAGAGTTGCAGTGTAAGACAATCGGTTATTTAATTTGGCTTGTCTTAAAGTAGACAACACTGGCTAAGTTGTTTACTTCAAGGAAGCTTTCAGACCAGATGGAAAATATCGCTTAGCCTATCAATAGATGGTGGACAAAGAAGTTGGAAGATTTATGTACTCAGGAAGTCAATTTCACAGCAGTAATTATGGGTACCTGGGATCTCTGCTTCCAGAAACTTCTACACCATTTATGTTGAAAGATATCTGAAAAAATATCACCTGTGCGAATTCACACAATTGGCAGAGAAATGGTATAAATGTAGATAGCTGTTCAGGCATTTTAGGAATTCTCCAGGAATCTCAAGAAGTATGACAGAGAGACAAGTGAACTAGAATCTATTTTTCTGCCTTTGATTTCTGTGACTAACAACTGGGTCTAATGTGGCTCCTGGATATGTTCTTTTTAGCTTATAGAATTGTACCTATGTTTTGGAAGTCCTGTGTGTTTTAGAAATCATTTGTAACTTGGAAATCTTTTTTTTAAGATAGGAACTCTCTGAGTTTTAAATGTGTTTTATGAATGCTGTTTGGATTTAAATGAGTATCACTAAAAAATAAATGAACTGTGTTTAAAATACCTTGTTAGCTGAAAGTATCTTCTCCTTGGTAGTGAGAGTACTGTTCAGATAGTACGAATTGGCAGCTAAACTTAGCATGGTGCATAAACAGGGAAGTGAACTGGTCTTTGAAGTTGTTACAGTATAATATTCCTTTATTGAGAGTACTCATGTTTATCTACATCTGATAGGGCTTAATGTCTTTATCTGAGTTTAGAACTTCGTAGTCAGCAAACCCAATAACAAAATAATTCATTATTCTCTTGCTAAAGAAATTGCACTCATCTCATAGATCATAGATCATAGAATAGTACAGCACAGTACAGGCCCTTCGGCCCACAATGTTGTGCCGACCCTCAAACCCTGCCTCCCATATAAGCCCCCACCTTAAATTCCTCCATATACCTGTCTGGTAGTCTCTTAGACTTCACTAGTGTATCTGCCTCCACCACTGACTCAGGCAGTGCATTCCATGCACCAACCACTCTCTGAGTAAAAAACCTTCCTCTAATATCCCCCTTGAAATTCCCACCCCTTACCTTAAAGCCATGTCCTCTTGTATTGAGCAGTGGTGCCCTGGGGAAGAGGCACTGGCTATCCACTCTATCTATTCCTCTTATTATCTTGTACACCTCTATCATGTCTCCTCTCATCCTCCTTCTCTCCAAAGAGTAAAGCCCTAGCTCCCTTAATCTCTGATCATAATGCATACTCTCTAAACCAGGCAGCATCCTGGTAAATCTCCTCTGTACCCTTTCCAATGCTTCCACATCCTTCCTATAGTGAGGTGACCAGAACTGGACACAATACTCCAAGTGTGGCCTGACCAGAGTTTCATAGAGCTGCATCATTACATCACGACTCTTAAACTCTATCCCTTGACTTATGAAAGCTAACACCCCATAAGCTTTCTTAACTACCCTATCCACCTGTGAGGCAACGTTCAGGGATCTATGGACATGTACCCCCAGATCCCTCAGCTCCTCCACACTACCAAGTATCCTGCCATTTACTTTGTACTCTGCCTTGGAGTTTGTCCTTCCAAAGTGTACCACCTCACACTTCTCCGGGTTGAACTCCATCTGCCACTTCTCAGCCCACTTCTGCATCCTATCAATGTCTCTCTGCAATCTTTGCCAATCCTCTACACTATCTACAACACCACCAACCTTTGTGTTGTCTGCAAACTTGCCAACCCACCATTCCACCCCCACATCCAGGTCGTTAATAAAAATCACGAAAAGTAGAGGTCCCAGAACAGATCCTTGTGGGACACCACTAGTCACAATCCTCCAATCTGAATGTACTCCCTTCACCACCACCCTCTGCCTTCTGCAGGCAAGCCAATTCTGAATCCACCTGGCCAAACTTCTCTGGATCCCATGCCTTCTAACTTTCTGAATAAGCCTACTGTGTGGAACCTTGTCAAGTGCCTTACTAAAATCCATATAGATCACACCCACTGCACTACCCTCATCTATATGCCTGGTCACCTCCTCAAAGAACTCTATCAGGCTTGTTAGACACGATCTGCCCTTCACAAAGCCATGCTGACTGTCCCTGATCAGACCATGATTCTCTACATGCCTATAGATCCTATCTTTAAGAATCTTTTCCAACAGCTTTCCCACCACAGACGTAAGGCTCACTGGTCTATAATACCGGACTATACCTACTACCTTTTTTGAACAAGGGGACAACATTCACCTCCCTCCAATCCTCCGGTACCATTCCCGTGGACAATGAGGACATAAAGATCCTAGCCAGAGGCTCAGCAATCTCTTCTCTCACCTCGTGGAGCATCCTGGGGAATATTCCGTCAGGCCCCGGGGACTTATCTGTCCTAATGTATTTTAACAACTCCAACACCTCCTCTCCCTGAATATCAGCATGCTCCAGAACATCATATTGTTCTCACTATCACCACGTTCCCTCTCATTGGTGTATACCGAAGAGAAGTATTCATTGAGGACCTCGCTCACTTCCACAGCCTCCAGGCACATCTTCCTACCTTTATCTCTAATCAGTCCTACCTTCACTCCTGTCATCCTTTTTTTCTTCACATAATTGAAGAATGCCTTGGGGTTTTCCTCTACCCTACTGAACAAGGCCTTCTCATGCCCCCTTCTTGCTCTTCTCAGCCCCTTCTTAAGCTCCTTTCTTGCTTCCCCATATTCCTCAATAGACCCATCTGATCCTTGCTTCCTAAACCTCATGTATGCTGCCTTCTTCCTCCTGACTAGATTTTCCACCTCACTTGTCACCCATGGTTCCTTCACCCTACCATTCTTTATCTTCCTCAGCAGGACAAATTTATCCCTTACATCCTGCAAGGGATCTCTAAACATCGACCACGTGTCCATAGTACATTTCCCTGCAAAAACATCATCCCAGTTCACACCCGCAAGTTCTAGCCTTATAGCCTCATAATTTGCCTTTCCCCAATTAAAAATTTTCCTGTCCTCTTTGATTCTATCCTTTTCCATGATAATTATAAAGGCCAGGAAGCGGTGGTCACTGTCCCCCAGATGCTCACCCACTGAGAGATCTGTGACATGACCCGGTTCATTACCTGGTGCTAGATCTAGTATGGCATTCCCCCTGGTCGGCCTGTCCACATACTGTGACAGGAATCCATCCTGGACACACTTAACAAATTCTGCCCCATCTAAACCCTTGGAACTAATCAGGTACCAATCAATATTAGGGAAGTTAAAGTCACCCATGATAACAACCCTGTTATTTTTGCACCTTTCCAAAATCTGCCTCCCAATATGCTCCTCTGTATCTCTGCTGCTACCAGGAGGCCTATAGAATACCCCCAGTAGAGTAACTGCTCCCTTCCTGTTCCTGACTTCCACCCATATTGACTCAAAAGAGGATCCTGCTACATTACCCACCCTTTCTGTAGCTGTAATAGTATCGCTGACCAGTAATGCCACCCCTCCTCCCCTTTTTCCGCCCCCTCTATCCCTTTTAAAGCACTGAAATCCAGGAATATTGAGAATCCATTTCTGCCCTGGTGCCAGCCAAGTCTCTGTAATGGCCACTACATCATAATTCCATGTATGTATCCAAGCTCTCAGTTCATCACCTTTGTTCCTGATGCTTCTTGCATTGAGTTACGCATATTTCAGCCCTTCTACCTTACCTTACTAAACATCTCTATTTTAAAGAATCTCTTTCTATTCAAAGGGCTGTACCCTCTTGTCATAGAATCTCTCACTATTGAAGACATCCTTTCCACGTCCATTCTATCCTAGATTTCAATATTTAGAAGGCTTCAGTGAGATCCCGCATTTCTTCTAAATTGCAGTGAATACAGGCCCAAGGCCATCAAACACCTCTTGTACTTTAACCCTTTCATTAACAAGTTGATTCTGATATACTTCCTTTAGTTCCTGTAGAACATCAACTCTTTCCTTAGATAAAGGGCCCAAAACTGCTCACTTTACTCCAAATGTGGTCTGATCAGTATCTTATAAAGCCTCAACAATATATTGTTGCTTTTATATTCCAGTCCTTTTGAAGTGAATGCTAACATTGCATATTCCTTGATTTCTGGCAATGACACTCACTGATTTCCCTTGAGAAATTCCTGCCAGATCTGTGTTTAACCTATGTTTAGTGTACTAAATATGTCCAGAAACTCAATCTGCGCTAGTTTTCTTGTGAAAAATAGATGTTAAAACAATGCCGCTTGACTCCTGACAGGAATACATGTAGATAGCTATCGAAGATAGCTGAAACATTTTGCTGCAAGCTTTACAAAGAAAGACATCAAATCTTAAAGGACTTCTTCGCATGGGACTCAAGGGCCAGTAACAGAGTACAATTGCCTTGGGGGAGAGGGAAGCTGCAGGGGAGAGGAAGAGGGAGAGGGAGAGGGCGAGGGCTTGGGCCTGGTGAAAGAAGCCTGGCATTTTCATCAGTGCAGTAATAGTCAGGAGGGAGGAACTGTCTGTCAAGAAGGAATAGGAATGTCAGGAGACCAGAAGCAACAATGTAATGCTAAGGTTTATAAGGTGTTGGTCAGACCACAGGGGGAGCATTATGAGCAGCTTTGGGCCCCATATTATGTGATGGTGTTTGAGAATGATCTCAGGATGAAAGGCTTAACATATGAGAGGAATTTGATGGCTCTGGTCCTCTCCCCTCTCGAGTTTAGAAGGATGAGAGGGGAGCTCATTGAAGCCCAAGGCCTGAAAAGAGTGGATGTGAAGTGGATCTTTCCAGCAATGAGAAAGTTTCAAATCAGAGAGGATAGCCTCAAGGATATTACATCAGAATTAAGATGAAGAAGCCTAATTCTGCTTCTATGTCTTACAAGAACAATCGCAGAAAAGCCTTGCAGGTAAATTTAATTTACAGTTGTATCCTCCATGTGTGAGAATCATTCCCTTTCAGGCAATGTTGAAATAAATTAATGTTTTCACAGGAAGTTTTGGTCAGCTGCTTAAAAATGGTGTAAACAGTTGTAACAAGCCATGTCACTCATCATTAAACAAAGAAGATAGAACTGCACAGGACAGGAACAGGCCTTTCAGCCACGATGCCTATGCCAAGCATGATGCCAATCAGTCTGAACATAGTCTATTTGCCTCTATCCCTTGTCTGTACACTTACTACTGTCTAAATGCCTCTTAAATGTTGCTATCATGTCTGCCTCCATCACCTCCCCTGGCAGCTTGTTCCAGGCATCTACAAATCTTGATGTAAAAAGCTGGTCTTGTAAATCTCCCTTTTACTTAAAGCTATGGCCTCTTGTATTTTTTCAACTCATCTCTTGGAAAAAGATTCTGCCTATGCCTTTCATAAATTTACGTACTCCATCAGGTTGCAGCTAGCCTCTGATGCTCAAGGGTAAAAGACACAAATTTGTCCAATTTCTCCTTATAGGTAATTTTCTTTAATACAGGCAACATCCTGATGAACCTCTTCTACACCTTCTTTTCAGCAACATATCCTTCCCGCAATGTGGTGTCCTGAATTCTACGTAGTACCTAAATGTGGCCTAACCAAAGTTTTAAGCAGCTGTAACATGATTTTTCAAATTTTATAGTCAAAACTGCAACTGATAAAGACAAGCAGGGTTCTGAAAGAGGTAGCTGAAGAGATTGTGGAGGCATTAGTAACTAGGTTTTGGAATAGTTTCTGAGGACTGGAAAATTGCAAATGTCACTCCACTCTTTAAGAAGAGGGGGCGGGAGAAGGCAGGAAAAAGAAATTATAGGCCAGTTACCCTGACCTCAGTCATTGGAAAAATGTTGGAATCTATTACTAAGGGTGAGCTTCCGGGGTACTTGGAGGCACAATGGGAAATGTTACTTGACAAATCTGACAGAATTCTTTGAGGAAATAACAAGCAAGATAGACAAAGGTTCAATAGATGCTATTCATTTAGATTTTCAGAGGGCCTTTGACAAGGTGCTGTGCATGAGGCTGCTTAACAAGATACAGTAAAATCCAGTGGTATTATAGGAAAGGTACTATCACAGATAGAGGGTTGGCTGACTGGCAGGAGACAAAAAAAGGGGAGTAAAGGGAGCCTTTTCTGGTTGGCTGCCAATGACTAGTGTGCCATAGGGGTCTGTGTTGGGGCCACTTCTTTTAACATTGTATGTCAATGATTTGGATGAAGGAGTTGATGGCTTTGTGTCCAAGTCGGTGGATGATACAAAGATAGTTGGAGGGGCAGGTAGTGTTGAGGAAGCAGGGTGTTTGCCGAAGGACTTGGACAAATTGGGGGAATGGGCAAAGAAGTGACAGATGGAATATAATGTAGGGAAGTGTATGGTCATGCACATTGGCTGAAGGAATAAGGTTGTGTACTGTTTTCTAAATTGGGGAAAAAATTCCAAAGCAGAGGTTCAGAGGGACTTGGGAGTCCTCATGCAGGATGCTCTAAAGATTAACTTGGGTAAATGCAATGCAATGTTAGCATTCATTTTGAGAAGACGAGAGTACAAAAGCAAGGATGTAATGTTGAGGCTTTATTAGGCATTGGTTAGACTGCACCTTGAGTATTATGAGTAGTTTACTCTCCCTTATCCAGAGCAGGGTTATGAGAATTATCTCAGGAATGAAAGGGTTAACATATGAGGAGCATTTGATGGCTTTGGGCCTGTAGTCACTGGAGCTTAGAAGAATGAGGGGGCATCACATTGTAATCTATTGAATTTTGAAAGGTCCAGACAAAGTAGATTTGGAGAGGATTTTTCCTACATGGGGGGAGTCTCAGACCAGATGGCAAAGTCTCAGACTGACAGATGTCCATTTAAAACAGAGATGAGAAAAACTATTCTTTAGCCAGAGGGTGGTGAACCTGTGGAATTCATTGTCACAGGTGGCTATGCAGGCCAAGTTATTGGGGATATTTAAGGCAGAAGTTGATAGTTTCTTGACTAATTAGGAAGTCAAAGGTTATGGAGAATAGGCAGGAGGATGGGATTGAAAAGATAAAAAATCAGCCATGATGGAATGGTGGAACACACCCGATGGGCCAAATGGCCTAATTCTGCTCATGTTTTATGGTCCAAGTATGATGTATGTTTACCTTACCACCCTATCTACATGTGTTGGCCCCTTTCGGGAGTTTTGTCCTTCCATCCCAAGATCCCTGTATATATCCGATCAGTGATTCACTTAGTGAGTTACAACACATTAGAGATCTCACCAGTAGTCACATCTTTCCCTCTCTTTCCTTTTCTGTGATTATGTGATTTTCTGGTCTGCTCTTCCATCACTCCCATGCCATCTTTCCACGCATCCAGGTGTGATACAACATATATCCATTGACCTCTCCCCAGGGTCTCAAACAGTCGTTCCAGGGGAAGCAGTTCTTCTACTCTAGTGTACCGTAGTAAGTGTTCACATCATGACCTCCTCAACAAGAAAACAGGAAGCTCTAGATCACACTTGTAGACTCTAAGCAGCTGCCTGCAAATTGATCGCCCAATCTATATTTGGCTTATCCAGTGTTGAGGAGGTCATGATCCCACTTGCATTCCATCCTGTCTCTTTGTGGCCTCCTCCACTGCTATATTGAGACCCAACGTAGACTGGGCAAACAACATCATATCTCATATCTGGACACTTTCTAACAGTCTGGAATTAACACTGAATCTCCAACTTCAGGAAAATTGCCCTCTCTTTGTTTCCCCATGATTGATACTGCTCAGAATTCTTGCTTCTTATCACTTGATCTGTCTTAATCCTTCATATATGTTTTAGCGTACACCCTGCTCCTCTCTTCCAGCTATGCTTTTAAACTGTCAATACCCTACTCTCCCTTTAGTTCAGAGGAAGCAACACTAACTGGAAACATTGACTAGCTTCTTTTTCACAAATGTTATATTTTACATCTTTAGACCCTTCATTCTTAATATCACTCTGACTGCTAGTTATGGAATTGGAATTGGTTATCATTGCCACACATCACCCAATGTTTCAGGACCAGCTTCTTCCCCTCGACCATCAAATTTCTGAATGGACAATGAATCCATGTACACTACTTATTTATTCTGATTCTGACATGAACTGAGGTATTGAGAAAAGCTTGTCTTGCATACTGTTCTTACTAATCAATTCAATATCAAACTGTACATTGAGGCAGAACAAGGTAAAGCAACAAGAGAATGCAGAAAAAAGTGTAACAGTTACAGAGAAAGCGCACTGTTGGTAGACTTTAAGATGCAAGACCATGACAAGGTAGTTAGTGAGGCTAAGTGTTCATCTTACTGTGCTGGGGAGCTATTCAATAGTGTTATAACAGTGGGATAGAAGCTATCCTTGAGCCTGGAGATACATGCCATCTGCCTGATGGAAGAGGGGAGAAGAGAGAATAGCTGGGGTGAGTATATCTTTGACTATGTTGGCTGCTTTACTGAGGTAGCGAGAAGTATAGGGACAGTGTAAGAAGGGACTAAGCTCTCTTTATCTCCCTCCTATACTCTAACTGATCGTTTTTGGAGATACACTACGTTAGTATCAAATGCAAACTTATAGATGGAGTTGGAGCAGAATCTGGCCATGAGTATACAGGGAGTAGAGTAGGGGACTGAGGATGCAGCACCAACATTCAGAATAATTGTGGCAGAAGTGACGTTGCCCGTCCTTACTGATTTGTACCGTCAAGAAACTACCATTTCCAGTACTCAACTGCTTTTCTCCAGACTAAAGGAAACCTTTTAATGACTTTGAGACATTACAGTTAATTATATTATACTTAATTCCAAGTCCTGCCTCAAGGCAAAACATTTTGGCAGAATCATTAGAGTTGGAATAGTCTTGTATTTTAATTTTTGGAGCACAGCAACAAATTAGAACTTGTTTCATTATAATGATTTCAGTGTCTGTGTTATAAAGATACTATTTATGTATAGAGATACAGCATGGAGCAGGTCCTTCCAGCCCTTCAAGCTGCACCACCCAGCAAATCCTGATTTAACCCCATTCTAATCATGGGAACATTTACAATGACTGATTAACCTATTAACCAGTACATTTTTGTACTGTGGGAAGAAACCAGAGCACCCGGAGAAAACCCCACACATTCCACAAGGAGGACGTACAGACTCCTCACAGATGACATCAGAATGGAACTCCAAACTCTGATGCCTGAGCTGTAATAACATCGCACTAACCACCATGCTACCATGGCACCCGTATTATTTCTGAAAGGGTGTAGTCAAGATGAAAAAGTCCAGAAGGATCAGTTTTGGCAAAACAGAAATCAGAAGTGGGGGATTTCTGTGCTTTAATGCAGATATTCTGGGTTTGCCTCGATTAACACAAGTAAACACTGGTGCTTCCAAAACCAGCAAACTCTAGGGCAATAAAATGCATAGGATCGAATTGGTCCATGCCCAAATATAGAGACACAAGCAGCACATCTGTACATCTATATAGTTAGCTGTCAGTGCAGTTCGAAACAGTTCATCCCCCCAAATTTGGCAAATTTGCTGTTTGTACAGGCCAATGGGTTTGACCTGAGGAAGCTCTGACCCCAACTTTGTGAGTTGCAAAGGACTTGAGGGTAAAGTATCTTTGAAGTTTGCAGGCAATCGTACATATTTAAAACTTACTTAAAATGAATCAAGTATAGTTTTAAGTTAATTATTTAAATGAATTAATAATTAAATATTAATTTAAAATGACAACCAATTTTCGCTAAAACACATAAATAAATAAATGACAAATTAAATAAAAATTTGTTTTACAAATGGAAGCCATTGCTTTAGCAGTGCTGCCTAAAAACTCCACTGATATCCTATTACAGAATGTGAGAGGAAGTCTTCATGTAAACACTGAGGAATGGTTGAAAGTTGGGAATTCAGGTGTGGATTGAATGGACAGATCAGGAGTATTGAATATATCT
Organism: Mobula birostris; assembly: GCF_030028105.1. NCBI lineage: Eukaryota > Metazoa > Chordata > Chondrichthyes > Myliobatiformes > Myliobatidae > Mobula > Mobula birostris. The sequence continues at coordinate 46,134,349 of NC_092373.1, forward strand.
GTAAGTTGGGGACTTCTGTGTTTCAATGCAGAATATCTGTATTTGCTTCTAACAATGTAGGTAAATTCTATGCTTCCAAACCAGCAACTCCAAGGCGATAAAATGTATAGGATCGAACTAGGTCCATGCCCGATGTTAGAGGTCCAGGCACCACAACTGTTCGTCAGGTTGCATCTATATATTTAGGTGTCAGCACAGTTTGTAACGGTTCACCCCTTCAAACTTGGCAATATTGGTCTTCAATTTCATTCTCAGTGGCTCTCAGGTTATTTCCTTCAGGGAAGCTGGTGTGGATTTTGGAGTTATTCAATTAAGAAGGGTTTATTAGACTTCAATTTACATATTCACTGGTCCTGTTTAGTCATTCTATCTTTATGATGGATCAACAATGTTGTAAGTGCTATCATTTAGATAGAGTGGAAAATTCAAGAATAGACCATTCTTATAAGAGTTTATGTGATTGGAGACATTATCCTGATGAAACTTGATAAAATAATGCCACAAAGAGAAGTGTATTTTGAATAACACAAGTTTTCCAGATTATTTTTATGCAGTACTCTGAACTGACAACTGAAGCTGCCCAGAATGGCTGAAAGACCAAGATCTTCCCTGTAGAAGTGGGATGCAGGAGATTCATTGCTACATCTACGACCAGTCTATTTAAGAAGATGGGGGTGAGGGGTCACTCCCTCCAACAAGCAATCAAGTCCTTGTCAAATGCAGCAGAAAAAAGCAGCAATTGGATTTGGATTAAAAGGAAAGACAACAACTGGGCTGCAGTATGAAGACAGGAGGGTATGGAACTGAGGGGGGTGTATCTGGGACACCAGGTAGCACCGTTGAGCCCTCTGGAGATGCCGTGGGCTTATCAACAAAATGTCAAAGAAGGAGGGTGCCCACCTGATGACCCCAATGATGTACCTACCCTCCCTCCTTGTCACCACTCCAAACCCACTGCCAACGTTGAGAGTGCTAACTTACCATAGGGATTGAAACATCAAGTCCTAGTAGCTCTGCTACTAATGCAGTTATTTAGGTAAACAATTATTTAATCAAAATTGTGCCAGCAGTAACAATGCATGCAGAGTCAACCTTTCCAGTGGCATGTACACTTGGAGACATAACAATGTTCTCAAAGTTGTAACAGAAGCGGTTGAGCAGAGAGTACTGCAGCACAACTTACCTCATGCCCCATGCTGCACAGAACATCGCATATCATTTGTGAAAGAAGGCTCCAAGTCAAGGGTGTACAGCATAGGCTCACGATCAAGCATACTTTCTTCAGCCAATGATTGGTGTGTCAAGGCTGACCTAGACGGGAAAGGCAGTTTCCCGGAGCAAATAGCTTTCACAACATTGCGTCCAGATATAATCGTATGGTCTGACACCAGTGGAGAAGTGGTTCTTGGTGAAGTCACAGTTCCCTGGGAAGACAACATCGATGAAGCCCATGAGCGCAAGTTAACCAAGTATGCAGAGTTAAGATCAGAGTGCAGAGACAGAGGGTGGAAGGTCTCATGCTATCCATTCGAAGTAGGCTGTTGTGGGTTTATTGCGTTCACTCTCCAGAAGTGGCTGTGTGACCTTCGCTTCACTAGGAGAGAGATCATGTCAACCAGCAGGGCTGTAGCTGAGGCAGCAGAGAAAGGATCAGCATGGGTGTGGACCAAGTATGTCCAGAGGGGCAGATAGTCAGACAGTGTGTACATATCTTGCAAACCCTTCAGTAGTTGCATAGACACCTGAAGAGTAGACTATCTGTTGGATGGAAGTGACCAACAACTCTGATAGAGGCAGAAGCCAAGTTTTTAAGCTCACCAGTGGGAGGTGGTGCTTTAGCACTACTGGCCCACCACCTCAAGGGAGTCTTGACCATAAGCGGGCCAAAACTCCTGAAGACAGGTGGCAGATCAACTGATGATTCCACTGGTGATAGCACAGGACAGTTAACATCTTAGTCTATGTGTATTCTGTAACTCTGCATTATAAAATATGTAAGTGGTTACTTTGGGTTAGTAAACACTCTAAGCTGCTTATTACACCTTGTGCTATTGTTCAGAGGACATTCCTAAATCAATATTCCAGTGACAAATGCATCTGAAACGGGTGTGGTGCAAAGGTTATTTGAGTCCTTCTGCTGTAAATCACCATACTTATTTGGGTTAATATGAAGATTTCTGCTTCTGTTACATGGACAATTGCAGAGATTAGCATTGCAACTTTAGAACTCCCATCACCACTCTCCCTACTAGAAAGCCAATCCTAATTTAGGACACTTTGGATACAGAATGGACTGTTGTTTCCAGCACGAGGTGCTGTGACATGTCTCCTCTTATCTAAAAGAGATGGTATGAAAGCTGTTAGGCATTCCACATTATTCATCGAACAAATAAAGAATTAGTTTTATGTAGATGTACATTATGTAGATGTATATTTTTATGCAGTAATGTAAGTCATGTGACAGTAAAGTAATGGCTGTTTTCCCATCTCTCTATATTTTTACTTCCATAAAATTCAGTTCAGAAAATTCAGGGAAGTCAATATTGGGCTCTGTTCTATACTTTCATTCAGGTTCAATATCAACACCTAAATTTCTTCACATCATTCACTTCATCACTACAAATCAATGGCTTCTCTAATGCATGCTATGTAAAATAGTGAAGTTTATTTATAGTAAAATCTGATTCATTTTCCACAAGTCATTTTGTGGGAAGCCTTCAATACTTCATGATTTAAATATAGCGGATTTAATCAGAGTATGGTAGCATCCATCCTGACTGTTTTATAAAACTGTATTTTCTTGAATCTTAATGTTAGGCAGCACAAGGTAGGTTTGAAATTCTGATGTTGAAAGAAGTCCTTTTTTTGCCCTCTCACTATTTGCAAAGTTAGTTTTCATATAATTCAAATTGAGGCAGTTAAGATTACCATTGATAACCAAAATGTGTGAACTTCTAAGGTGTTGACTGAAACATAATTTATGTCGAAGCGTTTCTTTTCATCTTGAATTACCTACTTTTTTATCAAAAAGAATACCTAAGAGATTTTTCTAAATGTAGCAATCCAAGCATCACAAATCGTAGCAGGCATTTTAATGCAGAGTGTGAATCATTTATTTTTAAATTTCATATCACATCAAGGAGTATAGCTGTTTATTTTAAAGATGAAAATAGGACACATCAGAAAACGTGACTTTTATAGAATGTAATGACCACTTTACCACAATATTCCTCTTACTTTAAAGGGCCTTAGGAAAGCATCAAATCTTACTTAATAAAACATACTGTTTGAGATTCAGTTTTGAAGCTCTAACATAAATTTGAAATAATTGTTTACCACCTGCAGCTGCTGCATTTTTTTCCCTTTCTTTTCAGAAAGCTGTATAGTTCATGAGCACATAGCTGTGTCTGTGTGAATTCCATCCCAGAAGCAATCTGTTCAAATCAGTTTCTGCTCATGGAGAGCCTATCAAAGTAACTGAAAGGCTTATGTGCATATTTTGTTGGAATGCCTTAATGGCTACATGGGTCAATACCTCTTTGTTTATACCAGTAACATTTTTAACTTTTCTTGCAATATATTTCTTAGTTATGCAAATTTGTGGCAACTTCTCCTAATGGCTGTGGATGCAACAACTGGAGATTGAAAGTCTGAGATGGATTAATATTAGGAAAGGGCATCAACTGATATGATGGAAGTACTGAGCTGAGATACAGATCATCCATTGTCAAATTGAGTGACAGAGCAGACTCAAGAGATGGTTCCTAATGTCCTTGCAGAGACAGCTAATGTAAATTACTTTTATAATAAATCAAAGTTTTATATCTTAATGCTTCCACTTGTTTTATATAGAAATGTTTAGAATTGCTTGGGTAATGCCTTTCAGATCCCCACAAAGTGCCATAAAAGCTTCATAACAAATAAAATCCTTTAGAGCAGCAGTTTATTATGTTCGGGTATGGCAGTTAGCACAAAGATACATAGTCGATAAAACCATGAGAATAACCATTTCTCTGCTGAAGTGATACTACTTAAGGGGTAAAAATCAGTCAAGACAATAGGAAAACTCTCATGTCTCTCCTTCGAATTGTCACAAGATCTGACATCCACCACATAGGTAGGTACTGGCTTGGTTTATTTTATATTTGTGTTGAGGAGCAGTCCCTTATAACTCTACTGAACAATCAACCAAGAATACATATTCACCCTTATATATAACTAGAATTTCTATCTTCTTATTCAGAGATATTTGAACTACCAAACAGCAAAGGGTGTTACTTTATTAATATTGTGATTTTTCTGAGTTGATCTCCTGTGAAACCTCTTGTTTTCCAAGATGCATGAATGTCCTTTCATCAATCCATTGAACCATTATTTTGTACTACAAGAAATCTTACAGCCCTTGTTATTCACAATGGAGTCTTGTTTATTCTAGAATTTCATAAATTGGAGTTAAATAATGTATATTGAAATGTTCAGGGAACATCCTTACTGCAATTCAAAAGAACTGATTAAAACATTACGCAAAATAGGCCTAGAGACTAAGACTATGTTCACACTAGACAAGATAAATCCATAACCGAAGCTTTTTCTCTTCGTTTTGACCCTCTGTCCACACTGAAATGGCGTTTTCCTCCCCCAAAAATGGAGCTTTTCTGAAACGCTCTCCAGAGTGTTTAAATCTGAAAACACCAGCTGGATGTTGTAGTGTGTACAGGGTAACCAGAGGTTTTAAAAAACCTGTCGTCCCTTTCATTGGTGAAGAGACTATGGCTGTAGGAAATGTTTCCAGGGTGACCCTTCTGTGGGACTGTGGAAGATGTTGGTGGGGCCACCCGGGGGTCTGTGTAGCTATTGTAGTGGTTGTGAGGCTGATATTGTGGCAGTGAAAAGTACTGGAGGGGAGCCACCATATTCCTCATCATTGCAAATCCCTCTGCAATGATGTTAGTCAGTTTTTCAATGTTTGTTGTCAGCCGGGTCATACTGTCTGTAAACTCCTTGTCAGTTTCCTCCATTTTTTCAGTTTTAAGTTCTCCTGCATGAGATCCAACAGCTGTCCATCATTTGGCAATTTCCTTTTAAGTTTTTCTAGTCTGTAACTGGACAAACATGCACCAAGTATACCGTTTCTTCTTTGCTTGTTTTCTGTAGATGTGTCCCGCGCATGCCCAGTAGGAGGAGATTCACCCAAAAACCCGTTTTAATGTGGACGAAGGTATTTTCAAAAACGCCTGGTGTGGACGCCTATCATTTTTATGTGAAACCGGTGTTTATAAAATTATCCGATCTAGTGTGGACGTAGCCTGAAAAATTAGGCGTGGGCTATATTCATATGCCGTCACTTTTCAAAACTCTAAAAATGTAAAAGCATTTGAACGATTGAATAATGTGATTTGAAAACCGTGAACTATTACATCCAGTGAAGGTGGAACTAGTTATATTCCCAATTCTCCCAGGGATAGATTGCCCTTTCACAGAGATAAGTGCTCGTGGAAAATTGTAATGCATGGAAAAAAAACACCGCGTTCTCTTTCAGAAACTTGGGGAATTAAATTCCCAGACTATTTGTCTTAATTCTATCCTTCTTTTGTCAGTATATTGGGGATGAAAGAAAAACAAATTTTACATTTTAACTTGGCACTGGCCTGAAAATTAATCTTGTCATCTATTTCTGCACGATTCTCCAATTAATTGCGAACCATAACAAATTGAGATCCTACTTCTAAAATTGAGAAGTATTGGAAGTATTTCTCTATGTAACAACCAAGGTGAACATTTTACATTTTACTTCCCATTTTCCCTGATCTACAACTTGAAAAATTAAGTTTTACATTGGTCAAAAAGAAAACAATGAAAAATTTAAAGTATTTTTTTTAAATTACAGGTATATTGATGGGTAATGTCCAATGAACAATATTTCCATATTACAAGTACTTCCTGTATTTGGGATTATAAATTGGGTAATTATTAAATTAAATTCTTTGCAGCAGATAGCTTCATATCTGAAAGAAGTTCATGGATAGGAAAACACTGTGATCAAATGATTTGCCTTCTGAATCAAAGTTAATGCATGAAAGGAAGCATCTTAAAATAAACCCATTATTTTGGTTGTAGTAGTACCCTGCTGGTGGTGGAGTGGCATCAGCACCAGGCAAGTGATCCCTTGTTTGGATCTGGCTGGTTTCTTGCATGCTTTTCATCTGTGCTGGGTTGAGCTGCGTATGACCTGTACAAAAGGGATGGGTTACACCCAAATCTGAGGGGATCCAATAAATATCCTTGTGATCAGGTTGGCTAGAGTTGTTCAGGTGGTTTCAAACTAATTTGGCAGGGGGATGGGAATCAGAGTGATAGTGCTGAAGACGAGCTAGTTGGTTTACAAACAGAGTCAATGTGTAGTGAGACTCCCAGCTAGGAGAGGCTGATAATTGAGCAAAATTGGTGACAACAGGATGAGTAGCAATGTAATAATAATAATAATAATGGATTACAGAGACGTGAGAGATGAGTTGGCTGGAATGGACTGGAAAAGAACACTGGCAAGGATGATGGCAGAATAACAGTGACTGGAATTTCTGAAACTGATTTGTAAGGCACAGGATATATACATCCCAAAGAGGAAAAGGTATTTTAAAAGCCAGTTCACATAACTGTGGCCCTCAAGAGAAATCAAAGCCAACATAAAAGTCAAAGAGAGAGCATATAATACAGCAAAATTAGTGGGAAGTTAGAAGATTGGGTGGCTTTAAAGTACCAACAGAATGCAACTAAAAAGGTAATTATGAAAGTAAAGATGGAATAGGAAAGTAAGCCAGCCAATTATATTAAAGAGAATACCATAAGTTTCTTCAGATACATAAAGTTTAAAAGAGATGCAAGAGTGGACATCAGATGCAAGAGTGGATATCAGACTGTTGGAAAAAGATGCTGGAGAGGTAGTAATGGGGGACAAGAAAACGATGGGTGAAATGAATATTACATCGGTCTTCACTGTGGAAGACACTAGCAGTATGGTAGAAGTTTCAGGTGTCAGGGGTTATGAAGTGTGTGAAGTTACCATTAGTAGCAAGACAGTTCTTGGGAAACTGAAAGATCTGAAGAAAGATAAACCACTTGGACCAGATGGTGTACACCCCAGGGTTCTGAAAGCAGTGACTGAAGAGATTGTGGAGAGACTTGTAATGATCTTTCATGAATCACTAAATTCTGGAATGGTTCTGGAAGACTGGAAATTTGAAAGTGTCAGTCTAGTCTTCAAGAAGGGAGAGAGGCAGGAGAAAAGCAATTACAGGCCAGTTAGTGCAAAAATTGTATATTGTAGGGTACAGTACTAATTATCCTTTGACACTCCAAATACGATGCGGCAGGGAGTTCAAAGCTTAATGGCCTGAGGAAAGAAGTTGTTTCCCATCCTGACAGTTCCTGTTTTTATGCATCAGAGTCTCCTGCGTGAAGGTAGAATGTCAAAGAGGATGCTGGATGGATAAGTGGGATCCCTGTGTACACAGCACCCTGATGAATATCCCCGATGATCTCCTTGGTTGTTCTCACAGTCCTTTGTAGGGATGTTTTGCTGCTCCCATACCAGATGGAGATGCAGCTTGTTAGGATGCTCTCAATGGTGCTCCTGTAAAACTTAGTGAAGATGTGAAGGGGGCCCTCGCTTACCTCAATCTCCTCAGGAAGTGGAGGCGCTGCTGTGCTGCCTTATTCAGGGAGGTGATATTAAGGGAATAGTCTGTGATGTGAATTCTCAGGAACTTGGTGCGCTTACAGTAACTCTCCCTATGGAGGAGCCATGTACGTGCAGAGGAGGATGGTTCATCCACAGTTTTCTAATGTCCACAATCATGTCCAGACTTATGTTGGATGGGTGGGATCCCCGTGTTTGAATGTCCCCAATGATCTTCTTGGTTGTCCTCACACCAGTCCACCAGCCACGCCACTTCCTCCTTGTACTCTGACTCATCATCGTCGTTGATGAGGTCAACATGGCTTTGTTATCCACCAACTTGCCACACAGTTATGCGTCAGCAGCTGGCTGAGTACACAGCCTTGGCAAGTGCCTGTGCTCAGTATAATGGGACTAACAACATTACTACCAACCTATATTGACAATGACCTTTCTGTTATGAAGTCTAGGATTCAGTTACAGAGGGAGGTGGTGAGACCCAGTGAGGACTGTTTCTCCGCCAGTTTCTGAGGCACGATGGTGTTAAATGCCAAACTGAATTCTCTAAACAACAACCTGGTATACAAGGCCCCATTTCCCAGGTGGGACAGGACAGAGTGGAGGGCACTGCCTTAATTGTCAGTTTTTCGATTTGAGTGATAAGTGAACTGGAAAGGATCCAATATAACAGGGAATAAAGCTTTAATGTGCTCCGTGACCAGCCACTCAAAGCACTTCATAATAGTTGATATTAATGCCATTGGACGATAGTCATCTAGGCAGGTTATTGTTGCCTTTGTTGGCTCTGGAATAATGGTTGCCACCTTGAAAACCAAGGGGACATAGGTTGTTCCAGAGAGATGTTAAATATGTCCATCAGTACCTCCGTCAGCTGGGCTGCGTAGTCTTTCCAAATTCAGCCTTGTATGTTATTGGGCTCCACAGTTTGCGTGGGTTGACTCTGGCCAGGGTTTTCCTCACCAAAGCACTTGACTTTGTTTATGTATGTGTAATTTATTTAGAGATTTAATTCTTACTTTCCTAAGTTATTGTGTGTTATATCAAATCAAATCAAGTTTAATTATCCTTCAATCATACTTAAATATAAACTGAATGAAACAACGTTCCTCTGGGACCAAGATTCTAAACATACACAGTACTTTCAAAATAGCTAGCAAACATATTCATACAAAAAGAGAAACATGTATAGTCCAAGACCATGAGTGACATGTCCTGCAAGTTGATAGTACATTCTCCCAACAGTGCACAGACACACACAATCCAGCCTGTCATTCCACCACTCAAACACAGGAGGGCAGCACTGATGGGAATGGCCAGCCCCCAACCAAGCACAGACGCCAAGCTGCACCGCCTCTGGCATCTTCTCACCTGGACTACAGCAGCAGGCAAGCTTGGGGCTTGAGGCCTATCTTTCGCTACAACTGAGGCTCCACAGCTCCCACAGCGTCTTGTCTCAACACCAAACAAGGAAATCAGACTTGCAGCATCTTACATTATCAATGTCCAATGGGGTCTTGTGATTGCTAGAGAAATGTCTGAGAAAATCACCCACGGTTATACTGCATGCTGTCTTGGCACACCAACTCTGATGCTTTTGAGTAACAGGCAGCAACATGGTCCGCACCCAGGTCAGCTCCTCTGGACACATTCCCGCTCCTTCAGCATCCCAATGTGCTTCTCCGATATGCCAGTCGGCTCCTTCAACACCTCGGCCAGTTCCATCGCTGACACCAGTTCAGCTACTTCGTACGATGAGCAATTTCCTGATGGAGTAGCCCTGCAGTACTTGAAGTTCTTGGAGTAGAATTGTCTTGTGATCGCCAAAAAAACACGTTTTAAAAAAATACACCTTTCATTGGTCCCTGAGAGGCCGCTGTGTTCGAATGCACCTCCATCTTACCAGAAGTATTTACACTAATGTGCCTTACACCATGGTCCAGAGAAACTTTGTATTATTTAGTGGTATAAATGTATGTAGTTAAATGAGAATAAACTTGTCTTGACTTGACTTGTGGTATTGTGTGTCCTGAATGAAGAATTTGGGTATCAAAGTTTCCATTCCTGAAATCTGGAAAGCCAGCCCTGATGTTACATGTTCTTTTTCTCAGGTGTTTTTGATGGAATACAGAGAATGGTCCTGCAGTTGTTATATAAAGCAAAATAATATGATGATGGAAAATTTGTGTGTGAGAGAATTTTTTTTCAAATGTCAAGGTTGAACTTAATGCCATATACGCAAGTGCATTTATGCACAAGTAACGATAAACTTACTTGGAGCAGCATCACAGGCAACGTTCACGAGAAGAACATACATCAATCATAAATTAAACAACCTTTACAAGAAAGAACAAAAAAAAGGGTTTTAGCGCAAAGTGATCAGGAGTTTTATTCCTTATATTTCAATGTTCCATCTTACATTAGCAGAAGGAAGGATTGTGACAGCCATTGGGTGAACTCCTATTCCCATGATACCCACCCACACAGCTATGGAGTGCTACAATGATGCAGAAGCGAAGAGAGTAATAACAACTGAGCAAGTCATTTGGAGCCTTGAAAGAGATTAGGATGCCAGTGTGGGAAATGGACAGCAAATGGTTCTATGCACCATAAAATCAAAAGGCATCGTAGCAGAATTAAGCCGGTTGGTCCATTGAGTTTGCTCCATCATTGAGATGACCAAATCGTACATGATTTATTTTTCCTCTGAAACTTATTCTCCTGCCTTCTCCTTGTAACTTTTGATGCACTTACTAACCAAGAACTTATCAGCTTTCGCTTTCAATATACCCATTGACTTCTCCTCCACATCCATCTGTGGCCATGAACTCAACAGATTCTCCACCTAACAACAGGAATTCTGCAGATGCTGGAAATTCAAGCAACACGCATAAAAGTTGCTGGTGAACGCAGCAGGCCAGGCAGCATCTCTAGGAAGAGGTGCAGTCGACGTTTCAGGTCGAGACCCTTCGTCAGGACTAACTGAAGCAAGAACGAGTAAGGGATTTGAAAGTTGGAGGGGGAGGGGGAGATCCAAAATGATAGGAGAAGACAGGAGGGGGACGGATGGAGCCTAGAGCTGGACAGGTGATGGGCAGAAGGGATACGAGAGGATCATGGGACAGGAGGTCCGGGAAGAAAGACGGGGGGGGGGCACCCAGAGGATGGGCAAGGGGTATATTCAGAGGTACAGAGGGAGAAAAAGGAGAGTGAGAGAAAGAATGTGTGTATAAAAATAAGTAACAGATGGGGTACGAAGGGGAGGTGGGGCATTAGCGGAAGTTAGAGAAGTCGATGTTCATGCCATCAGGTTGGAGGCTACCCAGACGGGATATAAGGTGTTGTTCCTCCAACCTGAGTGTGGCTTCATCTTTACAGTAGAGGAGGCCGTGGATAGACATGTCAGAATGGGAATGGGATGTGGAATTAAAATGTGTGGCCACTGGGAGATCCTGCTTTCTCTGGCGGACAGAGCATAGGTGTTCAGCAAAGCGGTCTCCCAGTCTGCGTCGGGTCTCGCCAATATATAAAAGGCCACATCGGGAGCACCAGACGCAGTATATCACCCCAGCTGACTCACAGGTGAAGTGTTGCCTCACCTGGAAGGACTGTTTGGGGCCCTGAATGGTGGTAAGGGAGGAAGTGTAAGGGCATGTGTAGCACTTGTTCCGCTTACACGGATAAGTGCCAGGAGGGGGATCAGTGGGGAGGGATTCTCCACCTTCTGTTTAAGGAAATTTCTCCTCATCTCTGTTCTAAGGGGAAGTACTTCTATTCTGTTGCTGTGCCCTCTGATCCTACACTCTCCCTCTATTGGAAATATCCTCTCTATGTCCACTCTATCTCGACCTTTTAACATTCAGTTGGTTTCAGTGAGGTACCCTTCATTGTTCTAAACTTCAGTAAGTACAGTACTCATCAGTTGTAGTAATACAGTATGACTTCACAACTTTACACTCATGGAACGATAGGTGATAGATATGCCAAAGAATGTGCTCTTGGCACTGTTGTCCTTTAGACCCAACCCACGCAGAATGAGAAGCAGATGCAACGGTAACAGCTGCCAGATGCCTGAGCGATAAACAAATGTTCAGAGCCATTTCATGTACTTTTTCTAATTAAGTATTTACAAAAGCACCATTTTGTTATGTTATTATCAATCCACTTAGTTAGCTAACATTTGGTCTGGCAGTCTCTAACAGGGCTCTTGCATACCTGTGCCTAGCCTGCTGAGACCTTGGTAACCAGTAGCTATTCTCAGTGCCCTAGAATGGATTTTTAGCAGATTGATTTTCTGCTGTCCACTTCATGGTTCTGACAAGAAGACATCTTCTGAAGTACTGCGATGGTCTAAGGCATCAGCTTTTCTGTTGGTACCTGCTCATAATGTGGTAAATGGACATCACACAACTGAAAATTTACACATTCCTCATAGAGATTCTCCCAATATTCTTCATTAACCAAGATGTTACAATGTTTCATTTGCATTCTAAGCCATTGATAGGTTTCTGGCAGCCTCAAATTCTGTAATTCTTCATCCAACGCTTTGTACTCAGTTGGCTTAGTGGAAAGCTATGCAGTGAGTGCTGCATGCAGTGTTACCTGGATGACATCATTGTTACCAGTAAGGATGACAAGGAACATCTTCAAATCTCAAGATAGTGTTAAAAAGATTCAAAGGTTATGGGCTTAGACACAATGCATTAAATGTGAATTCTTTAAACCAGGACTCACCTACTGTGGTCATGCCGTTGATGCACAAGATTTACAGAAGGGTACGGCAAAAATTCAAGCAGAGGTTGATGCCTCAAAGCCAAATAGTAAGTCAAAGTTGTAGTCCTTTTCAGGATTTGATAATTACTATAATGGGTTCCTACTATACCTGGTTACTGTGTTCACCCTCGCCCTCACCGACTGGAATAATTGGATCAGCCCATGACTGAATGGCGGAGCAGACTCAGTGGGCTGAATGGCCTACTTTTGCTCCTATATCTTATGGTCTTTTGGTCTTAAAAGACGTTCAGTATGTCAGGAAGTGAGAGGTCCTGGTCGCTGATGTGCAGGGTAGACCTATAGTCTGTAATCCTCTGAAGTCCCTGCCACACACCTCGCGTTTCAGGTTTCGCAAATAGTTGTATATTCTCTGAGAATGCTCTTGTTTCACCTTCCTGATGGAGGAGGAAAATGCTGTTCTTGCTTCCTTAAAAACTGTCATATCCTCCAATAGAAAGGCAACATCACGATCACCGTGCCCAGACTTCTGCAGTAAGCCATTACTTCTGATTTGCCCTCACCCGGGTGTGTTTTGTGATGGTAACATCCTCAGTACATTTATATCTGCAGCTAGTCACAGAATCCACGTATTCCTCAATGTTAAAATGGTTGCCATAGGTAACAGCCTCCCGGAACATTCTCCAGCTTGTGTTTCAAAGCAACACTGTAATGCTGAGACTGCCCTCTCAGGCCAAGTCCATTCAATGTCTATGACAACCCTAAAAAATTCTGTCTGCAAAAAATCAATCATCTGCATGGAAAAACTGTTGACTTGCATAATTTGGGCTCCCTTGGTAGGGAGAATATTGATGAACTGCACTGTGTTGGTCTCTGTAGCAGTAAGTCAGATTTGAGTGACCTTAATTGTTACTAAAACCTCTGCTAAAGTGTGCAAGACAGCCAATTTTCTCTTTACATTCCCAATGCTTCTGTGGTCCAATGGTAGCTCTTTCCTGATATTGAGAATTTAACTTGTAGTCTGCCGTGCTAACGGTTAACCCTGACACAGTTACTGACATTGTGATGTCAGCGATTCTCAAAACCCTGCTCCAAATTAAAATCTGATGCCCCACACATACACTATAGAAAGGAAAGCTAAGACACACATTTCAAATATTTATTTGATATTCAACTGATATAATTCAGTTACAAACACTACCAAAGAACAGAGCAGCTTACTTGTACTTGATGGCATCAGAATAAAGTCAGGAGCATTGAAATTGTCAAGAATGTTGATAAGATACTGCTGGTCACTTGGTACAACAATCTCTGGTAACTTCTTCAATAGCATCTTCCTTCTTTTACACTATTTGTCTTACGAATTATGTGCTTTCTCAAAGTCACTTTTTGAGACGCTACCAACTGATCAGTGGGTGTTACCATTCAGACTCTTGATTTTGATTATTACTTGTTATCAATTAGCAGCCGTCTGAATTATTAAACCAATTTCCCTGTCACTTCCAAATTTCTCCACTGACTTTTGAGCTTCTTGTCATCATAACTTTCTTCTTATCTCCTGTATCTTATACATTCATTCAGGTGGTAATGTTGCAGAGGCAGTACAGGAACTTCTAAATTAGGCATTATTCTGGCAATTTCCCCCTTCCTTTCCAGTCCTGATGAAGGGTCTCAGCCCGAAATGTTGACTGTTTATTTATTTCCATAGATGCTGCCTGACTTGCATTTTGTGTGTCTTCTGCTGGATTTGCATGATCTCTGTGTTTATCACAAAAGGATATTAAACCACATATTCAAACATTATATATACCAACAATTTCATATAACCAAGGAAAGTAAACATTTTGCATGAATTAAACTTTATTTCAAATAGTTCTTGAGCAAAGTGTGAATCCTGGTATGGTACTGAATATCCAAAAAACAACATTACCTTCTGAGTGGTGATTAGTACAACCATATGTGTGAGCATATCTGTGCCATAGCGAGATACTCTCCTGGATTATTCTCATCAGAGTTGTACAGTCCATTTATTGTTAACATAGTGCTGATTCTGATGGTGGCTTATGATCACCGTGAAGCAACCGGATATAAGTGAAGGATCTTTTATCTGAAGATCATGCTGTTGTAACAATGGTGGGCTTGTTGAATAATGTTTATATTTTGTCCGGGTGCCATACATTTTTGGCAGATGTACTGTCTGAAGAAATAGGGACTTAAAGGAGTTTTTCATTTTGGTGAGTTTCTTTGTGTCCCAGTAAGTAATATATAAGAGCATAAACATCTTGTATTGTAAGTTTCTTGTAATTTCCAAACAAGAACGTGCAGTAATTATATAATAGTAGACAAAATATGTAGCGTACAGTTATTTCCTGCACTGGAGATTCTTGTGTGCATTGTGTTGGTTCTGGCTTGTTTCACTGAACTATTATTGATTTATCTTGCTGGTTACAGATAAACATAATATATTAACTAGTTTTCAAACAAGTTAACAGAGTGCAGCTTTTATTTCCAATGATGTTATACAATTAGAGCTAAACCTATATTTTGCATGACAGTAGGTTTATAAATGCTTGATAATGTGCCAAAAATGTTATTTCCAGGTAATATTGTCAGGATTTATAGTGAAGACTAGAATAGCAGTAATGAAGGCATACTTAAAACAGATAATATGATAAATACTCCGTACTGCATGCTGAATTGTGATCCATAATAATAATAATAATGCAGTTTTATACTTAATACTGCTTCAAAGAATGATGTGATCTGTTACATCCATGTCATTTTTAAATTTACATAGCATTGATCACAAATATAATTCTCACATTTTATGGCATAAAAATGAATCATAAAAATAGAAAACTTACCTGTTCTCAGCTTGTTACTGTTGCAGTCTACTTACATTCCAGGCTTTTATGTGGCCTTACCTCTATAGCATTGCTCTTTGCTCACACTAATCATCTAGTCTTTGTTTATCAGTGTTAAATCCAAAGTTATCGTACGCTGACTCCTGAATCTGCCCTCCCTCTTTTTAAGTACACCTTAAAATTCATCCTTTATGTTATGAGTTCTTAATATGTTGGATCTAAATAGCATAATGCTGGAAATTGTGTTTGGGACAACTAAGTCTAAATTAGCCATGGTCATCTTACATTATGTGGGACTCACAAAATTATCATTAAGTTCTCTTTCAGTTTATGCCTTGACACACATCCATGTGGGTCCATATTTTTAAGTTACTAATGTTAGTTGAGGTTAAATTGATTTATTATTGTCACATATGCCACAGTACAGTGGATAAACTTGTCAATATCGTCCATATAGATCAATCCATTACAACAGTGCACAACAATGTAAATTAATAACAGAGTGCAGAACAAAGTGTAGCAGTTAAGACAAAGTGTGTTGAAAGTAGGCAGTTAGATGTAAGGTTATATTGAGGTATTGGTTGAAGCCAAGCCTACACCATATAATTTTCATTGCAGCAAATTGTGAAAGGCTTTAGAAAGTAGAGTCTCTGCAGGTATTCTTGCCCATCGGGTTAACAAAAGAGAACTACTTCACAAACATACATTAAAAATAGGGTATTCTGCTGGGCCCTATCTCATATGCAACATTATCCAGTTCGCTAGCCCTTCTCTGTTACCGGGTTCAGATATGGCCCAAGTGCAGAGTGAGAGACATGGAAGAAGGTCGATAGATCACAAACTTTAATGTGAACAGTGTTAAAGGGAAAAGGAAAAAAATAAATGCTAGGCCAAACAGGGCCGTTAACTAAAACCCTCAAATGGAAAACGAAGCCTACACTGCAGCTGAAAAAGAACAATTAGGGATAAAACGAATACCGCTAGTCTTCAGAGTCAGTTGACTCGACAGTCCAATTTCTCAGGCAAGGTGGAATGCACGCAGGCAGCGAAGTGTTGCTGTGCCAAGTCTCGACAAATACTAAGACGGAATGAATGGAGTTAAATATTATTATAATGAAATAGTAATTATCTGACACATGCATATTCATGAGTGCAATTGTTGAATCTGCTGCGCTGTCGAATCCATGGTTGTGACAGGGGTTCCCTTTCTAGGTGCAGCCTCCTGATGCTCCACAGACCTGTGCCCCCTGGAAGTCCTGGATGAGGGACTTGTCTAAGATGTCCTTCAGTGATGCTGGTACATAGTGCCATGGTGTACACTGCCAATAATGGAGCCAAAGACTTCCATGTAGAGACAGAAACAAGAGCTGTTACAGAGGTAGCTTGACCAAATGACGCGCTGAAACAAATCATTCTCAAAATGCGGACCCTCCGATTGGAGCTAATCGGGCAACTGCTTCAACAATAAAACTAACACAGAATCCCTGAGTCTATCAAAATAAATCTAACAAACTTAAACTGAAAGCACCAGGAAACCGCATTACAAAGAGCGAGTCGCTTGAGGAAGACACACAGAACTCTTAAACCATTAATAACTGTTTAGCAACAATTAACCAATTCGGGTGCTCTAAAAACCTCAGATGCCCTCTGATACCCTGCACAATGCCCTCTGATACCCTGCACAAGCCTGAAGAAATCACTACAGGACCCCCCACCCTATAGCCGGCATCTGTTGGCCCTGGAAGACCTGAAAACTTGAGATCCAGGAAAAAATCAAGAGACCTGGGGAACTTAAGTGGGAGACATAGGGAACTCGAGAGGCAGGGAGACTCGAGGATCCAGAGAGACTGAGAGACTTGGTAACCCCAACAGACTGAGATCAAGAAACCTCAAGTGGGTCAAGAGGTAGCTTGGGAGTCTTCTTGATGGGGAGACCATAAACACGTTGAATAAGTCTTGGAAACTATCGGAAAAAAACCCTGGGAACATAAAGAAAACTCTTTGGGAACCATGAAGCTTGTAACCTAGAGAAGGAACCTTTTCAAATCTTGCTCACAGTGTTTTATCTTTCACAATTTTTCCAGAGGCATTTAGGATATACTCTCAATTTTACAGATCAAGACAGCATGGACAGGTTTCTTTCATCACTGAGTTAGCTGGTTCTCTGTAGATCTGTTTAATTTGCTACATAAAAGTTCAATTTTCCCAGTCTGTACCATGACTTTCATCAAGAGGTTAAAAATACTCCTGATAGGGTTACTTTACTTGTGTATTTGCACACTCCAGCCAGGGATCAGCTTTTGGATTGAGGCTCTTTCAGAATTTACATTATCGACTTGAATGATGATTTGCTGAATCAATTGATAAGCTTGCTTGAAGTGCTCATTTGTTATGCAGACCTGAGTCACGGGACCACAAAGCTGGGAACCTGGGTACTTTGACTTGTAAAGCTTGGAATGGATACCGGAGAAACTCAATGTAGACTCAGGACTCTCAGAATGTAGAGTCTGGACATGCACTGAGAATGGAAGTCACCTTCCTCTCAGGCCACCCATGTCAAAATGTCACTGTTCAAATTTTGCTGGGTCCATTACTTGGCAAGATTTTTCTGTCACGCTGGAGACAGAAACAATAGTTCATACATAGGAATTCCAAAGGAACATTGTTGCTTTGATGAATTACTCTGACCAGTGAATCACATGGCCAAGGACAGCTACTCTCTCTCTCTGCTGGATCCATCTTTGTATGGTCAAGACTTGCTGTCACTGGGTTCAGATATGGCCCAAGTGCGGAGTGAGAGACACTGAAGCAGGTCGATAGATCATAGACTTTAATGCGAACAGTGTTAAAAGGGAAAGAAAACAATAAATGCTAGGCCAAACAGGGTTGTTAGCTAAAACCCTCAAATGGAAAATGAAACCTACACTGCAGCTGAAAAAGAACAACTAAGAATAAAGTGGATACCACTAGTCTTCAGATTCAGTTGACTCGACAGTCCGATTTCTAAAAGCAAGGTGGAATGCAAGTAAGCAGCGAAGTGTTGTTGTGTCCAAGTCTTGGCAAATACTATGATGGAATGAATGGAGTTAAATACTATCACAATGAAATAACAATTAGCTGACATGTGCATATTCAAGAGTGTAATTGCTGAATCTGCTGCGCTGCTGAATCCATGGTTGTGACACTCTCATCCTAGTCACCAGATTTCTGACTTGCATTTGTCATGTGACTGGCAGCAATGAATATAGAATTGAGTCAGGTTTTATAAAAACCAACAAACATTTATTAAACTTTGCTCAAAAATAGCGAAATGTATTTAAATGACTAACTTAACCGGACGTTAACTGCTATACGGCAACTCTGGAACAGTTCTGAAAAGGGTAAATGTGAAAACAGTTCCTAAAGTGGTAAATTCGAACACAGTTCTTAGAATGGTAAATTTGAAAGTCCAAGAGATTTACACAGTCAATTAGGAGAGACTTTCCTGAAGTAAAGAACTCCTCGAAGACTGCACGTTACTGCCGATCCCAGCCGGAACCTGCCTTGTTGGCAGGATTCACAACGACAGAAATAAAATGGTTTAAAGGAACTGACCTTTTCCTCTAGCGAATAGACACTGCACTATCCTTCCTACTTTTTGCAGGGGATATCTGAGTTGCAGGTCACTTTTACTTGAACGAAGATTCGATAAAGGTCGATCCTCTATAAAACGGCCAAACGATATCAGCTTTACTCGACTCGGTGACTTCCTGTGTTTTGGTAAGGGCTTCACTCTCCAATACTACTTACAATAGAAAGTAGAACTCCACTTTAAAACAAAACTACGTCATAAGCCGAATACACAACAAAATGGAGTATCTAACACAAAACTAAACTGAAAACCCTAACTGCATCATCAGGAATCTCCCTTTATATACCTGGTGAGAACAGATCATCATGTGACCTCACTGGCAGGAAAATTACATCATGTGACCTGCTCAAGACTATTGCATTATCCTCATAAGACAGTACAATATATCTATGAAGTATGTAACACCTCCCTCCAAAAAAAAGTGTTCTTTTGCGGAGCAAAATTTTAACAATTAACTATTTACAAAAGAAGTACAAGTGTATAAAATTTACAACTTACACAATATACACAGTATTATCATACAGCATTTTGCAAACTAATATACGGTAGGAGAGTTACAAGTATTAAAATACCACTCCATAAAAAAATTACATTGTACATTTAACATCTAGATAGACAATCAGCGATCACATTATCTTTACCTTTAATATGAGTTATCAAAATATTATACTCCTGTAACATCAAACTTTGTTGCTAAATTGGAGTTTGATTTATTTCCTTAACCATTTTCTTTAACTGAGCCCGGACCTACAGCATAACCAAGGCGAGTCACAGTGGCATGACCAAATTCACTTTTAGCTAAGTTAACAGTTAAGTTAGCTTTTGAAAGTTTTTCAATAGTTTCTCCACCACAGTAATATGTGCTCTCCAGGCATTATTTCCTGGAACTGAATCATCAATATAGGCATCTGTGTCTCTTAACCCATGAATCACTCTATTAGTCATCCGCTGGAAAGTACCTGGTGCATTCTTCATCCAAAATGGAAGAACATTATATTCATATAACCCAGATGGGGTTACAAATGCAGAAATCTCTCTACCTCTATCCATCAATGGAACACACCAATAACCTTTTACCAAATCAATCTTTGTAAGGAAATTTGCTTGCCCAACTTTATCCACATAATCATCTACCCTAAGGATTGGATATGCATCAGTTTTTGTCACAGCATTCACCTTCCTGTAACCCGTACAAAACCAAATACTATTGTCTCGCTTAGGCACCAGAACAGACTGTGAACTCCAATTTGAATTAGAAGTTCTAATAATATTATTCTCTAACATATACTTAATTTCTTGTTCAGCAAGTTCACATTTTTCCCTGTTCATTTGATATGGATGTTGTTTTATGGGTTTTACATCTCCAACATCTACATCATGCGAAGCTACGGTGGTTCTTCTAGGAATGTCTGGAAATAAATCCCTATAAACTGTTTCATCTGCTCTCTCTGCTCTGGCTGTAAATGAACTAATTTCTCATCAATATTTTCCAGAATTGTTGAATTTGGTAACCTGGCTGAAATAATGTTGGGTTTAAAATGAGTTTTAGAAAGATCAGACTCATTATTGACCACAACAGTTATAGTAGCAGCTATTCTCTCATATTACGGTTTTATCATATTTATATGACACAGCTGTGTTGTCTTTCTTCGATCTGGGGTTTTTAATCACGTAATCCACATCATTTACTTTAGATTTAATTTCATAAGAACCATGAAATTAAGCTTGTAATGGGTTCCTTTGCACCGGGAAAAGAACCAACACCTTATCTCCAGGCTTAAATGACCTCATTCTAGCTTCCTTTTCATACCAAGTTTTTATCTTCTCCTGAGCCGATTTTAAATTTCCCTTGGCCAAGCTACAAGTTTAATGGAATCTTTCCTTGAATTTTAAAACATAATCCAGCAAATTAGTGTGTACCTCTTTATTAATCCACTGTTTGTTCAACAAGGCCAAAGGTCCTCGAACTCTATGCCCAAACATAAGTTCAAAAGGACTAAAACCTAATGATTCCTGTACTGCCTCCCATACTGGAAAAAGTAGTAAATGTACGCCTTTATCCCAGTCTTTTTCATTTTCCACACAATACGTCCTAATCATAGTATTGAGGGTAGAATGGAATCTCTCCAAGGCTCCTTGCGATTCTGGATGATATGCAGATGAGGTAATCTGTTTTGCTCCCAGTTTATAAACTATCTGCTGAACCAATCCAGACATAACATTACTACCTTGATCCAATTGTATTTCCTTAGGCAAACCAAAATAAGTAAAGAATTTTATAAGAGTCTTTTTCACAGTTTTGGCTGTTATATTCCTAAGAAGTATTGCCTCTGGAAACCTAGATGCTGTGCACATAATGGTCAGCAAATATTGATGTCCGATCGTAGTTTTTGGCAATGGGCCGACACAATCTATAATAATTTTGGAAAACGGCTCATCAAATGCTGGAATTGGTTGCAGTGGGGCCACTGGAGTAACTTGATTAGGTTTACCCACAATTTGACAAGTATGACACATCCTGCAAAATGTCACCATATATTTTCTTAAACTAGGCCAGTAAAAATGTTTAAAAACCTTGTTCGTAGTTTTTTTTACACCTGATGGCCACCCAAAGGCATACTACGAGCCATAGTTAAAATCTCAATTCAATAAACTTTAGGAACTACTACCTGCTGATTAACTTCCCATTCCTCACTAGCAGGAATTGTAGGTGATCTCCATTTCCTCATTAATACTCCCTTTTCAAAATAATATCTTTCTGGCACCTTCTCAATTTCACTATCTGGAAGAGTTTGTTCCTTTAATTTGATAATCTCAGGGTCTCTACTCTGCTCTGCTATCATCTCCTTCTGAGTTACAGACAAATCTTCATGGTCAGACTTACTACAATAACTTTCATCAAGTAATGAAGGTAAGAAAGTCTCTGACACATCCTCAAAATTCGCATCCCGAGTTGAACAACCATGGGTAACAACCTCATCCTGTACATCAGTCTTTTTAGCCATAGCTCAGTTTACAACACAGGAAGAATCTGTGTTAGAATTCCACTTTGGTTCCTCAGAAATAGGCTTTATTGTCAAATGCACTTTAGAAAATACTTGTCCATCTGCTAAGTCATTCCCTAACAAAAGAAAAACATTATTCACGAGTAAACTAGGTTGTAGTCCTACTTTAACAGGCCCTGTAACTAACACTGACCTTAAATTTACTCTATGCAAATCTACCAGCATAAGGGCACTCCCAACTCCTCTTATATAGTTTACCTCACTAATGTCAGACTCATCACTAAACTTTAGAATACTGTCTAACATTAGTGATTGAGAAGCTCCAGTATCTCTAAGGATTCTTATTGGTACTGGATTGGATCCCTCTTTCAATGATACAAATCCTTCAGTTATAAAACATTCATATCCCCTCTTAACTTGGTCAGACTCTGACAAAACTTCATTGGTATTTATCGAACTCTGTGGATTTACAGGTGTTTCAATGTGCTGCACACAAGCATCTGGGACTGCTTCCTTCTCTTTCTTTTTCAATCGAAAACAGTTAGCTATTACATGTCCAGGTTTCTTACAATAATTACAAATAAGACCAAAATGTCTTTCCTTCACATGTCTCCCTTCATCCTTATCTTTCTCACTAACTTTAGATTTAATTTCTGGTTTACCTTGACTCTGTGCTATTTTTCCTCTTAAAAGTTCTACCTGGGAGAAAATTTACTCTTATGAATTAAAGCATACTCATCAACTAATTTAGCAGACTCCTGCAATGTAGCAGTGTCCCTTTCATTTAAGTATGTCCTCACTTCAACAGGAATGCTCCTTTTCAATTCCTCCAGTAAAATCAACTCTTTTAATTTATTACACTCCCCATTCACTGATTCAGAGGAAACCCATCTCTCAAAACACACAGATTTCTCGTAGGCAAATTCCACGTTAAGTATTTTTCCACACATTTCTTCAAATTTCTGAATCTTTCTCTATAAGCTTCTGGAACCAATTCATATGCTTTCAATATATGCTGTTTCACTATATCATAATCAAGTGCTTGCTCAGCATTTAAAGCTGTATAAACTTGCTTGCGCCTTGCCTCTAATTACACTTTGTAACATCACTGGCCATCTCTTTTTCGGCCACTCTCAACTCAGAGCAACAATTTTGAAATGTTGGAAATATTTGTCCACCTCTGCTTCATTAAATGGAGGAGCCAACATAACCTCTCGATTAGCAACAAACTGTTTCCTAGAACCAGAGGACTGATTCTTGAACATTAATTTCTACACCTCTAGCTCAAACTCCTTCCTTTTATTTGCACCTCTTTCTTCAAATTCCTTTTTCCTATGGGCTTCTCTAGCCTCGAATTCCTTCTGTTTATTTTCAGCTTCTAACCGACTTCTTTCCAAATCAGCTTCTAATTGCCTTAACTTTATTTGATCAATATGTAACTGCATCTCTAGATTACTCAATGGAAACCTATCTAACACTTCTTCATCAAAAACACCCAACCCTTTATAGTGTGCCGCGATTTTTCTCTGAATTACTGGCTTTGTTGTAACCTTCGTATTTCCTTTAAGATCCAACCTTCTAGCAATCTCGGATACGACACCCTTTCTCGCCTCCGCTAAAAACCCTGGCTTTGGCGATTCCATAAAGTCGTCAATATTCATTGCTGCCGAATACCACCCACAGACCAATCAAACAAAAGAATTGGGCATTTCCCTTTTCCAAATCAGGTTGATACTTAAGCAAGCACTTAAGCTTAAAATTGGAACATATCCGGACGAGCCCCCAAATTTATGCCACGTGACCGGCAACAATGAATATAGAATTGAGTCAACTTTCATAAAAACAAACAAACATTTATTAAGCTTTGCTCAAAAATAGCAAAATGTATTTAAACGACTAACTTAACCGGACGCTAACTGCTATATGGCAACTCTGGAACAGTTCTTAAAAGGGTAAATGCGAAAACAGTTCTTAAAGTGGTAAATTTGAACACAGTTCTTAGAATGGTAAATTCTAAAGTCCAAGAGATTTATACAGTCAATTACGAGAGACTTTCCTGAACTAAAGAATTCCTCGAAGACGTCACGTTACTGCAGTATCTCTGAATGTACATGTCAAATCTTGAAGTGGGTGGGCTACAACAGCAGAAGACAACAAACATACACTCAATTGCCACTTTATTAGGTAGAGAAAGTAGCTAGTAAAGTGGGCACTGAGTGTATAAGATTTTGTGGGAATTGACTGGATGGATGCTAAGAGATATTTACCGAATTGGGGTATCTAGATTAAGATGAGGAATTTATTTTCTCAGAAGACTGAGGGAATTTTTCAGAGCGCTGTAGAGGAAGTTACTGATTTTACTCAAAGAGAAGATCAACAGAAATTGAACTACAAGAAAGTTGATGGACAAAGGAAGGTAAGGACAGGAAATTTATGTTAAGGTCAAAATTGAATTACCAATAATGTCATTGAAAGGTGGAGCAGATTCGAGGGAGCAAATGCTCTATTACTGCTCCATTTCTTCTATTCTTACAATAGCAGCCACCATACTAATCTTCAGCCTTCTTTATTTCTAGTCAATTTACAACTCAGTTCATTAAGAATTTCTTTATGTCTGATGTACACAAGATTCCACCTCCTGCTAAATGTAGGATTCCCTATGCATGATTAACAAATGACTCTAGCTGGAAAACCATGGCGCAGTGTGGCTCTAGTTACATCAAATCAGCGTCTCACAAGCAATGAGTTCATGATGCATTGACTCGTTATGCTCAAAGCTAGTCTGCTATCCCAAATACCTAATAAGTGCATAATGTGATGAGAAAATTGGATGCAAATAGGCACAACTAACACTGGAAAAAAATTGCATTGCTGGGCCAATTTTCACAGCCCTCTCCCTTTTGTTTCTGGTGAGTGAAGTGCTGTTGTTACATACAACCCATGGAGCTTAAATGTACTTCTCGAGAATTCAACATAATGACATTTGTCTAAATATTTGAAACTCCTATTTCCTTTCTTCTTCCTTTGTGCTTTGCTTACAGGAATGCCTTTACATTTTCCTTCGGAATGTAAATGCACAATGTTTCTGAGAACATGATAAAATCCTTACAATGTTTTAGTTATTCTTGCTGCAAACTTTTTCTCTGCCTTTTCTACAATTTGCATTCCAGTCAAAATGCTGGGCTTGGTCAGAGTAAATAATTAGCATGATTATTGATTCTTAAAATCTCAACAGCCGCAGGGTGTTTCAAGTAAGGGATAAACATTTCCTTTTGTTTCTCATAGTGTTAGCATTTCACTTTACTAATTTAGATTGCAGATAAAAACCTTTGGGGAGTCTTTTTGGAATAGCCTAGGCAGTACTGGAGTTCTATGGAACTTTTGTTGACTGTTTTTAATTGCAGTGATGGATTAAAGTGTGCATGAGGTAAGAGCCTGAATGCTTAATTTGCTGACCCTTCTTCTATCTGAACCAGTAAACAGCAACATGCCTTAAAATGGTGTGTAAATGCCATTAGTCTGTGGGAGTGAAAAATAACCTACGGCAATATTTGCCACATTTCCATGGTAATTACACTGTTGATTCTGAATGTTGGGATGCTTCTTACAAAACCGAATCACAGCAACATTCTATCCTTCATACTTAAAATTTACTTATGAGCTGCAGTGTTCATTCCTAAAGCTCTGAATTATTTCCTTTCCAAATTGAGGAAAAAAATGTAATAAGAGTTAAAGGTCATAATCCCAGCAGTGTTTAATACTCATAAGTCAGGCTTGCTTTTTAGATCCTCCCCTTCATATCTGAATGACAGTGTGTATATGCAGATAATGTTTGTCTGGATCAGCAAATCTACTAGGAAGCCTGGGAACTAGTGAACTTCAACACTGATATTTTGTGAAATTTATAGCCACAGGAGTAGCTACTCAACAATAATTCTGTGACAATAAAACAATGTTGATTTTTTGGTGAGCTTGGGAGTATTCCCTTTGATTCTAATCAGTGGCAGGAAGCCTCATTCTGCTGGGAGTTGGTGCCCGACCTAGACTGGCTCCTTGGACGTTCCTCTCACTAACAAGTGAAAATCTTCGGATGCTGGAAATCCAAACAAAACACACAAAATGATGGAGGAACTCAGCAGGCCAGGCAGCATCTATGGAAAAGAGTACAGTTGACAATTTGGGCCAAAACCCTTTGGCAGGTTTCTCAGTTTTTCTATAGATGCTGCCTGGTCTGCTGAGTTCCTCCAGCATTTTGTGTGTGTTGCTTGGATGTTCCTCTGTCCAATTTACACAGGCCAACTGCTGTTATTATGTTGCTTTCATCAGTTTGCCTTTTTTACAGGAGAACGGGACTTTTTAAAAAAGTATACACAGAGTCAAAACTCACCAGAACTGCTCTGCCGAGATGTAGACAAAGTTTTTCATAATAATAATATTTCCTGAATTAGAATTTTAAAAAATGTCTCTATCATGGATAAACACCTCTTCAAAATCATGACCTAAGTACTTGAATTGGTAATAGTTGTGACAATTACATGAAATTACATCAAGTCATAGTTAACTTGGTGACATTCAAACAAAAGAAGCTCAGAATGTCCACAGGAACTGTACTGCCCTGAAGTCATCCAAGTGGTGACACTCTTGGCTTCTCTATCAGAGAACAGCAAGGCTGCTTTGATGAGCAATGCAACTCATTTGCTGTTATAGAGTCATAGAGTAATACAGCACAACAATAGCTCCTTCAGCCCATCTTGTCTATGCCGGATAATTCTGCCTAGTTTCATCGACCTGCACCCGGACCAAAGCCCTCCATATCACTCCCATCCATGTACCTATCCAAATTCCTCTTAAGTGCTGAAACTGAACCCACATCCACAATTTCTGCTGGTAGCTTGTTCCACACTCTCTCCACCCTTTGAGTGAAGAAGTTTCCACTCAATTTCCCCTCATTTTTCCATGCTGCAGGAAATAGAGTTCTAACCTAAAACCAAAGCAACACACACAAAATGCTGAAAGTACTCAACAGGTCCGGCAGCATCCATGGGAATGAACAAGTAGTTGATGTTTTAGGCTGAGACCCTTCAACTCAGGTCCACCTGTACTGGCGACATTCTTGTAAATTTTCTCTGCACTCTCTCAATGTTATTGATATATTTCCTGTGGGAAGGAGACCAGAGCTGCACACAATTCTCCAAATTAGGCAACTTTAGCATAATATTTCAACACCTCAATACATTGATTTATGAAGGCTAATGTGCCAAAAGCTTTATTTACAACCCTAGCTACCTGTGATGCCACTTTTAAGGAATTATGAATCTGTATTCCAAGGTTCCTCTGTATTACTGCAAGTCTCAGGGCCCTACCTCTCACCATGCAAGTCCTATCCTGGTTTGGCCTCCCAAGTACACACCACAGCCCAGAAACATGGGCTAAGGCCAAGTTGCCTAGTACTGAACCTCACACTAGTCTGCATTAAACTCTATCTGCCATTTTTCAGCCTATTTTTCCAGCTAGTCAAGATCACTTTACAAGCTTTGACTGCCTTCCTTGCTGTCCTCTACCACTTCCCCAATCTTACCATCATCTGATGATCTCCTGATCCAGTTTACCACATTATCATCCATGTCATTGATATAGATGACAAACAAAAACAGAGCCAGCACAAATCCATACAGCATGCCACTCGTCACAGGCTTCCTGTCAGAGAGGCAACCATCTACTACCACTCGTTGGATTCTTCCATGAACCGATGTCGAATCCAATTTACTACCCCATCCTGAAGGCCTAACAACTCAGCATCAGAATCAGAATCAGGTTTATTATCACCAGCATCTGACGTGAAATTTGTTAACTTAGCAGCAGCAGTACAATGCAATACATAATCTAGCAGAGAGAGAAAAAAAATAAAATAAAACATAATAATAAATAAACAAGTAAATAAATTATGTATATTGAATAGGTTACTAAAAATGTGCAAAACGGAAATAACTGTATATTAAAGAAGTGAGGTAGTGTCCACAACTTCAAAGACCATTTAGGAATCCGATGGCAGAGGGGAAGAAGCTGTCTTGAATCACTGAGTGTGTGCCTTCAGGATTCTGTATCTCCTACCTGATGGTAACAGTGAGAAAAGTGCATGTCCTGGGTGCTGGAGGTCTTTAATAATGGATGCTGCCTTTCTGTGTCACACCTTCCTAAAGATGTCCTGGGTACTTTGTAGGCTAGTGCCCAAGATGGAGCTGACTAGATTTATAACCTTCTGCAGCTTCTTTCAGTCCTGTGCAGTAGGCCCTCCATACCAGACAGTGATGCAGCCAGTCAGAATGCTCTCCACGGTACAACTATAGAAGTTTTTGAGTGTATTTGTTGACATGCCAAATCTCTTCAAACTCCTAATAAAGTATAGCTGCTGTCTTGCTTTCTTTATAACAATATCACTATGTTGGGACAAGATTAGATCCTCAGATATCTTGACACCCAGGAACATGAAACTGCTCACCCTCTCCACTTCTGATCCCTCTATGAGGATTGGTATGTGTTTCTTCGTCTTACTCTTCCCAAAGTCTACAATCAGCTCTTTCGTCTTACTGACGTTGAATGCTAGGCTGTTACTGCGGCACCATTCCACTAGTTAGCTTATCTCACTCCTGTACGCCCTCTCGTCACCACCTGAGATTCTACCAACAATGGTTGTATTGTCAGCAAATTTGTAGATGGTATTTGAGCTATGCCTAGCCACACAGTCATGTGTATACAGAGAGTAGAATGGTGGGCTAAGCACACACCCCTGCGGTGCGCCAGTGTTGATCGTCAACCAAGAGGATATGTTATCACCAATCATCACAGACTGTGGTCTTCCAGTTAGGAAGTCAAGGATCCAATTACAGGGGGAGGTACAGAGGCCCAGATTCTGCAACTTCTCAATCAGGATTGTGGGAATGGTGGTATTAAATACTGAGCTATAGTCGATGAACAACGTCCTGATGTAGGTGTTTGTGTTGTCTAGGTGGTCTAAAGCCGTGTGAAGAGCCATGGAGATTGCTGCCATTGACCTATCGTGGTGATAGGCAAATTGCAATGGGTTCAGGTCCTTGCTGAGGGATGAGTTCAGTTTAGTCATAACCAACCTCTCAAAGCATTTCATCACTGTCAATGTGAGTGCTACCAGGCAATAGTTGTTAAGGCAGCCACATTATTCTTCTTTGGCACAGGTATAATTGTGCCTTTTTGAAGCAAGTAGGAACTTCTGCCCATAGCAGTGAGAGGTTGAAAATGTCCTTGAATACTCCAGCTAGTTAGTTGGCAAAGGTTTTCAGAGCCTTCTCAGGTACTCCATCGGGCCCTTCTGACTTGAGAGGTTTCATTCCCTTTAAAGACAATCTAACATCGGCCTCTGAGACCGAGATCATAGGGTCATCAGGTGCAGCAGGGACCTTCACAGCTGTGGTTCTGTTCCCCCTTTCAAAGCATGCATAGAAGGCGTTGAATTCGTCGGGTAGTGAAGCATCACTGCCATTCATACTATTGGGTTTCACATTCCTTGCCCAACCTTCCATGCAGAACCTTGTCTTTCAAGCACCTTCTGCCTTATCTGTGCTAGACCCTCAACAACCGGCTCAGAAAAGACAGCCTGGATTGGAAGAGCTATCTTTATCTTTACAAACATAGAACTGTACAGCAGAGTACAGGCCCTTTGGCCCATATTATTGAGCTGACCTTTTAACTTACTCCAGGATCCATCTAAAACTTTCCTCCCATATACCCCTTTGTTTTATTTTCATTCATGTGCCTAAGGGACTCAGGGACTAAGGCACGTGGATGCCTTTGCCCATTTTCTTCTCTAATAGACTGCGTAATTGGGGAATTAATTTAAAAAATGAAGCCTTTCTATCCAATTTAGACTGTTTTCTGACAGCATCTCAGGCTCTAAGCTAGAGTTATTTGACTTTCCATAATCTCATGAAAGATGAATCACTATTTTATGCACATCGAAGAGCAATAAATAACATACTCAAATCACATTTATGGAACAGTTTCTCAGTAATGTTATCATCAACTTGCCATTAAATTCAAACTTCTTGTAAATATGTATTCATGTGTGCATTTAAAATACAAATAGTGATTGTAAATTAGACAGGTAGTGTCAGAGGCCGGAAATATATACATAACACAAGCAGGAAATATGCAACCATTCACAAAACCAGTCAGCAAAAGGAAAGGGAAGTTAAAGGGCTTGATTTTGACCCTAAACACTATGAAAAGACTAAATAGGTGAACATTAAAAAATTAACATCTATATTATTACACATGCAATTGACTGTAGATTCTGGAATCAGGAGCAAAGAAAAAAGCAAGCTGCTGAAGATACACAGCAGATCTACAAGTAATATCTTGACCTGAAATGCCAACTATCCCTTTGCCTCCACAGATGCTGACTGACCTACTCAGTTCCTTCAGGCTACTTTATTACACATACTCCAAACATTTCATATTTTAACCTGTAGAGTTTTGTAGGCAGAAAAAAATACTTGCCAAAAGTAGGTGGAGCCTCAAAACTTTAAACAAATTGAAATTTTCCCGTCAGAATTCTGTTGTATTTTTGACCAAGTCTTGAATAAATGAGCTACACTCACATTGTTAAACTTGGAAGTTGGTCTGAAGGCAGAAGAAAAGCCATCATCACTGTTCTTGTGCAACCAAACAGAGCATTCGCATTCCCCTGAGATCCACAGATTAAATCATCTATTATCCATGTGCCTATCTTAGAGTCTCTTAAATGTTCCTAATGTATCTGCCTCAACCACTACCTCCGGCAGGGCAGTTCACTCACCTACCATTCTCTGTGTAAAAAAAACTTATCTCTGACATTCCTCTATATTTCCTTCCATTTTCCTTAAAATTGTGCCCATTCATACTAGTCATAT
The DNA here is from genome assembly GCF_030028105.1 of Mobula birostris. Classification (NCBI taxonomy): domain Eukaryota; kingdom Metazoa; phylum Chordata; class Chondrichthyes; order Myliobatiformes; family Myliobatidae; genus Mobula; species Mobula birostris. The sequence continues at coordinate 46,165,197 of NC_092373.1, forward strand.
CCACCCTGGGAAGAAGCCTCTGGCTGTCCACTAGATCTATATCTCTTATCATCTTGGACAACTCTATCAAGTCCACTCTCATCCTCCTTCACTCCAGAGAGAAAAACCCCAGCTCCCAAAACCTGTTCTTAAAAGATATGCTCTCCAATCCAAGCAGCATCCTGGTATACCTCCTCTGCACCCTATGTAAAGCTTCTACGTTCTTCCTATAAAGAGACAACCAAAACTGAACACAATATTCCAAGTGGGGTCTAACCAGGGTTTCATAGAACTGTCACATTACCTCATGGTTAGAGTATGATTGCTCATTGGTACCTCCATAGTAGTAGAAGTTCCTTAAACAACAAAAGGAACATCTCAGAACCTTTGACAGAAAATATGGCATCATCTGGACAGATGAAAAGAGATGGAAAACCCGGAAGAAACACAGTTCCTATTGGAAGCAGTGAGAGAAAAGTTATTACCCATGGGGAGTCACAGAACATAGAAAAACCTACAGTGCAATACAGGGCCTTTGGTTCACAAAGCTGTGCCAAACATGACCTGACCTTAGAAATTACCTAGGGTTACCCATAGTCTTCTATTTTTCTATGCTCCATGTACCTATCCAGGAGTTTCTTAAAAGACCCTATTGTATCTGCCTCCACCACCGTTCCACGCACTCACAACTTTCTGTGTAAAAATCTTACCCCTGGCATCTTCTCTGTACCTATTTCCAAGCACCTTAAAACTGTGCCGTCTCATGCTAGTCATTTCAGCACTGGAAAAATCCTCTGACTATCCACACAATCAATGCCTCTCATCACCTTATACAACTCTATAAGGTCATCTATCATCCTCCGTTGCTCCAAGGAGAAAAGGCCAAGTTCACTCAACCTATTCTCATAAGGCATGCTCCCCAATCCAGGCAACATCCTTGTAAATCTCCTCTGCACCCTTTCTATGGCTTCCACATCCCTCCTATAGTGAGGCAACCAGAATTGAGCACAGTACTTCGAATGTGGTCTGACCAGGGTCCTGTAGTGTTCTCGTGCAGTGTGTTGAAACTCTGACTAAACACCAAGTTAACTGGAGCCAATGAAGACAGAGTCGTAGTAAGATTAACCAGTTACTGTGCACTCTTCATGATTAACATCGTATGGTGAAAACTGTTGATAAAAAAATACAAATACATAGAGTGTCTGTTTCATTCTGGAGACCACGCACGCTCTCTTCTTTTAGCGAGTGTCTCCAGCCACCCTGAGTAGCGGGTGAGGGGGTCCCGTCAAACTGCCATCGGGCTCGAGCCCACCCCCCATTTGAAATTGAAAAGCTGACATGTGTGCCGCCCCAACCGCCGCTTTCTTAACAGAAACCACGTTAATATTTTTACTTCAAATACTTTCAAAGGAACTTACAGTGTTGCTTCTATAATGTTTCTTTGTGGGTAGACACGGAGCTCTTCACGATCATGCTACTCGCATGGCACCCACCTTCACACCTTCCCGAACCGGAGTTAAACACAAGACACGGAGAAATTGGAAGTGACGTCATCACGTGCCGCGATATACCGTAGACAATGAATTTACCTTTGTTATACTGTGACTTAATTATCAACCTTTAACTTTAACTAGAAATAGTTGCAAACAATCATTTAAAGCATAGACCCAACAAAGTCAAATAAATGCCTTAAGGTCAACACACTCTCCGCCTGACCTTTGTAAGGTCACTATAAACATGGTATAGAACTTTAGTCTCTAGATCAGTCTTTAGGTAGAAGTAGAACAACCTCTGTAACTGGTCTCAGGTTTCCTTTTCAGGATCCGTTGTAAAGATGTGAACCGATTGACTGCCTGCTCTTCATTCTATGGTAAGCTCTGGCATGGTTCTCTGAACGATAGTGGGGTGACCCAGTTTTTCGCTTCATCTCTAAAAACCTTTGTGTCCATTATTTTTAAGGAGATGGCATCTTCCACCGATGGAGCAAGTTTATTATCGTGCTTAGCTTGAGCGAAGACTGACTGTCCCAGTGTCTTCTCAGTTACTTTACTATGCTCGTGCTTTCGTTGTGCTTCCTTGATACGCATAACACTTGTGGAGGGTTGAGAAATTGAATGGCGGCCTCTCTCTAGCACAATAGTTAACTGTCAGTTGTGTACATTGCCAGGGCACACCTCTCCTAACACCACCCAGCCCAGATCCAGATGTTGGGCAAAGGGGGCGTTGTGTGGTCCATTGACCTGCTGCCTGACTTTGTGCCCCCTAAGAACGTCTCTTCCGAGTAGCAGGAGTATTTCTGCTTCTGGATCCAGTTCTGGGATGTGCTTGGCAATGTGGTGGAGATGGGGCTGGTGTAGCACTGCGCTTGGCGTCGGAATCTCGGATTGGTTGTTTAAGATCTCATTGCACTCTAAGAGTGGAGGGAGACTGATGACAACTTTGTCATCCAGCGACTCGAGCTGGAAGCCTTCTGCCTTCCTGCCGTATGTTTCTCCGATGCCAGATCAAGTTCTAAGGTAGTATGGGAATGGGTTACCCTTTACGCTGAACAACTCGAAGAACAATGGTCTCACTAGTGAGTGGTTGCTCCGGTCGTCCAGAATTACATAGGCTTTGATGGCCTTGTCTTTGGCTCCCTTAGGGTATACCTTAGGGAGGCAGATCTTTGAGCATGAATGGCTCGACTGACCTGGACCGCAAACTTCTGTGCAGCTCAAGCTGACAATAGTTGTATCAGAGCGATCCTCTCCCTCCCCAGCATCCTCTTGTGGGAGTGGAGGAATCTTGGCAGTTTGCGGTGACAGGCCGGGATGCATGGATCCATCGTGATTAGTGCTGTTACATTCCGAGCACTTTACGGGGAATGTACACTCTTTTGCGAGGTGAGAGGTAGAGGAACAGCACTTAAAACATATGCTTTTTTCCTTGAGAAGGGCCTTTCTTTTGCCAAAGGGTTTGTTTCGAAATGTTCTGCATTTTTTGAGGGGGTGGGGTTTGTTGAGCAATGGACAATTCTTGGTAGGGTCATTGTTGATTGCAGAGACTTCAGTTTTATGCACTGAGATGGGGTTATTGATGACAAAATTGTTCGAAATGGGTTTGGCTGGCTTGGTGTGAGTTGTGGTGTTGCCTTGATTCATGAAGCTAGGGTCGTTTTGCCTCTTCGCCTCCTTGCACACAAACCTACTAAAATACTCAGAGGGAATCGACCACTGTTCTCTTCCTTGTACTCGAGCCAATAGACACCCATCTTTTCTGCAGCCCAAATGGAAGTTTGTCCACAATTGGTCCAACTCTGCATGAAGTATCCAGATACGACAGGCCAGTTAAATAGTCGTCTTCTTTAGCACCTTGAATCTCCATGAGTAAATCTCCGAGTTCTGGTAATATAGTGTGGTCCTTGGCTGACACCCTAGGAAAATCGTCCAGCTGTTGAAATAGCGCCTGTCAATAATTTCAGTGGCCGCATAGCAGTCCTTAAGTCTCTCCCATGTGCTTTCTGTAAGGCTAGCTTGGGGTTGCTGACGTACACTGAGCGTATGCGTTTCACCTGTTCACTTGATTCCTTTCCCAGCCATTTGGTCATAAGGTCCAATTCTTGGGTTGCTGTGAGCTGGACTCCGCCGGTGGCACTGGTGAATGAGGAGTACCACACACGGTAATTTTCAGGCTTATCGTCAAACTGGTACAGTCCTGAATTGACAAAGTCTTGTCGCGCTAAATATTGTGCCAAAGGTTCTGCTGCAGGTGGCGTGCTAGCTGGAAGAATATGTTGGGGAACATATGACTGAGCGTGTACGGTCATAATAGGATTTGATGTTCTGACCTCAGCCTTTGTCTCTGATCTCGCCGGATCTGAATTTGTGACAAGGTTGCAATTGTGAGTTGTCTTCCCCAGGTGGACGCGATGCGATAAAGCTTCCCTGTGATTTCACATGAGATGGGACTCCAACAGGCAAGTATGGAGAGGGAGATTGAATCTGCAGGTCAATTTGAGATTGGACATATTCGCTAGTGCGTTCCAATTTGTCCCTTTCTGAGATAGATTTTCCTGCTTCGTCTAGAACGTGCATTTCTTCAGCGTTTTCCAACACTTGTAATTCCACCGCGGACGCATCAGCTTCTCGTTGTAGCGTCAGCACTTCGAACTCTGTATCTATCCTTGCCTTTTCCAACTGGTTTTCTGCTTCTCTGGCAGCCTTTTCCTTCTGGTTTTCTGCTCCTCTGGCAGCTTTTTCCATTTTCAGTTTTGCTTCTTGGTTAGCAGATGACGCTTGTACCTTGGCGGCTTCTGCTTTAGCTCTTACGAGGGCAGCCACACTTGTCGACATCCTACTGCTCTTGGCGCTGAGTGCAAGAGACTTGATGCTTGATCGTGAAGCCATCATACCACTTGTCGAAACACCGAATGATTCTGCCTTTTTACTGTAGTGTTCTCGTGCAGTGTGTTGAAACTCTGACTAAACACCAAGTTAAACCGGAGCCAATGAAGACAGAGTGGTAGTAAGATTAACCACTCTTCACTCTTCAACATTAACATTGTATGGTGAAAACTGTTGATAAAAAAATACAAACGTATACAGCGTCTGTTTCATTCTGGAGACCACACGCGCTCTCTTCTTTTAGCGAGTGACTCCAGCTGCCCCGAGTAGCGGGTGAGGGGGTCCCGTCAAACCACCATCAGGCTCGAGCCCACTCTGCGTTTGAAATTGAAAAGCCAACATGCGCACCGCCCCAACCGTAGCTTCCTTAACAGAAACCACGTTAATATTTTTACTTCAAATACTTTCATAGGAACTTACGGCCTTGCTTCTATAATGTTTCTTTGTGGGTAGAGCTCTTCACGGAGCTCTTCACGATCATGCTGCACGCATGGCACCTGCCTTTACACCTTCTCCAAACTGGAATTAAACACAAGTCGCGGCGAAACCGGAGGTGACGTCATCAGATGCCGCGATATACCGTAGACAATGAATTTACCTTTGTTATACTGTAAGGCAATTATCAACCTTTAACTTTAACTAGAAATACTTACAAGCAATCATTTAAAGCATAGACCCAACAAAGTCAAATAAATGCCTTAAGGACAACATAGGTCCTATATAGCTGCAACATTACCTCTCGGCTCTTAAACTCAATCCCACAATTGATGAATGCACCGTATGCCTTCTTAACCACAGAGTCAACCTGCGCAGCAACTTTGCGTTCTATGGACCCAGACCCCAAGTTCCCTCTGATTCTCCACACTGCCAAGAGTCTTACCATTAATACTATATTCTGCCATCATATTTGACCTACCAAAATGAACCACTTCAAACTTATCTGGATTGAATTCTATCTGCCACTTCTCAGCCCAGTTTTGCATCCTATCAATTGTCTCATCAGCAAATTTACTAACCCATCCCTCCACTTCCTCATTCAGGTCATTTATAAAAATCATAAGGAGTAGGGGTTCCAGAACAGATTCTTGAGGCACACCTCTGGTGACTGACCTCCATGCAGAATATGACCTGTCTACAACCACTATTTGACTTCTGTGGGCAAGCCAGTTCAGGATCCACAAATCCTCCTTACTTTCTCAATAAGCCTTGCATGGGGTACCTTTTCAAATGCCTTGCTGAAATCCATATACACTACATCCACTGCTCTACCTTCATCAATGTGTCTCGTCACATCCTGAAATGTCAGTGACCTTGCTTCTACTGGTTAAAGGGGGATGATAATTAAGAAAGGATAATTGGCGATTGAGGAAGTAGTTAAATAAAAGAGCTTTACATTTTGATGGAGAACAGAGAGTACCATCATTAACACTCAAGGTAAGAGCCTCAGAAGTGTCAGAGAAAAGGCCTCAGATGGAAAGAATTGTGGCATAGAGACTGAACCTCAGAATCAGCCAACAAGCTTGAGATCAATGAAGGATTATTTCTGGAAGAAGTGAATGTTGTTAAAGGTAGACTTTTCCATGTGAGTTTAGACAGCTGTGTCAGAATAGTGATGAGCAGGGAAGGGTTCATTTGTGACTGTTAGGCCTAATGGCATGCTGGCAAGGGTTAGAAGTGTAAGTTGTGTTGTTTGTATACAGTGAAGAGAAAGTTACACAGGAACAGAATACTAGAAATCAATAATCCCACAGTGAGACAGGTTTAGCATTAGTTAATGTTGAAGAACCATGGAAGAGGGAAAAGCGAAGAAATATGTTTAGTGGGACAGAAATGGCCTTACTGATCATGATTGCTTAGTTGGTAGTGGAGATACAATGGATTTTTTAATGTATTATGAGGGTGGTCATATGAGGAGAAGATATCATGAAGGTATGGGAGAGTGGTGGTTAAGTTACAGGACGAGCAATGAGAATTGTATATCATTGAACATGAAAACTGTATTGAATTCGCCTTAGGAAGCTGAAGAATTTAAAATCCAATGATTGAGTAAATCCAAATTACTTAAAAATGTCTCATTAACATTAGCTGTAAAAATATTTTTGTAAAAACCTTTCTGTTTCAACACTATTCTTCAAGTCATGAATCTGCTATTCTTATTCATCTGGATTACATATGAACTTCTTCATCAATATTGATGTCTCCTTGAATACCTTCTAAGTTTAAGGGCAATAATGGATTCTATTCTTCCCTTTGGTATCCATACCTTATCATCAAATAAATAAGCAAATAATGTTAATAAAGTTCAGGACAACAATGATAATGCATAGGGGAGATATTCTCATCGCCCCTTGGGGTTGTGCTCCAAAGGGAGGTAAAGATAAGCTATTGGAGAGGTAGCATTCCGCTCAGCAATCTGTAAAGACACTTGTGCCATGCACCACTTGTGTTACTTTCAGTATTTGGTTTGAAGATAGTACCAAGATTGAGAAGTAATACATTAATCCCTTAGATTAGAAATAAACTTGCAATATTTGAAATATCCTATTGCATACACTGACGCATATTGGATGTTCTCCACAGGAAATCCAATTCTCCTTATTTCATTTCACCTAATCGACATACCCTATTTTTACTTTCTCCCTTACACATTTACCCATCTTCTCCTAAAAAGCCAATGACCTCAACCACTTATTCAAACCTTATGAAGTCCAGTTTCTCATCACTTGCTAAGTAAAGTGAATAGTTGAAAGACAAAATAATACAAAATGGTGTCAAAGAAAATGCTATAAATTTGATTGTCTTTTTTCAGAAGCTGTAGTTAAAAGAAGTAACTTTATTTGAATTGAACCAAATCTGAGTACAATTCAAGATTGTTTAATGTAATTTCCAGTACACAACTGTAAAGGAAAATGAAATAATTGCTGACGAAGGGTCTCGGCCTGAAACGTCGACTGTACCTCTTCCTAGAGATGCTGCCTGGCCTGCTGCATTCACCGGCAACTTTGATGTGTGTTGCTGAAAGAATTGCTACACTTGTGCCAATGCGGCACAAAAAAGAAAATAATAAGGTAAATAACACAATAAATATAAATATAATTATATAAGGTAGCTTATATGTATAGAATTATTGTATGTCCATAAATTGACACCAGGCACAGAAGTGTCTGTACATAAGGTGATTGAAAGAAAATGATAAAGTAGTGGTGATTGGGGTGGGGAGGAGTAGGTTAGTGGGTGGAGGTGTTGATCAGCCTCACTGCTTGTGGAAAATACCTGTTCCTGAGGCCGGTGGTCCTAGTATGGATGCTACATAGCATCCTCCCTGATGGGAGTGAGACCAGCAGTTCCTGAGCTGGGTGGGTGGGATTCCTCTTGATGTTACTGGTCCTTTCCTGGCACCTTTCTGTACATATGTCCTTGATGGTGAATAGGCTGTTGAAAGTGATACCCTGGGAAGTTTTGACTACCTATTGTAGAGCCTCCCCGGCTGCCACAGAGCAGTTTCCATATCATGCAGTGACGTAGCAAGTTAGGATGACTCTCTACTACACATCTGAAGTGAATATAGCCATGCATTGTCCAGCTTTCTTCAGTAGAGGCATTGGTGAGCTTTCCTGATTGTGTAGAATATGTTCTGGGACTATGAGAGGTTATGATACTCGTCCACTCTATGAAATTGCTTACAGTTTCCACTGCTGTGCCACCAGTGTAAGAGGCATGTGAGCTGTGCAAGTTATCCTGAAGTTGCTATCCATCTCCCCTGACTCGTTGACATGAAGAAGAGGCTATTTGCCTGCCACTAGCCCCCGAATTCTTCCACCTCCTTTCTGTAGGCTGTCTCATTTCTGTTAGTGATAAACCCTACTGCTGTTGTATCATTGGTAAACTTGACAATGTCATTACTCAGGTGTTGGCTGTGCAGTCACATGTGAACAGAGTGTACACCAATGGACTCAGCACACACACTGGGGCGGGGGCATGCTGAGTATGATGGAGAGGGAGGAACGCTTGTGGATTCTGACTATCCGAAATCTGTTGACTAGGAAGTCTAACATTTAGGCCGAGGAGTAGGAGTTTGTTCACCAAGGTCTGTAGGACAAATTTTGAAAGCCAAACTAACATCCAGCAACAGCATTCTGACAATGACAATGAAAACTACAGAAAAATGTAAAACCGAATACGCTGAGAAGACACAACAGGTCAAGCAGCAACTGTGGAAAAAGAAACATGGTAAATGTTACAGATGGAAGGCCTAATGCCAGAATAGGCTAAGCATATACAGCATTTTCTGTTTTATCTCATTCATTATAAAACTAGCTCTTTTTGATTCTCTTACATAAAGGAAGGAGTGACGTTCTCAAACAAGCTTTTTCAGGCCATTACTAAAAAGAAATTCAGGGTTTTCTTTCATAAAATCTACCTCATCATAGGCACTTGCTCTGAAAGGTTTAACATGGACAAGTACTGCTGAGAATATCACAAGAAGTATGTTAGATACTCACTGAGACAGAGGGACCCCTGAGTCTGAACTGAGGCCGATGCCTTGAGTCATTGTTATTGAACATCATTTTCTCCACAATGGAATGCAGCCCACAAGTACAGAGTCGTGTTTAATCTTCCATCTCTCTGACTCTGCTGAATGACAGCAGCCCCTTGGCATTGTTCGAACAATGCTCCTTGCTGCATCTGCCTGGACTTAACTTTGTAAGCAGTTCTGTTTCTCTTGGATGTGTAAAGAAGGACAAGATCTCACATTGAGCCAGTAAATAATTCTAATTAACAGTGGAGAGGAAATGACAAAGACAGACAGGTTGGGAGGAGACCCTCACCATGCTGCTGACATCACCCCATTGCTTCAACACAAATGCACATCAGTCCTTATGCAACTTAACTGCGGGTTAAGGTTCATCATTTGCAGTCGGAAAATGGCAGGTCTGTGTTTATCACCATTTTCTCACTTTTCTCAGGGCTCTATTTCCATCAGAATATCATAGGGGTAAATTTATTCCTACAAATCTAGCATCAATCAAAAGGGCACGTTAAATTGTTGAGAACCTTATCTAAAGATCTCCCACTGCCTTCCAAGAGCCACAATTTTACTGGTCAGGAAGAACACCCTCTGTATCCCAGCAGTGCTCCCCTTTAAATATAACTGGTCACCGACAGGACTTTGCACTTGATAACTTGATGTACATATGAGTGCTAACGTAGGCTGAGACATGACAAGCGCAATAAAACAAACGATGATTGCATTCTTCAGAAAAAGATGCATAAAGTAAATCATTATTTCTCTCTTTGCAGGAGACAGGCAGATTCAGAAATAATGCTGTCAGCTGTAGCTTTTCAGTTTAAAATACACAAGAGTTATCCTTTTTTTGCATGGGCTCAATAATGGCTGTATATTGTAACTTGCAGTGGCTATATTGTTATACCTTCTCTTCATTGCTTAACCTTTGTTCAGTTGGAATTTCTGATGTGTTAGAGAATCTGATTTCTGCTCTCTTGCAATTTCAAAGTTCAAAGTGTAGCGATGTGCTACACACAGAGCTAGAAATAACGACACGCAGTCTATAAGTTGCACTCGAGACTAGTTTATTCAAACTTCGTGGCACTGGCTTTTACGCAGTGCATTACAAAAGTCTCTTCCTGCGCGTGGGCTTTCTCTCCTTGCTGGTGAAGAAGAAGGCCCAGCGCCATTTTGGGGCTGGCCTCTCTGCCGACGCGCACGCCATTTTGTGAGCCGGTTCACCTGCGTAGAGAGTGGGTCACCACATAACCTCCTCTCCACAGAACCAGCAATACACCCCCCAATGTCCACAGTCTGGACCACTCTCTGTTTGGGCGATCTGCCTCTGCGCCATGGTGCCTGAACCTCGACCAGCTGCACCAAGTCCACATGGGCTGGTTTGAGCCGGTCCACGTGAAAACCTCCTCTTTCCCCCCAATGTCCAGGACATACGTCGACCCGTTGTTCCTGATCACCTTGAATGGCCCCTTGTATGGCCACTGTAGCGGTGCCCGGTGTGCGCCCCTTCGTACAAATACAAACTTACAATTCTGCAGGTCTTTGGATATGCAGGTTGGGATCTGTCCGTGCTGTGAAGTCGGTACGGGGGCCAGCTTGCCAAGCATTTCGTGTAGTCTGTCCAGGACTGCTGCGGGTTCTTCCTCTTGCCCCCTGGGGCTGGTACGAACTCTCCTGGGACAACCACGGGTGTGCCTTATACCAGCTCGGCCGACGAGGTGTGCAGATCCTCTTTGGGCGCTGTGCGGATTCCAAGCAGGACCCAGCGAAGCTCGTCCACCCAGTTAGGCCCTTTCAGGCGGGCCATGAGAGCCGACTTCAAGTGACGGTGGAAGCGTTCCACTAGTCCGTTTGACTGTGGGTGGTAGGCAGTTGTGTGGCGTAGCTGTGTTCCCAACAGGCTGGCCTCAGCCGACCACAGGCTGGAGGTGAACTGGGCGCCTCTGTCGGAGGCAATGTGGGCTGGTATCCCGAAGCGTGCTACCCAGGTTGCGATCAGTGCTCAGGTGCAGGAATCGGCAGTGGTGTCGGTGAGCAGGACTACATCAGGCCATCTCGTGAACCGGTCTACCATAGTTAGGAGGTACCGCGCTCCTCACGACACTGGCAGGGGCCCCACGATATCCACATGAATGTGGTCGAACCTCCGGTGGGTGGGTTTGGCACCTTGGCTGTTTGGCACTGCGTGCACATTTTGGCCCATTCACTGATCTGTTTGCGAAGTCCGTGCTACACGAACTTGCTGGAGACCATCCGGAATATTGTCCTGATAGGTGGGTGCGCCAAGTTGTGTGTGGAGTCGAAAACTCACCACCACCAGGCTGCCGGGACGATGGGGTGAAGTTGGGCGGTAGGCACATCACACAGGAAGGTCCTCTCACCTGGGTCTACGAGGAAGTCTTGCAGCTGTAAACCCGAGACTGCGGTCCTGTAGCTGGGCATCTCGTCGTCTGCCTGCTGCGCCTCCGCCAGTGCTGCATAGTCCACCCCCTGGGACAGGGCTTGGATAGCTGGTCTGGAGGGTGTGTCCGCCACGACGTTGTCCTTTCCTGAGACATGCTGGATGTCCGTCGTGTACTCGGAGATGTAAGACAGATGTCACTGCTGGCGGGCTGACCAGGGATCGGACACCTTCATAGACTCAAAGATCAATGGTTTGTGGTCCGTGAACGCGGTGAACAGCCTGCCTTCTAAGAAGTACCTGAAATGCCAGATTGCCAGATATAGTGCCAACAGCTCCTGGTCGAAGGCACTGTACTTGAGTTCGGATGGCCATAGGTGCCTGCTGAAGAACGCCAGGGGTTGCCAGCACCCCTCGATGAGTTGCTCAAGCACCCCACCGACTGCTGTGTTGGATGCGTCCACTGTGAGGGCGGTTGGAACGTCCGTTCTGGGGTGCACCAGCATCACGTCATCTGCTAAGGCTTCCTCGGCTTTAACGAAAGCGGCCACGGCCGCTTCGTCCCAAATAATGTCCTTGTCTCTACCCGACATCAGGCTGAACAAAGGGCACATGATATGGGCTGCTGAGGGGAGGAAACAGTGGTAGAAGTTTACTATACCAACGAACTCCTGCAGGCCTTTGACTGTGTTGGGCCAGGCGAAATGGCAGATCGTGTCTACCTTGGCGGGTAGAGGTGTTGCCCCGTTTTTGGCAATCCTGTGGCCAAGGAAGTCGATGGTGTCGAGTCTGAACTGACACTTGGTCGGGTTGATCTTGAGGCCGAAATCACTCAGGCGAGAGTAGAGCTGGCGGAGGTGGGACAGACGCTCCTGATGACTATTGCTGGCTATGAGGATGTCGTCCAAATGGATGAACACAAAGTCCAGGTGGCATCCAACCGCATCCATTAGCCGCCAGAACTTCTGTGCGGCATTCTTCAGGCTGAACGGCATTCAGAGGAATTCGAACAGGTTGAACGGGCTGATGATTGCTGTCTTGGGGATGTCTTCAGGGTGTACTGAGATTTGATGGTAACCCCGGATGAGGTCTACTTTGGAAAAGATGCTTGCCCCGTGCAGGTTTGCTGCAAATTCCTGCATGTGCAGCACGGGGTAGCGGTCTGGAGTTGTAGCCTCGTTCAGCCTGCGATAGTCGCCGCATGGTCTCCAGCCTCCGGCTGCTTTGGGCACCATGTGCAGGGGGGAGGTCCATGAGCTATCAGACTGCTGTATGATCCTCAATTCCTCCATCCTCTTGAACTCCTCCTTCGCCAGGCGGAGCTTGTCTGGGGGGAGCCTTCGTGCGCGGGTGTGGAGGGGTGGTCCCTGGGTCGGAATGTGGTGCTGTACTCCGTGTCTGGGCATGGCTGCCGTGAACTGCAGTGCCAGAACCGATGGAAAGTTCCCCAGCATTCTGGTGAATTCGTTGTCAGACAGGGTGATGGAGTCCAGGTGTGGGGCCGGCAGCTTGGATTCACCCAGGGAGAATGTCTGGAAAGTCTTGACATGGACCAGTCTTTTCCCTTGCAAGTCGACCAGCAGGCCGTGAGCTCGCAAGAAGTCCATCCCCAGGAGTGGTTGGGCCACGGCGGTCAGTGTGAAGTCCCACGTGAACCAACTGGCACCAAACTGCAGCTGCACTGTGCGGGTGCCGTAGGTCCGAATCGTGCTGCCGTTTGCGGCCCTCAGGGTGGGTCCCGGCTCCCTGTTGCAGGTGTCATACCCCATCGGGGGTAAGACACTGATCTGCACTCTGGTGTTGACCAAGAAGCAGCATCCCGACTGTTTGTCCCAGATGTACAAGAGGCTGTCCTGGTGGCCAGCCGCTGTAGCCATTAGCGGCAGCTGGCCCTGGCGTTTCCCAGGAACTTGCAGGGCGGGTGACAATAGCGGGCTTCTGTGCCCCACTGCTGGTGGTAGAGACCACACCTGGAGTACTGTGTGCAGTTTTGGTCTCCAAATTTGAGGAAGGACATTTTTGCTATTGAGGGAGTGCAGCGTAGGTTCACAAGGTTAATTCCCGGGATGGCGGGACTGTCATATGCCGAAAGATTGGAGTGACTGTGCTTGTATACTCTGGAATTCAGAAGGCTGAGAGGGGATCTTATTGAAACATATAAGATTATTAAGGGATTGGACACGCTGCAGGCAGGAAGCATGTTCCCGCTGATGGGTGAGTCCAGAACCAGAGGCCACAGTTTAAGAATTAGGGGTAGGCCATTTAGAACGGAGTTGAGGAAAAACTTTTTCACCCAGAGAGTGGTGGATATATGGAATGCTCTGCCCCAGAAGGCTGTGGAGGCCAAGTCTCTGGATGCTTTCAAGAAAGAGATGGATAGAGCTCTTAAAGATAGCGGAATCAAGGGTTATGGAGAGAAGGCAGGAACTGGATACTGACTGTGGATGATCAGCCGTGATCACAGTGAATGGCGGTGCTGACTCGAAGGGCCGAATGGCCTACTCCTGCACCTATTGTCTATTGTCTATTGAAACACCATTGGCCTCCTCACTCCTGCCTCTGGGTTGTGTGCGCTCCATTGCCGGGCCTGGTCTGGCCTGCTGTTGGGCGTGTGGCTTGGTAATCTGTCCGATGCCGTGCTCTTCCTCTTGGCTTTCCACAGCACGTCTGCCCAGGCCGCCACCTTCCGGGGGGGGTCACTGAAATCTGCGTCGGCCAGCAGCAGATGTATGTCCTCAGGCAGTTGCTCTAGGAATGCCTGCTCAAACATGAGGCAGGGCTTGTGTCCTTCAGCCAAGGCCAGCATCTCATTCATTAATGCTGACGGCGGCCTGTCTCCCAAACCATCCAGGTGCCGCAAGCGGGCACCTCGCTCATGCTGTGAGAGGCCAAATATCCCTGTGAGTAGCGCTTTGAATGCTGCATATTTGCCTTCTTCCGGGGGTGACTGTATGAAATCCTCAACCTGGGTGGCTGTCTCCCGGTCAAGGGAGCTCACCACGTAATAGTAACGCGTGGAATCAGAAGATATCTGCCAGATCTGAAACTGGGCTTCCGCTTGGTCAAACCACACGCGTGGTCGCAGCGTCCAGAAAGTTGGCAGTTTTAGTGAAACTGCGTGAACAGATGAAGAGTTGGTTATTTTTGGCTCACATCCCGTTCGGGCTGTCAGGGTCACCAATGTAGCGATGTGCTACACACAGAGCTAGAAATAACGACACACAGTCTGTGAGTTGAACTCGAGACTAGTTTATTCAAACTTCGCGGCACTGGCTTTTACGCAGTTCCGTTCCTGCCCTCTCCAGGCGGAAATGACGTCAGATGTGCATTACAAAAGTCTTTTCCCGCGCGCAGGCTTTCTCCCCTTGCTGGTGAAGAAGAAGGCCCAGCGACATTTTGGGGCTGGCCTCTCTGCCGACGCGTGTGCCATTTTGTGAGCCGATTCGCCTGCGTAGAAAGTGGGTCGCCACAAAAGTACATTTATTATCAAAGAATGTATACTGTACAATATACCGTACAACCTTGAGATTCATCTCCTTGCAGACTGCCGCAAAACAAAGAAACCAAATAGAAGCCATTAAAAATGAAGACTGTCAAACATCCAATGTGCAAAAAAGAACAAATCATACAAACAATTACAAGTAAGCAAATAACATTTGGAACTAAAGTTCTTGAAAGTGAGTCCACAGCAACGAGGCTGCATTGATGACTGGCTTTATGGCTGTGAACTCACTTTCAGAAACATTAGTTCTAAATATTATTTGCTTGCTTTTATTGTTTGCATAATAAGAATCTCTTAACTTCGTTTTTCACTGAGATTCCCTACCTCTTCTACCAGTTCACCTCTCTTTATTGTGCATGGAACTGGGTGGGTTCATATCATATTTTTATGGAACTGCAGACAGATAAATTTAAATTCATCATCATACTTTTAAAAAAATAGACATAAGATTACACAAGATACATAAGATTTTAAAGACAAATACAATAAAAATGAAAACTGTCGTTTGACAACCTGAGCTATAATAACATTTTGTGATTTATAGAATTTTAGTTTATAATCAGCCTGAAACAAAACTGGAGATATCTTGGATAGCTCCACTGTGGGAAACCAAACTCAACTACTCAACAGTCCTCTCTGCTGTTACGTTTCATTTGAATGCAGATAGTTGATTGCCTGAAGCTCATCTTCCTGGTTTTGATTAAAAGTGGATCAGCTTGACTGAGCCTGATCTTACAACATCAGAGTAAATGTGGACTCAGCCAGCTGTAGTAAAAGGAAGGATTTTATACCGTTCAGATTTTGGTAAAGAGCTCAGTCAATGGGGAAAAAATATGGGACTGAATTATAATTTCTAATCTGCAGCTATACACAAGTTCTAAACTGAAAATGACTGTTTTCTTCAATCAGCAGTAGAAGTTGTTTGATAGTGCATTAAATTAAATTCCTTGACATGAATTAATACTGATAAACTAATATATTTAGAACTGTTAAATTACGTCCTTGTGATTGCTTCTGGAATTGGTCCGCGAGCATTGTCAAAATACTGTATATGACATGTCGGTCAATTATGTATCACAATTGTAAAATATTTTTTTCTTTTGGAATAGGAAGTACGTATAAACAAGTAACAAGATGCTGGAAGAAATAATAAGTAATAATGAAGTAAAACCTGAATAGAAACTTCTCTTGTGTTTAACATCAATTCTTTATATACATTGACTTTTATACTGATTGAGTATTTTTGAGAGTTAAGACTAGTTTTTTTCTCAACGGCATTCCCAATGCCTGCATTCTGAGAGCAAGAAAGGGAAAAGGACTTTCAACAAAATCCATTGCCCTGGGTTGACATGAGATTCCCCCGCTTAACATTATAATTATTTTCTAGACTTATATGTTGATATCAGTGATACCAATCCCGTACTTTCACCTGAGATTATTTCATTCAGCATAACACAACATTGAAGTCAAATTTGTATAAAATATGATAATATCTGTATATTTGTGACGATAGTTTGATAGTTTGATAGATAATTTTGAAGCTGAAGGTCTGATAGAAATTGGCTACTTCAGTTGAGAATGATATAATAAACCCTATAACATATAATAGTTTATTCTTCAGTTTTAAAAGATTTTAGTTTAATGATGAAGGCACCATACTTTTCACTAGCTTTGGTCATTAATGGACCCTTTGGCATTGATTTTTCTTCCCCTGATTTGGCCTTTTGATGCTACCTACTTTGCCAATCAGATTAAATAATTCTTATATTCAGCAAACTGGAAAATAAATAGCACAGTTTTTATTTAAAGAGAATTAAATAACAGAAAAAGAGAACCAAACAAAAAGATTAATACAAATGCTACAAACCTTTTTTTCCAAAGAACTCTAGGAAAGGACCAGTCATTTTTTCAGTGTTAGAAGTGTTTATTATCAACTTTTACCTCTTGATAATACATTAAATATTCAATTACACCTCACCAAAATTAATTAAGATTTGTTGAAAGGTTTTCACCACAGTAAAAGTTTAACATTTATACCAAATCATGGTTTCTGTTTTGATTGCATCTATGAAACTGAAGGGAACTGATTGCTAATCAGTTCAGCAGCAAAGCACAGAGGTGATTTAGTGGACGATTTGAAAATGTTATCTTGGAATATTTATTGCTCACGACTAACCTCTCCTTGAGGTGACTATAATGTGCATTTTTTCTTAAAATGCTGCAGTCCATATGCTGGTGGACATGAACAGAATTGTTAGATGTTTCCAAAATTCAGAAATGTGCTAAATTTTCAGCTTTGAATGGTGTGGGCTTCGTGGTGTATTGTTTTCTTGCTCACTGGTTGGAGCCACAGTTTAGGGAGGTATTTTAGAGGAAGCATCTCAAAATTATTATGGTAGCAGTACCCTTTGAATCCTGAATATAATGTAGACGGAATTTGTTTTGCGGAAAGCAGAAAACAAAATAACCTATGAGCAGACCAAAAACACCAATAGTGACCCTCTGTTCAGCTAAGAGTGTGAAGTATAAGACTATTGAAGATTTAAGTACAAACAAATGCATAGCCTGAGCTGGTCTCTTTTTACATTTAAGTGTTTTTCTGATTTATTGAAAAAAAAACTGATCACCATGGTGTAACATCTCTTCTTGTTGACATTGGTGAGATTGAGATCTTGCAATAATGTTATATTTGCCCAGCAGATGGGTCGATTTTTAAAATAATCCATTTATTTCTCATTCTTGTGACTGTAGAGTGATTTAGACTCAAACACTTGGGATGGAACTGGGGGCATAAGTCAATCAAACCAGATAAGGGTGTCAAATTCCTATAGCAGTGAACCAGTTGAGTTTTCATATTCATTATTTTATATGCCTTTCAACAAATTACTAAGTTTACTCAACTAAATTTCCCAGTGCAATTTTACTCATAAACTGCAGCTTTCACATCCAACATCATAACTTATAATAACTGTCATGAATCAATATCACAGCATTTTGTGATCCTGCGTTCTGAAACATTAAGCCATTACAGTAGCTTTAGATTGCAACAAAAACTTCACTGATCTGATAAGTGAATATTATTATGCCCTGTATCAGAGAAATAGGTCTAGTTAAATTAAAACAAAGGACAAAACAATAAGTCATATTTCTTCCTGTATCAAATAAATCAAGGCAAGCAGATTCTTGGAAACTGTTCAAGAACCAAATAAAAGTCCAGGCAATCATTGTAACTCTTATTCAGAGATCTAATCTATTGTTTTACTTATGTTTAGCAAAGGTTATTTTGCATACATCCTCAAATGTCATTAGTATCAATGATACATACAAATGCAAATATAAATTAAGGCATATTTAGTGCAGAAGACATGAGTAAATAATTGTCATAGACATAATTATATTATGATTTACCTGGGGATTTCTATTTTGACTGAAGGAAGATCTAAATCCAATAAGACTAATATTTTTTTTAATCATCGGGGCTTTAACACGTACGGGGAAATTCTTTGTTGGACATGTGTTGCACTTCCTAAGAAGATTCAAATACAAGAATGTTTATCAGCCTTCATCATGGGAATTAAAAGCTTTTTCCCAGACACCAAGTACTTACTTTGGGCCTTCATAAAATTGAACACCTACACGGAAAAAAAATCCAGTTATACCTCCTATTCTGCCTATCTGCAATTTCCATCCATCTAATCATTGTTGAAATGCTAATAGACTCATTTTGTCAAACCGCCTATCTATTGATGCCCATTGAAATTTTATCAGCATCAAACAATGCTTCCTTAATAGCCAATGGCACCTTCCATGTTGTTAATTGAACACCAGAGGGCCAATTGTTTGAAGAAAGCATTGTGCAAGAATTAAACTCTGGGGTCTTGTTTATTTGTTATAATTTCCAGAGCAGAATGTGGCAAAGAATCTAATCTAAAAGCAGTCATTACATTGCTATACTAGCATGTTTATTGGGAAAAATAATAATAATGAGGATAAAGTCTAATATGCTGTTCTCGAAATTGAATTTTTGACATTATGATTGCTTAGAACAATAGCCCCCGCAGTGATTGTATTTTTCATGGAGTCATTAGTGAAAAAACATTGAGTACTGAATAGAGCCTAGAGTGAGTGTGCGGGCATTATTTTTACTTTGAAGTATCAGAGTGTATGTGATTGGTGGTTTTCATTGCTGTTCTAGAGTTCATATAAAATTATCGTCTGGTGTGGGAGAGCATAATTACCTCTTACCAAACACTGCTTAGAAGCTAATCCACCTACAATTTTTTATTGGCTCTCCTCCATTATGTCCTGTTTAAGTTTAGAGAAAATAAAAAGTCGGATATTTGATACATCCTTTAATTTTGAGCAAA
The DNA here is from genome assembly GCF_030028105.1 of Mobula birostris. Classification (NCBI taxonomy): domain Eukaryota; kingdom Metazoa; phylum Chordata; class Chondrichthyes; order Myliobatiformes; family Myliobatidae; genus Mobula; species Mobula birostris. The sequence continues at coordinate 46,184,353 of NC_092373.1, forward strand.
TATGGTGACCTTTTATCCAATACTTTCATTTAACTTGATTTATTACTCTTTCAATCTTCTTTTTTCAAAGTTTTAGATTTGATCAGAACGTCTTTCTTTCTTTTTAGTCATATTCTCAAAATGTACTGCCCAGTCCCTTTTTTTTTATAGTGTAGTGGGTGTTTTTTTTTCCTTTTTTCATTTAAAACCCAATGTTTTTTCCTTTCTCTTCATAACCTGGTAAGAGGAGAACTGTTATTTTCATTTTTTATTATATATTTTATACTAGTTTAACAATATCTATGATTTTGACAATGTCTATCTTAATCTTGGTTTATATTGTTACTGATACATATATTTGAACTAATTCTTCTTGATTGTATTTATATTTATGCTTTTTTAAAATCAATAAAAAGATTAATAAAGAAAGAAGAAGCTGCATCTTTGAAGAAGATTATTGTTATCACTAACCTCTGAAGATAGCAATTAAGACTAAGTAATAACGACCATGAGAAGAGCTAGTTTATTGACTGCATTAAAGTCTACAATAATGTGAGGAAGTTCTTGGCTTTATGAGCTGGAATCAGGAGTGTTCTGATGAGGATGACTAAGATATGGAACCTTGAAAGCTTCATATTTTGTCAAGGGCAAAGGAACAACTCTACAGGCAACTGAAGGCAGAAGTTCAAGACCTAATAAAAAGATGGTGAAGGCAGAGTGCAGAGAACTCACTAAGTTGTTGACAAACTTGACCATTGAAGGTCCTTCACTGCTGTAAAAAAACAGAAATTACAGAAATATCCAAGGTCCCATTTCACTGAGAGCAAGGAACAGGGGTGAACCCAATCAGGTACAGAGAGGCAGCTAGTGTTCCCAGAAGTAACTCTCTGAAGATTGCTTCTATCCTTGCCATGACTGCTCTTGTGTCCACCCCATAATAACCTGTTCCTCGAGTCAAACAGTTATACAGAATGAAAACGGGTCCTTCAGCTCACCATATCCTTGTCAAACTTTTTATCCATTTTCATGAACCTTATTTGTCTGCAATAGGTTTTCATTCATCTATGATTTGCTGATTTAGGTACCTATTGAAGTATCTCTGAAGTGTAGAGATTGTATTTGACTACACTACTTCCGCTGGCAGTGAGCTCCAGAGAATAAGCCACTCTAGGTGTAAATCTTCTCAAACCTCCTTTAAAACTCTTTGCTTTCACCCTATGCCCTTATGTTTTTGATTCCCCACTATGTGAAAAAGACTCTGACTACCCTACCAATGCCCCCTTATAATTTTATTTGCTTCCATCAGGTCATTCGCTCAGCCTTCTTTACTCTGGGATAAACAAACCCAGGCTGTCAATATAGCTAAAGTCCTCTAATCAGGGCAATATCCTGATGAATCTCCTCTGCAGTCTCTGCAGCGAAAACACATCCTCCTTATAATGAAGCAACCAGAACTACACAGTTTCTGTCTCAAGTAAACACACACAAAGTGTTGGGGGAAACTCAGAAGGTCGGGTAGCATCAATGGAGAGGAATAATCTCTGACATTTCAGACTAAGACTATTCATCAGGACTGGAGAGGATGGGTAAGAAGGTGGGGGGAGGGGAAGGGGAGAAGGTAGCATGTGATGGTGAAATCAGGGAGGGGAAGGTGGGTAGGTGGTGGAGGAGAGATGAAGTAAGAGACTGGGAGGTGATAGGTGGAAGAGGTAAAGAGCTGAAGAAGAAGGATTTGGATAGGACAGGAAAGTGGACCATGGGAGAAAGGGAAAAGGGAAAGGCCCCAGAGAGAGGTGAGAAGAAGAGGAGGGGAAAGGGTGGAGCCAGAGTGGGGAATGGGAAAAGAGAGAAAGGGGAAGGGGGAGTGGAGAAACTAGTGAAAGTCAGGAAAATTGATGTTCATGCCATCAGTGACATGAATGACATTCTCTCTTTATCCATTCCCCATCTATCGCCAATCTTACCTCTTCCCTTTTCCTCATCTGCCCACCACCTCCCTCTGGACCCCTTCCTCTTCCCATTCTCCCATAGTCCATAGCCCTCTCCTAATAGATTTCTTCCTTGGTTTGGCTACAATAAAGGCAACACTAGAAGTATTAAGCTGCTGATATCCATAATGTATTTTTTAATTGATGATATTTCAAACATTATGAGCTTAAATATTGTGAACTTAAATATGGGATCAATGGACAACTGAACACAATTTTGAACGCGGTTTTGTTGGCACAGTCTGTGATTAGTAACTGTTTTGGACAAGAACCCATTACCAATAGGATTTTTATTTTCACTGGGATATTCTGCGTTATAATCAGTTGATATTTTTGTGTATACTGCATTGACTTGTGTAGCCTTCAGGTTCGACCAGCAAGCATTTGTCTAGGGGAAGACAGCCTCTGGCCCAGTCAAACTGAGAAATTTTGTTTGTGTGGATGCTGCGTGATATGTTGCCCGGTTACAAATCTGTACTGCAAAATATCAGACAGTACACCGTATGCAATTTAATGAGTGAACTTTATAAATCTTTACCTGACTATAGGGTTAGTAAAGAAAAAAAAATAAAAAGAGCCCATTTTAATGAAACAGTCTAAAGTGCACATTGGAGCTCATGGATTCGTCCATTCATTCTCCATCGACCTTCTTCGAGCGTTGCTGACTGTCGGACCTTCGCTCAGAGCTACTCCATCTGCCAGTCTACCAACTTGTTCATTTGCGTCTTCTCTCTTCATCTCTCACCAACAAAAGACCGTGAAATCCCTGCTCCCAGACCCACAAGGAATAACAACATGCCTCTCATTGGATAGCACAGTCGTCCCCAACCTTCGGGCCACGGACCGATACTGGGCGGCGAAGAATGCAGCCGTGCAGCGGTAACCAGAACGCACCCAGCACATCTTTAAGAAAAAAGCCGAAATAAGCAAGCTAATCAATTAGGTGCTGCCTGGCACATAAATGTCAGCCCAGATCAGAGGCGATTGCTGATAGCCGATTGCGTTGCCTCTGATCTGGGTCAACATCTACGTGTCGGGCAGCACCTAATTAATTAGCTCATTTATTTTTGCTTTTTTCTTAAATATGTGTTGGGTGCATTCCGGCTACCACCGTACCACTGCATTCTTCGCGGCCCAGTATCGGTTTGCAGCCTGGAGGTTGGTTACCACTAGGATAGCAGACATTCCAAAGGCCCCATTATCTCGAGTCATCATCCAAACATTGCTGCTGCAGAGAAACCATTACCTTAGCAGTGAAACATTACAGAAAGGCCATTACATTAGCAGTGAAACCTTACAATGTGTTACACTTGTATCATTATAAATTACATCAATATAATATTAACATCCATGGTTATCTTGACTATACCTCTTCCCAGCTGTCTCCTGCAAAAAAATGCCATTCATTTTCCCAGTTCATTCATCTCCGCATATCTGTTCCCAAGATAACGATCCTTTTCCAGAACATCAGTGATGTCTTCCTTCTTCATAAAACAAGGTTTCCCTTCCTCCACCATTGATTCTGCCCTTGGCTTGATCTCCTCCATTTCCAGGGCATCTACCCACACCCCACCTTACCGCCACCTTGACAGGGATGCTGTTCTTCTTATCCTTACCTGCCACCCCTTGAGCCTCCACATCTAGCACATCATTCTCCGCAACTCCCACCATCGATAACAGGATCCTATCACCAAACACATCTTTACCTCCCCTCCACTCTCCACCTTCTGCATGGATAGTTACCCTTGTCCATTTGTCCTTTTCCACTGATCTCCCTCCTGGCACCTACTGCTGCAAGCAGAAGAAGTGGCACACCTGCCGATTCACCATTTCCCTCACCTCCATTCAAGGCCACAAACAGACCTTCTAGTTGAGACAACACTTCACTTGCGAATCTGTTGCAGTCATCGACTGTTTCTATTGCTCATGATGCAGCTCCCTCTACATTAGCTAGACACGACATATACTGGGGTTCCACTTTGTTGAGCACCCTTGCTCATTCTGCAAAAAGCAAGATTTCCTGGTGATGAGCTATTTAATTCCCAATCTCCATTCCCATTCTGACAGGTCAGTCCATGGTCTCCTCTACTGACCCACCATTCTCCCCCTCCCTTCCCTCGTTCTTAATCCCCCCCTCTGGCTTCCCTCTTACTTCTCCTTGCCTGCCTATCACCTCTCCCTGGTGACTTTCATCTTTCACTTTCTCCCATGGTTGACTCTCCCCTCATATCAGATTACTTCTTATTCAGCCCCTTACCCTTTGCATCTATCACCGCCCAGCTTCTTACTTCATCCCCCTTCCCCATCTAGCTGGCTTCACCTATCATCTTCCAGCTTGTAATACACGCAAAATGCTGGAGGAACTCAGCAGACCAGGCAGCATTTAGGCACAAGAGTAAACAGTTGACATTTCGGGCCAAGACCCTTCATCAGAACTCATGAGGGTCTTGACCCGAAACGTCGACTGCTCACTATTTTTCATAGATACTTCCTGGCCTGCTGAGTTCCTCCAGCACTTTGTGTGTGTGTTGCTTTGAGTTCCAGCATTTGCAGGTATTATCGTGCTTGTGATCTTCCAGCTTTTATTCCCTCTTCTCTTCCTACCTTCTTATTCTATCTTTCTCCAACTTCCTTTTCAATCCTGATGAAGGGTCTTGTCCTGAAACATCGATTGTTTGTTCTTTTCCATAAGTGCTGCCTGGCCTGCTGAGTTCCTGCAGCATTGTGTGTGTGTTGCTCTGGATTTCCAGCATCTGGAGGATTTCTTGTTTTTATGATTTTCCAGCATAAAATGCTCTGTTAAATTGTGAGCCGTCTCTCACAATTCCCTAAGAAGGCTTCAAAATATTCCTCATGCTCCTACAGAGAAGTATCTACAAAAGATGACTGTAGGGTCTTTTACAATCATTAAAATCTGTGTGTGGAGTTATGTGACTTCTCTAGATTACTGATCTCTATGGGCTGAGAGATGAAGGACTTCACTGCGGACTGAGTCTTATTTGACTTAATTAATTTTCATAAAACAGTGCGATTCACAAAAGTTCAGAAAGCTGTTTGACATATTTTAAGCTTACTGTAAATTAGTTCTTGTCCAGGATAATGAACAATCACAGAATATGCCACCAAAAATATGCAAGTTCAAAGCTTTTGTCCATTAATCCCGTATTTTGAAACATCTTTCATGATATTTAAATTCAAAATTTGAAATATGATCATTTACTTGGTAAGGAGATTGTTTCGGTCTCCAGCAGTCTTAATCAGAAGAATCCACCAAGAAAATTGTAGTATCAAGGACCAATGAAGAAGAAAAATCTATTGTAAATGTTCTCTTGTCTATTCAAGAAGGTGAAACAGCTAAAAAGCTTTATACAAGGGTCACAGCATTACTTTCAATCCAATTTATGAGAGACTTTTCTCATAAAACTAATTCTAACCAGTTGTCATGCACCAAGCAGAATTAACCTTGTGTTAAATTACTTTCTAAAAAGGTTGGGCAGTGTCAGAACTATATCTATCACGGAAAATCATTTAAAAAAGGTGTTTAAAGATTGCTATGTAATGGTTATTTCATCCTATTATCAATTTATATTGATACTTTACAGGGTGCCTTGTGAAGCAGATATTGCATTAAAATTCTTATTTTAAATAACAAGTTCCTACAGTCGTGGCAAAGTATTCAACAAAGTTAAACATTTTGCATAGTTTTGTCTGCAGTTAATATTGAATGAGCTAAGCCAAGTCTAATTAGGAAGCTAAGCAGCAAGTACGTTTTATTCTCGAAACATCCAGGTTGCCAACCTTTTAAAACTTGATCTAATTTTTAGTCAACAAAGGGACAAAGAAAATTCAAGTAAGCTTGTAGGCCACAAGAAATGCAGTTTAGAAAAAGTAGTGCCATGCACAAGCAAAATAAACTCATTATGCACACAAGTTACAAACATATATGAAAATGAATTCCTTTCTAATGAGAAAGAAAGAGCAGCCTGCTACAATTATACAATCAAAATCTTTCCATCTTCTAATAGGTCCTGTCCTTTTTTTCCATTTATTGCTTCTTTTGTTCCATTTCTGTATTCCATCTGCCAAGAAGGAAATAGTTTACCGTTTGAAATTCACAGGCTGGATAAATGATTGCACAAATTCCTGAGCCTAAATTACCATCTGCAACAGTCTTTCTTGATGTTTCGAAGTACAACTGACTCATTCATTCAAAGCAATTTGTTTACCTCATAAGTGCTTACAGGTACGAAACTATGGCAAACTACCCCCACCAATATCCAACTCTCCAAGGCAATAGTGAGAACTTTCCACAAATCAGTAACACATTACTTAATGACTGAGATCTTTATGGTAGAAACCTTATCAATGTCTTGGAAACCTGCTCTTGGGATCTTGATCATTGAAGATCATAGACACGAAAGATTCTGTAGATGCTAGAAATCCAGTGTTAACACACACAAAATGCTAGAGGAAGTCAGCAGGCCAAGCAACATTGATGGGAACAGTTGATGTTTTGAGCCAAGACACTTCTGCAGAACTGGAAAGGAAGGGGGAAGATGCCAATGTAAAAGGTTGAGGGGAGAGGAAGGAAGACTAGCTAGAATGTGACGGCTGAAGCCAGATAGGTGGGGAAGGAAAAGGGTTGAAGAAGAAGGAATATGATAGGAGAGAGGAGTGGACCATGGGAGAAAAGGAGAAAGGAGGGGCTCCAGGGGGAGGAGATAAGCAGCTGAGGAGAAAAGGTAAGAGGCTAGAGGTGGGAATAGAAGAATAGAGAAGAGGGAAGGAAAAACATTAACAGAAGGAGAAATCAATGTTCATGCCATCAAGTTGGAGGCTACCTAGATGGAATATAAGGTTTTGTTCTACCATACTGAGAGTGGCCTCATCATGGTAAAAGAGGAGTCCATGTTTTGACAAGTCAGAACGGGAATTGGGACAGGAATTAAAATGGTTAGCCACTGGGAAATTCTGTTTTTTTTGACAGATGGGGTGGTAGTGCTCAATAAAATGATCCCCCAACATGCTTCACATCTCATCAATGTAGAGGAGGCCATATCGGGGACACCAGATATAATAAATAACCCCAACAGTTTCCGAGGTCCTCAGGTGAAGTGCTGCCTTACCTGGAAGGACTGTTTAGGGCCCTGAATGGAGGCGACAGAGGAAGTGAATAATCAGGTCTAGCATTTCTGTCGCTCGCAGGGATATGTTATGTGCCAGCAGGGAGATTAGTGAAGAGGGTCGAACGGACAAGGGAATCCCAGAAGGAGAGTTCCATGTGGAAAGCAGAGAGTGGAAGTGGATAAAGATGTATTTTGTGGTAGAATTGCGTTGAAGATGGTGGAAGTTGTGAAAAATGATTTGTTGGATGCGGAGGCTCACGGGGTGGTAGGTGAGGAACCGGGAAGATGGGGTGTGTGATATTATGTGTGTACATAATAAGGAACTTCAGTTCCTATTGTGCAATGTAGCTGGTTCACTCAGAACCGATCAGGTCAAACACGCTCTTGGTAGGCTGGCATGCCCTGAGTAAAATGTGGTTGAGCTGACACCATTCTGTAAATAAACAATGTGTTAGTTTTTTATCCACACAAGTTTGTCTTAATTAAGAACAAATGTAATGTGGTGACAGAAGATGGCATGAGGTCTAAATATGGAGTGTAATTGAATACTACAAGCAACTAAGAAAGAGACACTAACTCTGATGGAAATAAAGACTGTGAGTACGTAAGATGCCAGCTGCAAGTTGGCCAAGGCAGCAACAGAGCATGTAATGTCCAGACGTTTACCAAGAGATTCAGGTGAGAGAAGTCCAAAAAATTCATTTTCCAATAAGCCAAGCCCCTCAGCACCTATGCAATTTACCGACAACCTAACTGATAACCGTGATTCAATATATACCTGGCAGCGAGTAGAGGCAGAGGTGTGGAGTAAAAATTGAAAGAGTCTATCTTTTTGCACATAATTGGCAAAGATGCTTTGGACATCTATAACAGCTTTCAAATTGATGAGACTGTCTTGACATTGGACACTTTGATGACAATATTTGAGGAGTATTTTGTCCCAAATAAAAACATTATGTTTGAAAGATATAAACTATTTCCCTATAAGAAGAACAAGGTATTACCTTTGACCAATACTTAACTGAGCTTCACACCCCGAGTAAGTTCTGTGAATTTGGAGATTTGAGAGATTCACAAGTAGGAGACAAAATAGTTTGTGGAATCCCAGATAATGGGCTCAGAGAAAACCCTGGACTCCTTCAGACTGCAGTCCCTGCTGCTTCCTACTCCACCCTCAGTTCAATCACCCATCTCCCTACCATGGATCCCAGCAACTCCAACCCCGGTTCCGACAGCCCTGGGGGCCTCCAGACTGCGAAACACTGCCTCCTCCCGCTCGGACCTCCATTGGATTGGGTGTCTCCAAATATTGGATACCTTCGTCCTCAACTCCAGCTCCAATGACCCTGAGTGCCTTCAGAACACAAACTACACCGCCTCTAGCTCTGGCTCCAGCCCAGCGTCTGCTGCCTCCACCTCCATGCTGAGACTTTCCTCACTGCTTCCCTTGCCCCACCACCAACCTCCAACCTCAGCTAGCACAGGGTCCCCGGTTACTTCTTGGGTCCTCGGAGTCCCAATCTTCCTTCCACTCTACCTTCTCTGAGCACCCAACCGCCCCTTTCCTCTGATGTCACCAATTCTCCCCCACCATCCGATTCCAACTGTAATCCCTGCCATCTCTTCACTATTCCCTCCAACATTCCCCTCTCTGAGGTGAAAACTTCTGCTCTCAGCAAGGACCTTACATTTATTCCCCTTCACCCGCACCTCAGAGGGTTCTAAGTCTGCCATGATGCTAAACTCTTCTTCCACCGCATAAAGCTCCATTGGCAAGAATTCCTCATCCTGCACTGATGACCCCTTCTCTCATCTCCAGCCCTCCTCTTCTTCTTGGGCACCTCACTCTGGGTCTCATCCTGCTCTGGACCTTATTGGCTCAACTTCAGTAATCCTCTCTCCTCCTCAAACCTAACCCTTTCTGAACACTTTGCCCTCTATTCTCTCCGTACCAATCCCAACCTTACCATCAAACCCACAGAGAAAGGGGATGCTGTTGTAGTGTGGCAGACTGATCTCCACCTAACTGAGGCCTGGCGGCAACTCAGGCACCTTCTCTTACTTAACCCATGAAAAAGACCCAGCTCCAGACACTCAGAAAATTGTTTCCGACACCATCACTAACCTCATCAACTCTGGAGAACTCTCTTCCACTGCCACCGAGCTCATAGTTCCCTTACCCTGCATTGCTCATTTCTACCTTCTACTCAAGATCCACAAGGCTGACTGCCCAGTTAGGCCCACTGTCTCTGCCTGCCCCTGCCTCACTGAACTTGTGTCCACACCCCCTTATTTCAGTCTCTTCCCACCATCAGCAACATTTCACATGCTCTGCATCTCCTCAACAACTTTAATTTTCCTGGCCCTGATCAGCTCACTTTCACAATGGATGCCCAGTCCCTGTACACATTTATCCCCCATCGAGAAGGCCTTAAAGCACTCTTCTTCTTTCTCAACAAAAGATCCAACCAGTTCTCCTCCACCAGTACCCCCCTCTGTCTGATTGAATTGGTCCTCACCCTCCACAATTTCTCCTTCGGCTCCTCCCACTTTCTTCAAACTCAAGGAGTAGCCATGGGTAGCCACATGGGCCCCAGAGATGCCTGCCCCTTCATTGGTTATGTAGAACAGTCCATGTTGCAAGCCTTCCTTGGCAATGCTCCTCAACTCTTCCTGTACTACACTAACAACTGCATTGGGGATGCTTCATGCAGCCATGCTGAGCTTGTAAATTTCATCAACTTTACCTCCAACTGTCATACTGCCTTTAAATTCAGTTGGTCCATTTCTGACACCTCTCTCCCCTTTCTTGTTCTCTCTGTCTCCATCTCTGTAAACAAACTGTTATAAACCTACAGATTCCCATGGTTTTCTTGACTATACATCTTCCTAACTTGTCTCCTGTAAAAATACTATTCCCTTTTCTCAGTTCCTTCTCTCCACTCCATCTGTTCTCAGAATAAGGCTTTCCTTTCCAGGACATCAGAGAAGTTTTTCTTCTTCAAAGAATAGGGTTTGCCTTCCTCCACCATTCATGCTGGCCTCACCCGCATCTCTTCCATATCCTGGACATCTACGCTCATCTATCTTCCTGCCTCCTTAACAGAGATAGAGCTCCTCTTATCCTATCCTTACTTACCACTATATGAGTGTCCACATCCAACAGATCACTCTCTGCAACTTCTGCCACCTTCAACACGATTCGACCACCCAAAACGTCTTTACCTCCTCCTCCCACCCCCTCCCCCCAAACAACGGGAAAGTGCGGGTGCTGGAAATCCACAGCAACACACACAAAATGCTGGAGGAACTCAGCAGGTCAGGCAGCATCTGTGGAAAAGTGCAAACAGTCAATGTTTTGAGCTGAGACACTTCTTCAGGACTGAAATGGAAGGAGGAAGATGCCAGAATAAGAAGGTGGTAGGAGGGGAAAGAGACTGGCTGGAAGATGATAGGTGAAGCCAGGTGGGTGGGAAAGGTCAAGGGCTAGAGAAGAAAGAACCTGTTAGGAGAGGAAGGTGGACCAGAGGAGAAAGGGAAGGAGGACTGGACCCAGGGAGAAGTAATGGGCTGGTGAGAGAAAGTAAAAGGTCAGAGTGGGGAATAGAAGAAGGGAGAAAAATTGTTTATTGGAAGGAGAAATCGATATTTGTGCCATCAGGTTGGAGGGTTTTACTCCCTTTCTCTGCGTTCTGCAAGGATCACTCCCTCCATGATTTCCTTGTCAACTCTTCCTCCCCACTTATGTCCCTCCTGGCACATGTCCCTGCATGTGACAGAATATTACACTAACCCCATTCATCTCCCCCTTTACCTATATTTGGAGCTCCAAACAATCCTTCAGCTAAGGCAACATTCCACCTGGGAATCTGTTGGGATTGTCTATCCATTGGGAGGAGCAACTTCTCATATTCCATCTGGATAGCCACCAACCCGATGGCATGAACCTCGATTTCTCCTTCCAGTAAAATGTTTTTCCTCCCTCTTTTTTTATTCCCCACTTTGGTCTCTTACCTCTTCTCCCTTCCTATCACCTCCACCTCCACTTGTTGCACCTCCTTCCCTTTTCCCCATGTTCCACTCTCTTCTTCTGTCAGATTTCTTCTTCTCACGTCCTTTACCTTTCCAACCTACCTGGCTTCACATATCACCTTCTACCAGTCCTCTTCCTCTCCCCCACCTTTTTTATTTTGATGCCTTCCTCCTCCCTTTCCCGTCCTGAAGAAGGGCCCCGGCCTGAAATGTTAACCATTTATTTCCACAGATGCTGCCTGACGTACTGAAGTCATAGATCTGTTCCTGATCCAGTGCTGGACTATAGGGGACATTTTTAAGTGGCAGAATAGCAGAACAATGCTTTGACAGGTTGGAAAAGACTGCAGCAACATGGAGGTGCATAAGACACAGAATCACAGAATGATTGACTACAGGCAAAAGTCATAAGCTAGCTGTACTGGATTACAGGAATATAAAGGAGAAAACACTAGCAGGTTGGGCACCTCTTGCAGTGACAGAAGCAGTGTTAACGTTTCAGGTTTAATAATGCCTTATCAGAACTGTGAAATGTTAAAGATATGATAATCTTGAGGAAGTGCAATGGCATTGTTAAGTGTTGAGGTTGGTGAGGGCAGGGAAAGGAAAGGACAAAGGTGATTTTAAAAAAATGAGTGATTAAATAGGGAGTATCTGGTGGGGTCTGATAAAGGGTTAGTAAATAATTAAAAGATAGTTCAAGAGAAGGAGTAAAGAATAAAAGCAAAATCAATACTGGTAATTGCTGTCTTAAAACTGGAAAACTGTTTATGACCTAAATTTGTTGAACACCATGTTGGGCTAAGAAGGCTATATAATTCTTAAAAGAATGATGAGCTGCTCTTTTACTACTTTGTACTGAGCTTCTTCAGATAGAGAAATCAGTAGGCATGATTGAAGAAAAGATCTTTATTGAACGCCTGAATACAGAAGTAAAGAGAAGATCTGAATCATGGTGAGATCACCCTGGGGTGATAGAAATACTTGAAATGATCCATTTAATGTGAAGGTTGGTGAGGTGGAAAGGGACAGATAATTCTTCATCTCACTGCTCCAGTCTTCAATCTCCTTTTTACAAGCTACCCCATCCATCTCCTGAATTCCTACCAATTGGAGTATTATCATCTTGCAGTTCTTTGAATATTTTACTCTATATTGACTGATCACAATGTAGACCATGCTTTGCAGACACTTCTGTTTAATTCACGTGTGCAACATTTTACTGCTTGTTGATTTTTGTAAGTTGTGTCCTATTCTCACTTGAGCATTATAGCCCAAATCCCGCTTAACATTAACACACAATGTAAACTTATGCAATTGTATCTCGTCTTTTGATTCAACACATTACAACTTTCCCGAACTTAACAATGATTTTAGTTGTTGAAGGTCATAATCACTGTTCTAGTTGTAGTGCAGTTATTGCTGGTAATGATCCTTTTTCTCTTCGTTTTGGTTTCTCTGGGCACGTTCTTGTTCCTTTTGTTGCCTGTGTCCGTACTCTTTTGCTTTGGAAGTTTATCCCTTGAAGATATTTCAAACTATTTTCTGTTTTTAGTTTCAATCAGCTGCACTAACCATCTCTGTTCCAATAGCTCAGTACTTCTTTTATTCTTTTTAAATATTCATCAAAAATAACTTTCAAAAGGGAATTGGAATATGCTTCCCTTGCCCATTCAGACAGCGCACTCCAGATCACAGCAAATCACCACATAAAAAATATATGATTCCTTATCTCACAGCCTGCACTTTTGTCTCTCTTACATTACATTTGTGTCCTCTGGCTAATGCCCCTCTGCCACTGGAGAGTGTTTCATCTTATCTATACAAAACTTCGAGCACCTCACCATAAATTCCCTTAACTTACTTTCTGACAGCTGATTAGCTTTGGACTAGTGGAATATGGGCTGACTGGAGCACAGATGGCAGCTGCTGATCTTTGGAGCTATTGGAAAAATGACAGAGTGAAACCATGGGAGATGGTTAATGGTAGCATTGGTGGTGGTAGGGGGCTAGCAATAGATGGAATCTTAATTCATCAGTATGTTGATATAATAATGTACTAATTATAGCCTGCAGTATTTTTGTTCATGTTTGGAAGAGCATTCCTGCTCTTCCTGAGCTAACAAAACAAAGAGATTTCATAATGAAAACAAATTATATTAAGATTGCATACATTTATTTGAGTTTAGAAGGTGTTAAGGCGTTAATCACAATATTTAAAATGAAAGCGGAATTTCACAGACTAATTACAGAGGAATATGGATATATAATCATAGAATCATAGAGGCATATTTCTGCTGGTGTCAAGTCCCTTTTTATATACTAATCATCTGAGAAGAGGATCCAAAGCAAAAGAGCATTATCTTAAAATGAAAAAGCTGGATAATTTATGAGTGATATAAACAAGCATTTTTTTTTCCACACAAAGTATAGAGAAAATCTGGAACCAGCTCCCCTGAAAGGTAAAGGATGCTGGATTGAAGAATGTCTGTGGGAAATAGATTTTTATCCAGTATTTGTATTAAAAGAAAATGGAAACAAAGTTGCTAAATATTGTTTGAAGTGTAAAAATGGTCTTCTCTTCCTCTGTTCCATATTTGAAATTTTGCAGAATCACCTCTTGGAATTTATGTATTTAGCACAGAAAATCTGGAATAGTGAGAATAAGCCATAAACTGAAAATGCTGAAAATGATCTAGTGCTGTCCCAGTATACATGATGAATAAACCTTTCTCAGGCTTCCAGCCAGGTACTGGTATCGAGTATAACCAATATTTCATTGACAAACTCTGCCACCTTCATCAGGGATGATGTCTGGCCATGTCTAGTCCACTGGTATTTATACCCTCGTTGTCCATTCCTCCTGATTGGTTAGTCCTCATCCAATCAAGTGTCTGCTCTCCCATCTCGTTTGCAATCAAATTCCAGTTCCTACTTAGAGCGAGACCTTCGACTTTGTTAAAATTCTTTTTCCTCTAGTTTTACTTCAAAGGCTTCTTTTATCAGGCAGTCCCAAAAGCCATTGGTGTAACACAGTAGTTTTGTGCCGTCAGAAACAATCCAATTGCCATTGTTTATGCAGTGCTCTGCTACCGCTGATTTCCCTGGATAACCCAAACAGAAACACCTCCTGTGCTCCTTGATGCAGGTTTCCACCATGCATCCCTTCTAGCCGATATACACTGCTCTGTATTCACAAGGAATCATGTAAATTCCAGCCGACCTGAGTCCCAGGTCATCTATGACCCACGCAAGCTGTGAATTGAGCTTCCTTACAGGTTTGTGGATGGTATTAATCTGCTATTTCTTCAGGATGCTGGCGATCCTTCCAGAAACAGTGGAAATATCAGAAAGACCAGCAGTAGCGATGGGTTTCTCCTTGCTGGGTTGACTGGCTTTCCCATCAGACCTTTTAAGAACTCTTACCAGGTCCAAAATAGTTTTTGCATGGCTAATCAAAGTAGAGTGAACTGCTTTACATTGTAAGGCATGATGGTGGCTGTTATTGTTGAGGTATAATTTCATGTGAGTGAGTTTCCGATAGATGCCACATCTGAGGCTAACATCCGGTTTCCATCGTATTAGAATGTCCAGGAACAGGAGGCAAACATTCTTCTCCATCTCCACCGTAAATTGAATGTTTGGTTGTGTACTGTTCAGCCAGTCATGAAACAGCTGGAGTGCCTGGAGTCCATGAAGCCACACTACAAAGGTGTCATTGACTTCTCTTAAGAAGCATTTGGGGCATAAGAGCAATGAACTCTGAGCCCTTTCCTCAAAGTCTTCCATGTAGAAATTAGCAACAGCCAGCAACAAGGTAGAGTGGTTCTTGCTACTTTGATTAACTGTGCAAAAACTATTTTGGACCCAGAGAGTCTTCCTGAGGAAAAAGACGATTATGCACTATGTTCCTACAGAATGACTACCAGGTGAAGGATTGAAGGGCTGAATGAAGTAATACCATCCACAAATCTGTAAGGAAGCTCAAATCCCAGCTTATATAGGTCCAAGATGACCTGGGACTCAGGTTGGCTGGCCTTTACAGGATTCCCTGTGAATGTAGAGCAGCATATATCAGCCAGAAGGGATGCACGGTGTGAGCTCCCGCATCAAGGAGCTCAGGGGGTGTATCTGTTTGGGTTACCCAGAGAAATCAGTGGTAGCAGAATACTGCATTCACAATGGCCATAGAATTGACTTTGACGGCACAAAACTACTGTGCCATGCCGACATCTTTTGGGAGCACCTAGTAAAGGAAATCATTGAAATAAAACTAGAGGAAAAGACTTTTAAGAAAGATGAAGGTCTTGCTCTAAGTAAGAACTAGAATTCGATTATAAACAAGGTGGAAGAGTGGAAACCTGATTGGATGAGGACTAACACCAATCAGGAGGGATGGACTATGGGGTTATAAATACCATCAGATTAGAAATGTCCTGATGGGAAAGCAGAGTTTGTCATCGAAATATTAGTTATCATCGATACCTGTACCCAGCTGGAAGCCCGAGAAGAGTTTATTTCTTAGAAAATGCTGTAGATATTTAGCCATTCAGGCAGCATCCAGAGAGAGAAGAAAGGAGTCACCACCTCATTTAGTTTAGTACATTCTATTTTTATTTCAGTTTATTGCATCACCAGAATTGTGCTTTTGGATGGTGGGAAAAGAACTGCTTAACACAACTAAAGAACTGGTATCAGAATGGCTAAGAGAACTGATAGTGTCTCTATCAAAAACTGTTCTCACACCGCACTTGCCAATCTCCATTCCCACCCCTCTGGACCATGAATGTTCCTAATTGCAATGCTTCAGGAGAAGGTTCCCAAAATTATCAGAGCAGTTATGAGCAAGCTGGAAGTCTGATAAAGAATCACTGAATGTCTGCTGCCTCATATAATCCTGCGCACTAATACTGATTGACATGTCTGTTGCCACGATCAGACCAGACTGTTATTAATCCACAGAGAGAAAGAAAGTAATAAAACAGACTATGATTTTAAAACAATGAAAATGATTGAAAAATTCTGATTCACTGTGGTATTTGGCTTGAGAATGTGTGCGTGCAGTGGGGATGCAGCAAGAGGAAAGCCACCAGATGTTGTGAGTATATTGTTGTTACTGGCACTAAGTTTATTTTCTAAAATATTTATAAATATATTCGGCTGTGAACCTTAAAATGCAAAGGAGTTCTGTCTCAGGTTATTTGGCAATATTTTATACATTTTACTCGTTCTTCTCAGTCCCTTTTCCCATCTGTTGCTGGTGATGCACAATTCACACACTACTCACATTAACACCATCTTCTTCGAATGATTCATTCACTCATTTTCTTTCTGTCCCTGCAACAGCTTTTCAGTTTCACTTAGTACAGTCCCTGGACACCTTAGATGAGATCGAAATCTTAGCATTTAAATATTCTCGGTATGAATTGTAGGTATATAATCCAGGGAAGTGATACATCTGGACAGACCAGCTACAGGTTAAGTGTATGGAATTCCCCACTGACTAATCTTATGCTTTGCTCAAAAATTAAAACTAAATGAACGTTTACATAAATGTTATGATAGGCCATTGTACAGGAATAAAAAGGCACAGAATGAAATGTGAGCACAGATCTGGATATGTACTCTGTTGTTCTTTGAAGACTGCGATCTCCATTTAATAGACTAGCCTGTTAGTAAGATCTGAATTGTATATGGTTAAATGATTAGCACATTGTTTTATGTGGACACGTACTTTATCCAAAGCAGTGTTCTTAGATGAACAATATTTCAACTAATTGCCTTGCTTAACAAAGCTTAGAGAGTGACAAAAGAAGCCTGAAAGGATTGTTAAGGGTAATGGCCAGCAGCTCATCTTATGATAGATGATAAGAACATTGCAAAGTATCAGAATGCAGCTGAAGGTCCTGTGGAGTAATGGCTTCAAATTTGTTGGAAAACACTTGCAAATTTATTTGGCAGGTGGAAGGCCATTAAAATTGAAATTTTAAGAGGTTTGTACGTTCATGCAAGAATAAAAGGCAAGGCTAACAGGGTTAGAGAACCTTGGTTTTCGAGAGATATTGAGGCCCTGCTTAAGAAGAAGAAGGAGGTGCTTAAGGGTAATAGGCAACAAGAAACAAATGGAGGAGTATTAGAAATACAAGAGGACATTTAAGAGGGAAATCAGGAGTGCTAAAAGAAAGCATGAGGTTGCTCTAGCAAATTAGGTGAAGGAGTACCTCAAGGGCTTCTACAGGTATATTTAAAACAAAAGGATAGCTAGCGACAAAAGTGGTCCTCTTGAAGATCAGCGTGGTCATCTATGCATGGAGCCATATGTTTAATTCGGAGATGGACACAGAGTGTATGGAAGTGAGGCAAATCATCAGTGAGGTTACCATATACAGATTAAAGATGAGGAGTTGCTCGCCGTCTTGAGGCAAATTGGAGTGGATAATTCTCCAGGTGTGACAATGTGTTCCTTTGATCTCGTGGAAGGCAAGTGCAGAAATTGTAGGGGCCCCATCAGAGATATTTAAAGTGATCTTAGCCGCTGGTGAGATGCCAGAGGATTAGAGGATAGCTAATATTATTCCTTTGTTTAAGAAAAGCTCTAAGAATATGATAGAAAATTTATAAGAATATAAAAGACTCCTGGACAGGAACATGGAGCTCAGAATAACAGAGGGCTATGGGTAACCCCAGGTAATTTCTAAGGTAAGGACATGTTTGGCACAGCTTTGTGGGCTGAAGGGCCTGTATTGTGTTGTAGGTTGACTATGTTTCTATGTTTCTAATAAGAAGCAAATTTATATGCAGTTAAGCCCGACATTAGTAGGTAGTAAGTTATTTGATGGTTTTCTAAGAGAACAGATATGTAAGTATTTAGATAGACAAGGATTAATTAGGGATAGCCAACATGGTTTTGTGCATGATAAATTGTGTCTCACCAATCTTATAGAGGCCTTTGAGGAGTTTACCAGGAAAGCTGATGAAGTAATGAAGGTGGATATAGTCTACATGGACTTTAGCAAGACCTTAAACAAGGTACATGGATCAGCAAATTTGCAGATGGCACCAAGATTGGGGGTGTTGTGGACAGAGAGGAAAGCTGTCAAAGCTTGCAGCAGCATCTGGATCTGCTGGAAGAATGGACTGAAAAATGGCAGATGGAATTTAACACAGACAAGTGCAGGTATTGCACTTTGGGAAGACAAATCTGAATAAGACTTACACAGTGAATAGTATTGCACTGAGCAATGTGGTAGAACAGAGTGATCTGGGAATACGGATCCATAATTCCTTGGAAGTGGCATTACAGGTACAGTACCAGGGTTGTAAACAGAGCTTTTCATACATTAACTTTCATAAATAAAAGTATTGAATTCAGGAGTTGGGATGCTATGTTTAAGTTGTACAAAGGCCATAAAGGCTATAAAATACAGAAACAGAATTAAGCCATTCAGCCCATGGACTCTGTAGCACCATTTCATCATGGCTGCTCCATCTTCCCTCTCAACCTCATTCTACTGCCTTCTCCCCATAACCTTTCATGCCTTGACCAATCAAGAACTTATTAACCTTCACCTTAAATATACCCAATGACTTGGTCTACGCAGCCTCCAGTGTAATGAATTTCACTGATTCACCACCCTACTGCTGAAGAAATTCCTCTTCATCTCTGTTCCAAATGGACATCCCTCTATTCTGAAGCTCTTCCCCCTGGTCTTATACTATAGGAAACATTCTCTCCACATCCATTCTATTATTGGCATATTACATAAAAAGAAGTGGTCCAAACACCAATCCCTCAGAACAACACGAGTCACCTGCAGCCAACCAGAAAATGCTCCCTTTATACCACTCTTTGCCTCTTGCTGATCCATGCTAGTATCGTTCCTATAATATCTTGTTAAGCAGCATCATGTGTTGCATTTTGTCAAAGGCCTTATGAAAATCCAGGCACACAACATTCATTAATTCTCCTTTGTCTATCCTGCTTGTTATTTCTTCAAAGAATCCTAATAGATCTGTCAAACAAGATCTTCCCTTAATGAAGCTATACTGACTTTGGCCTATTTTAGCATGTGCTTGCGAGTACCCCAAAACCACATCGTTAACAATTGACTCCAACATCTACACAGTCACTGAGGTTAGACTAACTGGCCTATAATTTCCTTTCTACTGCCTCCCTCCTTTGTTGAAGAGTAGGGTGACATTTGCAGTTGTCCAGTCCTCTGAAACCATACCAGAATTCATTGATTCTTAAAAATTTATTACCAATGCCACCACAATCTCCCCTGCCATCTTTCAGTATCCTGGGGTGTAGTCCATTTTGTCCAGGTGACTGATCCTCCTTTAGATCTTTCAGCTTCCCAACCACCTTCTTCCTAGTAAATAACAAAACTCAATTCTGCCCCTTTTCAAACTTCCACCATACTGCTAATGTCTTCATCTGTCATTTACTTGCCCAGCATAGCTAGCGTAACTACCTCTCAAGCACCATTTTCCTGCAGTCTGATATGTACTCTCGCCTCTTTTACCCATATATATATATGAGGAGAGAAAAGATGATCTATGAAGGTAACCTAGTCAATAATATCAAAGAAGATACCATAAGTTTTATCATATATATACCTTCATAGATCATCTTTTCTCTTCTTATAGATTTTTTTTGTTGCCTTCTGCTGGTTTTTAGAAGCTTCCTGGTCCTCTAACTTCCCACCAATTTTTGCTCTATTATATGCCCTCTCCTTGTTTTTTATGTTGTTTTTGACTTCCTTTGTCAGACAAGTTTGTATCACCCTGCCTTTAGAGTACTATTTCTTTGGGATGTATCTGTCCTGCGCCTTCCAAATTGCTACCAGAAACTCCAACCATTTCTATTCAGCCATTATCCCTGCTAAAGTCCCCTTCCAATCAACTTTGGCCAGCTCTTTTCTCAAGCCTCTATAATTCCTTTACTCCATTGATACATCTGACTTTAGTTTATCCCTCTCAGACTGAAGGGTAAGGTCCATCATATTTTGATCACCGCCTCCTAAGTGTTCCTTTACCTTAAACTCCTTAATCAAATCCAGTTCATTACACAACACCCAATCTAAAACAGCCTTCCCCCGATGAGCTCAACCACAAGCTCTCTTAAAAAGCTATATCATAAGCATTCAACAAATTCCATTTCTTGGAATCCGGTACCAACCTAATTTTCCCGATTTACCTGCATATTGAAATTCCCCACGACTATTCCAACATTGCCCTTTTACTATGTCTTTTCTTTCTCTCATTGTAAGTTTTAGCTCAAATCCTGGTTTCTGTTCAGCTGCCTGTCTATAACTCCCAACAAGGATTAACTCTATCAACAAGGATTGTAATATCTTCCGATATTATATTTCTACCTAAGGATTTGATTTCATTTTTTTTACCCACAGAACCATGCCTCCCTCTTTTGTTACAATGTGTACCCATGGATGTTAATCTCCCAACTATGATCTTCTTTTAGACATGACTTAGTGAAGCCCACAGCATCATACCTAACAATCTCTAACTGTGCTACAAGATCATCTACCTTATTCCATATAATACATTTGTGAGGCTTACTTTGGAGGACACTGTATACTTCTGATCACCTACCTAAAGGAAAGTTATCAATAGGATTAAAAGAGGACAGAGAAGATTTATAAGGATGTTGGCTGGGACTTGAGGACCTGAGTTATAGGGGAAGGCTGAATTGGTTAACACTTTATTCCCTGGAGTGTAGAAGATTGAGGGAAGGTTTGGTAGAGGTATATAAATTTTTGAAGGGCACAGATAGGGTAAATAAAAGCAGGCTACTCCACTGTAGTTGGGTGAGTGTGACAGAGCAGGTCTGACACAAGTAATTTTTTTTAGGGATAATGAGAATTATGCAGAAAGAAATTATTTGTGGCAGACCTATTCCATCACAGTGAGAATGGGATTAGACGCTATTTGGTAAAGGATGAAAGGCGAACTATTTAAGGGGAACGTGAAAGAGAACAGCTTCACTCAGAAAGTGGTGAGAGTGTGGCATGAACTGCCAGTGGTAGTGTGGATGTGAGTTTGATTTCAACTTTCAAGAGAATGTGGGACAACTATATGAATTAGAGCGGCATTGAGGGTTACGGACCAGGAGCAGGTCAATGAGACGAGGCTTTATAATAGGTCAGCGCAGATTAGATGGACTGAAGGGTATGTTTCTGTGCTGTTGTGCTATATGACTCTCTGATTCTCTGTACTATGTACTTCTGCATTTGCACACGTGCAGAAACCCAGAAAACAAAACTTTGCAATCAGGAATGGACATTGGGTAGTTATCTGTTCTTCAGTGCTTACTCCTCCTACAGCATGAAGAACCAACATGCAAAAAAGGTCTACATTTAGATTCCATACTTACAGATAGGGTCTGGAATTTTTTTAGTTATTTGACTACAGACCCAAAATTGGGTGAAGGATCAATTAGAGGTGTATCAAAAGTTAAGACAAGCAATTTACATTGACAAACCATGACAAATGCATTACCAATCATGCATTGGCAAAAATAGTATTCCGTTAGTGTTCGGTTGTCAATCTTCTGACTAAAGAAGATGTAAGTCTACAGTTAGCATCCATTCACTCTCTCTCTCTCTCTCTCTCTCTCTCTCTCTCTCTCTCTCTCTCTCTCTCTCTCTCTCTCTCTCTCTCTCTCTCTCCCTCTCCCTCTCCTTCTCCCCCTCTCTCCCCCTCTCCTCCCCTCTCTCTCTCTCTCTCTCCCCCTCCCTCCCCTGAGGCATGCTTGGCTGCTCTGTCTGACTGAAGCAAATTTCCCGCTCTAAAAAAGTTGATACGAACTATTTCCGAGGCAGAGACCATCAAGTGGGTGCTGATGATAGATCCCTTGTTTGCAGCTGTGCTTGCCTATACTACTATCAAGGACGTTAGCAGTTTTCCTGAACTGCAGTTTAGCTACTGGTTCTGTTTCAGATCTGTTTATGCTGAACTTTGCTTTTAGCTGTCTTGAATATACAATTTTCCCCATTCTATGTTGATTTGAGTTTGTGACACACTGAATTCTTTTTTTGTGAAATATTCCCATGAATCAGAATAGTGCACTATCTATCTTAACATCACGTATTCTGATACTCCAATTCCAACATTGCCTAAGGTAAAAAGAGGCCCTACGGGAAATCACTTGAAGTGTTAATGTAAAAATCTGCTCTAATTGTTCTTAAAAAATCTACTGAATTATGAATTTGGATTTTTAATGTGGTAAAAGTGCTGGTACCTCTTTTAAAAAATTTAGGGTTTTCTAGTATTTCCAGTTTTTTTTGAGTTTTGATAGTGAATACTTAACATTTTTCTGTAGGTAAGATTTTAAATGTTCCTGAACGTCTCAGGGACGTTCAGCGTTTCAATGCTTTGAAACCTCTGGTTAAGTCAGCAAATTGGTTGAATTGGCATGCTTTCCCTGACTGTTTTGTGAATAGCACTTGTCTTATTCACCACGACTCCACCGAACACTATCCCAACATAATTGCATTACAGTTGTGGAAGGCACTTTGAGTTACATAAGATAATGCCATGAAGACTTCTACCAAGCTGTTTACAAAGGTTACTGCTGGCATGAGCACCCAACGTAAGTTTGAAATTACTTTAGAGATTAGCAGAGAATAACGACAACACTCTGCTGCCCACGATTTTCATAATTTTAAACTGCCCATATGTGATGAGGCAGTCATGAGTGCTAAGCTCATCACAAGTCATCTAGTATTGAACTAGTGTGATCTGCCCATTGGCAGATTCTGAACCATGCCAGTCTTGTCACACAACATGACACGATGCAATGGCCAACAACCAATATTCCCCAAACCATCAGTTGACACCCCCACCACACCAGCCTCCCTCCACGCTGCTAGAATGGGCATAAGAAAAGTCCAGGCCAGCCCAGAATGGCTGATACCATGGTACTTGTGCTACTGAATTCAACAATAGAAGGATATGGGAAAAGAAAACATCTAAAAGTGCAACAGTACTGATATAAGGCTCCATTACAAGGGTGACATGCTCTGCACAAACACTCAGTGGCCACTTAATTAGGTACGAGTGGTACCTAATAAAGTGGCAAATGAGCGTATATTTACAGTCTGTTGCTGTAGCCCATCCACTTCAAGGTTCAACATGTTCTGCATTTAAAGATGCTCTTCTGCACACCACTGTTGTAACTCGTGGTTTCTTAAGCTACTGTCACCTTGAACCAGTTTGACCATTCTCCTCTGATCTCTCATCTTCATCCACAGAACTGCCGCTCACTGGATGTTTTTTTGTCCTTGCAGCATTCTCTGTAAACTCAGTATGTTGTGCATGAGAATCCCAGGAGATCAGCAGTCTGAAATACTCAAACCCTGTCTGGCACCAACAGTC
Organism: Mobula birostris; assembly: GCF_030028105.1. Lineage (NCBI taxonomy): Eukaryota > Metazoa > Chordata > Chondrichthyes > Myliobatiformes > Myliobatidae > Mobula > Mobula birostris. The sequence continues at coordinate 46,207,874 of NC_092373.1, forward strand.
ATTCCATCATCAAGGTCACTTAGATCACATTTCTTCTGCATTCTGATGTTTGGTCTGAACAATAATTGAATCTCTTGACCATGTGTGCATGCTTTCATGCTTTCAGTTGGTGCCACATGATTGGTTGATTCGATATTTGCATTATCAACAGGTGTACCTAATAAAGTTGCCACTACGTATATACTTTCATAAGTGCAATCAAACACTTGCTGATTACTCCACCTATTCTCTGTTATATACTGTACCACAGTAAGAATGTACAACCATATAATTGCAGAGGATACGGTCACAGGTTTCCAAACTTCCTTGGGGATGGTGTCAGGGGAATGCAGTATTGCAAATGTCACCATTCTATTTAAAAAAGCTGTACAAGCCTTGCAACTTCACATTTAACTTAGGGGAATAGGGGACACCTGAAAGATAAAACTATGGGAAAATTTAATTGGTGTTTGGGAAACAGTGATTAATAGATGAAAGTCTGCAAGGATATCTTAAAGACATGGTATTAGAGTAAATTAATTCAGTTCTTCTCTACAATAGTAGAAAGGGTTCATGAAGTGAATGATGAAAAGCTGTGCATTACATTATTAAAGCTTTTGACTGCAGACCTATTAGCAAAATTAAAGTCTATGGAATTCAAAGGGACAATGGGATAATAAAAACAAAATGGTTAAGGAGCAGAAAGGAGAGAGTTTCTTTTGTTAGTTTGGAGGGGAATATATCTAGGTTTTCTCCAGGTTTGTTTTTGAGATGTATTATTCACTTAGGCTCAGGTGAAAGGGGCATAATTTCAAAGCTTGCAAATGAGAAACATTTCAGAAATGGTAAACAATGTGAATGACAGTAACAGAATCTAGGGGATTTGGTTAACTGCTGAAATGGTGAACGCAGTGGAGGTTAAATGGATTGCACTGAGGTGATCCATTTAGCAAAAATAAAGGAAATCAATATGAAATAAATGATGCAGGGTTAGAAATGCAATTTACAATCCTTGTTTTAATGTATTATGCAGTCAGATTCCAAATCCCACCCTCATTCCCACAGTCCTGCACCATTCACCTTCCTAGACTCTGATATCCTCTACCACCATCATGACTTTCCAGGCCACAGCACTTGCCCAATCAGGCCTGAGGCTGCTAACTATCCTAAAGTTGTATCTCAAATATCAGTAAATCAGAGTACAGGAAGGAGGTGGAAACCTTAGTGATGTGGTGTCGTGACCATGGCCTTTCTCTCAATGTGAACAAAACTTCAGGAAGGCCAGTGGTGCACATGCTCTTGTTTACCTTATGGTGCTGAGGTTGACAGGGTTAAGGGTTTCAAGTTCCAATCATTGAACATCTCCAACACTCTATCCTGGTCCAACCACATGGACATCCTGCCAATGAAAGCTTACCAGCATCTCTACATACTCAGGAGGCTAAATATATTTGATATGCCCCCTTCGACCCTCACCAATTTTTATTGATTTCTCATAGAAATTTCTCAGATGCAACTTGGCTTAGAATAGCAACTACTCTGTCTGTGCCTGTGACTTAGCTGGCACTGGAATATATGGCGACTCTTGTGTGCTGCCCCCAACTCATCCTTAGGTTGTCCATAAGTGATTCTTCTCCCTGCTCTACTTGCCTTACACACATGGCTGTGTGGCTGAGGACAGCTCCGATACCATGTTGAAGTTTGCTGATGACACCACTGTCGTAGGCCAAATCAGAGGAGCTGACAAATCCGCATATAGGAGGGAGATTGAGAAAACTGTCTGAGTGGTGTCACAACAAACAACCTCTTACTCAATGTTAGCAAGAGCAAGGAGCTGACTATTAACTTTAGACAGAGAGGAAACTAGAGGTACATGAGCCATTCCTCATTGGAGGATCAGAGTTGGAGAGGATCAGCATCTTTAAATTCCTTAAGACCACAAGATATAGGAACAGAATTAGGTCATTTGGCTAATCGAGTCTTCTCTTCCATTACATCATGGCTGGTCCACTGATAGGCCTAATCTCAAATAATAATGAGGCAGCCTACAGAGCAGAAGGCATCACCCTGACACAGTGGTGTCAAGAGAACAACCTCTTCCTTAATGTCACTAAAACAAAGGAGCTGATTGTGGACTGTAGGAGGAATGGAGACAGGCTAGCCCCTATTGACATCAATGGATCTGGGGTTGAGAGGATGAACAGCTTTAAGTTTCTCGGCATAAACATCACCGAGGATCTTACATGGTCTGTAGATACCGGCTGTGCGGTGAAAAAGACACAACAGCACCTCCTTCACCTCAGAAGTTGAAGAAGTTTGGTATAAGCCCTCAGATCCTAAGAACTTTCTATAAGGCCACAATTGAGAGCATCCTGACTGGTTGCATCACTGCCTGGTATGGCAACTGTATTTCCCTCAATTGCAGGACTCTGCAGAGAGTGATGCGGACAGCCCAGCACATCTATAGATATGAAAGTCCCACTATTCAAGACATCTACAAAGACAGGTGTGTGAAAAGAACCTGAAAGATCACTGGGGACTGGAAACACCCCAACCACAAACTGTTCCAGCTGCTACCATCCGGGAAACGGTACTGCAGCATAAAAGCCAGGACCAACAGGCTCCGGGACATCTTCTTCCACTAGATTGCTTAATTCCTCCTGACGCAACTGTATTTCTATGTTATACCGACTATCCTGTTGTATATAATATTTATTATAAATTACTATAAATTGCACATTGCACATTTAGACAGAGCTATAATGTAAAGATTTTTACTCCTCATGTATATGAAGGATGTAAGTAATAAAGTCAATTCAATTCAATTTCCTCTCAGCCCTAATCTCCTGCCTTCTCTCAGTAACCCTTCATGCCCTGACCAATCAAGAACTTATCAACCATTACCTTAAATGTACCCAATGACTTAGCCTCTACTGCTGGTGGTTTCAATAACTTCTACAGATTCACCACTCCCTAGGTAAAGAAATTCCTCATCTCTTTTCGAAATGGACTTCCCTCTATTCTGAGACTGTGCGCTCTGGTCTTAGACAACAACCCCCCACCCACCATAGGAAACATCCTCTTCACATCCACCCTATTGAAGCTTTTCAACTTTTGACAGGTTTCAGTGAGATTACCCCTCATTTTTTCTAAATTCTAGTGAGTACAAGCCCAGAGCCATCATCATTCCTCATATGGTAACTCTTTCTTCCCAGAATAATTCTTGTGATTCACCTCTGAACCCTTTTCATGTCTGCACATTCCTTTTCAGATCAGGGCCCAAAACTGCTCACAATACTCCAAGTGAGGACTTCCCAGTGCTTTACAAAGCCTCAAAATTACTTCCTTGATCTTATATTCTAGTCCTCTAGAAATGAATGCTAACATTTAATTTGCCTTCCTCACCACCGACTCAACCTATAAATTAAAGAATCCTGCATGGGGACTCCCAAGGCCCCTTTGCACCTCAGATTTTTCTTTTTTTCTCTCTATTTAGAAAATAATCTATTTTTTTTTATTTCTTCCACCAAAGTGCATGATCATACACTTAATGAAATGGTATTTCAATTGCCCCTTCTTCACCCATTCTCCTAATCTGTCTGTATCCAGCCTCCTTGCTTCCTTAACACTACATGCCCCTCCACTATCTTCATATCATTCACAAACTTGGTCACAAAGCCATCAATCTCATCATCCAAATCATTGATATAGAACGTAAAAAGAAGTGGTCCCAACAAAGACCACTGTGGAAACCTCAAGTCAACAGCAGCGAACTAGAAAAAGCTTGCTTTATTCCCAGTTTTTTATTCCTGCCCATCAGTCAATGCCCTATCCATGTTGGTGTCTTTCCTGTAATACCATAGGCTCTTACTGTTTAAGCAGCCTCATGTGCAGCACCTTGTCAAAAACCTTCACAAAAACCAAGCACATAATATTCACAGATTCTCCTTTGTCTATCCTGCTTGTAATTCTTCAAAGATTTGACAGGCAAGACTTTCCCTTAAGAAAACCATGCTGACTTTCATCTATTTTATCATGTGCCTCCAAGTACTCTGAAACCTCACCTTAACAATCAACTCTAATATCTTCCAAACTGAGGTCAGATTAAGTGGCTTATAATTTCCTTTCTCTGCCTCTCTCCCTTCTTGAGAAGTGGAGTGATATTTGCTATTTCCAGCTCCCTAGAAACATTCTAGAATCTATTGATTCTTGAAAGATCATTATCAATGGCTTCATAATCTCTTCAGCCACCTCTATCATGACACTGGGGTGTCCACCATCTGGTCCAGGTGATTTATCTTCCTTCAATTCCTTCAGTTGTCCAAACACCCTCTCCCTAGTAATGGCAACTTCACTCACTTCTGCCTCCTGGAACTTTCGAACTTCTGGCATACTGCTAATGTCTTCCACACTGAAGGCTGATGCAAAATACTTCTTCAGTTCATCCCCCATTTTCTTGTCCCCCATTACTACCTCTCCAGCATCACTTTCCAGTGGTCCAATATCTATTCTCGCCTCTTTTACACTTTGCATATCTGAAGACACTTTTGGTATCCTCTTCAATATTACTGGCTCACTTATGTTTGTATCCCATCTTTTCCCTCTTTTAGTTGTCTTTTGTTAGTTTTGAAAAGCTTCCCAATCCTTTAACTTCCCACCAATTTATACTTTATTATATGTATTCTCTTTGGCTTTTATGTTGGCTTTGCCTTACCTTGTTAGCTACAGTTATGTCACAACTGCCTTTAGAATACTTCTTCATTGGGATGTATCTATCTAGCACCTTCTGAATTGCTCCCAGAACTTTGAGCAATTCCTCCTCTGCCATCATCCCTGCTAGTCTGCCCTTCCAATCAACTTCGGACAGCTCCTTGCTCATATTTCTGTAGTTTCCTTTGCTCACTGCAATACTGATACATCTAACTTTAGCTTTTCCCTCTCAGATTTCAGGGTGAATTCCATCATATTATGATCACATACCCTGAGTGTTTCTTTACCTTAAGATCTCTAATCAGTTCAGTTCATTGCACAACACCTATTCCAGAATAACTGGCATCCATTTTTCCTCTCAGCCCCAATCTCCTGCCTCTCTCCCCCCACTATACCTTCATGCCCTGATCAATCAAGAATTGATCAACCTTTGCTTTAAACATACATGAAGACTTGGCCTCCACAGCTGCCCGTGACAACAAATTCCACAGATTCACCACTCACTGGTTAAAGAAATTCCTCTTCATCTCTGTTCTAAAAGGACGACCCTCTATTTTGAGGCTGTATCCTCTGGTCTCAGACACTTGTACCATTGGAAACATCCTTTTTACATCCACTCTATCAAGGCCTTTCATCATTTGATAGGTTTCAATGAGGTCACCCTGCTTCTTCTAAATTCCATTGAATACTGGCCCGGAGTCAACTAACACTGTTCATATGCCAAACCATTTAATACTGGAATAATTTTCATGAACCTCCTTTGAACCCTCTCCAGTTTCAACACATCTTTTCTCAGATAAGGGGCCCAAAACTGCACACAATACTCCAAGTGAGGCCTCACCAGTTCTTTATAAAGTCTCAAAATCACATCCTTGCTTTTATATTCTAGTCCTTTGAAACGAATGCTAACATTGCATTTGCCGTCCTCACCACAGACTCAACCTGCAAATTAACCTTAAGGGAACTATGCTCAAGGGCTCCCAAATCTGCTTGTGCTTTGGAGTTTTGTATTTTCTCTCCATAGTGACTGTTCCAAACTAGTCACCCTTTCATTTCTTTTACCAAGGTGCATGATCATACACTTCCTGACACGTGTATTCCATCTGCCACTTCTTTGCCTATTCTCCTAATCTGCCTAAATCCTTTTGTAGCCTCCCTATTTCTTCAAATCTACCTGCCCCTACTCTTATCTTCATATCATCTGCAAATTTTGCAACAAAGCCATCAATTCCATCATCCAAATCATTGACATATAATGCAAAAAGTTTGGTCCCAACACAGACACCTGTGGAACATCAGTAGTCACCAGCAGCCAACCAGAAAAGGCTCCTTTTATTCCCTCTCTTTGTCTCCTATTAATCAGTCACTGCTTTATCTATACCAGGATATTTCCTGTAATACCATGGACTTGTATCTTGTTAAGCAGCTTCAAGTGTGGCACCTTGTCAAAGGCCTTCTGGAAATCTAAGTACACAACATCAATTGATTCTCCTTCATCTATCCTGCTTTTTATTTCTTCAAAGAATTCCAATAGATCTGTCAAGCAAGATTTTCTATTGAGGAATCCATGCTGTCTACAGTCTATTTTATCTTGTGCCTCCAAGAACCCCCAAACCACATCCTTGACAATCGATTCCAACATCTTCTCAACCACTGAGGTCAGACTAACTGACCCATAGTTTCCTTTCTTCAGCCTCTCCCCCTTCTCTGAAGAATGAAGTGACATTTGCAATTTTCCAGTCTTCCAAAACCATTCCAGAATCTAGTGATTCCTGAAACATCATTACTAATGCCTCAATGATCTCTTCAGCCACTTCTTTCAAAACGCTGGGGTGTACACCATCTGGTCCAGCTGACTTATCTAACTTCGGACCTTTCAATTTCCCAAGCATATTATCTCTATTTATGGTAATTTCACACACTTCATGGCTCCTGACACTCTTGAATTTCTGATGTGATGCTAATATCTTCCACAGTGAAGACTGATACAAAATACTTATTCAGTTTTTCCACCATTTCCTTTTCCCCCATTGCTTTCTCTCCAGCATCGTTTTCCAGTGATCTAATATCCACTCTTGCCTCTCTTTTACACTTTATGTATCTGAAGAAACTTTTGGTATCCTCTGTAATAACATCGGCAAGCTTACTTTCATATTCCATCTTTACCTTCTTAGTCACTTTTTTAGTTGCCTTTTATTGGCATTTAAAAGCTTCCCAATCCTCTAACTTCCCATTATTTTTTGTTCTATTCCATGCCCTCTCTTTGGCTTTTATGTTGACTTTGATTTCCCTTGTCAGCCATGCTTGTGTCATCTTGCTGCTAGAATGCTTTTCCTGTTTGGGATGTATATATCCTGTGCCTTCTGAATTGCTTCTAGAAATTCCAGCCATCCTTGCCAGTGTTCTTCTCCAATCAATTCTGGCCGGTTCTTCTCTCATGTCTCTGTAATTTCCTAAAGTCCACTCTAATACTGATACATCTGACTTTAGTTTCTCCTTCTTAAATTTCATGGTGAATTTGATCATATTATAATCACTCTAAGTCAATGTTCCCTCTAATTTTTAGTAGTCAGTGTGCGCAAAAATCTTATGTTGTGCAAATTTTTTTTTCCTATGACAAAAGTATGTGCACACTGAATGCACACATGGGGCAGTTTATGTAGGTTTACAAAATATTTGACATAAAACTGCACAGAATAACAACAAAATAACATACACATTTAAGTCACACACACAAAAAGTGCTGGTGAACACAGCAGGCCAGGCAGCATCTATAGGATGAGGTAAAGGCGACATTTTGGGCCGAGACCCTTCATCAGGACCAACTGAAAGAAGAGATAGTAAGAGATTTGAAAGTGGGAGGGGGAGAGGGAGATCCAAAATGATAGGAGAAGACAGGAGGGGGAGGGATGGAGATAAGAGCTGGAAAGTTGATTGGCAAAGGGATGCGAGGCTGGAAAAGGGAGAGGATCATGGGACAGGAGACCTTGGGAGAAAGAAAGAAAGGTGGAGGGGGGGAAGCCCAGAGGATGGGCAAGGAGTTATAGTGAGAGGGACAGAGGGAGAAAAAAGAGAGAAAAAAAGGGGAAAGAAAAAAATCATAATAACAAATAAATAAATAAACAAACAAACAAACAAACAAACAAACAAATAAATAAATAACGGATGGGGTACGAAGGGGAGGATGGGAATTAATGGAAGTTAGAGAAATCAACGTTCGTGCCATCAGGTTGGAGATATTTAATTGTTATCATATTTAAGTCACTCGGTTATTTTTTCTCTCTCCTGTCTTTGGCATTTACCCATTCTTTGTAAACTCTATCTCGAATAATAGAATTTCCATCCCATTGATAGCTTTTGATTCTCATTAACATATCCAAATGACATTCACCTAAATGGTTTCTCAGCTTGTTTTTGAGTTGATTGATTAGGCTAAAACCTCGCACACAGTCCGCACTAGACACAAGAAGGTCTTCCTCAATGTCCATCAACTGTGCAAGGTCGCAAAACTGTTCATTTTGAAGTACGGATGCCACCATTTGAGCAAAGTTTGAAGTTGGTTTGGATTTAATTTTTTCTTGCACGAAAAATTTGAAATCTTTAAACTGTCTATTACAATATTTTCAGCTAGAAAATCATGATATTTTAGACATAAGGCATTAACTCGTTCATCACCAAATGTGAAGTTACAATCTGCAATTGCGGAGAAATCTTAATCTGACCATTCTTGTACCTCAACTTTGATCTCCTCTGAGTTTGATCGTTTTCACTCTCGCTCATCAGCACTCAACCGTAACATGCATAGCACTCCTGTAACGGGTAATGACAGGTTCTGTTGCCTGAGCTTTTGTACACCGTCCAAATGCGATTTACTTGCCAAATGATGCTTCAAAAAGTCAAATTTCCAAATATCATCCCACCTCTTTCCACTAGCGAATTCTCCAGCAACTTTTGCATCACGATAATACAAACAGATAACTCCAGTTTCCGAATCATACCTAAGGGAGGAGGAGAAGATGGTGGCGTGACGCAGTGCACTCGGCCGCTCTGGTGAATGATATTTGTTATGTGTCAAGTAGGGTACCGTGCACAATTCTGATTTGATGGAGGCAGATGTGAGAATACGGAGGAACATCTGGAGAAACTTCTGAAATGCCCACTTTGCTGCCACTGCTACTGTGTGGTCCGGAATCTCCAGAGGAGAAGGCCCTGAATACTCGGCTTTACTTGTTTCGGCAGCCAGGGCGAGGTCGAAGGCACTTGGCAAGGATGGCGCTCGGGAGGCTGTGTCAGAGGGGCTGGTCAGAGGATTGAAGTTTTTGGACAGACGGACTCAGTGTCGACTGTCGTTGGGTGCTTCCGATGCATCGGCAGTTGTCGGTGCCTGGAGGTTTATGGCAGGGAGTTTCTCTCTTTTGCCGCCTGCTATCGGGGACTCGGGAGTCGATCGGGACTTTGAGACTTTTTTTTACCGTGCCCATGGTCTGCTCTTTATCAAATTATGGTATTGCTTTGCTCTGCTGTAACTATATGTTATAATTATGTGGTTCTGTCAGTGTTAGTCTTTGGTTTGTCCTGTTTTTCTGTGATATCACTCTGCAGGAACATTGTATCATTTCTTAATGCATGCATGCATTTCCAAATGACAATAAACGAGGACTGAGTGTTATCATAATCTAAAAATATTTCTCGTAGCTGAACGTTCATGACCTCATGAGCTTTTGGTGTAACTGGTTCTACTATTTTGTTAAGCCATTCAACTTTAAACAAATTTGCAGTTCTTTTGCGCTTCACGCCCTTCGCTTCTTTTGAATTTGACATAGTGAATCAATCTTTTTTCCATTAAAAACTTAGTAAGTTATCTACAGAATTTGAAACAGATCTTTGTAAACTTTACGATATGAATACTGCCGCCGTGATGCAGCTCTACAAACCGGAACAGGATAGGTGAGGTGACGTAAATTAGTGACGTGCATTGTGGTATTTGAAAAACCGACTAACTAGTTAACAGAGACAGTTAGCTAAAAGATTATTTTCAATAAGTACAATTATTAACTACTACATTATTTTAGGTAACTAACCTTTTGCGCGCACATTAATTTCCTTTGTGCACTGGTTGAAAAATGTGTGTGCGTGCACACACGCGCACAGCTTAATGGGAACTATGCTCTAAGGGTTCTTTTAGCTTAAGCTCTCCAATCAGTTCGAGTTCATCGCATAACACTCAATTCAGAATAGTTGATCCTCCAACGGGCTCAACCACAAGCTGCTCTAAAAAGCCATCTTGTAGGAATTCCTCCTCTTGGAATCTCGCACCAATCTTATTTTCCCAATCTCCCGGCATGTTTGAAATCCACCATGACTATTGTAAAGTTGCTCTTTTGTCATGCGTTTTCGATCTCCAATTGTAACTTGTAGACCACATCCTTACTACTGTTTGGGGCTCTGTATAAAATTCCCATCAGGGTCTTTTTACTTTTGCAGTTTCTTAGCTCTATCCACAATGATTCAACACCTTCTGACCCAATGTCATCTGTTTTGAATGATTTGATTTCATTTTTTACCAACAGAGCACCACCATCGCATCTGCTTTCCTGCCTATCCTTTTGATACAATGTGCATCCTTGGGTGTTAAGCTACTAGCTATAATCTTCTTTCAGCAATGATTCAGCGATGCCTAGACCTTGATACTATCCAATCTGTAACTGTAATTATGGCTAACATGAGAGGGCACGGTTTTAAGGTGCTTGGAAGTAGGTACAGAGTGGACGTCAGGGGTAAGTTTTTTTACACAGTGAGTGGTGAGTGCATGAAATGGGCTGCCTGCGACAGTGGTGGAGACAGATATGATAGGCTCTTTTAAGAGACTCCTGGATAGGTACATGAAACTTAGAAAAATAGAGGGCTACGGGTAACCTTAGGTAATTTCTAAAGTAAGTGCATGTTCAGCATAGCATTAAGGGCCAAAGGGCCTGTATTGTGCTGTGGGTTTTCTATGTTTCTATGTTTTAACTGTGCTAGAAGTTCATTGGCCTTACTCCGTGTACTGCATACATTCACATATAATATCTTTCGTCCTGTATTCAGCTTTCTTAAATGTTGTCCGCCTCTTACATTTCAACTCATCCTGTTGACTGCAATTTTGCCCTATCATCAGTCCCTCCTTGCTAGGAGTCTCACTAAACATTGCCTGTTTGTAAACAAGCTACATCATCTTCTGCGCTATCACTCCTGCTCCCATCCCCCTTCCAAATTAGTTTAAACCCACCTGAAGAGTACCAACCCGATTTTCCCATTCTACTTGCATATTGAAATTCCTCATGACTAACATAACATTGCCCTTTTGATATGCCTTACCTATCTCCTGCTGTAATTTGTAATCCATATCTTTGCTACTGTTCAGAGGCCTGTATAAAACTTCCTTCAGTGTTTTTTTACCCTTCCAGTTCTTTAGCTCTATCCAGAATGTTTCTACATTTTCCAATCATATCTCAAATCTATGGATTTGATTTCTCAGCAGTATCATTTCGGAGGACCTGTCTTGGGTCTATCACGTAAGTGCAATTATGAAGAAAGCATGGCAGTGCCTCTACTTCTTTAGGAGTTTGGGGAGATCTCACATGATATCTAAAATTTTGACAAATTTCTTTAGGTGTATGGTGGAGAGTATATTGACTGGCTACATCATTGCCTGGTATGGAAACATCAATACAAACATAGTGGATACGGCCCAGACCATCACTGGTAAAGCTCTTCCCCTCACTGAGAACTTCTACATAAAGCGTTGATGCAGGAAAGCAGCTTCCATCATCAGAGACCACCACCACCCAGGTCATGTTATCATGTCACTGCTGCAAACTGGCAAAAAAATGTACAGAAGCTTCAGGACTAACACCACAAAGTTCAAGAATAGTTATTACCCCTCAATCATCAGGCTCCTGACCCAGTGGTATGAACTTCACTCACTTTCACTTGCCCTATCATTGAACCTATGGACTTACTTCCAAGGGCTCTTCATCTCAGGTTCTTGATATTAATTGATTATTATTATTTCTTTCTTTTTGTATTTGCAGTTTGTTGCCCTTTGCACACTGGTTAAGCACTTCGGTTAGTGCAGTCTTTTATCGTTTCGATAGTGGTTATTATTCTATTATGGATTTATTGAGTATGCCCATAAGAAAATGAATCTCAGGATTGTATCTGGTGACATATATGTTTTTTGATAATAAATTTACTTTGAACCTTTGAACTTTGAATTTGTACTACTTCAATGTGCTGTTCTAATGATTTGATCTGTATGAAGAGTATACAAGTTGTTCACTGTGCATGTGACAATATTAAACCACTTTATCAACTTCGTGTTTACCGTGTGGCATATTTTATCAGGTCACAGTCATACAGCAAGGAAATGGGCTCTGTGGCCCAACTTGTCCTTACTGGTCAAGTTACCCACCTAAGCTAGTTCTACTTGCCTATCCATTTAAAGCTTTCCAATTCATGTACTTATCTAAATGTCTTTGTAATGTTGTTATTGTATCTGCCCCTGGCAGCCAATCCCATGGTATCACCTTCTATGTGAAGAGGTTCCTCTCACTTAAACCTATGCCCTCTAGTTTTTTGGTTCCATTTCCCTGGGGGAAAAAAATTGTGTGCATTCACCCTGTCTGTAGCTCTCATGATTTTGTACATCTCTTTCAGGTCTAAAGTTCTAGCTTTCCCAACCTCTCCCAGCCACAGACTCTAAAGTCCTGACAATATTCTCTTGAATCTTCTTTGCTGTTTTGTAGCTTAATATTTTTTCCCTTTAAAAGAGTGGCAAAAACTGTATACAATATTCCAAGTGCAACCTTACCAACATTTCATACAGTTACAACATAACATCCCAGCTCCAATACTCAATACCTTGACTTGATGAAGGTTCTTCAATGTCCTGTCTAATTGTGATGTCACTTTCAGCTTAGTGTGTACCTGCAGCCTCAACACCTCTATGGGAGACTAATGACAGGAATACTTATCGTCACAGTTTTACGGGCACAAGTGTATGTGTGAACTGGAATTTTGAGCAAGAATTTTAAAATGATTGTTGACAGCCTTCTTGTAGTGAGATTCTGGTCACCTCACTACAGGAAGGATGTGGATACTACAGAGTGCAGAGGAGATTTACAAGGATGTTGCCTGGATTGGAGGGTGTACCTTATGAGAATAGATTGAGTGTACTTGGTCTTTGTTTTTTGGAGCAACGGAGGATGAGAGGTGACCTAATAGAGGTGTATAAGATGATGGGAGGCATTGATAGTGTGGATAGCCAGAGGTTTTTCCCAGGACTGAAATGGCTGACATGAGGGGGCATAATTTTAAGGTGCTTGGAAATAGGTACCAAGGGGATGGCAGGGGTAAGTTTTTCACACATAGATTGGTGGGTACGTGGAATGTACTGCCAGCGGTGGTGGTGGTGGAAGCGGATACAATAGGGTCTTTTAAGAGCCTCTTAGATATGTACATGGAGCTTAGACAAATAGAGGGTTATGCACTAGGGAAATTCTAGGCAGTCTGTAGAGTAGGTTACATGGTTGGCACAACATTGTGGGCCGAAGGGCCTGTAATGTGCTGTAGATTTCTATGTTCTACGTTTTATTTATAAAGCTGGAAAAGAAGGGTGTGTTGGGGGGGGGCAGTAGTGGGATGTTGGACTGGACCTGATTGCATAGAAACACTTAAGAGATAGAGCAAATTGTGAAGGCTGCTTAAACAAGCAGAAGGCAACCATGGTCTTATCAATACTAGCGTAGAGACCGTGTAGTTATGCAGTTCTTTATAACAGATTGATTAATGTGTGCTCTGTTCTGGGACCTATATGTTATGAAGATGAGCAAAGTCTTTCAGAAAATGCAGAGGTGGTTTACTACAAAGGCATCAGGAATAAGAAACATTGGTCATGAGAAGCAACTGAAACTGCAGCTTGTTTCAGAAAACCAAAGAGCTATACAGCATTGGAATGGGCTCTTTCAGTCCACATTATTCATGCTGACTGTGACCTTCATCTACACTAATCCCATTTACCCATATTAGGCCTCTATCAGTCTGTGCCTGTCCTATCTATGTACTTGTCCAAATGCATTTAAATATTGTTATTATAATTTCTTCAAGTACTTCCTCAGGTAGCTCTAAATATCCACCACTCTGTGAAAAATTTGCTCTTCAATTCTTCTTGTAGCAGATAAGATTGAGAAAAATGTAATTAAAATATTTATAATGCATAAACACAAGAGGGTCTGCAAAGACCCTTCATTAAAAAATGGAAATCTCTTCCTGATATTGGCTCTCTGACTCACTGAAGTGCTACCAGTATTTTCAGTTTTATAATACAGGTAAGATGAGTTGCTAAGATAGTAAGAAAATAATACAGAGAAACATTTTTAAGCTGCAGATTATGATCTAGAACAAACTGCTTGAAGGAGAATGAATAATAACATTCAAGAATAAATTCAATAACAATTACAATATAAAGGATTTTCAGCAGGAAGGGGGGCTAATTGGATCCAACAAGGCACTGAAGGCTGGACATGCTAGGGTTGTATCTACTGGAGTTTCCAAGAATGAGAGGTGACATATAAAAGAAGGTAGACCAGATGTGAAGAAGTTCTTCTTTTGTAGGAGGATCTAGAACTATGAGATTATAATTTAAAATTAAAGCGTTTCCCGTTACTGCGCCACAGTAGCACTGCAATTAGGGCAACCCTATAGCTCAGGGCATTTAAGCTCAGAGTTCTATTTCAGCATCCTCTCTGAGAAAGTTGGTACATTATTCCCACGTACACGTGGGTTTCCTTCCGGTGCTCCAGTTTCCTCCCACAGTCCAAAGACGTACCTGTTAGTAGGTTAATTGGTCATTGTACATTGTCCTGTGATTAAGTTAGGGTTTAAATTGTTGGTTTGCTGGGCAGAACAGTTCGGTGGGTCAGAAGGGCTTGTTCTGCCCTGTTTCCCTAATTCAGTAAAAAAAATTAATACAGAGATATAGTGAAGTTCTTTTTCTCAGAGAACCATGGCTCTTTTGACTCTTCTTCCTCAAAGGCTGCTGAAGACAGCACCTTTGAATCTTCTTAAAGCGGAAGTAGACAGGTACTTGATAAGCAAAGGATCGAAGGTCACTGCAGTGAGACAGAAGTGCAAAGGCAATATTACAAATAGATCAGACAAAATCTATTTAAATAGGTGCAATGCCTGCAGACAGCTGATTGCAGGAGGCTAAAGGAGGGGATCTGTTCATCGTGATAAATTCTTTTGTGGTGCTTGGACACAGCGTTCTTGTCACCCACTTGTTCCCCTGACCTGGAACGTCTAATCATTCTACTTCCCAAGAGAGATCTCTGCTGTGATTCTGACCACAGTTTACATACTGCCAAAGGCCAATGTTAAGCAAGCACTCAAGGTAATGAGAGTCAGCATCAGCAGATAAGAAACAGCTTACCCCAACACCTTTCAAATCATTGTTGGGAACTTCAGTTAGGCTTGTTTGAAGAAATCGCTGCCTAATTATCATCAACATACCATCGGCAGCACCAGGCATTCCAACACACTCGGCCACTGCTATAGTATGAGTAGGAATGCCTACTATTCCATGCCTAGACTGCATTTCGGGAAATCTGATATCTTGGTTGTCCTACTCCTATTTGCATATAGGCAGAGGGTAAACATAGAACATAGAAAAGTACAGCACAGTACAGGCCCTTCGGCCCACAATGTTGTGGCGAACCTCAAACCCTGCCTCCCATATAAGCCCCCACCTTAGATTCCTCCATATACCTGTCTAGTAGTCTCTTAAACTTCACTAGTGTATCTGCCTCCACCACTGACTCAGGCAGTGCATTCCACACACCAACCACTCTCTGAGTAAAAAACCTTCCTCTAATATCCCCCTTGAACTTCCCACCCCTTACCTTAAAGCCATGTCCTCTTGTATTGAGCAGTGGTGCCCTGGGAAAGAGGCACTGGCTATCCACTCTATCTATTCCTCTTATTATCTTTTACACCTCTATCATGTCTCCTCTCATCCTCCTTCTCTCCAAAGAGTAAAGCCCTAACTCCCTTAATCTCTGATCATAATGCATATTCTCTAAACCAGGCAGCATCCTGGTAAATCTCCTCTGTACCCTTTCCAATGCTTCCACATCCTTCCTATAGTGAGGTGACCAGAACTGGACACAGTACTCCAAGTGTGGCCTAACCAGGGTTTTATAGAGCTGCATCATTACATCGCAACTCTTAAACTTTGTCCCTCGACTTATGAAAGCTAACACCTCATAAGCTTTCTTAACTACCCTATCCACCTGTGAGGCAATTTTCAGGGATCTATGGACATGTACCCCCAGATCCCTCAGCTCCTCCACACTACCAAGTATCCTGCCATTTACTTTGTACTCTGCCTTGGACTTTGTCCTTCCAAAGTGTACCACCTCACACTTCTACGGGTTGAACTCCATCTGCCACTTCTCAGCCCACTTCTGCATCCTATCAATGTCTCTCTGCAATTGATAAAGGTAAAGATAAAGGCTCCAGAGATAAGGACAATAAAGAGGTGGTCAAAAGAGGCAAAGTAGCAGCTATGAGATTGCTGAGAGTTGGTGGACTGGGCTAAGTTCAAGGAAACATCAGAGGATCTGATTGAATATACCACGGTTGTTGCAGACTTTATAAAAACAATCATAGATGAGAGTGCACAATAAGATGTGCAATATGCTGAGGGCCAGATCAGTGGCATTCATGTCTGGCAACCAAGTTCAATACAAGAGGACCTGGTATGATTTCCGGAAAGCCTTCTCACATGTGAAGTGGCAATTCTGGACCTAATTTGAATCACTGATGGATGCTTGACAACTTTGGGCAGAGCTTGAATGCTATCACCTCCTACAAAGTGAAACCAAGTGACATAGGTGACAGCAGGGCTTCGCTCCCAGATGAGCTCAATGCCTTCTATGCTCACTTTAACCATCAAAACATGGAGGTACACTCACGAACTCCCACAGTTCCCAATGACACTGTGATTTTAGTCTCCAACGCTGATGTGAGCACATCCTTCAAGAGGGGAACTCGTGAAAAGCATCTGGCCGGATGGGGTAACTGGCTGAGTATTAAAAACCTGTGCTGATCAAGTGGCTGCAGTATTCACCGATATCTTTAATCTCTCTCTTCAGCAGTCTGAGGTACCCACCTGCTACAAGCAGGCTTCAATTACACCAATTATACCTGAAGAATGTGGTAACCTGCGTCAATACCATTATGAAGAAAACATGGCACTGCCTCCACTTTCTTAGAAGTATTTGAGCAAAAATTTAGAGTGTCATCTAAAACTTTGACAAACTTCTATAGATGTGTGGTGGAGAGTATATTGACTGATTGCATCACTGCCTGGTATGGAAACACCGATGCCCTTGAAAGGAAGAGTTTACAAGAAGTAATGCATATGACCCAGTTCATCAGGGTAAAGCCCTCCCCACCATTCAGCACATCTGCAGAACGCACCGTCGCAGGAAAGCAGTATCCATCGTCAAGGACCCCCACCATCCAGGCCACTGCTGCTATCAGAAAGACGGTACAGGAGTCTCAGAACCCACACCACCAGCTTCAGGAATAGTTATTAACCCCCCAACCACCAGGTTCTTGAACTAGAGGAGATAAGTTTACTCAATGTCACTCACCCCATCACTGAACTTTCCCACAACCTATGGACTCACTTTCAAAGTCTCTTCGCCTCATGTTCTCAATATTTATTGCTTATTTATTATTATTATGATTATTATTATTTCTTTTTTTCTTTCTAATTGTATTTGCATAGTTTATTGTCTTCTGTACGTTGGTTGTTTGTCCATCCTGTTGGGTACGATCTTTCATTAATTCTATTACATTTCTTGTATTTGCAAGAAACTGAATCTCAGGGTTGTATATTGAGACATATATGTACTTTCATAATACATTTACTTTGAACTCTGAACTTTGAACTCTGAACTTTGAAGTTGTTCCATATATGTTTATAATCTGAAAAAGAGGATCTTATTTCCATTTGTTGAAGGGGAAACAAAAATGCTTTGAGTTACAGTGTAAATCCCTTCATGGTTGGAGACATGATTATGTCACTCTGGTTCCTGAGATCTTCTTTTGATTGCCATATTTGAGCATTGTGGAAACTTCTTCTATACTCTATGTTTTATCCATCTTCTATGAAATAAGAACAGAAAATGTCAGAAACATTCAATGGATCAAACAGCATTTCTGAAAAGGAAAAGCTTGATGACTTTTCATGACTGATTTATGGTCCTTGTCTGTACACGTTAACACACAAAGTTCACATTCTATTGTCTATCATTACTAACAATCATAGTTGTGCAGACAATAATTTAATTTTAACACTGACAGCAATCTTACTGTAACAATGAAACAGACACTCACTACAATTGAACAGATGAGTGCTTGAAAGACCATGACTTGCTGAGCTCAGGACCTAATGCTGAATGATGGGATTAGGCCAAGCACCTCTTTTTTAAATGACAAAGTTAGAATAGGTTGAACAGCTAACTTGTATGGCATAATTTTCTATGATTCTATGAGTTTAACTGAAACTCATTGAGTAAATGTGCATCATTTGACTCATTCCACATTTCTATACTTTGGATCAAGTATAAATATTAACTTCCACTCCCAAACTGAACTGCCAAGTAAGTGCTATGAATGATTTGTATGTTGGCAGGATACTCTGTCAATATCAGCTACTTAGAACAGAGATGGCACTTTCCTTGGCATAATCATGTCACAATATGGATATATTCTTCCTGATGGTGCATTGAAACACCTGGGTAAAGGAATACTTGCAACAGAGATACAAAATTGTCTAAGAGGTATTGTCTGATGGAAGTTGATGTAATTGTGTTTTAGATGTCTTTCGATACAGAAATATCTTCCATTTAGTCAAGTTCAATATAAGAGAATAGGAGGAATATCTTTCACATAATTGGCTTGTTTGAGGCCTCCTTCACCACTTCCTTTCAGATGCACTCTGAGAAGAGTTGGTGATGCTTTTCTAAGTACTAATGGACTCAAGTTTATATCAAGATGCTAAATGCAACTAAAGAGCATGTTTCTTTGTAGCTTAGAGCTAAAGCAGTCTGCTTTCTATCAAAGCCCTGTATTAACATTTGAAAATATACACTGTCACTCTGTCAAAGATACTGTTGTAAATGAAAAAGCATGTATAATGCATTTCTCTATCCTGGGAAAATGAGAAATGTATCCCTGAGTACATAAAAAAAATTAGTTTGCCTTGGGATAAATAAAACAAAATATCAGGCTTTTATAAAAGCTCTTACTCAGTGAGAGATTTAAAATGTACAATCTGATTAAGATTAAGATGAGACAGTATTCAGAGAGGAGATGGAAGATTTTGAGGTCTGGTGCCAAGCAACTAACTGCTTCCTTAATGTCAACAAGACAAAGAAGATGGTAATCGACTTCAGGAGAATTCATACTACTCACACCCCACTTTAAGTCAGCGGCACGACAGTGGACACTGCAAACAGTTTCAAACTCCTGGGATTACACAACATATGCAAACTCTTATGGTCCCAGAGCATGTCCTACACAGTCAAGAACACTCACCAATTCCTCTGCTTTCTGAAGAAGTACAGTAGGGAGCATTCTAAAAAGCTGTATCACTGCTTGGCATGGAATCTGCAATGCAGTGGTAGGTAGACCCTACAATGAGCAGTTAAAACTGCTCAATGCATCGCTGGCACCAGCCGACCTGCCATCAAGGACAATAACATCGTGAAAGATCCCACGGACACTGCTTATGGACTGGTTGTCCCACTCCATTAAGGGAGGAGGCTACATAGTATCCATGCCAGAACCATCAGACTCAAAAACATTTACTTTCCTCAAGCAATAAGGCTGAGCAACACCTCCACTACCTCCTCCTCTACTCCCGTCAGTCACCTTATATACAGCCTAGTATCACTTCATCGACATACAATCAATCTATATATATAAGCTATCTTATGTGTTTATAGTTATTGCGCGTCTATTATTATTAATATTATTTTGAAAATATTTTTCTCTGTTCCAACCGGTAAAACCTGAGGTACAGGCATAGCCAACCACACTCAATTCTCAATTGATAGGAACTTTCAGACAATTCAACTGATGTTTAGTATTGTGGCTTTCTGGAGATTTACATAGCTATTCCTAATTTTTAATGCTATTATATAGTGCCTGTAAGATGATACCAGTTGTGGATATTACTAATCAGCATATTTCAGATTTTTTCACTTATTGGTTTCCGTATGTTATGTGTGTTCGGAATAGCTCTATCTATTAAATAAGCTGTTCTTGTTTGATTATCCTGTGTTATTATATCCAGATGGTTATTATGGATTGTCCTATCTGTAATAACTAATCAGTCATAATATAATTTGTGCGACAGTGTCTTTAAAACTGGAACACGAGGAAATCTGCAGATGCTGGAATTTCAAGCAACGCACATAAAAATTGCAGGTGAACGCAGCAGGCCAGGCAGCATCTATAGGAAGAGGTACAGTCGACGTTTCGGGCTGAGACCCTTCGTCAGGACTAACTGAAAGAAGAGATAGTAAGAGGTTTGAAAGTGGGAGGGGGAGGGGTAGATTCGAAATGATGGGGGAAGACAGGAGGAGGAGGGATGGAGCTAAGAGCTGGAAAGTTGATTGGCAAAAGGGATACGAGAAGATCATGGGACAGGAGACCTATTGAGAAAGAAAGGGGGAGGGGGAAGCCCAGAGGATGGGCAAGGAATATAATGAGAGGGACAGAGAGAGACAGGGAGAGTGAGAGGGAGAGAGGGAGAGAGGGAGAGAGGGAGAGAGGGAGGGAGAGAGGGAGAGAGGGAGAGAGGGAGAGAGGGAGAGAGGGAGAGAGGGAGAGAGGGAGAGAGGGAGGGAGAGAGGGAGAGAGGGAGAGAGGGAGAGAGGGAGAGAGGGAGAGAGGGAGAGAGGGAGAGAGATAACAGATGGGATACGAGGGGGAAGTGGGGCCTTAGCAGAAGTTAGAGAAGTCGATGTTCATGCCATCAGGTTGGAGGCTACCCAGATGGAATATAAGGTGTTGTTCCTCCAACCTGAGTGTGGCTTCATCTTGACAGTAGAGGAGGCCGTGGATAGACATGTCAGAATGGGAATGGGATGTGGAATTAAAATGTGTGGCCATGGGGAGATCCTGCTTTCTCTGGCAGACAGAGCATAGGTGTTCAGCAAAATGGTCTCCCAGCCTGCATCGGGTCTCACCAATATATAGAAGGTCGCATCAATGGTGGGAAGGGCTTTGCCTGTGATGGACTGAACTGTGTCCACAACTTTCCGTAGCTTTTTCCATTCCTGGGCGTTGATGTTTCCATATCAGACCATGATGCACCAAGGATACTTACCACTGCACATATATAGAAGTTTATCAAAGGTTAGATAACATTCTAGATCTATGAAAACTTCAAAGAAAGTAGAGGCGCTGCTGTGCCTTCTTTGCTATGACACTTATGTGCCGGTCCCAGGACAGATACTCTGATATGTCAGTTTCAAAGAATTTAAGACTACTGACACTCTCCACCTCCATTTTTTAAATGAGGACAGGCTCATGGACCACTGGCTCCAGGGTTAATAGAATAATCTAAATATAACAGGGTGCCTCTGTTGCTTGAGGTGTTGTTATGACCAAGGCTAATAGCCAAGGATAAGTTGAGCTCTTTGACACTAAGTCATAGAGAGGCTTAGACATACAGCATCCACGCTGCTCATTTGAAGATCATCAAGAACCACAAGAAGAATTTCCTTTTGGTCACTGTCATGTTCATGAGAATCATTCACGACTCTATCCCGAAGGACTCACATTCCTGGAGATTTTCAGTGACCAGAACTCCTATGTGGATGGATGCTCAGGGACAAGGGCTCACCTCTTTTTCCCTGTTGCCTCGACAAATGAACAGTTCGATCAAAGTAGGTGAGCACGGTAATGGACCTTCTAACTGTCTACAAATGGACCACGGTAATGAAACTACTGGCCCTTCAAGATGAGATTTAATTGCCTGCATCAGGCTGGGCTTACACAACAGCACATTTCATCATCATGTACTGCTCACTGTACACACTGAAAAACAGGTGCTAGGAAAAGAGCAACAAGGAGACCCAGAGATGAGGAAAGTTCCAGTGTAGTGTCATTGCGAAGTAAATAATGGAAGGGTTGACCCTTCTTGCTTTATTCCTTGATAAGGTGACAGTTTTCATAAACAGCTTACAAAAGAAAAATTTACTCACTACAGATAGGATGCTATGTTCCTGTGATGTTGCTGCAAGTAAGTTTTTATTTTTACCTATGCATACATATATTTGTGCATGAGGCAGTACATTTAACTCTAGACCAAAGGATTCCTAGCAGCCTCTAGTTGTTAACAGCAAAATAGTACCCCAATAATCAGTTGTGACAGGTGTGACAGCTCCGAGGATACAAAATTACCCTGAACTTCCTGCTTAAGAACGAATGAATCCTTGGTCTAATTACAATAAAGGCCTTGCTGTTATATCGCTGTATTTTCATATAAATGACATCTCACATAACCTCTGCATAAAATATGCATTCAGTGAGGATCAGAACTCCACAGATGTAAAGAGCAGAGTGCATATCACCTTGAAGTCTTCTTGTGAAATTGTGGAATTTCCTTCAGCTTTGGGAATTCTTACTCCTGGAATAGACCACTGCAGTCACCTCATTCCAGACACCTTTTATGATCAATCTAACAGGTCTCCTGTCCCTCTTGGCACCATGCGTTTTCATCCTCACATAGATCTCAGTGATCAGGTCTTGCATGACTCCTTGAATGACTGTATCGGTTGTTTCTCTTTCACCTTCTGCCTATTCTCCATGGCAACCATAAAGTTTGCTGCTCATGCTGTGCTTCAAAGCAGAGCAGGCCATTTGGGTCTGACACCCTTCTTGAAATGCTGCGCAACAATATATCAGGATATCGGAATTAGATAAGGTTTTGCAAGGAATTTGGCTCTTTCTTTTGGATTTTGATAAATTTTGCAATTTTCTACAAAGCAGAGATCACTGGATGCAGTCATATCCAATTTATAGGGAAATGTGTTCATGCAACTCCTCAGAAATTTAGTTTATCTTTGTTAGAATGCATAAATAACTTGAACAAATACAATATCAGAAAAGGAACTTGAACAAATACAATATCAGAAAAGGAGCAAGTAAAACTCTGTGTAGAGGGTAACTAAATTTGTATCGGTATTCTCTTAACATAGCTCAAAATAGCTTTAATATATAAGTATGCAAGTTAATTTGTATCTGCCTTCCTTAAAGAAGTTTACATGTCTTTACTAGGATAGAACTTCTGTACTGTAAACTATATATTTGTGAAGTGGGATAACATTATGATTTTAACATAAATTTTGCAGATCACTTTTTTAAATCAATATTATGGCAAATTACTGCCTCTGCAAAATTATGTTACATAATTCTAATAAAACTGAAAGGGTATCCATTAGCAACAATCCCTTGTAAGGGTATTAAGGTGTTTCTTATGGCCACTGATGTATTTTGTCCTGTCAAATGCCTGACCACTGCTCATTATCTCATGTTATGGGACTCCCCCAGTTTTGTTGGAACTGAAATTCTTTTGTGGATTACTGCATAATTTCAGTGCAAGTTTTTAAAGCATTTACAGTACATATGTTCATAGAATCATAGTAATCTACAGCACATTACAGGCCTTTGGCCCACAATTTTTGTCGACCTTGTAACCTACTCTAGAAACTGCCCAAAATTACCCTAGCACATTGTCCTCTACTTTTCTAAGCTCCATGTACCTATCTAAGAATCTCTTAAAAGATCCTATTGTATCTGCCTCTACCACTGTTGCTGGCAGTGTATTCCACACACCCACCACTCTCTGTATAAAATACTTACCTCTGACATCCCCCTTGTACCTACTTCCAAGCACCTTAAAACTGTGCTCCCTCGTGTTAGCCATTTCCGCCCTGGGAAAAAGCCCCTGCCTTTTCATACGATCAATGCATCTCAACATCTTATACACCTCTATCAGGTCACCTCTCATCATCTGTTGCTCCAAGGAGAAAAGGCCAAGTTCACTCAAACGATTCTCATCAGGCATGCTCTCCAATCCAGGCACCATCCTTGCAAACCTCCTCTGCACTCTCTCTATAGTCTTAACATCCTTCCTGTAGTGAGGTGACCAGAAGTGAACAAAGTACTACAAGTGAGGCCTAAGTAAAGTCTTATATAGCTTTATTATTACCTCATGGCTCTCGAACTCAGTTCCACGGTTGATGAAGGACATCACACCATATGCCATCTCCATGACAATGTCAATGTTACTACAGACTTTTGAGAACACTTTGAACATTCATGGGAGCAGCTCATGAAAACTTTCTTAACACATTCTTATATTTAATAAGATAAACTGTATCTATGGTTTCGTTACTTTGATCCTAGGGCAGGTTCAATAAATTATGCAAATTGATAATGTAGTTGAACAATTATGGGAGACTAGAATAGCGCCAAATTACTTCTTTGTCATAATTATAACAAAAGGTTAGAATAAAGTGCATCTGATGTTGTTTATACTACTTGGCATAGATCTACACACATAATCGGCTTGATAACTAAAGCAGTGGTAACTGTTTTCAAGTATATATGCATAAAACAAAAGCTAACCATTGTTTAAAATCCATGAAGTTTTTATGTGTTCCTAGAGATGGATGCATTTCCATTGAAATGAGCAATTTGTACACACAGTTGTTCATTTTACCATGGCGCAACTTACATGGAAATTCATTGTTTGTTCGATTCCTCAAAGCTGCTTTGTGAATTTTAACAGGGTAGATTAGGGAAGTGAGAAGTGGCAATTTAATAAATCCATACTTTTTACTCTCAACACCACCCACACTAAATGCATTTTGCATGAATCTGTAAAACATTCTGAATCCTACCTAAGCTGGAACTTTATGGGATCAAGCAACAAATATCTAAAGAGCATTTCAAATTCACTTCATTTCCAACTCCTGCCACACAAAAATAGAAATAAATAATTATCTTTGTGTGTTTTAAAAGAGTAGTGATTCTGTGTATAGACAAAACAACTACATGAAGCAAGAATTCCCGGGATAAACGCAGCTATCAAGTGTCGTCCTAACATCCCACTAAAAGGATGAGAGATATTTCTAATTAGCCTGTAGCCTACAGTCATTTTACTTTGGTATTTGAATGTATATTTATATTGTCAGCAGAGCAAAGGTTAATAATATTAGCTCAATATTACACATTTCAATTTTCAAAGATACACTGTGCAGGGCTCCAAAAAAATGAAACTGAACATTTTTCAAGTGTTAAAATTTAAACAAATGTCCAATTATAAAAGGTGAGATTGTAATGTTGATTATTTATACAGAATCTTTGGCTTTTTTGCACTAATCTGTACTTGACTTAACTGACCTGTTATACTTCCCACTTTTTGAGGTTAATCGTTTAAATTACATACATCAGTTCACTTTGGGTGGTCCTGGATATTTTCATGGCTTCTTTCATTTGCCAGACTGTACAACTCCCAAGAGATGACACTGTTCTCTATCTGTCACCAGTATTTCCTTAATTAAAGGCTGCTTAAATCAGTTGAGTAACCAAATAGACAACTGAAGGTTTGACAATGGCTAATTAGTAACAAGGCCCTTAATTTTGCATCTTACATATATGAATTGAATAATACAATTATTATGAACATTGATATTTCACAGGGATAGCTTACAAAATTATCCATAAAATGTAAGAGATTGAAATGTGGTAACAGTAGAACTGGAAGCAAGAAAACTATGAAAATTATAACAATAAAAATTCCAAGTTATTTGAATTGATTGTAGGAATTAAAATTCTACTAAATGCATATACTTCAGACTGTTGGACCAACAGGCTGTATTTTTTTTACATTTTTTAACGTTGTCAAGGCAGTTAAGGTAAATGACTCACTATTCATGACTGCACCACCAGAAAGCTTCAAATGTTCTTGTTTAAGTCTAAATCACAGAGTTGGCTTTCTATTGCCACAATCGTGAAATGATTCAGAAAGTCAATGAAAATGATGAGGATATTTAGCCAATTAGAGTAAACTGAGTTCAGGGAGGTACAAGGTTGGAATATTTGTACATTCATAAAGTTGTGCAGATGATAACTTTTGGAAACTTGAAGGTCAACTTTCTAGTTATCCCCTATCATAATAGAAGTGAAACTCAAATTATTCCTCATTCAATTACTAACTGCATGCTAAAATAAAGATGGTTGAAAATACAGATTTCATATAATTGTGTACAAGTAATAACCAGAAAAAAAGCAGCAGGGTGGGGTGAATATCTGATGGCATGGGATTGGTTGCTGTTTATGATTATTTAATTAAGATACTATAACCAACAAATAACAACACATCTTACATCTATGTGTGGTCTGAGCTTGTCTGCCTGTCCTTACAGTAAGGTCATCATCAAATCACAACTGCATAAGCTGGAGCATGAGAAACAAGACACAAACACAAAATATTAGGGTTTTGAAGAAGGGATAAAACTCATGCCCATGTCTTCTGTAAGTTCCTTTTATTTGAATCCTATGGTAATATTTTTAAGGTACAATTGAGGAAATTCTTGTGACATTGAAATATGTGGGATTAACTCCATGGAGGAAAATGGCTGCAGTAGTACCAGAAATTTCTGAGAATCAATTCAGTGTTCTAAGAGAGGGAAGAAGGTATAGATATATAAATAGAATAAATTGTTGTGGTCAATTGTGTTCTCTCACCCATAACTAACTTATGATATGGATAAAATACCTTCCAAACATTTTGCTAGAATTGTCCATCAGGTCAAATATGTAATTTGGTCAAAAATCTAAACAGAAGTATTATTGAGTGTATATTAGATTTACTCAATATCTTGAAAACTGATCTTAATAAAACTTCTCAGATTAATTCAGTTCAATGTTGGTACAAACGCCAGATAAATTCTACTAATAGTTAAGCTCACCAGTTGATACAATGCGTGATAGCAACGTGTGCGAAAGGGAATGACGGCCACGTCAACTTTTACAATTTTAGAGAACCCAAGCAACTCATCAATAAAAAAGGTTGTGGAATTAGCTGTGTTGCTTGTTGAAGCTGTTGAAGAATTGCTGCTTGACTTCGCCAAGAAAGTACTAGTACTGATCCAGGATATAAGGTTTGTCCATCATCATCAATGAAGACCTTGACACCATTAGTATCTTTTATGAGGTGGGGTTGCTAGCTCAACACTCAGCCCAGCACGGATGGAGAGCATGCAAGGGAGCTGGCCAGATTAGAACTTGGGACCTCTCGACCCAAAGTCCAGCGCTGATGCCACTACGCCACCAGCCAGCTGTATGATGGTGTCGAGACTAGCGCTTGATTTGGATTTAAGTGAGGGAAAGTTGCACAGTGTCAGCCTCACTCTCTTTTCCCAATTCCCACCTGGATCCGGTGGCAAGTCAAGAATTGAGACGGCTGGAGATGGGACTAGGCGCAGTGGATGACCAGGACGTCTTCAGTGTCTTGTCATGCTCTACACGTTCCACGACGCTTGCAGAGACTGCCCTCTTGACCGCTGGACCCTTCATTGGTCTCGTCCGCTCAATCCACCGGCATCTGTCTTCACATGCTGGGACAGGGCAGTCATGGAATATAGAGCAGGATAAGACAATACAAGGGTGTTAATCTCTCAGAGCAGCCTACCATGAATGACTTTGTAGATATTGTGTACGGAATTTAGTAAAATATTTAACAATGCAATCCTTGTTAATTTTCAATAACTGTTCAAAAAACTCTACTTTGTAAGACATGATGTTCCTGGCTCAAACCATCCTGACTATCCCAAATAAATTATGCTTCTTCTTTTGTTAGTAGATCCTAAGCCTGAATACGTTGAAATAGTAATTATTATAATTTATGTAATTATAATAATTACTATTTTAATTACTATTTCAATATATTCAGGCATTCCATCATTTGAGAAGGAGATCTGAACATTCTACTTCAATTCAAAGCTAATTCTACATAACTAAAGTTTTTTTTTAAAGAAAAGGAGCTAATTTTATGTAAAATTTGGAACAGACATTCTAATCTCGTATTGGATCATAGTTGTGGACGTGGAAGTAGAGCAGAACTAGAGATTGCTTGGGTTAATAATAACTGAGCAATGGCCAATAAAAAGAAGTGAGGTTTAAGTAGAAAGGCAGTTGTTGGCATGGTCATTGATGGAGTAGCTATTGTTGAAGTGGACAGTGTTAAAGTGGTCAGGCTTTGGCTCAACAGGCGAAGGCTAGAACTTTGCTTCGAGAAGTTAGAGATGCAGCACGTGTAGACAGAAGGGTAGTTCAGCAGAAGATTCTCAAGAGGGAGGGTGAGCAGCCAGAGGTCGTGGTGCACCTTGGCACTAATGGCACAGGTAGAAAAGGAGGAAGAAGTCTTGCATAGTGAGTGAGTATAGGGAGTTACGGAAGAGGCTGAAAAGCAGGAATTTCAAGGTAGCAATCTCTGGACTACTCCCATTTGCCAGCCAGGGCAGAAAAGGGGTAATAGTACAGAGATGTGAGTGGCTGATGAAGTGGTGCAGGGTCCAGGGTTTCAGATGTATGGATCATTTAGATCTCTTATGGGGAAGGTATGATCAGTACAAAAGGGACATGTTATTCATGAGCCTGATAGGGACCAATATTCTTGTGGGCAATTTTGCTAGAGGTTGGAGTTTCTGAGAGTAAAGAATGAGGAAAAAAAGAGAAACAAAGTGGATATTGAACCACTGGGAAATGACGCTGGAGAGGTGGTAACAGGAGATAAAAAATGGTGGACAAATGTTAAGTATTTTGTATCGGTCTTCACTGTGGAAGTCACCAGCAGTATGCCAGAAATTTGAGAGTGTTAGATGGCAGAAGTGAATGTAGTTGCTATTACTAAGGAGAAAGGTGCTTGTGAAGCTGACAGGTCTGAAGGTAGATAAGTTCACTGGACCAGATAGGCTAAGTCCCAGGACTCTGAAGGATGCTGCTGAAAAGATGGTAGGGGCATTAGTAATGACCTTTCAATAATCACTAATTTCTGGAATGGATGTGGAAGACTGGAAAATTGCAGTGTCATTCCGCTGTTCAAGAAGGGAGGGAGGCAGAAGAAAGGAAATAATGCAACACGCACAGAATGCTGAAGGAACTCAGCATCTATGGAAAAGAGTAAAGCATCGACGTTTCAGGCTGAGACTCCATCAAGACTGGTAAAGGAATTTATAGGCCAGTTAGTCTGACTTCTGTGGTTGGGAAGATATTGGAGTCTTTTAGTAAAGATGAGGCTTCAGGATACTTGAAGGTACTTGATAAAGTAGGTCTAAGTCAGTTTGCTGAGCTCCTCCAGTATTTTGTGTGTATTACTTTCCAGTATCTTCAAATTTTCTTTTGTTTCTAAGTCAGCATGATTTCCTATAGGAGAAATCTTGCCTGACAAATCTGATGGAATTCTTTGAGGAAATAACAGGCAGGATAGACAAAGGAGAGTAAGTCGAAATTGTTTACTTGGATTTTCAGAAGGCCTTTGACAGGCTGCTTAACAAAATAAGGGTCTATGGTGTTGAAGGAAAGATATTAGTAGGTATAAAAGATTGGCTGACTGGTAGGAGGTAGAACTGAAATAAGGGGGGCCTATTCTGGTTGGCTGCCAGTGGCTAGTGATGTTCTGCAGTGGTCAGTATTGGGACCATCTCTGCCTCGTTTCACATTGTGTGTCAACTATTTAGGTGATGGAATTGATGGTTTTGTGGCCAAATTTGCAGCCAATACAAAGATAGGTGGAGGGGTAAGTAGTGTTGAGGAAGTAAAGAGGCTACAGAAGGATTTGGACAGATTGGGAGGATGGCCAAGAAATGGCAGATGGAATATAGTGTAGGGAAGAGTATGGTCATGCACTTTGGCTGAAGGAATAAAGGTGCAGACTAATTTCTAAATGAGGAGAAAATCCATAAATCAGAGGTGCAATCGAACTTGGGTGCTGGATTCTCTAAATGATAACTTGCAGGTTGAGTCAATGGCAAGAAATCCAAATGCAATGTTAGCATTCATTTTGAGTGGACTAGGATATAAAAGCAAAGATGTGAGACTTTATAAGGCATTGGTCAGACTGCACTTGGAGTATTGTGAGCAGTTTTGGGCCCCTTATCTAAGGAAAGATGTGTTGACATTGGAGAGGGTCCAGAGGATGTTGATGAAAATCATTTCAGGAATGAAAGTATCCTATGAGGAGCATTTAATGCATCAGGGACTGTACTCATAGGAGTTTAGAGGAATTGGGGGAGGGGGATCTCATTGAAACCTTTCGAATATTGAAAGACCTAGACAGAGTCGGTTTGGGGAGGCTTTTTCCTATAGTGGGTGAATCTAATACTAGAGAGTACAGCCTCAGAATAGAAGGATGTACACTTAGAACAGAAATTAAACAGTATTTCTTTAGCTGTAGGATAGTGAATTTGCAGAATTTATTATCACAGTCAGCTGTGGAGACCAAGTCACTTTAAAGCATATTTAAAGTGAAGATTGATAGGTTTTTGATTAGTCAGGCTGAAAAAAGTCACAGGGAGAAGGCAGGAGGATGCGGTTGAGAGGGATAATAAATCAGTCTTGATGGAATTACAGAGCAGACTCGAGGATTTGATGGTCTGATGGTCTTATGAAAGAGTCACAGAGAGCACGGCCTCATTAGAATACTGAAAGAGAAGGGAAATCGGAGATATGCTGTATAATGATATCCTTTTTTAGGTGAGAAAAGGATCACGATTTTATAGTCAATATTGATTCGATTAGCTTCCAAAAATAATTTTTCTTTACCACTAGCAGTCTTTGCCAACTAAGGTATTAGTGGTCTGTACATTAAAAAGTCTTCCACTACTTAATGAGAGAGGAAACTATGGATCTATTTAAAGCTACTTAAACTTTGGTTGTGCCGCTGTTCACTCCCGGTCGAACAAAGTGGAAGAGACCAGATGTGCTTCTTGTTAGCTTGCACGGGAGAGCTGTACTCTGAACAGTGCAGCATCAGAACACATTTTGATGTCAGTTCCTTGTTATTCTGTTCTCTCCCTCCTCTTCACCCATCCAGAATAAGGATATTCCTTCCATTGGCTTTAGCTTGCACACCATCCGCCTACTAATTCAACAGATCATTCTGTTTTATTTCTGCCAACTGCAAAGTGATATCACCACTAGACATATCTCCCTTTTTCCTTCACTTTTAGTCTTCCAATGAGATCACACCCTCCGTGACTCTTTGGTTTACCCTTCTACTTTAAACAATTTCTTATTTCCCAGCTCCTTTTCCATGCAACGGCTGCCCTTTTTTCCCTATTCTTTCTATCTTCTTTTTTCCTTGATTTACAGCTTCTCCATACAGATTATATTTGACTAAGAAGCCTTTAATGCTCTTTCTCAGCTGGCACCAACATTGTGTATGCCACTCACTCGCAAGTACTCTGTTTATCCAGCAACTAAAATATGTTTGTTTTCTAACGTTACTCAGTTCTAGTGAATGGCCATGTATAAGAAATGAATTATATGTGAAACAGATTAATTATTGCAAATGTAGAATAGTTGATTTAATATTATCTATAGCTATTATGAAGTTGGAAAATAAAACCAACTATATAATAATATGTATTAAATCATAATGACCAATTTTGAATTAAGTTAAACTCCATTCAGTTAGATTGCTCAGCATTTTATGCATCGTTTTAATTATATTAAGTTGAATTAATAATGTAATTAGGGAATAATGAGCTTCGATACATCACAGTAGGTCACCTTAATGTAACAAGAAGAAAAAAATTGAAAGAACTTACCTTTCCTGAGGTAATCGCAAGCCAAGTCTTTGATCATCTTAGCCTTTTAAATGAGATTAGAAAATGAACCTACAACCAAAATATTACAGTCACTGCGAATCCACTGTTAAATTTCAGTGAAAAAAACTGATTTGTGTGTTACAGTAAGTATATCATGTGAGATGTTGAACTGGGACCTTGCCAGTGTTTCGTGCTTTCCATCTTACAACACTGACTATACTTCAAATATACCTAATTGACTGCAAAGCACTTTGGGATGTCCTGAGGTCATGAGCAGAGCTTTATAAACATAAGTCTTCTTTTAATTACTTCCATTTATTGAAAGCCACATTTACAACCTTAGCTGCAAAGAATAACCTCCACATAAATCTTCTGCAAATCCCTGTCACTTCCTTTAAAATATTGAACCAGACTATGCATCAGGCTGGTAGATTATTCAATGCTGAAGTGAAATGGCACTAAGTACACACTGGGTTAATAGTGTTAGATTGTATTTGGCAAAAATAATAGGATGTAAATTCGATATCAACCCGACATACCTGGAAGGACCACTGCCTTGATCAAACTTCAAATTTCAAGCATTCATTTGTCAAATATCATGGAACAAGAAGAAAATAATATATGATTGGAACATATATTTCTACTAATAGTCTGCCTGGTGTGTCTTCATTTCTCTCCTTCAATGCATTTAATAGTAGAAATTCATCCCAATTACTTGTGCTAAATATGTAATATAGTTGTGGCTGCAAGTGAAATCGGCTTCTGAAATTCAGTTCTTTTGTCTTTCATGGAGCTGAATTTTGGCAATAAAATGTACACCCCCTTAGCTGTCTGCATTTAGCTGCTAAAGACTAATTCCTTGCCCTATTTTAATAGCATCATCTGCTACCTGGGCTGCCTCCTTGTTGTTTAAACTATCTGCCTATCTGCTGGAGCTATAAAGTTATGCTAAAGGAAACAACTTACGTACGAGTTACTCTTAAAAATACGTAATACATAAGCAGGCCTACAATAAAATTTGGGAATTCATGCAAAGTTGTCACTTGAGGCTGATTTTTGCTATGTTACTATGCTTGCTGAATTTGACAAGTGAAACAGAACATTAAAAAAAAACACACACATAAAATGCTGGGGGATCTCAGCAGGTCAGGCAGCATCCATAGTGGGAAATAAACAGTTAACGCTTCAGACCAAGATCCTTCATCAGGACTGGAAAAGAATACAGCAGAAGGCAGAATGATGGCAAGGAGTGCAAGCTGGCAAGTCATATGTGAGACCAGGTGAGGAGGTGGGTGGATGGGTTTGAGGGAAGGGATAAAGTGAAAAGTTGGGAGGTGACATATAGAAAAGGTAAAGACTTGCAAAGAAAGTATGTGAACTGAATTTTATTGGTTATTTACAAGTGAAACTGGAAATAGTTGGAACTAGTGAGGATGGGTAGTTGATAACTAGTGCAGGCATCATGGGCGGAAGGGCCTGCTTCCATGGTCTAAATCTCTAGTAGGGCGCTTGTTTCAATAACCTGGTGTTGGCATGCCCACCTTGTTGCCTGCCCAACTGAGCTGACTGAGCATGGTCAGAACCTCGGTGCTTGGGATTGGCCTGGCTTTGGTTTGTCTGTCCTGCCATCTGATTTGGACAATGTCATGGTGGCATTTCACCAGTGCTTTGAGTTACCTCTGGAAGGTTGTCCGTGCATACAAGTGGGTTGGAGATTCTTGTTACTTGGTAAATCATGTGTGCAGTGTGAACGCAGCCGGCCAGGCAGCATCTATAGGAAGAGGTACGGTCGACAATTCAGGCCGAGACCCTTTGTCAGGTCTTGGCCCAAGACGTCGACTGTACCTCTTCCTATAGATGCAGCCTGGCCTGCTGCATTTACCAGCAATTTTTATGTGTGTTGCTTGAAATTCCAGCATCTGCAGATTTCCTTGTGTCACGTGTGCAGTTCCAGGCTTCAGGTAGCAAACAATTGCATTGTGTGGGTGTCAAAATCAAATAATTTCATTTGGTTATATTTTAAAATTATGGTTGTTTATTTCACGTTACATCAAACTATTAGTCAGCTGAAGAAGTGGAATTGCTCTTCCTCGCTTTCTCTCGATCGTGGGGGAGAGTTTGTTACCAATTCTCGAGACAGAGAACTCGGGGGAAAAAAGTGACGTGGCAGACTTTAACATCATAATCAGCGAGGTGTTTTTTTTGTTCTGACAAACTCCCCTTCTGCAGTGCAATACCTTTCTTCCCCTTATTAGGGAAGAAGAAAAGTTGTGGTATGTCGAATTGGTGGGTGAGTGATCAGTTTTTATCATTCTTCAGATCCTGATCTTTCTTGGGGGCTTTGCTATTGCTTGTTTCACAATACTGGTGGGTGGTGGATGCTGATGCTTTTTGCTATTGTAAGTGAGGGAGGAGAGGATTGATATTTGCTGCTGATTGTGCGTGGGAGGAGGGAGTGGGGTGTTTTAATGTTCTAATATTCTTACTGGCACTTATTCTTTGGGGTACCATCTGTTTTCACGGATGTTTGCAAAGGGCAAAAATTTTGAGTTGTATATTGTATACATTCTCCGATATTAAATGGAACTATTGAATGCGTGTGCAATACTTATACTTTATTGTCGCCAAACAATTGATACTGGAATGTACAATCATCACAGTGATATTTGATTCTGTGCTTCCTGCTCCCTGGATTACAAATATTAAAAATAGTAAAAATTAGTAAATATTAAAAATTTAAATTGTAAATCATAAATAGAAAATAGAAAAATGGAAAGTAAGGTAGTGCTAAAAAAAAAAACTGAGAGGCAGGTCCGGATATCTGGAGGGTACGGCCCAGATCTGGGTCGGGATCAGTTCAGCAGTCTTATCACAGTTGGAAAGAAGCTGTTCCCAAATCTGGCAATACGAGTCTTCAAGCTCCTGAGCCTTCTCCCAGAGTGAAGAGGGATGAAAAGTGTGTTGGCTGGGTGGGTTGAGTCCTTGATTATCCTGGCAGCACTGCTCCGACGGCATCCAGTGTAAAGTGAGTCCAAGGACAGAAGATTGGTTTGTGTGATGTGCTGTACCGTATTCATGATCTTCTGCAGCTTCTTTCGGTCTTGGACAGGACAACTTCCATACGAGGTGCACCCTAGAAGAATGCTTTCTATGGTGTATCTATAAAAATTAGTGAGGGTTTTAGGGGACAGGCCAAATTTCTTTAGATTTCTCAGGAAGTAAAGGCGCCAGTGGGCTTTCTTGGCAGTGAACTCTGCTTGGTTGGACCAAGTCAGGCCATTTGTGACATTGGTCCAGAGGAACTTAAAGCTTTTGACCTGTTCCACTTGCGCACCACCGATGTAAATTGGGTCGTGCGGTCTGCTACTCCTTCTGAAGTCAACAACCAATTCCTTCGTCTTGCTGACATTGAGGGATAGGCTATTGTCTTTGCACCATGCCACCAGGTTCTTAATTTCCTCTCTGTACTCAAACTCATCATTACCCAAGATACAGCCCACAATTGTTGTGTCATCAGCAAACTTATATATTGAGTTTGATGGAAACTTGGCTACACAATCACAGGTGTACAGTGAGTACAGCAGGGGGCTGAGTACACAGCCTTGTGGGGCACTGCTGCTCAGAGTGATTGTAGAGGAGAGCTTGTCCCCAATACCATCTTATATAGTGAATATTGTGAATAATGTTTGGGTGTATTGTGTTTTGTGCACCGTGTGAATTCTGACTGTAGTATGTGTGCGCGCACTTAAATATGTGTATACATACAACTCAGTGTATTTGTATACAGTACCTCCTATACCTAACAAAGTACACACTGAGAGTATGTTCATGGTCTTCTGCTGCTGTAGACCATCCACTTCAAGGTTTGATGAGTTGTGCAATCAGAGGTGCTCTTTTGCATCTCACTGTTGTAACTTGTGGTTATTTGAGTTACTGTCACCTTTCTATCAGCTTGAACCAATCTGGCATTCTCTTCTAATCTCTTCCATTTACAGGGCATTTTCACCCACAGAACTGCCACTCACTTGTTTTTTTTTTTTTTTTTTTTTTTTTTTTTTTATTTTTTATTGTGCACCATTCTCTGTAAACTCTAAAAAAACTATCGTGCATGAAAATCCTAGAGGATCAGCATTTTCTGAGATACTCAAACCAGGGACCAACAATCATTCCATGGCCAAAGTCACTCAGATCACATTTCTTCCCCAATCTGAGATTTGGCTCAACCAACAGCTGGAGCTCTTGACCATGTGCACATGTTTTTATTCATTGAGTTGCTGCCACATGATTGGCTGATTAGATATTTGCATTCATGACAGGTGGACCTAATAAAATAGCCATGGAGTGTATAAAACAGTTTACATGTTCTGACTTATCAGAATGAGTTGTGGTACAATGTGAACCAATCATTTTATTGTATTTTGTTCTGGTGGAAAATAATGATTGCTACACAGATGAGGCATATAGGAGAACAACTTGCTTAAATCTAACTTATAACAAAGAATATTGAAAACACAAATCTTGGATTATAAATATTTGGGAAATGAATAAACCCGAAATGCTGACTGGAATGGCACTGCAGGACACAGCAGATAGAGCCAGATCATAACAGGTCTGTTTGAGGAACCTACTGCTTACCTCCATGATGGTTTCTGGCAAGTTTGCTTTGAATCGTAATAGCGTATTTTGGCACTCCCAGAAGAGGTACTGTGGATCAGAGATTAGTCCTTGCTGCTAACAATGTAAGCTGGAGGTCTGTGTGCAGCAGTACTATCACCTGACTCAGAATAAATGGATTATGTGAACTTCCCATGTGTAAGTAACAGGCCATCTCAGGATTCACATCTGGAAATCTTAGTATCAGATATTTGCAGGCAATCATAATCTAAGCATTCAGAAATCTCACTTTCTGAAAAAAATATGCATGTCCACACTAAGATCCATGCTCCTCTACCTAACTCATAATACTTCTAGCAAAAAAAACACTCACATTTTAGCCCTTCTATTCCATTATATTTATTATCTTGCTCCCGCCTGGTCATGACATCGACCTTCCTTTCAGTTCCTCTACTTTTTGACCTGGTGCTCCACTGCTCATCCTCCTGCCAAACTAGTTTAATCCTCTCAATGAACACTAACGAACATCCGGGACCCCTTCAGGCAAGGTACAGCCCATCCCTCTTGTTCAGGGCATCCCTGTTCCCCAAAGAGATTCCAATGATCCAAGAATCTGAAACTTTGTTCCCTGCACAGTCTCTCAGCCTTTGGTTCATCTGTTCCATCTTTCTAATTCTGCTCTGATGGCATTTAGCATCAGGGATCATCTAGAGATTATTACCTTCAAGGTAATGCTTTTCAGCCTCTTTCCTAACTGGCTATACTCATTACTCAGGACCTCTTCCCCCTTTCTACCTTTGTCATTAGTGCTAATATGCACCACGATCTCTAGGTGCCCATCCTCAATCTTGAGAATGTTCTACAGCTTCTTTGAGACAGAAATCCCTGATCCTGGCACCTGGGAGTTCACATACCATTCTGCCATCTGTCCTATGTGTCCCTCTAACTATTGAATCTCCTCTCACTATCACTCTGCTTGATTTTATCCTTTTCTAATGAGCCACAGTGTCATGTGGGGTGGTTGGAAGCAGACCCAAATGCAAGACACAGACACTGAAGTACTAGGAACATGACTAGGACTAGAGTTAGGGACATGACTGGATGCAGACTGGGAACTGGGACAGGAACACAGACTTGGGCTAGGACATTGGCTAGACAAGCAGGACTAGAACTAGGAACTAGGAACTTGGAACCTGGACAAGGACTCTGAGCCAGAGACTGGACAAGGACCCAGAAGCTAGGTCTTGACTCAGGCTCAGACTCCAGAACTAGGCAAAGACATGACATGGTCTTGGGAGATAGGACTAAGTGAGGCTACAGGACAGAACAAGAGACTCCTGGGCAAGATGAGGGAACTCCAGCCCAGGACAAGGAATCTCCAGCACCAGGCTGGGTGAGGTACATGGACAGGATGGGAACAGCAACACAGAACCTTGATCAAGGGAGAACAGGAACATAGAGTCTTAGTTGAGGGAGAACAGGAATGCAGAACACAGAGCTGGGACCCCACCTTGGGAACAGGACATAGGGCCAGGACTCATACACAGAATGCTGAACATAACAAAACAGTTCCCAGCACAAGGTAACAGCAAACAGCCAGACCTACCTAGCAAAGTTGTGGACACAGAGACAGCTCCCAACACTAGGTAACAGCAAACAGCCAGACCTACCTAGTGAAGGCATGGACACAGAGATAGATTCTAACATTAGATAACAGCAAACAGCCAGACCTACCTAGCAAAGGCAAGAACACAGAGAGACAGTTCCTTATCTTGCTCTGGAAGTTGAACTTGACAGCAGTGCAGGCAGGGCTCTAGGAGGAAGGTGAAGGGAAACAGTCCAGCAAATGAAGCTTAACCCAGGAGTTATTTATGTAGCAGCCCAAAATCAGAATCATGTGCTTCAATTAAAGCACCCAACAGAAAAAGGGAAGATCAGAAAACCTGGAATAAGGAACGTGGACCAGACCGTGAACGGGAATCCGGACTTCACGGACCGGAACATGACACACAGAGCTGGAGGCAGTGCCACTGACCTGGCTGCTGCTGCTTTTCCCATAGTAATACCCAAAGGGGAATACTTATTGCTAAGGAGAATAGCCACAGGGCAATCCTGCACTGACTGCCTACTTGCCTTAACTCTCCTGGTGGTCACTGATCTACCTGATGCCTACACCTTGGGTGTGACTACCTCAGTGAAATCTGACCTAACAAGCCATCAGCTGTAGAGATGAATCCGTGTACCTCCAATTCCAGCTTCATTTCCTTGATCATGTCAGTCAGGAGCAGCACCTGGGTGCACTTCTCGCAGATGTAGTCATCAGCGAGACTATGAGGTTCTCCAATTTCTCATATCTTGCAAAAGAAGCATTCTAATAACTCCAATCCAGCCTACAGTAGGGACTAATGATAATCAACAAGACAAAAATCTCGTTGATCATCCTTACTTGTCTCCTTTCATGGAAGCTTTTTTTTTAAAGAGCTGCTCTCATTCCCTATACTTTGCCACTTACTCCACACCTTCATGCTTAACGTTCTTGAGCTAAAGCCTCAGTTCTTCACTCTTACACTGGATCACTCCAAGTTGGCGGCTCTGCTTAACCCTAATTTCCATTTTGGCTGCTCCTAGTTAGCTTATTAGCCAATCAGTGAGGACTAACTAACAATTTGCAAATGTGCCACTTTTAGGGTCCTTTTAAGTGAAATTCACTAGGAAGTTCTGAGATCTACCACTTTTAAACTCTCATGCTTTTCACTTCAATTCTCAGTTCCTGTTAAGCGAAACTCACTGTAAAATTTATCTACTAAACATAAATCAAACATAAATTATACATTACTTTTACAAGAAAGAACATAATGAATATAATAAAAAACATGAAATTGATGGCTTTGCGGCAAAGCTTGCGGAAGATATGACGATTGGTGGAGGGGGTTGGCAGTGCTGAGGAAGCACATGGTATTGGGGGCAGAGTGCTGACATGGATTGAAAATTGGCTGGCTGACAGAAAACAAAGAATAGCGATTAACGGGTCCCTTTTGGAATGGCAGGCGGTGACCAGTGGGGTACCGCAGGGTTCAGTGCTGGGACTGCAGTTGTTTACAATATATATTAATGATTTAGATGAAGGAATTAAAAGTAACATTAGCAAATTTGCCGATGGCACAAAGCTGGGTGGCAGTGTGAAATGTGAGGAGGATGTTATGAGAATGCAGTGTGACTTAGACAGCATGGGTGAGTGGGCAGCTGCAGTTTAATGTGGATAAATGTGAGGTTATCCACTTTGGTGGTAAGAACGGGAAGGCAGATTATTATCTAAATGGAGTCAAGTTAGGAAAAGGGGAAGCACAACGAGATCTAGGTGTACATCAGTCACTGAAAGCAAGCATGCAAGTACAGCAGGCAGTGAAGAAAGCTAATGGCATGCTGACCTTCATAACAAGGGGAATTGAGTATAAGACCAAAGAGGTCCTTCTGCAGCTGTACAGGGCTCTGGTGAGACCACACCTGGAGTACTGTGTGCAGTTTTGTTCTCCAAATTTGAGGAAGGACATTCTTGCTATTGAGGAAGTGCAGCGTAGGTTCACAAGGTTAATTTTCGGGATGGCGGGACCGTCATATGTCGAAAGATTGGAGCGACTGGGCTTGTATACACTGGAATTTAGAAGGCTGAGAGGGTATCTTATTGAAACATATAAGATTATTAAGGGATTGGACACGCTGGAGGTAGGAAGCATGTTCCCACTGTTGGGTGAGTCCAGAACCAGAGGCCACAGTTTAAGAATAAGGGGTAGGCCATTTAGAATGGAGTTGAGGAGAAACTTTTTCACTCAGAGAGTGGTGGATATACGGAATGCTCTGCCCCAGAAGGCTGTGGAGGCCAAGTCTCTGGATGCTTTCAAACAAGAGATCGATAGAGCTCTTAAAGATAGCGGAATCAAAGGTTATGGGGATAAAGCAGGAACTGGATACTGATTGTGGATGATCGGCCATGATCACAGTGAATGGTGGTGCTGGCTTGAAGGGCCGAATGGCCTACTCCTGCACCTATTGTCTATTGTCTATTGAAGCAATGCAATTGCAGCAGGACTTCGGCAAAATGGAAGAATGGGCAAAAAATTTGGCAGGTGGAATACAGTGTTGGGAAATGTATGATAATGCAGTTGATAAAAGGAACAATAGTGCAGACTATTATCTAAATGGAGAGAAGGTTCAAACATCAGAGGTGCAGAGTGACTTAGATGTCCTCATACAGACTCTCAGGAGGTTAATTTACAGGTTGAGTCTGTAGTAAAGAAGGCAATGCAATGTTGGGGAACAGAATATAAAAGCAACGAAATAATGCTGAAGCTTTATAGGACACTACTTAGTCAGGCTGCACTTGGAGTATTGTCAACAGTTTTGGGCCCGTATCTCAGAAATGATGTGTTGTTATTGGAGAGAGTCCAGAGGAAGTTCACTCGGATGATTCGGGGAAAGAAGGAGGACTGTTTGACAGCTTTGGGCCTATACTCACTGGGATTCAGAAGAATGAGTGTAGATCTCATTGAAAACTAATGAATGTTGAAAGGACTAGATAGATTGGATATGGGGAGGCTGTTTCCTGTGGTGGGGGCGTCAAGAACTAGAAGGAACAGCCTGAGAATTGAGGGGTGACCCTTTAGAACAGAGGTGACGAGGGATTTTTTAAGCCAGAGAGTAGAAAATTTGTGGAGTTATCTGCCCCAGACTACAGTGGAGGCCAAGTCGATGTATATATTTAAGGCGGAAGTTGATCGTTTCCTGATCAGTCAGGGCATCAAAGGATATAGTGAGAAGGCAGGCGTACGGATTTGAGAGGGATCCGAGGTGAGCCATGACAGAATAGCAGAGCAGACTCAATGGGCCTAATTTTGCTCCTAGTCTTATAGTCTTATAATAAAAACAAGAGGCAATTTTAGTGCAAAGTGACCGAAGTGTTCATAGTATTGCTAAATTGTAATGATTAGGGTTTTGCTGGTTGGTTCAAGAACTGTGAAGTTGGACGGAAGTAGCTGTTCTTAAATGTGATGATGTGGAATTTCAAGTTGCTATATCCCCAGCCCGAATGTAACTATGAAAAGATGGCATTAGGTGGCACTATGGCATTCAAAACCAAGGAAGTTGTGCTAATTCTTTTTAAAACACCGGTTATGAATTACTTGGAGTATTTAGATGCACGACAACTCCAGCAGGGACTGCAAGACATTAGTTCCAATGAAGCAAAACCCAGTAGCATGAATGGCAGCGATGCTTCACTACCAGATGAACTCAATGCCTTCTATGCCCGCTTCGAAAGGGAGAACAAGACTACAGCTGTGAAGATCCCTGCTGCAGATGATGACCCTGTGATCTCTGTCTCAGAGGCCAATGTTAGACTGTCTTTAAAGAGAGTGAACCCTTGCAAGGTAGGAAGTCCTGATGGAGTACCTGGCAAGGCTCTAAAAACCTGTGCCAACTAACTAGCGGGAGTATTTAAGGACATTTTTCAAACTCTCACTGCTACGGGCAGAAGTTCCCACTTGCTTCAAAAAGGCACAATTATACCAGTGCCAGAGAATAGTAATGTGGGCTGCTTTAACGACTATCACCCGGTACCACTCACATTAACAGTGATGAAATGCTTTGAGAGGTTCATTATGACTAGACTGAACTCCTGCCTCAGCAAGGACCTGGACCCATTGCAATTTGCCTATCGTCAGAATAGGTCAACGGCAGACCCAATCTCCATGGCTCTTTACATGGCTTTAGACCACCTAGACAACACAAGCACCTTTGTCAGGATGCTGTTCATTGACTATAGCTCAGCATTTAATACCATCATTCCCACAATCCTGATTGAGAAGTTGCAGAACCTGGGCCTCTGTACCTCCCTCTGTAATTGGATCCTCAACTTCCTAACCGGAAGACCACAGTCTGTGCGGATTGGTGATAACATATCCTCTTCACTAACAATCAACACTGGCGCACCTCAAGGGTGTGCACTAAGCCTACTGCTCTACTCGCTGTATACACATGACTGTGTGGCTAGGCATAGCTCAAATGCCATCTACAAATTTGCTGACGATACAACCATTGTTGGTAGACTCTCAGGTGGTGACTAGAGGGTGTACAGGAGTGAGATATGCCAACTAGTGGAGTGGTGCCGCAGCAACAACCTGGCACTCAACATCAGTAAGATGAAAGAGCAGATTGTAGACTTCAGGAAGGGTAAGACGAAAGAACACATACCAATCCTCACAGAGGGATCAAAAGTGGAGAGAATGAGCAGCTTCAAGTTCCTGGGTGTCAAGATCTCTGAGGATCTAACCTGGTCACAACATATCTATGCAGCTCTACATAGAACAGTACAGGCCCTTCAGCCCACAATATTGTGCCAACCCTCAAACTCTGCCTCCCATATAACCCCCCACTTTAAATTCCTCTATATACCTGTCTAGTAGTCTCTTAAACTTCACTAGTGTATCTGCCTCCACCACTGACTCAGGCAGTGCATTCCACGCACCAAACACTCTCTGAGTAAAAGACTTTCCTCTAATATCCCCCTTGAACTTCCCACCTCTTAGCTTAAAGCCATGTCCTCTTGTATTGAGCAGTGGTGCCCCGAGGAAGAGCCACTGGCTATCCACTCTATCTATTCCTCTTATTATCTTGTACACCTCTATCATGTCTCCTCTCATCCTCCTTCTCTCCAAAGAGTAAAGCCTTAGCTCCCTTAATCTCTGATCATAATGCATACTCTCCAAACCAGGCAACATCCTGGTAAATCTCCTCTCTACCCTTTCCAATGCTTCCACATCCTTCCTATAGTGAGGCGACCAGGACTGGATACAATACTCCAAGTGTGCCCTAACCAGAGTTTTATAGAGCCGCATCATTACATCGTGACTCTTAAACTCTATCCCTCGACTTATGAAGCTAACACCCCATACGTTTTCTTAACTACCCTATCCACCTGTGAGGCAACTTTCAGGGATGTGTGGACATGTACCCCCAGATCCCTCAGCTCCTCCACACTACCAAGTATCCTGCCATTTACTTTGTATTCTGCCTTGGAGTTTGTCCTTCCAAAGTGTACCACCTCACACTTCTCCAGGTTGAACTCCATCTGCCACTTCTCAGTCCACTTCTGCATCCTATCAATGTCTCTCTGCAATCTTCGACAATCCTCTACACTACCTACAACATCATCAACCTTTATGTCATCTGCAAACTTGCCAACCCACCCTTCTACCCCGACATCCAGGTCGTTAATAAAAATCATGAAAAGTAGAGGTCCCAGAACAGATCCTTGTGGGACACCACTAGTCACAGTCCTCCAATCCA
This sequence comes from Mobula birostris, assembly GCF_030028105.1. NCBI lineage: Eukaryota > Metazoa > Chordata > Chondrichthyes > Myliobatiformes > Myliobatidae > Mobula > Mobula birostris. The sequence goes on from NC_092373.1 coordinate 46,251,481, forward strand.
AATGTACTCCCTCCACCATGACCCTCTGCCTTCTGTAAGCAAGCCAATTCTGAATCCACCTGGCCAAACTTCCCTGGATTCCATTCCTTCTGACTTTCTGAATAAGCCTACCGTGTGGAACCTTGTCAAATGTCTTACTAAAATCCATATAGATCACATCCACTGCACTATCCTCATTTATATGCCTGGTCACCTCCTCAAAGAACTCTATCAGGCTTGTTAGACATGATCTGCCCTTCACAAAGCCATCCTGACTGTCCCTGATCAGACCATGATTCTCTAAATGCCTATAGATCCTATCTTTAAGAATCTTTTCCAACAGCTTTCCCACCACAGGCGTAAGGCTCACTGGTCTATAATGACCTGGACTACCCTTACTAACTTTTTTGAACAAGGGGACAACATTTGCCTCCCTCCAATCCTTCAGTACCATTCCTGTGGACAATAAGGACATAAAGATCCTAGCCAGAGGCTCAGCAATCTGTTCCCTCTCCTTGTGGAGCAGCCTGGGGAATATTCCATCATGCCCTGGGGACTTCTCTGTCCTAATGTATTTTAACAACTCCAACACCTCCTCTCCCTTAATATCAACATGCTCTAGAACATCAACCTGTCCTCACCATCATCAAGTTCCCTCTCATTGGTGAATACCGAACAGAAGTATTCATTGAGGACCTCGCTTACTTCCACAGCCTCCAGGCATATCTTCCCACCTTTATCTCTAATCTGTCCTACCTTCACTCCTGTTATCCTTTTTTCTTCACATAGTTGAAGAATGCCTTGGGGTTTTCCTTTACCCTACTCGCCAAGGCCTTCTCATGCCCCCTTCTTGCTCTTCTCAGCCCCTTCTTAAGCTCCTTTCTTGCTTCCCTATATTCCTCAATAGACCCATCTGATCCTTGCTTCCTAAACCTCATGTATGCTGCCTTCTTCCACCTGACTAGATTTTCCACCTCACTTGTCACCCATGGTTCCTTCACCCTACTATTCTTTATCTTCCTCACCGGGACAAATTTATCCCTAACATCCTGCAAGAGATTTCTAAACATCGACCACATGTCCATAGTACATTTCCCTGCAAAAGCATCATCTCAATTCACACCCGCAAGTTGTAGCCTTAGACGGCAAGATAGCAACTATACTTCATTTATTATTCTGTTTTATCTTATTTTTTATTATTATTATTTTCTCTCTCTGCTAGACTGTGTATTGCATTGAACTGCTGCTGCTAAGTTAACAAATTTCACGTTACATGCCGATGATAATAAACCTGATTCTGATTCAACAGGGACCACATATTAGGAAGGTAATAAGAAATCACAAAGATTTACCTGAATGAAAAAAAGAGGATGATTGATATCAACACTTGTAGGTACTGGAGAAGCTTAGAATGTTCTTTTAGAAAAGAGTTTTGTTAGAATTCTTCCAAATCATGATAGAACAAAATGAGTGGAAGCATTCCCACTGGTGAAAGTGTCAGTGAGCACTAGCTGAAGGTGCCTGACAATGAAAAAGGAACAATTCTAATGCTGTGATCCAGATTAGACAGCCTGTAAAGGCAATCAAAACATTTTCAATGAAAACTTACCAAAGGGAGCACAACAAATAATTGAAAGAAAATTAAAGGCAAGGCATTGGGAAAAAATAGTGAAATACAATTCATCATAGGTTCTATGGCCCATCTGGTCCATGATGATCAAGATTCCCAAAATTATACTATTCCCATTTGTCTGTGTTTGACCCATATTTCTCTAAATCTTTGCTACCCATGTACCTGTCAAATAATCCTTTAAAAGTTGTTAATGTACCTTTCTCAACCTCTTCCTCTGGCAGCTCATTCCACATACTGATCATCTCCTGGGTGAAATGTTGCCACTTATATACCTATTAAATATTTCCCCTCTCACTTTAAACCCATGCCCTCTAGTTCTTGATTTCACAACACTGGGGAAAAAACTGTATGTATTGACCCGATGTACGCCATCATGATTTTATACCCCTCTGTAAAATCACCTCCTCTTTCTCCTTTGCTCCAGTGTAAAAAAAAGTCCTCATCTGTTCAATAATTCAATCCTTTGGGTCCTGCAAATATCCTTCTAAATCTCCTCTGCACTCTTTCCAGCTCATTGGCATCTTTCCTATAGCAGAGTGGTCAAAACTGAACAGAATATTCTAAATGAAGCCTTATTAATGTCTTATAGAACTGCAAAATACCATTCCAATATTGTGTACTGTTACCACCGAACAACAAATTTCATGACTATTGTCAGTGATAATAAATTTGCTTCTGATTTCAGCTTCAATGCTTAGTGCCCTCACTGATGAAAAGCCTTCTTCATCACCCTTTCTACCCGTAATGCCACTTTCGGTAAACATGTACTCATACTCCTAGGTCCCTCTGTTCTACAACAATCCTCAGGCCCTATATTCACTGTGAAAGTTCTACCTCATTTGCTTTGCAAAATGCACTTGCATTTATGCAAATTAAAATCCATTAGCAGTTCAAAGGCTCACTTACCTAGCTGATCAAGATCTTTTTGTAAATCCTAATAACTATCTTCACTGTCAACAACATGACCTATTCTACTGTCAACTGCAAACTTCATCATCCAACTCAGTTACTTGCACTGTTTTACCAATAAACTGCTGCAGGTTAGAGGGGCCTATTGGTTTCTGTCTTTTAACATTCTTGAATCGTTCTGCATTTTACAAAAACAAATGAACAGGTGCAACAGTTACAAACCTTACCACAATAGACTTTGCAAGATGTAATATATAAAATATTGCTACACGATTAGAATCAGAATCAGGCTTATTATCACTGACATATGTTGTGAAATTTGTTGACTTGCACGGTGCAAGACATGAAAAGAATCACTTTAAGTGACAATAAGTAAATAAATACATAGAAGTAATGCAAAAGCAGAATGGCAAACTAATGTTTATTGGTTAATGGACCATTCAGAAATCTGATTGTGAAGTGAGAGAAACTGTCCTTAAAATGTTGTGTGTTTGTCTTCAAGCTCCTGTATATCCCCCCTAATGGCAGTATTGAGAAGAGGGCGTGTCCTGAAGGGTGAGGGTCCTTAATAATCAATGCCACCTTTTTGAGGCACTACCTTTTGAAGATGTCCCCGAGGCAGGTTGTGCCTGTGATGGAGCTGGCTGAATCTAAAGCACTAGATGATTCAGCCGGTCAGTATAATTTCCACGGTACATCTGTAGAAACTTGCAAGAATCTTTGGTGGCATACCAAATCTCCTCAAGCTCCTAAATAATAATACCTGCTGGCATACCTTCTTCATGATTCCATCAATGTGTTGAGCCCAGGATATGTCCTTAGAGATGTTAATGCCCAGGGACACGAAGCTGCTTACTCATTCCATCACAGACCATTCAGTAAAGATTGGTGTGTGTTCTCTCTGCTTCTCCTTCCTGAAGTCCACGATTAATTCCTTGGTCTTGCTGTTGTTGAATGCAAGGTTCTTGTTGCTATACCACTCATCTAACCAATATATCTTCCTCCTCTATGCCTCCTTGTTGCCATTTGAGGTCTTGCCAACAACAGTGCTGTCATCGTTGAATTTATAGATGGCTTTTGAGATGTGTCTAGCTATACAGTCATGAGTGTAGAGAAGGTAGAGCAGTCGATAAGAGTGCATGTATCAACAAGGACGTGTTATTTCCAATCCACACTGACCGTGGTCTCCCTATGAGGAAGTTGAGGATCTAGTTGCATAGGGAGGCATAGGAGCTTGTTGATTAGTACTGAGAGGATGATGGTGTTGAATTTTGAGCTGTGGCAATAAACAGCAGCCTGACACAGGTATTTCTGTTGATCGGGTGGTCCAAAGCTGACTGGTGAACAAGTGAGATAGCATCTGCTGTAGACCTGTTGTACTGATAGACAAATTGCAGCAGGACCAGTTCATTGATCAGGCAGCAGTTTGTTCTTGCCATGACTAACCTTTCAAAGCATTTCATCATGATAGATCTGAGTGCAATGGGCACTAGTTGTTGTGGCAGCTCATTCTGCTGTTCTTGGGCATTGGAATGGTTCATGTACCTTTGAAACAGGTGGGAACTTCTTACTGCAGCAGTGAGAGGTTGAAGATGTCCATGAATACCTCAGCCAGTTGGCTAGCACAGCTTTTGAGTGCCTTGCCAGATGCACCATCAGGGTCTTACACTCTTGTGAGTGTCTATCCTCTTGAAGAACGTTCTGTTGTTGGCTTCCAAGACAGAGATCACAGGGTCACCAGATGCCGTGGGGAATTGCACAGATGTTATTTTATTTTCCCATTCAAATTGTGCATAAGAGGCATCTAGCTCATCAGGAGTGATGCATCATTGACACTTGTTCTGTTAGATTTTGCCTTAAAGGGAGTAGTGGTATGTAACCCTGCCACAGCTTTTGTGTATGCAATTGTATCTATAACGTCACATGGAATTGCCTTTTTGCTGTCACGGTGCTTCAATAGAGTGTATCTGGACTTTTTGTTGGGTTCCAGATCACCGATTTAAATGCCACAGATCTACCCCTCAACAGACTGAGAATCTCCTGGTTCATTCAGGGCTCTGGGTTGGGTATGTCCAATATATTCTTGAAGGTACACACTCATCCATATAGGTCTCCATCAAGTTGGTGAAGACTGGTGCATATTCATTCAGACCCAAAGATGAGTCCATGAATATGGTCCAGTCTACCGATTCAAAGCAGACTTGTCAGCACTCCTTTGTCTTGCTTGACTATACCTTCACAGTTCTTACCACTGGTGCTGTGGTCCTCGGTCTCTGCCTATATGCCAGGAGTAGGGGTACAGCCAGATGATTGGACTTTCCATGTGAAGTTGTGGGATGGCACAGGTTGCATTCTTAATGGCGGCATAACAGAGATCAAATGTGTTGACTCCTCCCATTCTACAGGTAACAAGTTAGTGATAGTCTGTCAGTGACTTTTTCAAGCTAGGCTTATTGAAGTCCGCTGCAATGACTGGGAAATCATCAGGGTTCACAGTTTCAAGACTGTTGATCACATATTATGTTTTTACTGACACACTGTAAAAAACATCTTGGATTTGTGATCGTATCTAAATTCCAAGAATTATTAAAACTGTTTAAGACTGTGAATTTTCAGTATCATTGACACTGCACAGAATGTTCATCGTTCAGCAGTGTTTGTAAGTGTTTGAAATTGAACCCATGAACCGTGACAGGCATTCCAAACTTGCAAAAAAGGAAAGTGCTTGCTGTAAATTTAAACATAAAGTCCAACACGCTAGTCACCTAATATAAAGATCAAATCAGATAAAATTACTGCAGCGTACAATGCTGCTTGAGGAATGTCACTTTGATTTAGTATTTGCAGACTTATGTTCACCTGTTCATCATAGATAGTATAATGATGTCAGCAAAACCCTATGCTTCTTTCAAAACCTGTCACTCTACAGCTGTTAATATTCAATGAATTGATAGCATTCAGACTTCAGGGGAAATGATCAGGCTGATGAAAACTGCTATAAATTACTATTTTAGCTGAACTATTTTTCCTTCGTCATTGATTAGGTAACCTTTCCTTTCTCCTTAGCAACCAAGATAGTCAAAATATTTATGAGCCAAAGTATTGAACCAAATAATGGTCTTGTGGATAAGATTCCTGACAGCTGCAGACAATTTCTTCTTTTAGCTTACTGAAAACCAATTTCCATCTCGTTCTGAGAGTGTGCTGTTGCGTTAAGGTGATAACAACAGGGAATACTTCACGAGGATTAATTGACTTTTCAAAAGTCACGTCACTGTCACTTTCAATAATGTTTCGTTTGAGCCAAAGGTTGTCCTAAAAGGCTGACAGGAATAGACTACTCCGCTCATTATTGCTCTGGTGTTAATTGTTTAGGCCAACATATAAATCGTGAGGATTTGTCCACTACATGTTTTACTTTATTGCTTTGAGGTTGATATGATGCTATGTTCTAAGAATATTTTTGATGCGTTAGTTTAGATCCCTGCTGAATCCTTAAGAGGATATGTCTAATTGTACATGATCTAAGACATCTCCTGTGCATTTCCCAGCATCTAATTAAGGAAAGGATTGGTAAGGACTAAGATGCAAAGCTTAATTTTCCACTTTCTATTCCAGATCTTTTTGTGGCATTCGTCAATTATTATAATGTGACCTACAGTGGCATGCAGAAGTTTGGGCACCCCTGGTCAAAATTTCTGTTACTGTGAGTAGTTAAGTAAGTAGAAGATGAACTGATTTCCAAAAGTCATAAAGTTAAAGATGAAACATTCTTTTCAACATTTTAAGCAAGATTAGTGTATTATTTTTGTTTTGTATAATTTTAGAAAGAGGAAAGGAGCACCATGCAAAAGTTTGGGCACCCCAAGAGATTTGAGCTCTCAAATAACTTTTACCAAGGTCTCAGACCTTAATTTACTTGTTAGGGCTATGGCTTGTTCACAATCATCGTTAGGAAAGGCCAGGTGATGCAACATTCAAAGCTTTATAAATACTCTGCCTCCTCAAACCTTGCCCCGACAACCAGCACCCATGGGCTCCTCTAAGCAGCAAGCAGCTGCCTAGCACTCTGAAATTTAAAATAAATGATGCCCACAGAGCAGAAGAAGGCTTTAAGAAGACAGCAAAGCATTTTCAGGTAGCCGTTTCCTCAGTTCATAATGTAATTAAGAAATGGCAGTTAACAGGAATGGTGGAGGTCAAGTTGAGGTCTGGAAGATCAAGAAAACTTTCCGAGAGAACTGCTCATAGGATTGCTAGAGAGGCAATCCAAAACCCCCGTTTGACTGCAAAAGACCTTCAGGAAGATTTAGCAGACTCTGGAGTGGTGGTGCACTGTTCTACTGTGACCTTCATGGAAGAGTCATCAGAAGAAAATCTTTCCTGCATCCTCACCACAAAATTCAGCAACAGAAGTTTGTAAAGGAAGATCTAAACAAGCCTGATGCATTTTGGAAACAAGTCCTGTGGACTGATGAAGTTAAAATAGAACTTTTTGGCCGCAATGAGTAAAGGTATATTTGGAGAAAAGGGTGCAGAATTTCATGAAAAGAACACCTCTCCAACTGTTAAGCACAGTGGTGGATCGATCATGCTTTGGGCTTGTGTTGCAGCCAGTGACATGGGGAAGATGCCACTGGTAGAGGGAAGAATGAATTCAATTAAGTACCAGCAAATTCTGGAAGCAAACATCACACCGTCTGTAAAAAAGCTGATGATGAAAAGAGGATGGCTTCTGCAACAGGATAGTGATCCCAAACACACCTCAAAATCCACAGAGGCGCAAGCTGAAGGTTTTGCCATGGCCCCTCACAATCCCCTGACCTAAGCATCATCAAAACTCTGAGGATAGACCTCAAAAGAGCAGTGCATGCAAGATGGCCTAAGAATCTCACAGAACTAGAAGCCTTTTGCAAGGAAGAATGGGCGAAAATCCCCAAACAAGAATTGAAAGATCTTTAGCTGGCTACAGAAAGCATTTACAAGCTGTGATACTTGCCAAAGGGGGTGTTGCTAGGGACTGAACATGCAGGGTGCCCAAACTTTTGCTTCGGGTCCTTTTCCTTTTTTGTTATTTTGAAACTGTAGAAGATGGAAATAAAAAAAAAGTTTTCTTGCTTAAAATATTAAAGAAATGTATCTTCTTTACCTTTATGCCTTTTGGAAATCAGGTCATCTTTTCCTCGCTTAGCTATTCATAGTAACAGAAATTTTGACCCGGGGTGCCCAAACTTTTGCATGTCATTGTATGTCACCTCCTGATTTTAACCACAAATAGGTTAGAAAAGAAGTGAATATATTCTGTAATCGTCTCCATTATATGGAAATATGAAGAGATCTTTGATTTATTTGGAAATAAATCAAGAAATAACTCCAAAGTTAATAATTCATAAGCATTTCATGCATTATGGGCTTGACTAAAAACTGATTTATTCTTGAAACCACCACTCATGCTGTGTGCCATATTAACAACATCTAGTCTGGATGTCATCAAATTTTTATACTATGCTAAAAGACTTTGAACTGTTCTAGTCAGAAAGCATATGCCTGGGATTGTTCAAATTGTTTCATCCACATCATTATATTTCATTCAGCTCCTGTGATGTGGTTACTTGTAAAGAATGGGAATTTCACTTTAAAAATGCGCTTGATGAAATTGTCATCTATAAGTTCAGGGAAGAGGTTAAGTTTTGTTAGCTCCAAGAGCAGTTATGTTGCATTTGTATTCTATATTTAAATATATTATACTTACCTATGTATTATTTTTCTCTTTAACTATTGCAGTCAGACACTGAGAGAAAAATAAAGAAGCATGCATAGGTAGATGACTGCTGTCCAATATTTTATTTTAAATGTAACGTTCTTGCATAGAAAAGTTTAGATAATGAGAACACTCAGTCCTCTTTTATTGTCATTTAGAAATGCATACATGCATTAAGAAACAATACAATGTTTCCCCGGCGTGATATCACAGAAAACAAGACAGACCAAAGACTAACACTGACAAAACCACATAATTATATCATATAGTTACAGCAGTGCAAAGCAATACCATAATTTGATGAAGTACGGTCCAGAGGCACAGTAAAAAATATAGTCTCAAAGTCCCCGAGTCCCTGATAGCAGCGGCAAAAGGGAGAAACTCCCTGCCATAAACCTCCAGGCACTGTCAACTTACCGATACCTTGGAAGCAGCTGACCACAGCCGACTCTGAGTCCATTCGTCCGAAAACTCCGAGCTTCCGAGCAGCCTCTCCGATACAGCCTCCCGAGCGCCATCCTCTGCCAAGCTCCTTCGATCTTTTACAAATTCCAGTTAAGTGTTATTTCTTAATTGCACAATAATATTTTCCTTTGTCTGGGCAGCTCATTAGTTCTGCTCATCCACATAGTGATTTTAACACAGTGCCTTAACTATATTGGTCTGATATTATCACAATGGATTAGAAGCTGAAATTGCAGGATACACAGCAGGTCAGACTTGAGCATGGAGAAAGACGGAGACAATGTTTGTGGCAAAGAAGTTTCATTAGAACTTGGAAAAAATAGAGGATATACCACATTTTTAGGAGATGGATACATGAAGAGAGTAGGAAAAAAGGAAAAGGGAATGTCTATGACAGATGGAAAATACAAGAGGAGAAATTTACGGTCCATAAGTAATGATGGTAAAAGAGAAAGGGCTGTGAGAGTAAGCTTTTTCGAGTGGAGTTGTGATCTTGACTGTCTGGTCCAATCTATTACTGTGTGAGGAGCAGGAGCCATTAATCAAATTCAGTTTGAGATTGAAATCAGAGTGTTGTGGTGGAAAGGGTCAGGCAAGCAAAGATGGTTGTGGTCATTCTTATTATCGAAGGACAATGGGGAGGAGGGTCAGCTTTGCATTTGGTGGGACGAGATAGATGGTAATGAAATGGTTAATGATTGGGGGAAAGAGGGAGTGGAGAGGTGTGACAATTGGAGGGATTAGTGTGGGTCAGACCAACAACAGGCTGCTCAGCAATGCTTAGCTTTGATTTCACTAGAACTGCTTGGCTCTAAAACTTATTAACATGCAACACATATCAAAGTTGCTGGTGAATGCAGCAGGCCAGGCAGCATCTCTAGGAAGAGGTACAGTCGATGTTTCAGGCCGAGACCCTTCGTCAGGACTAACTGAAGGAAGAGTTAGTAAGAGATTTGAAAGTGGGAGGGGGAGGGGGAGATCCAAAATGATAGGAGAAGACAGGAGGGGGAGGGATGGAGCCAAGAGCTGGACAGGTGATTGGCAAAGGGAATATGAGAGGATCATGGGACAGGAGGCCCAGGGAGAAAGACAAGGGGGTGGGGTGAACCTCTTGAGGAACAACACCTTATATTCCGTCTGGGTAGCCTCTAACCTGATGGCATGAACATCGACTTTTCTAACTTCTGCTAATGCCCCACCTCCCCCTCGTATCGCATCCATTATTTATTTATATACACACATTCTTTCTCTCTCTCTCCTTTTTCTCCCTCTGCCCCTCTGACTATACCCCTTGCCCATCCTCTGGTTCCTCCCCCCCCGCCCTGTCTTTCTCCCCAGACCTCCTGTCCCATGATCCTCTCATATCCCCTTTGCCAATCACCTGTCCAGCTCTTGGCTCCATCCCTCCCCCTCCTGTCTTCTCCTATCATTTTGGATCTCCCTCTCCCCCTCCCACTTTCAAATCTCTTACTAGCTCTTCCTTCAGTTAGTCCTGATGAAGGGTCTCGGCTTGAAACGTCGACTGTACCTCTTCCTAAAGATGCTGCCTGGCCTGCTGTGTTCACCAGCAACTTTGATGTGTGTTGCTTGAATTTCCAGCATCTGCAGAATTCCTGTTGTTTGCATTTTTAAAACTCATTAACATTATGGGTTTGAACAAGGACAGACAGAACTAAATTTCAGAAGTGAAGTGAGGGTGATTCCTGTTGGCATCAGAGTAACATTTGTATGAGTAAGGAGGGATCAAGGACCCTGGTGAAACTGTAGCCAAAGGGAATCAAGAGGCAAATACTCTAATGGCTGAAGTCACACTTTGCTCAAAGGAAGATTTTAGTGATTTTTCAAGGCAAACTTCATAGCATCAGACCATCAGTGCTAGGGTTCCTCATGATAGTGGCCATAATACTGAAGATGTGTCACTAATGACCTTCTTTTTATTACAGGATTAGAAGTAGGAATGTTTGCTGATGAATACACAATGTTTAATTCCATTTGGAACTCCTCAGCCTGCATGATGAATGGACTCAACCTGAAACGTCGACTGTTAAGTTTCTCAAGGGTGTTAAATAAATATGTCCATTCAACTCTGTCAAAGGCTTTCTCAGCGTCCAATGAAATAACACATTCTGGAATTCTGGGTGAAGAAGTATAAACAATATTCATTAATCTCCTAATATTAAAAAAAGAGTAATGATTTTTAATAAATCCAGTCTGATCAGCAGAAATAATTTGAGGTAATACATTCTCCAATCTCATTGCCAATATTGCCAATAGATACCCTACGTTCATGCATCAGTTGCTTTGTGGAATCAAAATAAATTACAGTGCATCCAGTTAACTGTATAATAACAGGCAATGAGATGCACATTAAATCAAGTTCAAATGGCTAACACGAGGGGGCATAGTTTTAAGGTGCTTGGAAATAGAGTACCAAGGGGATGTCAAGGGTAAGTTTTTCACACAGGGAGTGGTGGGTGCGTGGAATCCACTGCTGGCAGATACAATAGGGTCTTTTAAGAGCCTCTTAGATAGATACATGGAGCTTAGAAAAATAGAGGGTTATGCGCTGGCGAAATTCCAGACAGTTTCTAGAGTAGGTTACATGGTCGCTACAACTTCGTGGGCCGAAGGGCCTGTAATGGAATTTCTATGTTCTGTGTTCTATTTTCAATCCTTTTCCTGCTTATACTGTTATTTATTTAACATTCAGGCCTTCAGGTTTAACTATCATTTCCATTATTCCATGGGTACATCTCATTTCAATTCTGAAGTATCAAAAATATAACACAAAATATAAAAATACTCCAATAAACTATCATCTTCTGTTGTCAGCAATACTATGCACCCAAATATTTACCCTACGTGCTTATAGTGCTGTTTCCACGCAGCTTTAATGCTTCAATCATACAAGCAACGTGGGTGAAAACAGACTATTTTCCACAGTTTCAAGCAAACATATAACTCAAAGAATTATACAAAACTTCAGAAAAAATGCAAACAAAGATTTTCTGAGGACATGAATGCCCCAATTCAATCAAAATTATTTTGTGTATTTCTTTCCCTACCTAAAAAAGAGATGGCGAATGAAACATAGATATGCTATGTTCATACATTAGCATCTGTGAAAAGAAGTACAGTTGACATTTTGGGCTAAGACCCTTTGCCAGGACTGGAGAAAAAAAAGATGAGGAGTAGAGTTAAAATGTGGGGGAGGGAAGAGAGAAACACAAGGTGATCGATGAAATGGGGTGGGGGAGCGGGTGAGGTGAGAAGGATGAAGTAAAGAGCTGGGAAGTTGATTGGTGAAAGAGGGATACAGGGCTGAAGAAGGGAGAATTGATAGGAGCTAACAGGTAAGAAGGAAGAAAGGGGGCAGGAGCACCAGAGGGAGGCGATGGGCGGGCAAGGAGATAAGGTGAGAGAGAGAAAAAGGGATGGGAAATGGTGAGGGAGAGGTGGGGGACAGTACTGGAAGACTGAAAAAACAATGTTCATGCCATCAAGTTGGAGGCTACCCAGACAGAATTGTTCCTCCAACCTGAGTGTGGCCTCATCACGAGAGTAGAGGCCATGGACTGACATATTGGAATGAGAATGGGAAGTGGAATTAAAATGGTTGGCCAATGGGAGATTCCGCTTCTCTGGCGGATGGACCGTAGGTGCTCAGCGAAATGGTTCCCCAATCTACATCGGGTCTCATCGATATATAGGAGGCCACACCGTGAGCACCGGATAAAATAGGTGACCCCAAGAGACTCACAGGTGAAGTGTCACCTCACCTGTCAGGGCCTTGAATGGTAGTGAGGTAGGAGGTGTAAGGGCAGGTGTAGCACTTTTTCCACTTGCAAGAATAAGTGTGTCATGGTCTGGTTCGTGAAATTCGCATTCCAGTTCACGGTCTGGTCCATGTTCCTTATTCCAGGTTTTCTGGTTTTCCCCAGTTTCTGTTGAGGCAGCTGATTCTCATTCAGGCTGGATTCATAAATAGCTTCAGGGTTCAGCCTCTGGCTGCTGGATTGTTTCTGTCCATACCCCCTGTCTGTATCCCTTTCCTTCCCCTGCCTTCTGTTGCTTCGCTTGAAGCCTCACCTTGTCTTGCCTCGTCTGAAGCCTTGCCTTGCCTTGCCTTGCCTTGCCTTGCCTTGCCTTGCCTCGCCTCGCCTTGTCCGAAGCCTTGCCTTGCCTTGCCTTGCCTCACCTCGCCTTGTCCGAAACCTTGCCTTGCCTCACCTCGTCCAAAGCCTTGCCTCGCCTCTCCTCATCTGAAGCCTTGCCTTGCCTTGCCTCGCCTCGCCTCGCCTATAACCCTCACCTGCACTGCTGTCAAGTTCCATCGCCGGATCAAGATAAGGAACTGTCTATTGTTGTTTTAAACTGTCTCTGTGTCCATGCCCCATTAGGTAGGTCTGGCCATTTGCCGCAACCTAGTGTTGGGATCCGTCTGTGTGCATGCCTTCACTTGGTAGGTCCGGCCATCTGCCGCTACCTTGTGTTGGGAACCATCTCGTCATATTCTGCATTCTGTGTAATGAGTCCCGGCCCTACGTCCTGTACCCAAGGAGGGGTCCCGGCTCTGTGTTCCATGTTCCTGTCTCTCCCTCAACCAAGGCTCTGCGTTCCTGCCTCTCCCTTGACCAAGGCTCTGTGTTCCTGTCTCTTCCTCGACCAAGTCAAGGCTTCAGGGTCTCGTCCAGTCCTAGCCACGTTCAAGAACCTTGTCCTGCCTAGGAGTCTCACGTCCAGTCCTGTTGCCTCTCCTCGTCCTGTAGCCACGTCTTGTCTTCGTCTAGATCCGGGGTCCAAGACCCAGGTTTTGGGTCCTTGTCCAGTCTCTGGCTCAGAGTCCTTGTCCAGGCTTCTAGTTCCTAGTTCCTCGTCGAGGTCCCACTTTCCTAGTCAAGTCCTAGCCCAAGTCTGTGTTCTTGTCCCAGCTCCTGGTCTGCATTCAGTCTCGTCTCTAGTCTCTGACCATGTTCTTTTCCTAGTACTTCAGTCTCTGTGTCTTTTGGGTCCGTTCCCAATGCCCCCCTTTATGACAAAGTGCCAAGAGGGAGATTTGTGGGGAGGGCTGAAAGAACCAGGAAGTCACCTAGGGAGCAATGCCTGCGGAAAGCAGAAAGTGGGGAGAGGGAAAGATTATTCTCCAAAACTTCCGTCATCTCCAACAGGATCCCACCATCAAGCACATCTTTACCTTCTTAATTCACAATACCTTTTCAAGGGCAATAGGGAGAGGCAATAAACTTTGACATCATCAGAGATGCACCCATTCTGAATATGAAAATGAACAAATAAAACAAATATGCAAGTTAGTGTCAATAGTTGTGCTCATGATCAGCGGTATTATTATAGCAGGAGAATCATAAGATTGAGTCTCTTAAGGAATAGGAAGCAACTCTCCAAGGAGAGTGAATGTGTGCTTCAACACAAATGGCATGGTTAATAAAACTGTACAAATCCAGGTATCTAAAAGTGAATGGATTTCAGGCAAATAGTGGGCTAACAAGGTAGATCACAGACTTCATAACCATTTCGATAAATCCCCACTTTTCTTTCCAGCTGTTAATACATTGACAATTTTACATTGGACACATAAACATTGTACTTCTGTATTAATGTGGTGAGTTTTGCATCTGTATCTGATGAGAGGTTATTGACCTACCCAATTACTTTACTTTATTGTCGCCAAATAATTGATACTAGAGCGTACAATCATCACAACGATATTTGATTCAGCGCTTCGCACTCCCTGGATTACAAATCGATAGTAAGTATTAAAAATTTAAATTATGAATCATAAATAGAAAGTAGAAAAGGGAAAATAAGGTAGTGCAAAAAAACCGAGAGGCAGGTCCTGATATTTGGAGGATACGGCCCAGATCTGGGTCAGGATCCATTCAGCAGTCTTATCACAGTTGGAAAGAAGGTGTTCCCAAATTCGGCCATACGAGTCTTCAAGCTCCTGACCCTTCTACCCGAGGGAAGAGGGACAAAAAGTGTGTTGGCTGGGTGGGTCGTATCCTTGATTATCCTGGCAGCACTGCTCCGACAGCGTGCGGTGTAAAGTGAGTCCAAGGACAGAAGATTGGTTTGTGTGATGTGCTGGGCTGTGTTCACGATCTTCTGCAGCTTCTTCTGGTCTTGGATAGGACAACTTCCATACCAAGTTGTGATGCACCCTAGAAGAATGCTTTCTATGGTGCATCTATAAAAATTAGTGAGGGTTTTAGGGGACAGGCCAAATTTCTTTAGTTTTCTCTGGAAGTAAAGGCGCTGGTGGGTCTTCTTGGCAGTGGACTCTGCTTGGTTGGACCAAGTCAGGTCATTTGTGATATTGACCCGAGGAACTTAAAACTTTTGACCTGTTCCACTTGCGCACCACCGATGTAAATTGGGTCCTGCGGTCCACTACTTCTTCTGAAGTCAACAACCAATTCCTTCGTCTTGCTGACGTTGAGAGATAGGTTATTGTCTTTCCACCATGCCACCAGGTTCTTCATTTCCTCTCCGTACTCAAACTCATCATTACTCGAGATACGGCCTATAATTGTTGTGTCATCAGCAAACTTATATACTGAGTTTGATGGAAACTTGGCTACACAATCATGGGTGTACAGTGAGTACAGCAGGAGGCTGAGTACACAGCCTTGTGGGGCACCGGTGCTCAGAGTGATTGTAGAGGAGAGCTCTTCCCCTATTTTTACAGCCTGGGTCCTGTCTGTGAGGAAGTCGAAGATCCAGCTGCAGATCTGAGTGCTAAGGCCTAGGTTCTGGAGCTTAGGAATAAGTTTATTTGGAAAGATAGTATTAAAAGCAGAGCTGTAGTCAATGAAAAGGAGCCTTACGTATGCATCTTTATTCTCCAGGTGTTCTAAGGAGGAATGTAGGGTCAGAGAGATGGCATCTGCCATTGATCTGTTGCTCTGGTAGGCGAATTGCAAAGCGTTGAGGTTGATCGGTAGACTGTGGTTGAGGTGTGCCATAACCAATCGCTCGAAGCACTTCATAGCAATTGATGTCAGAGCCACAGGTCGATCGTCATTCAGGCATGCCACCTTGCTCTTCTTCAGCACTGGGATTGTCGTTGTCTTCTTAAAACACGAGGGGATCTTAGACTGAAGCAAGGAGCAGTTGAAGATGTCAGCAAACACTCCAGCTAGCTCACTTGCACAGGCCCAGAGAACACGTCCTGGGACGCCATCTGGGCCCGTCGCCTTCCTTGGATTTATCTTCAGGAAGGCCCTTCTAACGTCCTCCTCGGTGACGATGAATCTCGGTGCCACCAGGTCCGGTTCATCCGGAGGAAGCAACACACTCCTCTTCTATTCGAGTCTTGTGTAGAATATGTTAAGTTCATCAGAAAGAAAAGCGTCACAGTTATTGATATTCCCAACCCTTTATTTGTGCCCAGTGATCTCATTTAGACCCTGCCATAGTCTACCAGCATCCCTCTGATTAGCCTGGGTTTCCAGCTTGGCTCGATTTTGACTCTTGGCGCCCTAAATGGCTTTCCGGAGTTCACGTCTGGATTCTGTGTAGCGACTGGTATCCCCGGACCTAAAAGCCGCAGCTCTAGCCTTTAAAAGGAACTTGACCTCATAATTCAACCAAGGTTTCAGATTAGGGAATACCCGGATCGTCTTGCGAGACACACCGTCCTCTGTGCATTTCCAAATAAAGTCCGTGACAGCTGAGGCATACTCATCGAGGTTAGCTGCCGAGTCCTTGAATACTAACCAGTCCACCGATTCAAAGCGGTCACGGAGGACCTCATCCGTTTCCTCCATCCAACGCGACACCACTTTTGACACTGTGACCTCCCGCTTCAGTTTCTGTTTGTAAGCCGGGAGGAGTACGGCCTGATGGTCTGATTTTCCGAAGTGAGGTTGTGGGACGGAACGGTAGGCATCCTTGACTGCTGTGTAGCAGTGGTCAAGTATATTCGGGCCTCTAGTGGAGCAGGAGACATGTCGGTATAACTTTGGCAGCGCCTTTCTGAGGTTGGCCTGATTAAAGTCCCTGGCTGTAATGAGCAAAGCCTCCGGATACCTGGTCTCAAGTTCACTGATGTTGGTACACAGTATGTCCAGAGCACACTCCATGTCCGCCTGGTGGGGGGAATGTAGACCGCTGTCAGTATGACCGAGGTGAGCTCCCGTGGCAGATAGTAGGGACGACACTTCACCGACAGGTGTTCCAGGTCCGGGCTGCAGGAGCTTGTCAGTGCCACGGTGTCCGAGCACCACGCAGTATTGATCAGTAGGCAGGCACCACCTCCCCTCGTCTTGCCCGAAGCCGCCGTGCGGTCCATCCGATGGATCGAAAATCTCTCCAGTCGGGTGGCAGGGAAGAGCCAGGTCTCAGTGAAACAGAGTAGACAGCAGTTTTGCATCTTCCTGCAGTAGGTGAGTCTCCCTTTAAGATCATCCACCTTGTTCTCTATGGCTTGCACATTAGCTAGTAGGATGGTGGGCACAGGGACTCTGAAGCCCCTCAGCTTCAATCTGACCAGCAGCCCAGCTCTTTTCCCATGCTTCCTTAGTAAATAGTGCATCTTTCTAGGTTTCCATTGATGCAGTGTGTTGCTGGCAGCTCTCTGAGGTTATGGATGTGTCCCACAGGGATCGATCGAGCGTCTTGTTGGATTTGAGAGGAGGAAAGCTGGAAGCCAGGAGCCATCACTGCCGGCCCACCAACTGGAGAGCATCGTGGTTAAAGATCAAAACACCGTGTGAGTTTGGGAACCACCGGATGATATTTGCTCCTGGCTGAAGGCTACGGTTACCTTATAAGGTAACTGGAGAATGCACCCTAACAGGTGTAAGTAACAAGTAATTTCTGGTCTGTACCAGTGGCTTCCAGGAAAGACTGGATGGTAACTGAGGAAGGTCGGTGATGCTGGAGAGAAAGCTGACCTCCAGGAAAGACTGGCATGGACTCACAAGGCTAGCAACCTTGTGGGCAGCACTAGCAAGAGGGCACCACTCAAGCTACAACTGAACATGAAGAGCAATACCCCCAGAGTCTCCCAAGAGCGGGGCAGGATGAGAGACTCAAAAGGGCGGTCATACCGGCAAAGGCCAGGACAGGAAATATGACCAGGAGGAAGCTAAAGCAAGTAACACTGACCAGAGAGGAATTCATGGTAAGGTGTCATTGCGGGAAAGTCTGCAAAAGCATCAGAGGGCTCAAGATACACCAGAGCAAGTCTAGATGTGGATCAATGGTGACCCAAGTGCAGCGCACGGACTTAGTGTCCGGTGAGACGAAGGAGAATTCCAGCCAGGAAGCACCCCACAGAGCTGAAGATCTCTCCGCACTTGAGTCGCCTCAGCACTGAAGAACAGACCTAGTGAGTTCCTCTTCGGCTACCCCAATCCATTCGTCAAGGAAAGACAGGATCAAATGGCCTAGATCGTCAGACAACATCACCTGGATGCAGTTCGATGATGATCTAGACGGCATCCTGGAAGTTGCCTTAGCAGCTCCAGTACACAGAGAGGTCTACTCACTCACAGCCATAGCGTACAATCTAGCTAAGGAATGATTTGGCCCAATGGAGCAGAGAAGCCAGCCGGAGTTATCGCAGCAACCAAATAGGAGGGAAATGGAGATTCGTCGCTTGAGAGGTGAATTAAAGGCGTTCAGCAAGAGGTTTAAAACCAGCTTACCAGCCGAAAAAGAAGGTATCAAGGACTTAACCAGTGTGCTGCAGGAAAAGCTGTGCAAACTCCGGAGGGTGGAACATCTGCGACAGCAAAGAAGGAAGAAAGAGAAAAGGTGAGTGCAGTTTGTGAGAGATACATTCAGCTTCACCAGGATTCTTCACAGCCAACAAAAATCTGGTATACTATCCAGCTCGAAGCCAGAGGTAGAGGAGTTCCTGCGGGAGGCACACAGTGACCCACAGAGGGGTCAGGGACTAGGAACCAATCGGGCTGTGCGTAGACCGGAAAATCCATCAATTGAGCTGAATGTGAAGCAGCCTACATGGCAGGAAATCCAGGACATCATCCGGAAAGCTAAAGCATCAGCTGCCCCAGGCCCAAGCGGCATACCTTATAAGGTGTATAAGAAATGCCCCAAACTTCTTCGGAGGCTGTGGAAGGTCATGATAAAGATCTGGGCCAAAGATACTATTCCATCAAGATGGAAATTGGTAGAGGGATGCTTTATTCCAAAGGAAGAGGTTTCTTCCACTATTGCCCAGGTTAGGACAATTTCTCTCCTGGATGTGGAATGTAAGATTTTCTTTTCTGTGCTCACAAGAAAGCTGACTTCTTACATGACACAGAACCGCTATATCAACACATCCATCCAGAAAGGCGGTATTCCAGGCTTTTCGGGGTGTCTGGAACACACCTCAATGATTAGCCATTTGATCCGTGAGGCCAAGCAGAAAAAAGGCGACCTAACAGTTGCCTGGTTAGACCTCGCGAACGCCTATGGGTCTATTCCACATGACCTCATCCTAGAAGGACTCGACCACTACTACATCCCAGTGGCTATTCGAGACATGATCACCAGCTACCTAGGAGGAATCAAAATCAGATTTACATCAGCCCATTTCACAACTAGCTGGCAGGACCTCCAGAAGGGGATTCCAACAGGGTGCACCATCTCCCCCACCCTACTTATTATGGGAATGAACTTCCAATTATCAGCAGCAGAAGAACCCACGGCTCAACGCTGGATTCAGGCATTGTTCAGCCGGCTCTACGAGGATTCATGGACGATATCACTATAACAAATGTGCCACATTTCCAAGCAAATTGGGTATTGGAAATCCTGGGTAATGTAGCCACTTGGGAGAAGATGTTCTCCAAGGCCAAGAAGTCCAGGTGCATGGTGATCAGAAGGGGCAAAGTTACTAGCAAGTTTAGCCTCCAAGTTCAGGGTGAGGTCATCCCTTCCATCGAAGGTAACCCGATAAAATTCTTGGGGAAGTGGTTTAATGTGTCACTGACAGATGGGGCCAATGTCACCAATGCTGTGAAACAGACAGATGAATGGCTGAAGAAGATCGACAAACCTGGACTTCCGGGTAAATTCAAGACCTGGCTGTACCAATACGGCCTTCTGCCCAGGCTTCTCTAGCTCTTCACACTTTGAGTTCCCCATGACTGCCGTAGAGGGCATCGAGAGAAAAACCAACAAGCACCCGCGGAGATGGTTGGGAGTTCCCCCAAGCTTCTCTTCAGTGGGCCTCTACATTCGTTCTGAGCAACTGCAGCTTCCCCTGTCATCTGTTGTGGAGGAATTCAAGGTGGCAAAATGCAGAGTCTTATTAAGCTTGAGAGATTCCAATGATGTCTTGGTGAAGCAAGCAGGCGTTACAACTAGATCTGGGCACAAGTGGGCAGCCAACGCAGCTGTGGAGGAGGCAGTGTGTTCCCTGAAGCTGCAAGATATAGATGAGGGTAGTGCAGTGGATGTGATCTATATGGATCTTAGTAAGGCATTTGACAAGGTTCCACACGGTAGGCTTATTCAGAAAGTCAGAAGGCATGGGATCCAGGGAAGTTTGACCAGGTGGATTCAGAATTGGCTTGCCTGCAGAAGGCAGAGGGTGGTGGTGGAGGGAGTACATTCAGATTGGAGGATTGTGACTAGTGGTGTCCCACAAGGATCTGTTCTGGGACCTCTACTTTTCGTGATTTTTATTAACGACCTGGATGTGGGGGTAGAAGGGTGGATTGGCAAGTTTGCAGATGACATAAAGTTTGATGATGTTGTAGATAGTGTAGAGGATTGTCGAAGATTGCAGAGAGACATTGATAGGATGCAGAAGTGGGCTGAGAAGTGTCAGATGGAGTTCAACCCGGAGAAGTGTGAGGTGGTACACTTTGGAAGGACAAACTCCAAGGCAGAGTACAAGGTAAATGGCAGGATACTTGGTAGTGTGGAGGAGCAGAGGGATTTGGGGGTACATGTCCACAGATCCCTGAAAGTTGCCTCACAGATAGATAGGGTAGTTAAGAACGCTTACGGGTTGTTAGCTTTCATGTCGAGGGAGAGAGTTTAAGAGTCGCGATGTAATGATGCAGCTCTATAAAACTCTGGTTAGGCCACACTTGGAGTACTGTGTCCAGTTCTGGTCGCCTAACTATAGGAAGGATGTGGAAGCATTGGAAAGGGTACAGAGGAGATTTACCAGGATGCTGCCTTGTTTAGAGAGTATGCATTATGATCAGAGATTAAGGGAGCTAGGGCTTTACTCTTTGGAGAGAAGAAGGATGAGAGGAGACATGATAGAAGTGTACAAGATAATAAGAGGAATAGATAGAGTGGATAGCCAGCGCCTCTTCCCCAGGGCACCACTGCTCAATACAAGAGGACATGGCTTTAAGGTAAGGGGTGGGAAGTTCAAGGGGGATATTAGAGGAAGTTTTTTACTCAGAGAGTGTTTGGTGCATGGAATGCACTGCCTGAGTCAGTGGTGGAGGCAGATACACTAGTGAAGTTTAAGATACTACTCGACAGGTATATGGAGGAATTTAAAGTGGGGGCTTACATGGGAGGCAGGGTTTGAGGGTCGGCACAACATTGTGGGCCAAAGGGCTTGTACTGTGCTGTACTATTCTATGTTCTATGGTCTATGTAAGATATCATCAGCAGCCCCTAGGTCGGGCAGCAAGGCCTCGGCTCAGTTCACTTCCAGAAGTGTGGAAACGCAAGCATAAGGAACAGACGAGACATGATACAGGCAGAAGTACGAATCCATGAGGAAGAGCAGCAGAGGTCAAAGGCAGTGGAACAAGGGTCCCAGGTTGCCTGGACAAAATGGGATCTGCCTAAGCGCAAGATCTCATGGGCAGGGTTATGGAGACTGGAGTCCTTCCATATTTCCTTCCTCTTGCGATCTGTGTTTGGCACCCTTCTTTCACTATTACATCTGCACACATATGGGATGAGATCGGACCCGAACTGTAATCTCTGTGGTCAAAAGGGGACACTGGCTCATATACTGTCTGGGTGTAAAACAGCTCTAACTCTAGGACGATATAGGTGTCGCCACGATAAGGTGTTTCTGGCTGTTGCTGACACACTAGAGCAGGAGAGATGCAAGAAGAGGACGGCTGGCACAGATTGGAGGAAGGCCATCACCTTCATCAAAGAGGGAGCTAGGCCTTTCGTAACCAAACAACCAAAGCCCAATCTGCTGCTAACGGCCAGGTCCTGGGAGATGAGGGTCGATGTGGGAAGGAGGTTGCAGTTCCCGGATGTAACCATATAACCATATAACAATTACAGCATGGAAACAGGCCATCTCGACCCTTCTAGTCCATTCCGAACTCTTCTCCCATCCTATTCCCACTGACCTGCACTCAGCCCATAACCCTCCATTCCTTTCTTGTCCATATATCTATCCAATTTAACTTTAAACGACAACATAGAGCCTGCCTCAACCACTTCTGCTGGAAGCTCATTCCACACAGCTACCACTCTCTGATTAAAGAAGTTCCCCCTTATGTTACGCCTGATCTTTTGTCCTCTAATTCTCAACCCATGCCCGCTTGTTTGAACCTTCCCCACTCTCAATGGAAAAAGTCTAACCATGTCAACTCTATCAATCCCCCTCATAATTTTAAACACCTCTATCAAGTCTCCCCTGAACTTTCTACTCTCCAAAGAATAAAGACCTAACTTGTTCAACCTTTCTCTGTAACTTAGGAGGTGAAACCCAGGTAACATTTTGGTAAACCTCCTCTGTACTCTCTCAATTTCATTGACATTCTTCCCATAATTCGGTGACCAGAACTGTACACAACACTCCAGATTTGGCCTTACCAATGCTTTATACAATTTCAACATTACATCCCAACTCCTATACTCAATGCTCTGATTAATAAAGGCCAGCAAACCAAAAGCTTTCTTCACCACCCTATCCACATGAGATTCCATCTTCAGGGAACTATGCACCATTATTCCTAGATCTTGCTAATCCAATTTACCACCCCATCATCTAGATCATTAATATATATGACAAACAACATTGGAGCCAGTACAGATCCTTGAGGCACACTGCTACACACCGTCCTCCAATCTGACACACAGTTATCCACCACTACTCTCTGGCGTCTCCCATCCAGCCACTGCTGGATCCATTTTACTACTTCCATATTAATGCCTAAAGATTGAACCTTCCTAACTAACCTTCCATGTGGAACCTTGTCAAAGACCTTACTGAAGTCCATATAGACAACATCCACCGTTTTATCCTCATCAACTTTCTTAGTAACCTCATCAAAAAATTCAGTAAGATTTGTCAAACATGACCTTCCACGCACAAATCCATGTTGACTGTTCCTAATCAGACCCTGTCTATCCAGAAAATTATACATACCATCTCTAAGAATACTTTCCATCAATTTACCCACCACTGACGTCAAATTGACAGGCCGATAATTGCCAGGTTTACTCTTAGAACCCTTTTTAAACAATGGAACTACATGAGCAATACGCCAATCCTCCTGCACCATTCCCATTTCTAATGACATTTGAAATATTTCTGTCAGAGCCCCTGTTATTTCTACACCAACTTCCCTCAAAGTCCTAGGGAATATCTTGTCCAGACCCAGAGACTTATCCACTTTTATATTCCTTAAAAGTGTCAGTACTTCCTCTTCTTTAATTGTCATACTTTCTATAACTACCCTACTTGTTTCCTTTACTTTACACAATTCAATACCCTTCTCCTTAGTGAATACCGAAGAAAAGAAATTGTTCAAAATCTCCCCCATCTCTATTGGCTCCGCACATAGCCGTCCACTTTGATTCTCCAAGGGACCAATTTTATCCCTCACTATCCTTTTGCCACTAACATAACTGTAGAAACCCTTTGGATTTATTTTCATCTTACTTGCCAAAGCAACCTCGTATCTTCTTTTAGCTTTTCTAATTTCTTTCTTAAGATTCTTTTTACATTCTTTATATTCCTCGAGTACCTCATTAACTCCAAACTGCCTATATTTATTGAAGGTCTCTTTCTCTTTCTGAACCAAGTTTCTAATATCTCTTGAAAACCATGGCTCTCTCAAACTTTTAACCTTTCCTTTCAACCTAACAGGAACATAAAGATTCTGAACCCTCAAAATTTCACCTTTAAATGACCTCCATTTCTCTGTTACATCCTTCCCATAAAACAAATTTTCCCAATCCACTCCTTCTAAATCCTTTCACATCTCCTCAAAGTTAGCCTTTCTCCAATCAAAAATCTCAGTCCTAGGTCTAGTCCTATGCTTCTCCATAATTACACTGAAATTAATTGTATTGTGATCACTGGACCCAAAGTGCTCCCAAACAAATACCTCTGTCACCTGCCCTATCTCATTCCCTAACAGGAGATCCAACACTGCTCCTTCTCTAGTTGGTACCTCTATGTATTGCTTCAAAAAACTATCCTGCACACATTTTACAAACTCCAAACCATCCAGCCCTCTTACAGAATTGGCTTCCCAGTCTATGTGTGGAAAATTAAAATCTCCCACAATCACAACCTCATGCTTACTACAAGTATCTGCTATCTCCTTACAAATTTGCTCCTCCAGTTCTGGGTCCCCATTAGGTGGTCTATAATACATACCTATAAGCATCACAACACTTTTCCTATTCCTCAATTCCACCCAAATAGCCTCCCTAGATGAGTCCACTAATCTATCCTGCCAGAGCACCACTATTATATAATCTCTGACAAGCAATACAACACCTCCCCCTCTTGCCCCTCCTGTTCTATGGGAATAGGATGTAGTGCACACAACCCTACACCCAGACCTTGTATTGTGGTCAACTGAAGACATGAAAATAATTCTGGTTGAGCTGACTGTGCCATGGGAGGAGGGATGGGAAGAGGCCCACGAGAGAAAGGCCTTGAAGTACCAGCCCTTAGTGCAGGAGTGTAAAGACAAGGGATGGCGGGCATGGTTGTTCCCTGTGGAGATTGGCTGCAGAGGTTTCCCAGACAAATCAGCGTGGCGGTTGTTGTCAGATCTGGCCCTGGACAAAAGGAGCCAAAAACAAGCAGCTCATAGGATGGGGGAAGAGGCAGAATGAGCCTCTTGTTGGATTTAGAGTAGGCGAGAGGAGGGAAGCTGGAAGCCAGGAGCAGATGGGCAGTGATTTGGCCACCACTGCCAGCCCACCAACTGGAGAGTGTCGTGGTTAAGGGTCGAAACACTCTGTGAAGGTTGGGAACCACCTGATGACATCTGCTCCTGGCTGAAGGCTACGGTTACCTTATAAGGTAACTGGAGAATGCACCCTAACAGGTGTATCTAACAAGTACATGTACATTGAAAGATATAGTTAAATGAATCACTTGGGCTAATAACTGATGTGCTTGGGGCAACCAATGGTGTAAATCTCACATGTGCCTGCAGCTGGGAGTGCAGGTCTATCTGATCTGGCCCAATAGTTTCCAGCATGTTTGTTGACTAACCAAAGGATAAACAATACAGTACAAAGAACTTCATGCAGCTGAGCTTGTAGAGGGAAGGGAATATCAGACACCAACTTTAGATTTCATAATTTCAGAGAATTTAGAGAGCACTGGATACAGTTACTTTGATTAACACAATGGATCAGTTCACATCATCTTTCTTTATACTTTACTTAGCCATATTTTAACATAAGAAAGTTAACATGAATATTACCATCCACAATTCATACCATAATCTCAAATAAGATACTTCAACTAAAAGGCAGATTATTAATAGAACATAGAACAGTACAGCACATTACAGGCCCTTCGGCCCACAATGTTGTGCCAACCCTCAAACCCTGCCTCCCATATAACACCCTACCTTAAATTCCTCCATATACCTGTCTAGTAGTCTCTTAAACTTCACTAGTGTATCTACCTCCACCACTGACTCAGGCAGTGCATTCCACGCACCAACCACTCTCTGAGTAAAAAACTTTCCTCTAATATCCCCCTTGAACTTCCCACCCCTTACCTTAAAGTCATGTCCTCTTGTATTGAGCAGTGGTGTCCTGGGGAAGAGGTGCTGGCTATCCACTCTATCTATTCCTCTTATTATCTTGTACATCTCTATCATGTCTCCTCTCATCCTCCTTCTCTCCAAAGTGTAAAGCCCTAGCTCCCTTAATCTCTGATCATAATCCATATTCTCTAAACCAGGCAGCATCCTGGTAAATCTCCTCTGTACCCTTTCCAATGCTTCCACATCCTTCCTATAGTGAGGCAACCAGAACTGGATACAGTACTCCAAGTGTGGCCTAACCAGAGATTTATAGAGTTGCATCATTACATCGCGACTCTTAAACTCTATCCCTCGACTTATGAAAGCTAACAACCCATAAACTTTCTTAACTAACCTATCCACCTGTGAGGCAACTTTCAGGGATCTGTGGACATGTACCCCCAGATCCCTCTGCTCCTCCACACTACCAACTATCCTGCCATTTACTTCGTACTCTGCCTTGGACTTTGTCCTTCCAAAGTGTACCATCTCACGCTTCTCTGGGTTGAACTTCATCTGCCACTTCTCAGCCCACTTCTGCATCCTATCAATGTCTCTCTGCAATCTTTGGCAAACCTCTACACTATCTACAACACCACCAACCTTTGTGTCATCTGCAAACTTGCCAACCCACCCTTCTACCCCCACATCCAGGTTGTTAAAAAAAATCACGAAAAGTAGAGGTCCCAGAACAGATCCTTGTGGGACACCACTAGTCACAATCCTCCAATCTGAATGTACTCCCTCCACCACGACCCTCTGCTTTCTGCAGGCAAGCCAATTCTGAATCCACCTGGTCAAGCTTCCCTGGATCCCATGCCTTCTGACTTTCTGAATAAGCCTACTGTGTGGAATTATTGGACCCAAATGTTGGACAAAAACCTCACCGGCAGCCTGCAAGTATTCTACATGAGAAACAAGAAACTGCATCGGAAATTCAACACGTTAAAGTAGTTCCAAGGCTTTCATTAAGGTTGGCCTACAGTTATCAGTCATACTGGATTCATGTGCTCATCAATAGTTACAATTATTGCTTTTGAGGGAATACAGTATTGGGAAAAAAAGGTAATCTAAGTGGTGCATGAAGAATCATGAATAATTAGGAGGGAATTATAAGGCTACAATTCAATCAAGGGGTACTCATTACCATAAGAACCATAGGGTTAGAGCTGAAGCAGTTTGTGACTGAGTATCAGTGTGGAGCAAGATTGAATTACAGCCATTAAGTCAATACAGGCATGATTTGTTTTTGTGGTGTATGGTCTTGATATTTTCATAGGGGGTGTTATAAATATTGGATTTTTTGATAACATGGAGTGCTGAAGAGTACCTTGAAAAGTGAGTGGTTAACTTTACATTATGCTCCAATCTTACTCCTGGCAATCTTTGAATTGTTTGCATCATTGTGTCTACAGATTTTGGCAACATACAGTAATAATTTGTCAGCTTTTATGATAATGCAATAGCCAATGAAAATAATGCCAGATGACAAGTTCACCATGGGTATTATCAACATTTATCATGTCATTACTACAAAATAACCTACATATAATTCACTAATCCATTGCACTTTGGGATGAACTGCTATAAGATCATTTAGCCAAAGGTGATATTGAAGTTAGTTCTATGGGCATTAAATATTTCTTAGACCTTGCAAGCAAAAATTGCACTAGACAAAAAAGATTATAATATTACAGCTTGTAGGTACGTATATCTAAAAGGCTGACCCTGTAAACTTTCCAGATTGAACACAGCCTTAAGATATTTTATGAAATGCACTCCTTTTTTTTTACTGCCCATTTTGCTGATGGCACTTAAGGCAGCAAGAAGGTCCTCCATCTTCATTTCTGTTTCAATAACAATTTTGTTTTACCAGTCAGGGTTCTTAGTCCTGAGCTGAACCCCCCGAACCTGGAGGAACGGTTGTCCACGCATAGTCTGGCTTCTACCTTTTGACCTGTTTGACATCCGTGACCCTACCAAGGCCTTGACTCCAGCCAGCATAGCTCTCTGGGTCACTGAGGCACATACCCCTCCAAAACCTACAACAAGGTTGTGGTCCTCTTGGAGGAAATGCACCCCATTTTCCACAATTTTATTGAGGATGTTATCCCGAATAACATATTCTAATACATCTAGGTTATTAATAAACCTCTTTAAGATAGTTGAACTGATTTAAAATTCATAACCTGCACATTATGCTTTAGTGATTTTATATTTTTATTGAAGCAACACCGCTCATCCAGAAGCGATGAATGGTTGGGATACAACATCAAAGAAAATCTAGAAATCAATCATTAACCACATAAAAGAAAGCATAAGTGAACAACTTATTTAGAATTTTAAGTATTTGTGCATTCAGTTGCAATGAGTGTTCCAATGCAGAGCAAATCTGAAAATATTTTCCATTTGTAGGTTAGGTTAAATCTAGTGTTTCAGCATGATTGAAACACTTTATTTTATGACATAGCTTATCTTGCATTCTTTCATTCTGTGAAAGGCAGAGACATGGATGGTATTATAATAGTCTTGCTTTGCTGAACAATCAATACATCTTCGTGTTGACCTGGAGTTCAGCAGCAGCTGCTTAGAAGTGGAAAATTGTCAGTCCACAGTGGAATGTATTCACAATCTATGTGGTGCCACTTTGAGAAAAGAAGGTAGTTTAATGACTGAAATTGCTTCAGAGAATTATGTTACACATTCAGAAAAATGGGTTTGAATTTTTCCCCAGCAATAACATGGAATATTTTTTTGTTGACCTTATTCGCAGCATCTGTCCACCTTAGCTGATCAGAATGTTTGTAATGACAATATACTTTTAGTTGATGTCTGCTCAGAAAGAACAAAAAGGAAAGAGAAATGTTTATCTTATCAGAGAATAAAATAACTAAGATATAGATAATTATTGAAACAAATACAAATCTAAGATAGTTGAAAGTGAGGAGTAGCATGCCACAACAGTACAACAATTCTACTTAGCAATCAATTTTAATATTAAAGAGGAACTTGGTGTACAATATTCCTTGAACAAAAATATTTATGGATCTTGAGGCCCCTGTTGGTT
Organism: Mobula birostris; assembly: GCF_030028105.1. NCBI lineage: Eukaryota > Metazoa > Chordata > Chondrichthyes > Myliobatiformes > Myliobatidae > Mobula > Mobula birostris. The sequence continues at coordinate 46,280,277 of NC_092373.1, forward strand.
ATAATTGATCATGGATATTTTATCCTAGCTGTCTACGTGATACGCAAGCCAGGTTAGTATGATATGGAGAGCAAACTGTTGCCAGTGTAGCAGGCTTCCCCTCTCCATGCAGCTGATGAATCCAAAGGAACAGCAGAGACTGATATGGTTGGCACCAGCAGCATTGTATGATTTATCTGCAGGCATTGAACTCAGCATAAGACTGCCTTAGGGATTCCAGCTACAGATATTTTCTCGGTGTTTACTCCGGAAGCCTTCCCCATGAGTGGGAATAGCCGCAAGGCAGTGGAGGTTTGAGATCAGAGTTTTCCTTCTCTTAGATGAGCTGCTGGCATCAGTAACTCGCCTTTGCCCCTTCTTCTGTCAGTAGAAATAGTTTTGCTGGGCTTAGGAGCTAAGCCACATGTGAAGGTCAGGAGCTGGACTTGGTTGTCAGAGGCTATTTGAGATTCACATCACTGGGAGCATTTAATAGGTAGTAGGAACTTATTCCCATTACCTCCACAACTTTGACAAGCTTAAGGAACCTATAAGGTTCCTTAACCTTTCTATGATACTGATCAATATGAACAATAATTGCCTAATATTCAACTGCTAGTATATTTGAGGCCAACATACTACACAAATAATGCACATGGAGTAGTGCTTACCTTAAGTAATGTGATCTATCTCAGCACTGGTTACAGGTCCCAACCTGACAGTGCATCCAACAATTTGGATTTCCAATGCATTGGCTACTTCATTTCCTGATGTGTTTCATGAAGGTTGCATAATCATTAGTGAACATTCTATTCCTGATCCGTGCTGAAACGTCTGTATGCTGAATTACTTGGGCATAAGAAAGCTCCCTGATGATGTGGTTACAAATTACTTTGAGGTGGAGTTCTGTTGCTGACGATGCTCTAGAATACTCTCTCATCACCATTCACCATTCTACAATCCACCCAGACAATCTACTAACTTCCTCAATGGCAAAGATTGCATTCATGAATTTAATATCATCTTTTCAATCATGCATTGTCTGTACTGCCATGCACCATTCACTGCCTCCCATGTTATGTAGAATCTAGTTGCCAGACCTCTTACTCAAAGCTAGAATGGACTTTTTGAGTGGCATCACCCTAAACACAATTTTTGAGGTGTGAAAGTATTTCTCAACAACTGCCTCAAACCACTGTTAATTTTACCACATAAATGTATACAAGTGTCCTGATGGTCTTAATCTCCCACCCCCAGAGGCTTCAATGTCATTCTTCTTTCCTCAGCCAGGCAATCAGATTAGCCAGGACTCTGGTTACTGTGAATCAAAGGTCATCCAACTTAACCCACCAATCTCCATCCTTTTCTGTGGATAAAAAAATTGTTTCAATTTAGGTAAGTGCAGATAGATTTGTCTTATAGACCTGGAAATACTTGGGTGATTGGAATCTGCAGGTGTTTCATAAAAATGGCTGAATTTGAAGCAGTGCAAGTGCTTTAAAACTTCAAAGTTACTTCTTGTTTGCTGTTGGCTACCTGCTGACAAACGCTACACTGGAAAGTAGGTGAAGAGTCAAGAAGTGACAGTGATGCCCCGTGTTCTGCCTACAAAGAGCATGTTTTTATATCACCATGAGAAATATGTAACATGTGTTTAAGCAATATTACATCCAAATCTAATATGGTGCAAAAGTGGACTAGTTCCTTTATCTTCTCTTGTGAAGCTTGCAAACATTATTACTTGAAGAGTATCAACATTTTTTTTAGAACAATTATACCATTAAAAAGTATTGTCAGGTGAAAATGCTGTAATGCTTTAGGAAATCAACCCTGTGGCCCAGTTTAACCTCCAAAAATGTCATGGGATGGAGGTTCATTACCAGGGTTGAATAGGACACTGATGTCTGCCACAGAAAGTCGGAGCAGTATTTTAGCATTGGCTAAATTCCTGCACTGGTATTCAAAGGTCTGGTACACTGAACAAGAGGCATTTGAGGCCGAGACCCTTCATCAGGTTAACGCCCGGAAACATCAACTGTTTATTCCTCTACATAGATGCTGCCTGACCTGCTAATTTTTCCAGTATTTTGTGTGTGTTGCTCAAAATTTCCAGCTGCTGCAGAATCTCTTGTATCTACTGAACAAAAGAGTTTGATTCTATAATAGAAGATGACAAATTAAAATTTGCAGCAAAATGCATCTGGAACACCTACTTTGTTCGGTGACCATGAAACTCCTCAATTGCCTTGAAAGCAGTTATTACAGTTATCCATGCTGGAGTCAAGCCCTAGCAATATGGTTGACTTCATTTCCCTTTGAAGTGAACTTGGGGGCAATCAGGGACTGAGCAAATTAAAGTAAATGTAAGCAAAACAGGTATATACCCATCACAGTAAATTTTTTAAAATCCTGTTCTTTGAAAAGTATCAAATTTTTGTATTCCTGGATTTCATTTCCCAGGAAGTTCTGTAATTGAGCTTCTGTAATTACATCTGAAAAACAGTGAAGGTTCCTTCCAACACTGTGGTCCTCTGTATTGAAGTTATCATTGGGAATCTGGGCAGGAGCCAGCGCAGTTCATTTCTGGATGAACCTTAACATTTATGGATATATTCCAGTAAGCACAATGGGATTGTAGTCAGGGTCAGGCTATGGGTGTATGGCTGGTGAAGCAATATCTGCAATTGTGTAAGCACCAGGGAGGTTTTTTTTCACTTCATGATGATACATACTGTTTGGGCACTTTCCCAAATCCAAGTGAAAACAGACAGGAAATTCCAAAGGTTTTTCACTTAATATATGGCAAGCAATTGTATGACATTTTGTAAAGAAAAGAAGTACTGTAGCTGTGAAAGCACTTTAAAACTGAAATAGTTTTCCTTGCCTTAAAGATGTATAAATTTAACCACACTTGCACTGCTTTCAGAGGCATAACACAGCTGTTGCAAAGTCCAATGGAGCAGGCAGTTGAGAAACCTGGGGGTGTGTGTAAACAAATCTCCAAAGATGGCAGGATATGTAGAGAAGGATATGTCAGAAAAACATATGTGCTTTTTGGCTTTATTAATATTGGCATATATTACAAAATCAAGGAAACTGAAGCCACAGTTGAAGTTCTGGGTACAGTACTTCAAGGCAGATCTACAGTACATATGGCTAGGGTGCCTAAGGCTTTTGCATAGTACTGTATTTGTCAACATGGACCGAAGAGTGTGAGTTTGGTGTTGGACAGGTGGAAGAGAAGGAGTGCTGGAACAGGGGAGTGGGGCAGGTGCAGACACATCCAGCCCCGAGACATGTGGCAAGGACATTTGATTCCAAACAGTTGGTTTATTGATCATTGTAGAATGTCTCTTTGGTGCTTCCTACTCACTCCCCTCTCCCTTCCCCTTTTCCTAACCATGACTCCCCTCCCCCTGACCCTTCCCACTTCCAGTCCACAATAAAGACCCATATGAGAATCAGGTTTATCTGCACTCATTAATATCATGAAATGTGTATTTATTTGCAGCTGCAGCAGTACCGTGCAATGCACAAAATTACCATAGTACAATGCAAATGTCTTAGGGACCCTAGCTACTTTTGCACAGTGCTGTAAAGGCTGTAGAAATGGAGATGCGATTTGCTAGAATGGTGACCTTCTATTAAGCAGGAATAAGGGCTGTGTTTTAGAACAGAAGACCTGAAAATAAAATTAAATAAAGATGACAATTTTCATGAACAGCCTCAGCAGAGCTGCTTCTTCTTCATGTGCCTTGCGCGTTACACGCTTGGGCGATCATGGCTCTCCACATCGAGCAATCCTGCGCAGTGTCAATGATATCTTGCACACTTAGATCTGCTAGTTCTTTCCCAATATCCATATATTTCCTTCTTTGCCTTCCTCTTCCGTGTTTCCCAGGCATACGGCCTTGTAATATAAAGCATTCTATTTCTCCCTTTCTGATGACATGGCCCAGGAATTTAAGTTTCCTCTCATTTAATGTTCTCATTAAAGATCTTTTTGTATGGGCACGTTGGAGTACTGTGTCATTAGTTACCCTATCTCTATATAATATTTTCAGTATTCTTCTAAGAAACCACATTTCTGTTGCTTCTAAGTTTCTTTGGAGTTCTGGTGTTATAGTCCATGTTTTGGAAGCGTACAGCAAGGTTGACCAGATGTAACATTTCAGTGGCTTAAGCCTTGTTGTTATAGAAATGTGTCTGTTGGTAGAAATGGTTTCATTTTTTGGAAGTTTGTTTTGGCAATGACAATTCTTCTTTTTATCTCCACTTTACTTCTAGTATCTTGTGATATAACTCATCAGAGCAAGTAAGTGAAATTGTTTCCAGTGACAGGAGGGATTCCAATTGACAGACAAACTGAGGGTATCAGATTGAAGAACCAGAAGTGACATTTAGATTTTTTCTGTGCGTGTATGATGAGTTGTGATCTGGACTTCAACAGTTAAACAACTGGCTGGTAGAGGAAAACTCAATCATAACTGTCAAAATTAAATTAGGCAAATATTTGAAAGAGATAAGGGGGAATAACATGGAAAAAGAAATACTCTGTCAATACAATATCATGGACATGATGGCCTAAATGGTCCTCTTCTATGCTTTAGTTATTCTATGAAAACACCTTTCAGGTTAACTTACCACATTAGACTACAATTGAGTATCCCCCTGGGAGGGGGGAGAAGATGGTGGTGCGACGGCAGTGCACGCAGCCACTTCGGCGATGATATCTGTCATCTGTCAAGTAGGGGACCGTGCACAATTCTGATTTGATGGAGACAGACGTGAGAGCACAGAGGAACATCTGGAAAACTTCTGAAAAGCCCGCCTCGCTGCCGCTGCTACTGTGTGTTAACCGGAATCTCTGGAGCTGAAGGCCCTGAAATCCTCGGCTTTGCGTGTTTCAGCGGCCGGGGAGAGGTCGAAGGCATTCGGCAGAAGAAAGTGCTTGGGAGGCTGTATTGGAGAGGCTGGACTGGAGAGGCTGGACGGAAGCCCGAAGTTTTCGGACAGATGGACTCAGTGTCGGCTGTGGTCGGCTGCTTCCAAGGTATCGGCAAGTTGACGGTGTCTGTAGGTCTATGGCAGGGAGTTTCTCCCTTTTGCCGCCTGCTATCGGGAACTCGGGAGTCGATCGACTTGGGACTTTGAGATTTTTTTTTACTGTGCCCATGGTCCGTTCTTCATCAAATTATGGTATTGCTTTGCACTGCTGTAACTATATGTTATAATTATGTAGTTCTGTCAGTGTTAGTCTTTGGTTTGTCCTGTTATCTGTGATATCACTCCGGAGAAACATTGTATCATTTCTTAATGCATGTATGCTTTTCTAAATGACAATAAAAGAGGACTGAGTGTTCTCATAATCTAATCTAAAATTGCTTCTAGAGATAGATAGATAGATAGATACTTTATTGATCCTAAAGGAAATTACAGTGTCACAGTAGCATTACAAGTGCACAGATATATAAAGATACAAATATTAGAAGAGAAGCAAGAAAAAATAAAAAAAGTTACCTCAACCAGTCTAGTGGGGGTGGGGTTATCACTCCCCTGGCTATAGATTGACTCATTATAGAGGCTAATGGCTGAGGGTAAGAATGACCTCATATAGCGCTCTTTGGGCAGCACAGTTGTCTTAGTCTATTACTAAAAGTGCTCCTCTGTTCAGCCAAGGTGGCATGCAGAAAGTGAGAAACATTCTATCGAGTTGCCAGTATTTTCCGTTGTGTCCTTTGATCTACCACAACCTCCAGTGTGTCCAGTTTGAATCCTATAACAGAGCCAGCTTTTCTAATTAGTTTATTGAGCCTGTTGGCATCACCCTTGTTGATGCCATTGCCCCAACACACTCCCACGTAGAAGATTGTACTGGTGACAACAGGCTGGTAAAACATATGAAGGAGAGGCCTGCATACTCTAAAAGACCTCAGTCTCCTCAGGAAGTAGTGGCGACTCTGGCCCTTCTTGTACACAGCCTCTGTGTTGGTGTTCCACTCAAGTCTGTCATCCAAGTGCACCCCCAGGTACTTGTAGGTCCTGACCACATCCACATCCTTACCATCAATAGTAACAGGGAGCAGTGCGGGCTTAGTCTCCCTAAAGTCCATCACCATCTCCTTTGTCTGACTGATGTTGAGCTGCAGATGATTCAGCTTGCACTATTTGACAAAGCTCTCCACCAGGGCCTTGTATTCATCCTCCTGTCCTCCCTTTATACACCCAACTATTGCTGAGTCATCAGAGAATTTCTGCAGATGGCATGACTCAGTGTTGTATCTAAAGTCCGAGGTATACATGGTAAAGGGTAAGGGAGCCAATACAATACCCTGTGGGGCCCCAATGCTGCTGATAGTCATGTCTGACACACAGCTCTGAGGCCATACAAAATGTGATCCGCCTGTCAGGTAGTCCATTATCCAGGATACAATGGAAATGTCACCCTGCATTGAACAGAGCTTTTCCTCCAGCAAGGAGGGCTGTAAGGTATTGAAGGCACTAGAGAAATCAAAAAAAACATGACCCTCACAGTGCTGCCCTGTTATCCAAGTGGGAGTTGGCTCTGTTCAGCAGATAGATGACAGCATCATCGATTGCAGTGTGCTCCTGGTAGGTAAATTGCAGAGGATCGAGGGCTGATCTGACCAGGGTTCAGAGGTGAGCCAGGACCAGGCTCTCTAATGTCTTCATTATGTGTGTTGTGCATGCTACATTATTTGAGACATTTAGTAGCCAAATTAGCAATCTTTAGTTGCAAGAAGTATCCATGCGATTGATGAGTATCTTAATTGTGAGCAGAAATCCTCCTCCAGCCTTCACATTAAAAGCTGTGACTTAGAATAGCGGGTACTTTTCTTCCTCAGCCCACACAATCACTTGAAGTTCTGTTAAAGAGAAATTTTAACAAATGAATTCAACCTCCTAGCCACCCCTAATGTAATATTACAGTTCTGAAGAACAAATTGATTAACATAACTACCATGCTAGTTTGTGGCAACCTCAAATCTTACCACTGATAACTTAGCTATGGATCATACATTTCACTTGCAAATATGGAAAAATTTCTTCTCTTAATAAGTTGTCCCTCTTTGGAATCATTGAATATGCTCAGGAATGAGAATGATAGACTTTTGAACTAGAAGGGATCTAAGGGAGTAGGGAGAGAGAACAGGAAAGTGAAGTTGAAGGAAAGTTTGGATCAGTTATGGTCTTAATGGTGAAATAGGCTTAAACAGTTCGCTGGTCTGTTCCTATTCCCTCTTAAGGTAATTTGAAGAAGTTGAGAGTAAGACTAAATTATAGTTTCCAGGTTCACTGCAATGAGATAATTGAATGGATCATCTTTAACGAATCTGGAGGTAAACACTTTTAGTGAAGTTAATAGGGGTGATTTTCATCTGTGAGGTTCATGATCCACCTGTGAAATGGATGGCGGCTAATTCAAAATTAGAGGCTACACCCTGGCCCACCTTTGATGTCATTTTCAAAAGAGCTATAAATGTGCGTAAACCATGATTCAAGTGTGGTCCAATGTCAAAAGTGGGGCCCATTTGTCATCTTCATGGTATTGTTGCAGGGATGTGTATTGCAATAATCTCACCATCTGCACCAGATATTGAACAGCCTAAACTAACTATGATTTCTAAAGAAACAGAAAGCAATAGCAATTAACAGGATTTAGTGTCAGAATGATTCCAATCATGTCTGTTATGAGGAGAGAGTCAGAAACAAAGTTTTATTTTAAAAATCCTAAAGGCTTGGAGTAAATATGATAACAATTTCCAAGCAATGACTGTAATAGGTAGACCTTGAGTAGATAAATTATTTGAAATGGGTAGTGATAATGGAACTAGTGGGGATGTTGACAAAGTCCAAAAGATAAGACAGCCTGGGTCAGTAATTTTGCAGAGTCTAATTGCTTAGTGGAAGAAGTAGCTGAGTTATGTAGATGCTACATATCCCTCTCCAGTTCTTTAAAAACAGATCAGGGCAATTCCTGAAGGGAGACATTTCCAATTATAGAGGCTAAATTGCTAAACGCGTACAAGTTGAAGAGTCTTTGGCAACAGACGTGTCATGGAGCTGACTTGACAATCCTAGAGAGCTGCAGAGGAATTTCCCAGATTTTGTTTGAATTGGTTTTAGGACTTTCTGCCCCTCTTTTTTGTGTTTCATCGTATGTAGGGTTGTTAGGAGATGGGTGTAACAGCTCTCGGCCAAACACTGGTTTTCTCTGTTTGTATATTCTGATTTAATTATTTTAGTTGATAAATCTTAAATAGCAGGGGTATCAAGGATTATGGGGAAACAGCAGGTAGGTGGAGCTTGGCCACGGCCAGATGAGCCATGATCTTATTGAATGGTGCAGCAGGCTCGATGGGCCAGATAGCCTATTCCCCTGATTATTTGTGTGACTTGCTGTACGTAAATACCAGCACTGTATTGTCAGTAATGAATCGTGCAATTTATTTTTGACTTTAAGTGAGCTCCTGAATGCTTTAAGAAAATTACTTTAGCAGTCTATAAATATTAAAGCAAAGTCAACAAAAAAAACAAATTAATAGGGCAATGAGTCCATATCTTCTTAAAATAAGTCTGTCGATGCCTCTTTTAATAATATTTACAGCTAAGAATTCATGATTATGGGTAGTTTCTGGCAATATGCTGATGGATGTTTTCACTCAGCTCTCACTGCTGTCAGTATGAAGGAAAGGATCCTTGCCTCTCAGACTACACTTCCATTTCAGTGTAGTATTCCATATGGGAAAAAACAAATGTTCCATGAGCAGTTACTAATTATATTTCCACCATAGTCGCTGTGCCATTAGGGCAGAAACGAACCATAGGTGGTCCAGAATAGTGTCAGCTGTATTAACATATGCCATACATTTACCTCCATGACCTCCATGTCAGTCCAGCTGGGTTACACCCTCGCTGCCACCTTCCTTCTGCATGCTGTTTCTTTTCAAATTAAGAGTTTCTGCACAATGCGTCAATGGAAACTACAATAAAATTGTTTTGATGTAAACCAGACCACTTCAGAATACTCAGCCTTTTTAACTGCTTTATTGAAAAATATTCCACTAAAATATGTAATCATCATCTCCACAATATAGTTCAGAACATAGTGGAATAAATCTTCTTAAGCAAAATATGAGACAAATTAATTTTGCTGCACAAGTGTTCTTGGACCATGTTAAATCCTGCAAACTGTTGTCTGGAAATTGGATTTTCCCTTTTTTTCCTGTGCTACACCTGTGTTCCATATAGAGCTAATGGGCAATTGTACCAACAGCAAAAAAAAATCGTGAAACTGCCCAAAGGTACATTAGACACAGTCCCAAATAGGTTTACAACCAGAATTGCATGGTAAAACAGGACCTGTACGGCTTCTGATGAGACCTCATAAAATTTAGTGCACATGGTCACAAATTTTCTGACAAAGTGCCTTTGTCTGAATTGGGGTTTTTGTAGGCTCCTTATGAAAAGCATTTGCCTGTTAGGGAGTTCTTTATTATCCATGCAATTAATACTTCCCTCTTCCACTCTGGAGAAGAGGCTGCTGTTGTTCTGCTGGAATGTCCCTCATCCGACTGCTTCCTTGGTTCCTGCTGTACTTCAGTTCGGATCTTATGGCCCTTGTGCTATAGGTCAGTATTCTCCTCTATCCCTGGTATTGGCTGATTGGCTGTTCTCTTTGGATTGCTATGCTGCACAGCATTGCTAAACAACACTGAATGCTCAACATCTGCTGAGCATTCACTCCCTTGCCTCAGAATGTGATGGGATATCTTACTTCTAGAAAAGTAGCACTACTTTTTTGAAAGGATTCTGGCTCTAGCAGCAGTGGTCAGGAATTGTGGCAGAACTATGAAATAGTGTAAGGAGTACAGGATTGGGAAGTAGATGTATCTGAGACCCATCCCTGTGACAGTGGAAAATATCTGTTAGTATACTCTCTCTGAGGATGAATATTATATGTGAGATACACAACCATATTGAAAGGGTAGAAACTTGACATATTGATGATAGGGTCCCACAAATTAATGGGAGCCATTATTAGGACATGAGGCAATTCCCAGCCATCACAGAAATCAGTGTAGATAATGTGATCTTCAAGAGATTCAACATGTCAGGGTAACCACTGTGGTGCAGTGGTGAGCAGAACATTGAGAGATGCTGCACAAATCTGCTGCAGCTGCTTGGAATTATCCTGTGGTGAGGAAGCTGAGAGTCACCTGGCTTCCGTGGAGGGAATGATCGAGGGCCAAAGGCAACACTTGGGGTCAAAGGCCTTCCCACAGAATGTCAAGTATCTCAGTGATGACAGCTTCAGAAAATCTGAGCCTGCAAAAACATTACTCATCGGAGAGGGTCCAGTCAGGAAGTTGTGTCTCTGAAGACTCTTTGGGAGAAGGCTCTTTGCTGACAGGTCTGTCTCTGCCTCCTACCCTTGGGTTCCCATCCCATCCTGTGTGGCCAGTCATTCCCATCTCGGTGATGAATTACTGCCAGGGATGTCAGAATGAGGCACACAATGAATGCTGTATCAGTATCCAAATGCACAAATCAAGCCTTTTTTGCTTTGCAGTATATACAACCTATGGATGGTGTCTGAGGAGCCTGCAGCAAGTTCTGAACTTGTCCAGTCATCTTCTTGTGTCGGCACTCTTGAAGTAGACACAAATGCATTGAAGCTGTGTAATTTGCTTAAAGATGCAATGTGAGTGATCAATGGAAGTCAAGAGCACCAGTTCACAGCTGCAAGGAAAGAAATGTCCAGGAAATTAGCAGTAATGTAATTAAGTGTGGGTATAATGCTGGAAAAGTGCAAGATGTTCTGAAGTATACCTCACATAGAAGTGGCTGAACTCACTTCTCTGATACAATTGCTGGCACAATTTACCCTCCAAAAAAATCACATGTATTGATTTGTGCATATAGATACTGTGGTACCTGCTCAAGATAGTGCAGGAATTGGAAGTACATGTTATGGTAAATCATGAGTTTTGTTCTGAGGTCTTGATTTTCAAACACTCTTTACCTCAATCAACTGACAGTTGTATTGATTCAATGATATAGAAAATAATATTCATCTTTGATGTCTTCCTTCATCAAAAGATGGCTCCTGAGATATGAGAAGTAGTTTGACTGTCAAGGTGAATGCTTACTGTTGGATGGTGGTGCTGAACACCTTGGACAGCTTGGCAGATCATCTTATACTGTCAAGTCCAAGGCTCACTTTCGATTATGCTTCAGTGAATGTATCAATGATTTCTTGGACCCTGGCTTCTGAATGCACACAAAGCAAGTGTTGTCTGCACATTGCAGTTAACTTCAGTCTCTGGAGAGATGTAGTTGAAGAGTTTCGTTAGATCTCAGATTTTTGTCAAGCCCTATTGGAAATCGTTTATGTAACTACAATGAGGAATATTCAAATATTGAATTGGGTCAATGATGCGGCTCAGTTTAAAACTTAGGTCTTCACTGAAGTTAGCTCTACTGTGGACCTGTTGGTAAAGATCATGTCATAAGACAAAGGTAAGATGGAGACAGTTTTCTGTGGGCAGCCAAGTTTGAGAAGAAGGCTCCACAATGCTTTCTGTTAATGCAGTAATGGTGACTTCCCACTTCACCACTAAAGGAAATCTATATTGTCAGATGACAATTTATCTTTTTTGATGTTATTGATGCCATGTTTTTAACGTGTAACACCCTGGTTCACATTTTTACTGTTATGCTGTAGGTATTTCATTTTACCAGTTCTGTAAGAGCAGTCTGTTATGCTTTCAGCCTGTTTGGGTTATTGTTGAAGATAAGGGATGCTAAGGAATGTGTGTCATCCAATTAGGATGGTGGAACTGGGAGAAGGTTCGAGAGAACACTGTGGGGGGGGGGGTGCTTGGATGGGTGGTTTGGGAGGAACTCCAAGGTTGGTCTTGGGTTTTTTTTTGTTTGGTGGGAGATGAAGAGAGAAGATGCTGGAGAGAATTGCTTGTAGGATTCAATGGAGCAAGGTGCTGGGCTCTACTGAGGATTGGTGAATATGTAAGTCTTTTGGAAGAGTTGAGCTCCAACGAGCACATTTGAGTGATTAATTATAATGGGCCATTTATGTTCTTTTCTTTTGTTTCTTTACTAACCCTTTAGTTACATTAATATTCATTAACATAATTCCTTTAATTGTATGCAGTACATTGTTTGTTATTTCTTGACACTGAGTTGTAACAGGGTGGTAAATTACACAGCATCCACACAACCTCACGGGTTTGACAGAACCGGAGCACATACATTTACACAGCCAAGGAAACCAATGAGGTTTCAAATAAATTTTCAGAGAAACTAGTTGTGAAGCATCCTGATATCAAGGACATTAAAGGGAAAATATTAGGGATGTACCTTTGCCGATATGTAATTTCTATATTTTGTGGTAAATATAGAAGAATGAGAGTGAACTATTTGTTCAAATTTTACAGCTTCCATAATTTTTCCATGGCAAGATAAATCTTTCCTTCTAACTTCAACATTTCTCAGTAAAGGGTATGATAGATATTTATAATTGAGAAAATATATGCTACAACAATGTTAAAATGCATTTTCTAAGATGAAATGCATCAGAAATCTTGAATACTCTTTGCTTTAATTAGTAAGTTGAGATTTACTGATCTACTGTTGCCTTAAGTTTTTGAGATTCCTTTTTGAATGCAGAACTAACACAGAAACATAATTAAAATATGTTGTAGCCAGACGAGACCATGCCATCATGTGACTGGATAATTCAGAACAGTTGCCCTTTTTGAATTACTTGCTTTTTAATGTCTTTACTTCCCATTTTTCTATTGCACTTACCATGAGAAAACAAGAGACATCCACTTGGTAGTTCCTTCCACATTTTTGATGTCCCAGAGTTTCACAGCTAGCTACTGAGAAGTGTTGTTCCTGTTGTAATGGACATAACAGCATTCCGCTTTCTTGAGTGCTGGTGTTCTGGAGAATTTAACTGTAACATTCAGTTGGTGGCCTGCATGCCTAACTGTCCTTCATGGTAAATAGTGTTCGTATATTTGAGAGGTGTGAGGTGCTTGATTTATGGTCCAGTCAATCTGGACTGTGGTCTGTACTCATTGCTGCCAAAATTCGCACCTTATCTTGTGTTAGTTGATGCTTAAGGTTGCAATCATTGGATTTTTGGATGTGAAGATTAGAGGCCTGAAGAGTGGGCAAAGAAGTAGACTTGAGGTACAGGAACAGCTATGATATTATTCATTGGCCGAAAATTTCCTCATGGAGACTGGTAATAGAGAGTACCATAAAACCATAGGACGTGGGAGCAGAATTAGGTCATTTAGCCCATCAAGTCTGTTCTGGCATTTCATCACGTCTGATCCATTTTTTTTTCTTTCAAACTCTTTCTCTTGCCTTCTCCCTGTAACCTTTCATGCATTAACTAATCAAGAACCTATCAACCCCTGCCTTACAAACACTTAATGACTTGGCCTCCACAGCTGCCTATGGCAATAAAATCAATAGGTTCACCACCCTCTGGCTAAAGGAATTCCTTCTCATCTCCATTCTAAATGGTCATACCTCTATTTTCAAGATGTGCTCTCTGGTCCTAGATTCCCCGACTATAGGAAGCATCCTCTCCACATCCACTCTATCTAAGCCTTTCAACATTTGATAGGTTTCAATCAGATCTCCTCTCATTCTAAATTCCAGTGAATACAGGCCCGAAGCCATCAAATGTTTTTAATAAAATATCCCTTTCATTCCTGGAATCATTCTCATGAACCTCCTCTGAATCCTCTCCAATGCCAACACATCTTTTCATTGATAAGGACCCCAAAACTGCTCGCAATACTCTAAGTGCAGTCTGACCAATGCCTTATAAAGCCTTAGCATTACATCCTTACATTTATATTCTAGTACATTCAAAATGAATGCTAGCATAGCATTTGCCTTCCTTACCACCAATTCAACCTGCAAGTTATCCTTAAGGGAATCCTGCATAAGAACTCCCAAGTCCCTTTGCACCATTGATTTTTGAATTTTCTCCCCATTTAGAAAATTGTCTACATCTCATGGCTATACACTTCCTGATACTGTATTCCATCTGCCACCTCTTTGTCCATTCTCCCAATCTGTCTAAGCCCTTCTTCAGCCTCCCTGCTTCCTCAATACTACCTGCCTCTTCATTTATCTTTGTATTGTCCCCAGACTTGGCCAGAAAGCCATCAATTCCATGATCCAAATCATTAACATATAATTTAAAAATAAACAGTCCTGACACCAACCACTGCAGAATACCACCAGTCACTGACAGCCAACCGAAGCGGTCCATTTTATTCCCATTTTGCTCCTACTAATCAACCAATCCTCTATCAATGCTAGCATCTTCCCTGTAATACCATGGACTCTTATCTTTTTAAGCAGCCTTCTAAAATTGAAGTACACATTATCCATCAATTCTCCTTTATCTGTGCTTCTTGTTATTTCTCAAAGAATTCTTACAGATTTGGCAGGTGAGATTTTCCCTTAAGGAAACCATGCCGAATTTGCCTATTTCATCATGTGAATCCAACTACCCCGAGACCTCATCCTTAACAATCAACAACATTTTCCCAACCACTGAGGTCAGGTTAACTGGCCTATAATTTCCTTTCTTCCTGAAGAGTGGAGTGACATTTTAAATTTTCAAGTCTTTTGAAATCATGCCAGAATCTAGTGATTCTTGAGAGATCATTACTAAAGATTCTACAATCTCTTCATTTACCTCTTTCACTCTTTCAGAACCCTGGGGTGTAGTCCATCTATTCCAGGTGACTTACCTACCTTCAGACACTTCAGCTTCTCAGGCAGCTTCTGCTTAATAATAACAATGACACTCACTTCTGCCCCCCCCCCAATACACTTACATTTCTGGCATTCTGCTTGATTCTTCCGCAGTGAAGACTGATACAAAATGCTTATTCAATTCATCTACCATTTCCTTGTCCCCCATTACTACCTCTCCAGCATCATATACCAACAGTCCAATATCTACTCTCACCTCCTTTACTCTTCATATATCTGAAAAAATCTTTGCTATCCTCTTTAATATTATTGGTGTGCTTACATTCATATTTCTTCTTTCTCTCCTTACACTGCTTTTAATTGCTTTCTGTTGGTCTTTAGAAAGCTTCCTAATACTCTAACTTCCCCTTTTTGTCCAATATATGCCCTCTCTTTTGCTTTGTCAGCTATGGTTGTCTCATTCTCCTTTAAGAATACTTCTCCATATTTGAGATATATCTATCTGGTGACTTCTTAACTGCCCCAAGAAACTCCAGCTATTACTGATCTGCTGCCATGGTGCTAGTCCCTTCCAGTCAACCTTGGCCAGCTTCTCTCTCATGCCTCTGTAATTTCCTTTACTCAACTGTAATACAGATACATCTGGCACTATCTTCTTCCTTTCAAACTTGAGGGTGAATTCTAACATATTATGATTGCTGCCTCCCAAAAATTCCCTTTTCTTAAGCTTCCTAATCAAATCTGGTTCATTGCACACCACCCAATCCAGAATAGTCTTTCCTATAGTGAGCTCAATCTCAGTCCTATCACAGCAGATCTGGAAATCTGTAATAGAGTAATGCTAGGTTACTGTAATATGTCATCTGTCAGTCTCTATTTCCTGAGGAGACTGAGGTCCTTTAACATCTGTCAGACAATGCTGAGGATGTTCTACGAGTCTGTGGTGGCCAGTGTGATCATGTGATCATGTTTGCTGTTGTGTGCTGGGGCAGCAGGCTGAGGGTAGCAGACACCAACAGAATCAACAAACTCATTTGTAAGGCCAGTGATGCTGTGGGGATGGAACTGGACTCTCTGACGGTGGTGTCTGAAAAGAGGATGCTGTCGAAGTTGCATGCCATCTTGGACAATGTCTCCCATCCACTACATAATGGACTGGTTGGGCACAGGAGTACATTCAGCCAGAGACTCATTCCACCGAGATGCAACACAGAGTGTCATAGGAAGTCATTCCTGCCTGTGACCATCAAACTTTACAACTCCTCCCTTGGAGGGCCAGACACCCTGAGCCAATAGGCTGGTCCTGGAGTTATTTCTTGGCATAACTTACATATTTAATTATTTATGGTTTTATCACTATTTAATTATTTAAGGTGCAACTGTAACGAAAACCAATTTCCCTCGGGATCAATAAAGTATGACTATGACTATGACTATCAGCTTAATTCAGAAAATAATCAAATATTTTTATCATTATACCAATTGATATCAAGCAGTGACATACTTTGCATTGCTTGTAGCTCATATGTATATACTGAAAGAACAAATACTATCAAAATAATAACGGAGTGGGATGGATAAATGTGAAGTTATCCACTTTGGTGGCAAAAATAGGAAAACAGATTATTATCTGAATGGTGGCCGATTAGGAAAAGGGGAGGTGCAACGAGACCTGGGTGTCATTATACACCAGTCGTTGAAAGTGGGCATGCAGGTACAGCAGGCGGTGAAAAAGGCGAATGGTATGCTGGCATTTATAGCGAGAGGATTTGAGTACAGGAGCAGGGAGGTACTACTGCAGTTGTACAAGGCCTTGGTGAGACCACACCTGGAGTATTGTGTGCAGTTTTGGTCCCCTAATCTGAGGAAAGACATCCTTGCCATAGAGGGAGTACAGAGAAGGTTCACCAGATTGATTCCTGGGATGGCAGGACTTTCATATGAAGAAAGACTGGATGAACTGGGCTTGTACACGTTGGAATTTAGAAGATTGAGGGGGGATCTGATTGAAACGTATAAGATCCTAAAGGGATTAGACAGGCTAGATGCAGGAAGATTGTTCCCGATGTTGGGGAAGTCCAGAACGAGGGGTCACAGTTTGAGGATAGAGGGGAAGCCTTTTAGGACTGAGATTAGGAAGAACTTCTTCACACAGAGAGTGGTGAATCTGTGGAATTCTCTGCCACAGGAAACAGTTGAGGCCAGTTCATTGGCTATATTTAAGAGGGAGTTAGATATGGCCCTTGTGGCTACGGGGGTCAGGGGGTATGGAGGGAAGGCTGGGGCGGTGTTCTGAGTTGGATGATCAGCCATGATCATAATAAATGGCGGTGCAGGCTCGAAGGGCCGAATGGCCTACTCCTGCACCTATTTTCTATGTTTCTATGTTTCTAAAACATATGTATTCATTGGACAAAGTAAGTAAGGACTTCAACACTGATAATCATTTTCATTAGCAATATTATTAAGTCCTGCATGATAAATTCAGCCTAAAAGAAAGTTAATTGAAGTTCCTTATTATGTATTCACAAGTAACTTATTAAAATTGATTGTTTGTACTTTCACCAATGTCATTGGATTCAATTTTATTTGAATGTTTTGTTGGCAATTAATTGTGAAGTTGGTTGCCTGCTGTAAAAAAAACCTGATAACAATTTAGGTTTAAAGTCAGATATTGTTCAAGGTCTTAAAAGCAAAGCCGTTAAATCAAAGGAGTAGGGGCCATCAATTCCTTTTATTAATGGAATATTTTAAAGAACTGAGTAAACCATAAGGGTCAACATCATAGCCAATGTAAACCCAAAGTCTGGGAGTAACACAATAAATTGTAATATTTTGATTTTGATCCAACAGTTGCTGGAAGTGAAATTGAAAGGTTTTTGGCATTTTAATAATTTTTTTCACTCCATAAACCTTCTTGTTTATTATGATGGAGGTTAGTTCTGGTGGCACTTCATTTAAAAAAATATGAAAAGAAATGTAATTTTACTTTTATCATGTAGCTTCCATAAATGAACCAATAAATATGTTGTGTAGCACTTGGGTCATTTGAAGTCACTGTAGTGGTGTATGTTCAGTTATCGCATGTACAATATCCATTCACGTAAAAATCTTAAAACATAAAACAGTATAGCACAGTGCAGATCTTCAACCCATGATGTTTTCCTGCCCCATATGCCACTTCTCAGCCCAGCTCTGCATCCTGTTAATGTTCCGTTGTAACATACAACAACCTCCTACAATGCCTCCAATCTTCGTGTCATCTGCAAACTTATTACCTACAGTTCCACTTTCCAATCCAAGTTATTTATAAAAATCATCAAGAGCAGGGGTCCTAGAATAGATCCCTGTGGACCACCGCTGGTCACCGATCTCCAGGCCGAATATGCTCTATCTACTACCATCTTCTGTCTTCACTAAGCAAGTATCTATACTGTATACTGTATGTGTGTATATATATACACACACTGCATGTTTCTACATTAGAAACATTCATTCTGCTCAGCTAATGAAAATAGCCTTCAGAACAGGATTTCTGTAAATTATGTAGCCTATTTAGGTGAAAAATACAACTTGAAGCTATGTTTGGAAAGAAACTAATGTAGTTGAAGATAATTATTAATAACCATCATTCTTGTATTGTTACAGCTGATTTATCAGTTCACAATATAGTTAAGGATAATTTACTAGAGCTAAATTCCATCATAGATAAGATGTGATCTGAATAATTTGCTGACCAGAGCTAAGTGGCATATTACTCCTTCTAAGGTTTCTACTGTAGTATCTGGTTTTGTATGTTTAGAATAGCCATGATCACAGCCTGTTCATGAATTAGTTGCTGGACTAAACCAATACAACTGTAATGTTACTGCGTACAGAAAACCACCTAGTATCTGCCCACTTAAAGTATTGCTCCTTAGTAGGGATCACTGGTAGACAACAATTCTTCAAATATTATCAGTTACTAAAATAATTGTATTTTAGAATGTTTATGTTATGCTGATGTTTGATACAATGTACTCTTTCTTACAAAAAAGAAAATTATTAACTTTACCTTATTATTTCACACATCTGAAGAAACAGTTGCCATGCCAAGAACACAAATTATTCATCATTTTACAATACAGGAAGGAATCATTTTTCAAAATCACTTTGTTTCGGAATTCCATTTTTTTCTGTCAATGAAGGTACCCCCAATATTAAAAGCTCACCAAAACTGTGAAACATTTGTGGTTAAGTATGGGCGACAAATTCTTGTTTCACACTGACAAACAGACCATTTCTGTTCTGCTTCATTTTATTTGTCGACAGTCACTGACAAACCATTTATATAATAAAAAAATCATTTAAAACGTTTGTCAGGGGTTTTCTTCTCTAGACATTCAGATAATGGGACCTAGTAAATGACTTGGTTTTGTTTTTACTATGGTCTGGGTCACATCCACCACTTTTAAATTCGAAGTGATTTTATTCTTCTGACATAAAATGTAGCCTGAAAAGATTCTTTACTTCCCTAAAAGTCCATAGCGCCCTGGTCCCCAAAGGGACACCAGCAACATGTACAGATTTCTTTATGCTAGAAAACAGATGTTGCTTTTGACAGACATGGCAGCTGTACTCAGTGAATTAAATGCAGACGCTGGGTTTCATTTATCACAATTAGAAAGAGCATGTCAAGAGCTGAGTTCCATATTTTCTTGAATTCCATAAACGTGTGATATGAATCTCGCTGAAACTAAAGTGCCAAAGTTCTTTGGATGTATTGCTGAAAGCTGCCTTACTATGTGCTTTGTTTGAATGATAATAATGGCCCTTTGATCTATTAGAACCCTGGAGATGTTTAAGGGATTGGCCAGCTGCTGCTGTGGAACAAACAGAAACACTGTATGCTTTTAGATTACACTCTGATAAAATGTGTCTCGTATTAATCAGTTGATGATTTAACTTTCCAACATTGATTTCAGAGCAGACATAACTTAGATTTAGCCACTTTAACATTGCACATGTTGAGACACTGATATCTTTTTGGGTCAAAGGGTTAGCTTACCTATTTAACAAAATTAAAAATGTCATAAACCCTTCCGACAGCCATTAGTGAAGCGCCATCACAAATTATAATGGACTTCAACTATCGTATTATTTCAAACTTAGTTTTTTATTTTTTCCAGATAATGTTTCTCCTAATATGCTAGTTTAGCAAGTTTCATTTTGAGTGTCTTTTTTCCAATACTTATTTATTTTCCTACCTCTTGTCTCTCAAAGGCATTGGGAACAAGAAAAAAATATCTGCAAACTTTTGTCTAGTCTAAGACTTGCGCATGAATATTTTTTTTAGTTTTTATTCATTTTCTTATTCCCTGTGGTTAGCACGAAGGTTCTCACCTACCACATTTCCTAATTACTTTACCTGAAGTCCGAAACTTCCACTCACACACAAATCACATTGCTTTTCATCACTGAGCACTGGTAGTTTGACATGATGAAGCATAATGATGGACTGATTATGTTACCTATAAATCCCTGTTTGTAATCTGACTTCCAACATGGGTGATTTTAGGTTGATGTCCAGAAAAGGTATTTTGTATCTTAATAGTGGTGATATATTACTTAGTTCTGGACCTCATTATAGCTTTCGCACAAACAGGGATGAAAGAGGTGACATTCAGAGATGAGGTGAATGTATTTGCTTTTAACTTCAAGGCAAATCATAATCGAGTTACCACAAAGGAGTCTGCATAAAACTGCAGTCACTGTGAATAATAAGGAAATTTTTCATCTGGTGGTATAAGTACACAGGACAAACATAGAAACATATAGCACAGTGACAGGCCCTTCAGCCCTTCGTATTTATGCTGAGTACGATGCCAAATTAAACTAATCCCTTCTGCCTCACATGATTCCTATCTCTCCATTCCCTGGATATTCACATACCTACCTAAAAGCCTCTTGATTGTCATTATTGTATTTGCTGCACTATCACCTCTGGCTTTAATTTCCAGGCATCTATTGATTTCCGTGTAAAAAAAAACTTGAGCTGTACATCCCCTTTAAATTTTCTCCCTTTCACCTTAAAGCAATGCCCCTATTGTTGACTATATTTACCCTGGGGAACAGATTCTGACAGTCTACCTTATCTATGCATCACATAACTTCATAAATTTCCGTCAGGTCTCTCCTCAATTTCCAAGAAAGCTATCAAAGTTTATCTGACCTCTCCTTGTAGCCAATGCCCTCTAATCCAGGTAGCATCCTGCTAAATCTCTTCTACACCCTTGTCGTTTTCTCTAGAATGGGGCGACCAGAATTGCAAACAATGCTCTAAGTGTGGCCTACTCAAAGTTTTATACATCAGTCCATTAGATATAGGAACAGAATTAGGCCACTTGGCTCATTGAGTCTGTTCTGGCATTCTATCATGGCAGAATTATTGTCAAACCAATTCTTCTGCCTTCTCTCTGTAATCTTTAATACCCTAACTAATCAAAAACTAATCAACTCCTGCTTTAAACATACTCATGAACTTGGCCTCCACAGCCGATGGTGATAATTCAGCAGATTTACCACCTACTGGAGAAAGAAATTTCTCCTCAGCTCTGTTCTAAATGGACATCTATTCTAGGTCTGTGCCTTCTGGTTATAGACTCATCCACTACAGGAAACATTCTCTCCCCATCCACTCTAACTAGACCTTTCAATATTCAAGAGGTTTCAATGCGAATCCCCCCTCATTGGAGTTTCTAAACTCCAGTGAATATGGCCCAAAACCATCAAACACTCCTCATACATTAACCCTTTCATTCACAAGGTCACAAGACAAAGGAGCAGAAGTAGGCCATTCGGCCCATCGAGTCTGCTCTGCCACTCCACCATGAGCTAAACTATTCTCCCATCTAATTCCAGTTTCCGATTTTCTCCCCATATCCCTTGATACCCTGACTAATTAGATACCTATCAATTTCCTCCTTAAACACCCTCAATGATCGGGCCTCCACAGCTGTATGTGGCAACGAACTCCATAAATCCATGACCCTCTGTCTAAAAAATATTTTCCTCATATCTGTTTTAAATGGGTACCCTCTAATTCTAAGACTGTGGCCTCATGTCCTAGACACCCCCCCCAAGGGAAACAGCCTTTCCACATCTACTCTGTCCAGCCCTTTCAACATTTGAAATGTTTCTATGAGATCCCCTCTCATTCTTGTATACTCCAATGAATACAGTCCAAGAGCTGACAAACACTCCTCGTATGTTAGCCCCTGCATTCCAGGAATCATCCTCGTAAATCTTCTCTGAACTTCCTCCATAATCAGAACATCCTTCTAAGATAGGGGGCCCAAAACTGCACACAGTATTCCTGGAATCATTCTTGTGAACATCCTCTAGACCCTCTCCAACGCCAGCACATAGAGTATTTTCTTAGATAAGAGGCCCAAAACTGCTCCCAATACTCCAAGTGCAATCTGACCAATGCGTCAGCAACATATCCTTTCCTTTATACTTTAATACTTCATACTTTATACTTTATTGTTGCCAAAAATTGATACTAGAACGTACAATCATCACAGCGATATTTGATCCTGCGCTTCCTGCTCCCTGGATTACAAATCGATAGTAAATATTAAAAATTTAAATTACAAATCATAAGTGGAAAATAGAAAAAGGGAAAGTAAGGTAGTGCAAACAAAATGAGAGGCAGGTCCGGATATTTGGAGGGTACGGCCCAGATCCCGGTCAGGATCCGTTCAGCAGTCTTATCACAGTTGGAAAGAAGCTGTTCCCAAATCTGGCCGTACGAGTAGTCAAGTTCCTGAGCCTTCTCCCGGAGGGAAGAGGGACAAAAAGTGCGTTGGCTGGGTGGGTCGTGTCCTTGATTATCCTGGCGGCACTGCTCCGACAGCGTGCGGTGTAAAGTGAGTCCAAGGACAGAAGATTGGTTTGTGTGATGTGCTGTGCCGTGTTCACAATCTTCTGCAGCTTCTTTCAGTCTTGGACAGAACAACTTCCATACCAGGTTGTGATGCACGCTAGAAGAATGTTTTCTATGGTGCATCTATAAAAATTAGTGAGGGTTTTGGGGAACAGGCCAAATTTCTTTAGTTTTCTCCGGAAGTAAAGGCGTTGGTGGGCCTTCTTGACAGTGAACTCTGCTTGGTTGGACCAAGTCAGGTCATTTGTGATATTGACCCTGAGGAACTTAAAGCTTTTGACCTGTTCCACTTGCGCACCAATGACGTAAATTGGGTCGTGTGGTCCACTACTCCGTCTGAAGTCAACAACCAATTCCTTCATCTTGCTGACATTGAGGGTTAGGTTATTGTCTTTGCACCATGCCACCAGGTTCTTCATTTCCTCTCTTATTTTCTAGTTCTCTCAAAATGAATGCTAACATTGCATTTTCCTTCCTTATCACCAAATCAACCTGCAAGTTAATCTTTAGGGAATCCTGCACAAGGACTTCCAAGTCACTTTGCACCTTTGAGTTTTGAATTTTTTCTCCATTGAGAAAATAGTCTGCACCTTTATTCCTTCTACCAGTGTGTCTGACCTTACACCTCCCTACCCTATATTCCATCTGCCACGTCTTTGCCTATTCTCCCCGTCTGTCTAAGTATTGCAGATTCCTGCTTCCTCAACACTACCTCCCTCTCCACCTATCTGTGTATCCTCTGCAAACTTGGCTACAAATCTATCAATTCTGTCATGCAAATCATTGATAGATAATGAGAAAAGTAATGATCCCAATACCGACCCCTGTAGATCTTCACAAGTCACTGGCATCCAAACAAAATAGTTCCCCTTTATTTCGTCTCTTTGCCTCCTGCCAGTTGGCCAGTCTTCCATCCCATGCTAGTATCTTTCCTGTAATACCATAATCTTTTATCTTGCAAATCAGCCTAATTTTCAGCATCTTGTCAAAGGCCTTCTGAAAATCTACCGAAATTAAACTAACTGGCCAATGATTTTCTTTCTTCTGTATCTCCCTCTCTTCATAAGGAGTAGAGTGACATTTGCAATTTTCCGGTTCTCTGGGATCATTCCAGAATCTAGTGATTCTTGAAATATCATTACTAATGCCTCCACGATCTCTTCAGCTACCTTCTTCAGAATCCATGGGGTGTAGTATGTCTTGTTCAGCTGACTTTTCTACCTTCATACCTTTCAGCTTCCCAAGCACCTTCTCCTTAGTAATAGTAATGACACTCACTTCTGCCCCCAACACTCTTGAATTTCTAGCATACTTCTATTTCCTTCCATAGTGAAGACTGACACAAAGAACTGCAACACACACAAAATGCTGGTGAACGCAACAGACCAGGCAGCATCTATAGGAAGAGGTACAGTCGACGTTTCGGGCCGAGACCCTTTGTCAGGGCTAACTGAAAGAAGAGATAGTAAGAGATTTGAAAGTGGGAGGGGGATGGAGAGATCCAAAATGATAGGATGAGACAGGAGGGGGAGGGATGGAGCCAAGAGCTGGGAAGTTGATTGGCAAAAGGGATGCCAGGCTGGAGAAGGGAGAGGATCATAGGACAGGAGGCCTAGGGAGAAAGAAAGGGGGAGGGGGTGAGCCCAGAGGATGGGCAAGGAGTATAGAGAGAGGGACAGAGAGAGAAAAAAGAGAGACAGAGAGAGAGAGAGAGAGAGAGAGAGAGAGAAAAAATAAATAAATAACGGATGGGGTACGAGGGGGAGGTGGGGCATTAGCGGAAGTTAGAGAAGTCAATGTCCATGCCATCAGTTTGGAGGCTACCAGATGGAATATAAGGTGTTGTTCTTCCAACCTGAGTGTGGCTTCATCTTGACAGTAGAGGAGGCCATGGGTGGACATATCAGAATGGGAATGGGACGTGGAATTAAAATGTGTGGCCACTGGGAGATCCTGCTTTCTCTGGCAGACAGAGCGTAGGTGTTCAGTGATACGGTCTCCCAGTCTGCGTCGGGTCTCGCCTATATATAGAAGGCCACACCGGAAGCACTGGACACAGTATACTTTGTATTCCATCTGGGTAGCCTCCAACCTGATGGGATGAACATTGACTTCTCTAATTTCCATTTATGCCCCTCCTCCCCTTGGTACCCCATCCCTTATTTATTTATTTATTTATTTGTCTATTTATTTATTTCTCCTCTCCCTCTTCCCCCCCTCTCTTTTTTTCTCCCGCAGTCCCTCTCACTATATTTTCCTCTGATGCTTCCCTCCCCGTTTCTTTCTCCCTAGGCCTCCCGTCCCATGATCCTCTCCCTTCTCCAGCCTAGCATACCTTTTGCCAATCAACTTTCCAGCTCTTAGATCCATCCCTCCCCCTCTTGTCTCATCCTATCTTTTTGGATCTCCCCCTCCCACTTTCATCTCTCTTACTATTTCTTCCTTCAGTTAGTCCTGACGAAGGGTCTCGACCCGAAACGTCGACTGTACCTCTTCCTATAGATGTTGCCTGGCCTGCTGCGTTCACCAGCATTTTGTGTGTGTTGCTTGAATTTCCAGCATCTGCAGATTTCCTCGTGTTTGCGCAAAGAACTGCAACATGACTTGATGATTCTTGCACTAAATGCCCCTAGCAACAAAGACAAGCATGTCATATGCCTTCTTTACTACTCCATTTACTTGTCTGGCTATCTTCAGAGATGTATGGACATGGGCTCCAAGGTACCTCAGTACATCAGTGCTTTTAATGGTCCTATAAAAGTAAACTATATACTTTACTCTTACATTTGACCTCCGAGTGCAACACCTTACGCTTGTTGAATTAAGCTCCATTCATCCATTTCTCCATTGTCATTGGCCTATATCTTGTTGTGTCCTTTGACAAATGTCCTCACTGTCTGAAACTCCAGTAGTTTTTTTACGTCATCTGTTAACTTATCAACCAACTCACTTACATTCACATCCAAGTCATATATATATATATCTTGATCATACTCAGAAAAAGTGAAAGAGATTTCTAGACTGTGACCTGCAAGCTTAGAACCTGAGGCTGGAAGGCTAAGTGAGGCTGAGTAATTCATTCTCAACAAGCATGTCCGATATCAGATCAATGGTTCCTTTCAGTGTTGTGGACTTTCTGTAGTCCTAAAAGGATAATTTGAGCTATAGATTTATAGTAACAACATTGGTAGATGGAAATGCCAGCTATTCTATACTACAATGCAACAGTAAACTTTGTGTGGGAGCTGATTGCTCACTGACTGATCCCCTCAGCTTTCTTCCTTTTCCTGATAATTTGAACCAGAGAGTTCAGAGCAGGAAAAAAGACCTCAAGCAAAAATTTAAACAAATGCCTCAAAAGTACTGCCAATCAAAATATAGGCAAACAATACCTGCAAAGATTTGATGTAAAATAGTTTCCCCAAAGACAAATCATGCCTATAGTTGAAATCTATTGTATCTAAGCATTCTGAGTCAATATCTGTGATGAAACTTGGGTCTAGAAATGTTATTGCATAGCCCAGTGTTTATGCTGGTTACGTTTATAATTAAAGAGAAATCACGAATGAAAATTATGGACTTGTTGCCGGTTCAAGGACTCTGGGTCTTCCATACGTCTGATGTATTGACACAGAAAGGTAACAAGATATGTACAGTGGCAAAATGCACAACTACGTGACACTTCCATTATTTTTGTTACATACATAAAAAACACACTATTATAGTGTACTGAAGGCCCTTGCAATCTCATTGAAACTGGATCTGTCCATTGATTAAACCTCAGCCCATCCCAACCCCACCCTTAGCCCCCTCTACCTTGGATCATACCTTTACATCTTCCTATTCACCTGATTAATAAACTGGATGTCACCACTCAACTTCTACCCTGGGTGTTTCCACCCTCAACCTATTTCCGATCACTGGTGTATATTGGCCTATCATTACACGATTCTAAGCCTAACTCTTTCTCCTCTTCAGTTGTTACCTCAATCCTCCACTTCTATCACACTTTAATCTCAAGCCTATTCTTGAATGTCTGCCATTGATTGCACTATTTTCCAGTCTTACTGATATCCTGACCCTCCTGTCACCCAGAACAATTTTTCTGTAACCTGCAACTCATTTGCTCTCCTTTGTGCAAGTTTAGTCTACAATGCACAATATGCTGGCCTCTTGCATGATAGAAGTTTACAACATCAGCCCCTTAACTACATTTTCACTCACCCAACGCATAGCTCTGATTAACATTTCTGGCACTGGATGAATTTTTAAATTGTAGCTTTTCTCCTGTATAGAAAATAACCAATTGTGCAAGACATCAAAAATAACGATGCCATATAAATACAATATTATCACTGCTACATCATTTGACTGAATTAATATATATTCAGCAACCTAAACTTAAGATTTTGCTGAACAAAGTCCCAACTAGTGCCGCAGAAATCATATATTCAGAATCAGAATCAGGTTCATTACCACTTACATGCCATGAAATTTATTATTTTGTGGCAGCGGTACAGTGTAAAACATAAAGAAATTACTCAAAGTTCAAAGTCAGTTTATTATCTAAGTATGTATAGGTCACCATATACAACCCTGAGATAAGTTTGCTTGTCAGCAATCACAATAAGTCCAAGAAACACAATAGAATCAGTGAAAGACCACACCCAACCAGACCCAAAAACAACCAATGTGCAAAGGACAACAAATAAATAACTAAATAAATAAATAATAAATATTGAGAACATGAGATGAAGAGTTCTTGAGTCCATACAGTAGGCTGTAGGAACAGTTCAGTGAAGTTTAGTGAAGTTATCTTCTCTGTAAGTAGAGCGGTTGGCACTTAATCATTAGATATTCCTTGTCGGGGGAACAAGAGTGCAACAAGACTATCTCAGAAAGGATGTGTTGTCATTAGAGAGAGTCCAAAAGGGTTTCACAAGGATGATTCCAGGAAAGAAGGGGTTAACATATGAGGAGTGTTTGTCAGCTTTGGGCCTGTACTCACTGGAATTTAGAATAATGCGTGGGGATCTCATTGAAACTGACCAAATGTTGAAAGACTAGATAGAGTGGATGTGGAGAGGATGTTTCCTATGATGGGGGTATCCAGAACTAGAGTGCACAGCCTCAAGCTTGAGGGGCAACCCTTTAGAACAGAGGTAAGAAGGAATTACTTTAGCCAGAAAGTAGTAAATCTGTGGAATGCTCTGTCACAGACTCTGGTGAAGACCAAGTCCGTGTGTATATTTAAGGTGGAAATTGATTGTTTTCTGATCAGTCAGGGCATCAAAGGATGTGGCGAGAAGGCAGTTGAGTGGAATCCGGGATCATCCATGATGGAGTGGCAGAGCAGACTCGATGGGCTGAATGTTCTAATTCTGCTCCTATGTCTTATGGTCTTACGGTCTAAGACCAAGACTGCTGTGTCCAAGCACCGCAGATAGTTTATCATGAAACACAGGCCTTCTCTGAAGCAGCAGTTATAATAAAAAGTGCAAAAAATAATAGTGAGGTAGCATTCGTGATTTTATGGACTGTTCAGAAAACTGATGAGGAAGGGGAAGAAACTGTATGGAAAATATTAAGTGTCTGTATTCAAGCTTCTGTACCCCCTCCTTGATGGTAGTAATTGGAAGGAAGCATGTCGCAGATAGTGGCGGTCCTTAAAGAGAGTTGCCATTTTCTTTAGGCAATGTCTTTTAAAGGTGTCCTCGATGATAGGGAGGGTTGTGCCCATGATGGAGCTGAGTCGTAACCGTCTGAAGCCTCTTGCGATCATTGGAACTTCCATACCAAGCAGTGACGCAACTAATCAAAAAACTGTCTGTAGTAAATCTGTAACATTTTGCGAGCATCTTTGGTGACAAACCAACTCCATGCAAACTCCTGAAGTCACTGTTGTGCTTTCTTCATGATTGCTTCAACATTTTGGGCCCAGGATAGACCCTCTGAAATGTTGGTGCCCAGGAAGTTGAAGCTGCTCACCTTTTCAACTGCTGATCCCTTAATGAGGACTGGTATGCGTTGGTTGGACTTCCTCTTTCTGAAATTCACAACCAATTCCTTGGTCATACTGTTGCTGAGTGCAAGGTTGGTGTTGCATCACCACTCAGCCAGCTGATCTAGTTCACATCCGAGAATGGATAGTGCATCATTTGAATGACTTTGATTAGAATACTGTCCAAATAAAGAGTGCAAATGCTTTCTCTCTTGGCTAACTAGAGAGGATTTAAAGTTCTGGTCAGTCACTACAGTCCAACAGCATTAAAAATAAACTCTTTGAATTTACCATTCAAATGAGGGAATTATTCAATGAATGACTTATTCACAGCCCAGTACTCTGAGGAAATGTGGTTTGTTTAATTAAATTTCACAACACAGGTGGTTTTAAACTCCTTTATTCCATTTCATCTGGTTAAGTTGTACTCTGGTTGATCCCAAGTACCGCAATTAACAGAAAAAAAGTTACAATCAAGTACTGAGAACAACATGTTCCTCCTGGAGTGAACTGGAAATCAAATATTAAGCAAAAGAGAGCAGCTCACCATCTATATCATAGCAAAGAAATGGATGACTAGAAATCAGGTTAATCATATTTTCTTATTTGCTAATTGTGCAAAACATCAAATTAATCAAGTGTGCATGGTCCTGGAGATTCATTTTAAGTGAAATGAGTGGGAAATTGAGCTAACTGCTTATGGGTTTTGATAGTACCATACGTGATGTTTCTCCAGTGTCAGAGGTGTGCATAATGCCATCACTGTTGTGCTGTTCTCACTTCCTCTGTTACTGACATAAAACTGTAGCTCGAAGCTTTTTCTGCCAAGTGCCATGGAATTATAGGTACATCTAGGAGTACAGAGTCCACTTTGCTGTTCTACTGCTATTTAAAGGAACACTTTGCGGACATAGATATCGGTTAGACAGCTTAGGAACCCCCTGCAAGCTGCTCAAATGTTTTCCACAGTCTATAAAGTGAACTAAAGCTAACAGGAATTGTTTTCTCCAGCATTTAACTGCCGACATACTCAGCCAATGATTAACTCGCAGAGCTGCCTCCTCACAGTGGGTCTTGCCTGTAAGGAGTTTGCATGTTCTTCCTGTGACAAATTTCTCAGTTTGCATCAGTCATCCATCTGCGATATTGTCTGTGTGTTTGTTTTCCCTCTCCAGCAGTGGAGAACATGGCTTCTTGCTTTGCTTTACACATTTCAACATTCTTTTGACTATATGTTTCTGTTTACGTTCTCACCTTCTGTCACATTTCCACTCATTAACAAAGTAACCTCCTTTACACCTTATTCAAAGTCAAGGTCATGCATAACAAGTACATGTATGGACAGATGCAATGAAAAATTTAACTTCCAACGATACCAAGGCACATAGCATCTGATACATAATATTCACAAGATGAACATAAATTAACAATGTAAATTATACAACATTAAACAAGAAACAACACAATTAGAACAAAAGAGAGATTGTACTGCAAAGTGATCAAATTGCCAATGGTGTTGCTATACCGAGATAATGATTAGGATTCTATTGGTTCATTCAGGCACCAAAACATTGAAGGAAAGTTAATCAGGGTTTTGCCCTATCAGAGGCAGCCACTTCCCAACCCTCCCTGCAACTTTGTAAGTTTCTCTTTTCTCCTTCCCAGTTTCGATGAAGCACCTTCAACCTGAAATGTTAATCTTTTCACAGCTTTGGCCTGTTGAACACCTTCTATTTGGATTTTAGATTTCTAGTATCAGCAGTTTTTTTAAAAAAAAATTGTTTAGTCTTTGGTTCATCAGTTGAACCTCCAGACCCAAGTAATAAGCTGTAAGTGGCCGGTGTCTGGTCTCTACTGTCTACATTCTCCTGCTCAGAGTCAGCTCCTGGTGCAATCTGAGAAGGTCTCCACTCACAACGAAGAGAGCAGTGAATAGGGTGGAGAGGCTCTCTATGCTTTTTTTTGCCTGTGCAAAGTGGTTGTGGTGACTTCGTCAAAAAACACTGATCTGAAAATTAGACCTTCTTGGGACAATTCACATGCACTGAAAAAATAATTTAATTTCCTTGTCTGAAACATTGAATTATGTAATACCTCATGCAATACTTCTTTTGAGTGTTGTCCAGTAAAATGGGAATAGGTTGTTTTGAGATGCATATAATCTTGAGACCTTTCTTTACAACCTTATTTCAGTAAAGTTCCTTGAGCAGGTGCTATCCCAGGACTGAGAAGTTCAGCTCGGTCAGCTCTTTTTTTTTTAACCTCTTTTTCAATTTTCCCATCAAACTTCCTGACCTGGACTCTTCTGTTTCAATCAAGCATCAATTCTCTAATAGAATACCGGTCCCTCCAGAGTCTCAATCACAGTCATTGTCCCCAGCCTCTGATTGTGATTGAAACTCCAGTTCTAGCTCAGAGAATGTTCACTGGAATGAAATGTTAGCTTTATAAGGAAGAGCTGAGAAGGTTGGGCTCCGCTGATTCTGACCCCAACCTGACTTTAATGGATCCCCTCCCTTCAAACCCAACATCAGTACCAAACTGACCAGAAGTTTACCTCTGTATAGTTTTCAATAATGTGGAGTAGGGAAGTATCTCCAAGACACTACCCTTCTGAAGTTTACCTCCCATGTGCCAATTTCTAGGTTACCATGTTATACTTTAACAATGTTCAGATTCAACCAACTAGCATATTTTGAAGCGTGACTTTAACATGGCACTTATCAAGGAAATTACAGTCAATATCAGTTTCACATTATCCTCAATTACTTTCTCCAACCTGATACCTTTCAAAACAGTAAGTTTCTCATTCCTCCAATTCTTCTCATTTTTTTTTTCCAACCACTTCTTTCACTATCTGTAATCTTCCAGCATTTTTATGGTTGAAAATGGATAAATTGTCATTTCTAATCTAGACGTAGTTAAAAGCTGAAAATATAGAAATACACAGCTGAGCAGATATCAATCAGCTGACAAAAGCTGACTGAGCAATTAAGTATTTTCAGAATTTTGCTTTTCTTGTTTTCATATTTTCAAACATCTGCAATATTTAGCCAATGGAAGTGTATTTGGGCAACTATTTTCAGAACTGTTCCTATTTTTAATGAAAATCCATTAAGTTAGGCTTCATAACAGGGCACACTATGTATTTGTCAACAATGGGAAGTTGGAAGCTAGAAGCTTTTCTTTTCACTGTTTGGAGATATGATAACCGATGTTCCCACATTATTTCCTATACTGGCAGGAACTAACAATCAGAGCTTGGTCTGAGGATTAACGAAGTTAGATTCAATATGTCATAGATAACTGTGGAAAAATAAATGTTGAAAACATAAGAAACATAGAAAAACTGTGATGGAAAATCATGAATAGCTTTTCATGTGAAAATCATTTCACCTCAGTAACAGCTTCCTTCTTGCCCTGATTAGATTTGTTAATGATCTTCATGGTTTTCTGTTTACATTAGGCAAAACAATCTTTCCTGCCAGTAATTTGCTGGTAATGCAACTTTTAATCAGCCTCAGAAGGCCTTATTAATGGAATGCCAAATCTTCAACGAGGTTGATTTATAAAAGAGCAAGAAAGTTCTCATTACATAATAGTGTCTGTGCGGAGGTGGAGGGTGATTTTATTTTATTATACACAAAAAAATTGTGTCTAAAAATGAGCTCTCAAAGTGAAGTTAGAGAAGAAATATTTAAATATCAGATCCAATTATTGTTACATCCATCTCTGAAATACAAACCATATACTGCATCTATTGGTGAGTTGTTCATGACTTATGAGTTATCCAGTCAAGGGCATTTGTAAAAATATAGATCATGGTTGCCTTTGACTTTTCTCCCACAAAGATAATCAATAAGAATATCGAACAATTCTCTGTAACTGAGAACCATTGCCAAGCTCTTGTGTAAACAGAAGGTGCATTATGACTTCAATAGATTACTGTGTATATCCTTGGGAAAAAAACTAGCTGAAGAACAGATAATCAATTACAAACTGAGAAACAAGGTACTTAAGTGTGG
This sequence comes from Mobula birostris, assembly GCF_030028105.1. NCBI lineage: Eukaryota > Metazoa > Chordata > Chondrichthyes > Myliobatiformes > Myliobatidae > Mobula > Mobula birostris. The sequence continues at coordinate 46,313,005 of NC_092373.1, forward strand.
GAATCCAATGCCATGACATATCCCATTTTCATACCACAAAGAAAAATAATATGAAATGAAAATAAGAAAAAAATGCAGTTGACTTTGCCTCAGGTATCATCCATCATTCATAGCTGAGTAATCTAATAAGAAGGGCCTCACAGTGCTTATGCAGCACAATCTGTGGTTGAGGTCCTGGACCAGATTGCTTTCCACTCTCATCCTCCTCTAGCCCTGTGGAACTTTCTAAAGAAATCATGTTCATGTGTAACTGTTTCAACATGAGATTTTTGTTACTTCTTATCACTCACAACTTTTAATAATGCACTGAGATTTAGACAAATCACTAGTGGCAACTATCTCCAACATGGTTGGGACTCAGCTTGCAATTTTAAGGGAAGCATGGCCCAGAAAAATTAGACCATTTTCCAAATAATTTAGGAATCCTGCAGGCAGAAAGAGGTGATTAGTTGCTGCAGAGTTAAAGTTCATCCTAATGTTTCTACATTTATTTCTTATTAATTTAAAGGTGTTCTGAATTCCAATAATTTTACACAGAAATTGTGACGTCAAAGGAAAATGCTGTGTAAGTTTTCAATATTAAGACACTTCATGTTTAGTGGTCTCCACAATCCACTTCACATGACACTGAGAAGTTGGAACAATCAGGAATTTTCCCCTCTTCATTCATTTCAGTTGCTGTGAACAATTTTCATTGGCCCTGCTTCCTGTTTTATCATTACAAACATATTGCATTTTAAAGAACTTAAAAGTTAAGTTTGCTCATCTGTGGAGAAGAACACAGTCTAGATCAGCCAGGATCTTAATAATGGCAGAGTTGGTCTGTGAGACTGAGTGGCCTTCCATTTGTTCCCACTTCATTAAAACCTTTCTCAACATAGAGCCTGTTTTCACTGCATAACACAGAAAATCCTAAATGCATATTAGCTTTTCACTTATGAATTGTGAAAGCATTTTTCTGGAAATTCATGGGGGAATCAGAATTGTACAACCTTAATTTTACCTGAATATTGCTTCAACCTAAGATGGTCTCATAGATCAGTTCCTATGTTACAGAAGGCCATCATAATCTAGTTCTCCTGAATACTCCATATCCCACACATTCAATCTTCCAGAAACACATTGCCTTTTTCCCAAATCCCATGATGTTTTCCTGCTTTGCTCCTGTATATTTCTGCACTGCTTACATAAAGCTCAATCTTCTCACTGAGGTAATACTTTTTCCAATTCTTTCAGATTCTTCCTAAATGCTCCATGAATCTCGTGGCTATGTTGTTGCTTTCAAATGACCCCCACTTAATGCTCATTGCTTCCAGAATATTAAAAAAAAACATATTTACTCGGTGTTAAAAACTGCCTATCAACATTTACGCCAATCAGATATTCTTCAAAGTAATTCATCTATCAATCACCATTTGAATGTTCTTTGCATTAAAACAGATGGTATTTATAATGGCATCACTTTTTAAAATTATCTCCTTACCTTACTATGCATTGGCATCTCCTCTTCACTATTCCACCATTTCTAACACACCTTTCCCTATAATAGGAATTGAATATGAATAATACAGACTCCACCTCACTAATAGTCCCAGGCTCTTTGCTGTACCTTCCCGATGATAGAAAATACCTAGTCTTACCATCTTCTGCCAGTAATTCTAGACACCATCTATATACAATCTAGAACTTCTTCCAGCTTTTGTGAATTGGAAGATGCTTAATGTTTCTCATTCAGCTCCAAAATATTAAATTTCTAAATTATTTTGCATTTAAGACAAAGTGAGAGGTGTGGAAAATAACCATCTGGACATGATGAATGTGTGACTTAACAACCACTTAATATTATAACCAGTAGGTCTTCTGAAGTCAACCTGAGATTCTCCAGTTTAATGTGTTATATTTTGCAGACTGTGTTCATAGGCCAGAGGATTAAGGGTGATTTAATAATAGAAGTTGAGGTTTGCAATACTAGGGGCTACAGAGATTCAGTGTTATTTTTAGGTAGAGATTGGCTCATGAACAAATATTTATAATAACAAGGTGGTTAATTTAAACTCTTCACACAAAAATAACTGCAATGATGTTATTTGTAGATTTTCAGCTGAATAATACAACGACTGGTCATAAAACTGGCAAACACCCAATAGACTGGCACCACTTAAAGTCAGAGCCTGAATGAAACTGAGAAAAGTAAAGAATGTGCCAACTGCACAAACAGCTGCTATTGCAATGAGATGAAAGCTAGCTTTGCTCTCTGGCAGATGTGGAGATCCAGAACACTAGCACATTAGCACACACTGCTGATTAAAGCTCAGGTTTCATGTTAGTAAATTCCCATTGTTACTGAACATCAACTCCAATGACTTTCCTTGAGCAATAGCCTGGAACAAGAACCAAATAAATACAGAAAACATCCTGGAATTTTGATATATCTGTCACAAATTAAAATGAGAAAATAACAAAAAATATAACTGTCATCATTTTCTTAAATGCAGAACTCATACATTTGTAAGTATTGCTACCTTACGGACACTTACCTCTTTAATGACCTAAAATTACAAGGAAGGTAGGCTTTAAAGGTCCTAGCCAGGTTGAACAAACATCACGTCCCTCATATGTCTCTCACTTCTGTACCTACTCCTTAGCTATTGCTTGTCCTCACCTTCTGTTTCAGTTCACCCTCAATAATTTCCAATGTGGTAACAATACTGGGCACTTTTTCACCTCTCCCACATTCAAACAGACCAGACACTATGGAAGGTGCAACTTACATGTCTTCTTTTTTGTGCAACCTAGGAGGATGCAGATATACCCTTTTTCATCGGTCCTTCCCACTGACCAAAGCCTCACACACTCATGATGTGATGATTTTTTATATTGCTTTCTAATTGGTATACTCTATTCACCACTCAATTTAAGATCTCCTCAACAGGAGGAAACAAAAACACTGATTGGATGGCCATTTTGAGAAAAAGTCATCTTTTTAATCTCCAAGCTTACCTTTGGGTTCTAGAGGTCTGTCACTTTAATTTGTTGTCTCAAATACTTCTTTGTCCTTGTCTCTTACACTTTTCCAATTAGGCTTAAAATAAACTAAAAAGACTGTGGCTTATCTTTCAGTGAGTCAAACTACAGCCTCTGAGCTGAACACTGAGTTCCACAACAACATACACAAAGTATTGGAGCAACTCAACAGGTGAGGTAGCATCCATGGACATGAATAAACGGTTGACAGTTTGGGCCAAGACACCTCATCACGACTGGAAAGGAAGGGGGAAGAAGCAAAAATAGGAGGGTGAGGGGAAAGGAAGGAGTACAAGCTGGTAGATGATAGGTGAAGCCAGGTGAGGGGAGAGGGGAGATGAACTAAAAAGCTAAGAGGTGAGAGGTGGTAAAGGTAAAGGGCTGGAGAAGAAGCAATCTGATGGGAGTGGAGAATGAACCATGCGAAAAAGAGAAGGAGGAGAGGCATTGGGCGAGGTGACAGGCAGGTGAAGAGAAGAAGTAAGGGAGGGGGCAGAGTGTGGAGTTGAAGAAAAGCGGAAAGTTGAGGGGGAAAAATCACTAGAAATTGGAAAAATCAACGTTCATGTCATCAGGCTATCGAGATGGAATATAAGGTGTTCCTCCTCCAACCTGAGAGTGGCCTAATTGTGGCGGTAGAAGAGGCCATGGACAGACATTATCAGAATGGGAATGCGGATTAGAATTAAAATGGTTGGCCACTGGAAAATCCTGCTTTTTGTGGATGGAGTAAACGTGCTCAATAAAGCAGTCCCCCCAATCTATGTCAGATCTCACGAATGTAGAGGAGGCCACATTAGAAGTATCAGAAACAGTAGATCCACTCTTCTCTCCAATCAGATTCCTTCTTCCTCAGCCCTTTACCTTTTCTACCTCTCACATCCTAACTTCTTCCTTCATCCCACCTCCCCCACTCTCCTGGCTTCATTTTCAAGTTTGTACTCCTTCCCCTCTGAATCCCACCTTCTTGCTTCTCCCACCTGCCTGTCTAGTCCTGCTGAAGTATCTTGGTCTGAAATGTCAAATGTTTATTCATTTCCATAGATGCTGCCTGACCTGCTGGGTTCCTCCAGAATTTTGTGTGTGTGTTGCTGTGGATTTCCAGCATCTGCAGAGTCTCTTGTGTTTACTAAATTGCACAAATTGGTTTTCTTTGGTTAACTTAAGATTATGATTCAGTTTCTCCCATTTACATCTGCCCATGTTGACTGCTTGTTCCCTTATTTGGTACACAGCCACCCTATTTTTGCCTAACATCAACATCTCTTTCATCACCTCATTCTTGTTGATTTTCTTCAGACTTCCATATTGGTTTTCCTCTCGCCTCATCCTATCTTATCGGGGCAGCACAGTAGCATTGTGGCTAGTACAATGCTATTACAGCGCCCATGACTCGGGTTCAATTCCTGCCACTGTCTGTGAGGAATTTGCATGTTCCCCCGTGTCCACATGGGTTTCCTTTGTGTGCTCCAGTTTTCTCCCACATTCCAAGGATTTATGGGTTAGTAGGCTAATTGGTCACATGGGTGATTTGTTTTTGGAGGACTTTGCAGTTCACGTTATAATGTGTTTCTGGTTTGAGGTACTCCTTTTTTTATTGCTATTTTGTGTGATCTTGATTGTGACAGACAGACTCTGTGGCCTTCAGTCAAGGAGCAACACAGTGCTAAATTGAACTGAACTGAACTAAACTGTTTGAAGGAATTTGTGGTTTGCTGTTTAATATTCTGTGTGTTATTCGCCCGTTTTTAGCTGTTTGCATAATTTGTTCTTTTTTTTGGTGCATTTGGTTTTTGATGCTTTCTTTGAATGGGTTCCACGGTGTACCTTTGTTTCACGACTGTCGTAGGAAGATGAATCTCAGGGTTGTGTATGCATACATATTTTGATAATATATGTAGTTTGAATTTGAACTTTTAATTGGGTGGCACAGGTTCATTGGGCCTGAAGGGTCGGTCACCATGCTGTATCTCTAAATAAAAAGTTATAACCTGCTGTATTATTTCTAACTTCTCACATATCTTCAAGGAGCAGTGTCTCAAAAAGGTAGCATCCATCCCTACCACCCAGAACATGCCCTCTTCTCATTGTTACCATCAGGAAGGAGGTACAAAAGCCTAAAGGCACACTGAATGATTCAGGATATATATACTTACCAGTATTCACAATTTTTTTTCTATATTATCATGTATTGCACTGTAGTGCTGCCTCAAAGTTAACAAATTTCATGACATGTACCGATGATATTGAACCTGATTCCGATCTGATAAGAAGTCATCAACTTGAAGTTCTAACTCTCTGCATATGGTCGCTGACATGCTGCATTATTCTCAGTTTTTATTTTAAACTAAGTTCAGTTTTGACAGCCAATCATCAGAATCAGAGTTCTGCATTCCCATGAGCAATTTACAGGAAATTATGAAGTTCATATTGCAATTGGCTAAAATGTAATAGGCAGTGACTTTTACTAGGCTACATTTTCTCAGGCATTGAGGTGCGGTAAACTGCCACTGACCCTTACTGCGGTACAAAACCTGCCACTAATACTCACTATGGTACAATTGTTCTGGTACTGATTTTGAATGAACCAGAGTTATGTAGAAAATCACACAATAATTACAACACAAAGTGAGGCCATTTGGTCTGTCGAGCTTATACTATATTCAAGTAAGAGCAATCCAGATGCTTGAAGATTCTCACTGGCTCATGATAGCCTTGAAAATTCTCTCTTTTTGCATACTTACCCAACTCCACTTTTATCCAGTAATGTAGTCTGCCTGCAGTATGAAACCTAGCAATATGTTCCAGTCACTTGATGTTTAAAGACACTTTACTCATATCACTGAGTTCTTTCTGCATCACTTTCATTGTGTTTCATAGCTTCTGACCCCTCCAGCAAAGAGTTTCTCCTTTTCTACTCATCTTTACCTTTCATCTGTTTAAGTACCTCGACGCTCCTTTAGCTACTTCCTCTCAACTAGGTGTTTAGTCTATTCACATTGCTAACCCAGTTTGGTAAAATGCTTCAAATCCTTGTCAAATCATTCACATTCATCCTTACACATGGAGATGTGAACTAATCAGAACTCTTCAACTGTACCAAAATGGTGGTCGTGACCTTGTTGGCACTGGCACCAGCTCCCACTTACTTGAAGTTCCACAGGCAATGACTTTTTCCATATACACTTAACATGGAAGCTGTAATTATTCTGCCACCTATGTTCATAATGCTTAAATTATCCTGGCACCAATAATTGCTGAAGTTGTTGGCCTGGCAATGACTCTTTGAGGCTTTAAATGCTCTGGCATTAACTCTCACTGGCATGCATCCCTCTGGCTTTGATTTTTACTGAGTCAAGTCCATCTTTTTATTTAGCATAACAACACAATATGGGCAAGCTATCAACTTTGCAGAAGAAAGTCAGCTAAAATGACACATGAGAGATCCAAATTAAATCATAAGATGCAGATATAGTTTAAGAAGAAGAAAATCAGCTGTGCCCTTGAATGGGCTAATCTTTGAGGAGGTACGCAGCTAAAACTGTTCGCATTAAGCTCCTCTCTCATCACGACATGGGCATTGCATAAGTAATAATTATGTGATATGAAGAACAAGCAAACTGAATCCCAGCAGTCTTTTTAACAGATGTTTGTGTGAATGTGCTTGATTTTCTCTTTAACTTTATCTTCTTATCTTAAGATACAATCATCATAATGTTGTAATGTTGGCAATCAATCAATCAAGATGTTGAAAGCCAGGAAACTAGCATCAGAGTTGTCTAGACAGGTGGAAAGGAGTAACTAAATAGCTGTGATAAGACGAAATAATTTTGTATAAAAGTTCAAAGAAAAATTAATATCAAAGTACATATATGTCACCACACAAAACCCAGAGATTCACTTTCCGACAGGCGTTCACAGTAAATCTAAAAGAACACATACAAAAGTGACGGATGAAGAACCAATGTGCAAAAGACAGCAACTATGCACGCGCGCAAATAGAGGGATAGAAAGACAGATAGATAAATAAATAAATATAGATAGGCAAGCAGACAGACGGACAGACAAGCAAATAATAAGCATGGAGAACACAAGGTGTAGAGTCCTTAAGAGTGAGTCGATAGGTTGTGAAAACAGTTCAGTGATGGGGTAGTGAAGTTGAGTGAAGTTATACCCTCTGGTTTAAGAGTCTGATGTTTGAGGAGTAATAACTGTTTCTGAACCTGTTGGTGTGGGTCCTGAGGCTCCTGAACTTTCTTCCTGATGGCAGCAATGAGAAGGGAGCATTTCCTGGATGGTGGGATCTCTTTTGATGGATGCTGCTCTCCTGCAACAACGCTCCATGTAGATTTGCCTAATGGCGGTCAGGACTTTACCCATGGAGGACTGGGCTCTAACCACTACTTTTTTGGGATTTTCCACTCAAGGGCACGGTGTTTTCATACCAAGCCATGATGCAGCCAGCCAATATACTCTCCACCACATATTTATAGAGATTCATCAATATTCTAGATGACACGTCGAATCTTTGCAAACCTCCAAGAAAGAAGATGTGCTGCTGTGCTTTCTTCATAATGGCACTTACGTGCTGAACCCAGGGCAGATCATCTGAAATGATAACACTGAGGAATTTAAAGTTGCTGACTCTCTCCACCTCTGATCCTCAAATGAGGACTGGCTCAAGTACTTCTGGTTTCCTCCTCCTGAGATCAATAATCAGCTCCTTGGTCTTGGTTATATTGAGTAAGAGGTTGCTGTTGTGGCACCACTCAAACAGAGTTTCAATCTCCTTCCTATATGTTGATGTATCACCACCTTTGATTCAGCCAACAACAGTGCTGTCATCAGCAAATTTAAACATGGCATTGGAGCTGCGCTTAGCCTCACAGTCGTAAATATAGACTGTTATGTAACCGGCAACAATGAATATCAATCGAGTCAGGTTATATAAAAACAACCGAACATTTATTAAACACGGATAAAAAAAAAACAAACGAAAACCTTAACCGAAAGTTAACCGCTATGCAGCCGTTAACAAATCGTCACTCAGCACTGGTTCTTAAAGCGTTAAATGCGAAAACATTTCTTAAAGTGGTAAAGTCAGATACAGTTCTTAAAATGGTAAATTCGAAAGTCCAACAGATTTATACGTTCAATTGGGAAAGACTTCTCTGGAGAAAGATTTCTTCATAGACGTGACGTTCCTGCTGGTTCGGTCCAAAGGATCATGAGGAAGGAAATAAACGGCTTAAAACAACTGACCTGAATTTCTAGAGAACAAATCCTGCATGAACTACCTTGCTCTTTCAGCAGGAGTTATCGTCGATGCAGGTCGCTACTCATTCAACGAATCCTCAATAAGATCGGTCCTTTATTAAACTGCAAAACATTCCCAACTTCTCCTAATCCTTCATATCCTGTACTTCGATAAAGTCTTCACTCTCCAGTACTGCTGGAAAAAGGTACATCAACACATCTAGCAAAAATTGCCAGTCCAGCACTATTGTACCTTGCAACAGAACGTAACACTCCATTTTAAAAATGAAACTGCGTCATAAAATAAATACGCAACAGAAACGGAGACAGACTAACGTTCTAGCTGGAAAACTAAAAACTAACTGCGTCACCTGAGGTCTTCCCTTTATACCCGTGGTGAACATGTCCTCACGTGACCTCACGTCAGTGGGAAAATTACATCAGGTGTCCTCCAAAAGACCATTACATCATTCTCACAAAGGAAATCACAAGATCTCCTTGAGGTATGTAACAAGACTGAGTAGAGCTGCAGGGCTAAGCACACAGCCTTGTGGTGCACTTTTGATAATGACGATTGTGATGGAGATGCTTTTGTCTAAACTATGTCTGCAAGTGAGGAAATTGTGGATCCAAGTGCACAAGGAGGTATTGAGGCCAAGATCTCAAAGCTTATTGATTAGAATTGAGGGATATTAGTATTGAATACCAAGTTAAGTTGATGAAGAGCATCCTGATGTATGCATTGTTGCAGTTCAGATGTTGCAGGGTTGAGTGAGTGAAGAGCCAACGAAATAACATCTGCTGTGGACAAGTTGTGAGGACAGGCAAATGGGAATGGATCCAAGTCACTTTTCAAGCAGGAGTTGATATGTTTCATCACCAACCTCTCAAAGCACTTCTTCACAATGGAAGTAAATGCTACTGGATGATAGTCATTAAGGTAAGTTACCACATTCTTCTTAGGTACTGGTATAATTGAAACATCCTTGAAGTATGTGAGCCCAAGCAAGAAGTTAATGATGTCAGTGAACACTCCAGCCAGCTGCTCAGCACAGGTCTTTAGTACTCGGCCAGGTACCCGATCTGGGTGGCATGCTTTCCGTGAATTCACCCGACTGAAGGATGCTCTCATGGCAGTTTCAGAGACTGAAATCGCAGGGTCATTGTGGGCTGTGGAAATTCGTGAAGGTTCCTCCATGTTTCAATGGTCAAAGCGAGCATAAAAGGCTCTGAGCTCATCTGGGAGTGAAGCCTTGTTGCCACCTACAGTATGTCACTTGGTTTCATTTGTAAGCTGTGATAACATTCAAGACATGCCACAGCTGTGGAGCATTCTTCGATGATTCAAGTTTAATTCAGAGTCGCTACTTTGCATGTGAAATAACCTTCCAGCAATTGTACTTGAACCTCTTGCATCTTACTTGGTAGCCAGATATGAGTGCCACTGATCTGGCCAGCAGCAGCTTGTGGACCTTATGGTTCATCCAGGGCTCCCAGTTGGAGGAAATTCTGAATAATTTTGAGGGGACACACTCATCTAAAACTGTTTTATAATGTCCATGACAACCATGGTGTATTCATTCGTCTTTTGATGAGACCTTGAACACAGTGCAGTCCACTGATGCAGAGCAATGCTATAGCCAGTCCTCTGTCTCTAGCAACCATCACTTTGTTAGCTTTATCTCTGGAGTCTTGACTGTATGCAGGTAGGAAGAGGACAGCCAAGTGACTGTCTCAAGTGACTCTTCTACAAGCCCACTGACTCTCATAACTACCTCGACTATACCTCTTCCCACCCTGCCACATGCAAAAATGCCATTTCCTATTCCCAGTTCCTCCGTCTCCGCCGCATCTGCTCCAAGGATGAGGTTTTCCATTCCAGGACATCTCAAATGTCCTCTTTCTTTAAGGATCGTGGTTTCCCTTCTACCGTCATCAATGATGCCCTCACCCGCATCTCCTCCATTTCCCGCACTTCGGCTCTCACCCCATCCTCCCGCCACCACAACAGGGACAGAGTTCCCCTTGTCCCCACCTACCACCTCACCAGCCTCTGGATCTAGCACATTATCGTCCGCAACTTCCGCCACCTTCAACAGGACCCCACAACTAAGCACATCTTTCCCTCTCCACCCCCTCCGCTTTCCGCAGGGATTGGTCCCTCCGCGACTCCCTTATCCACACGTCCCTCCCCACGGATCTCCCACCCGACATTTATCCCTGTAAGCATAAGTGCTATACCTGTCCCTACACCTCCTCTCTTGCCACCATTCAGGGCCCCAGACAGTCCTTCCAGGTGAGGCAACACTTCACTTGTGAGTCTGTTGGGGTCATCTATTGCATCCGGTGCTCCCGGTGCAGCCTCCTCTACATCAGTGAGACCCAACACAGATTGGGGGACCGCTTTGTCGAGCACTTCCACTCCGTCAGCCACAACAGACAGGATCTCCTGGTAGCCACCCACTTCAATTCTGCTTCCCATTCCCATTCAGATATGTCCATACATGGCCTCCTCTACTGCCATGATGAGGCTAAACTCAGGTTGGAGGAGCAACACCTCATATACCGTCTAAGTAGTCTCCAGCCCCTTGGTATGAACATGGAATTCTCCAACTTCCGGTAATTCCCTCCCCCTCCCTTCCTCTATCCCTATTTCACTCTGCCCCCTCCCCCAGCTGCCTATCACCTCCCTCATGGTTCTGCCTTCTTCTACTACCCATTGTTTTCCTACCTATCACCTCCCTGCTTCCCCTCCCCCACCCCTTTGTCTTTCAAATTACTGTTTTTTCAACTGAACCTACCAGTCTTCTCCTTCCAACCCTCCCCCACCTTCTTTATAGGGCCTCTGCCCCTTCGAACTTCAGTCCTGATGAAGGGTTCCGGCCCGAAACATTGACTCATCGTTTCCAAGGATGCTGCCCGACCTGCTGAGTTCCTCCAGCGTGTTGTGAGTGTAGCCAAGTGATCAGATTTCCTGAATAGTGTCAGAGGTATAGATTTTGTGGCATTCCTAGTCATAGTATAGCAATGGTCGAGTGTGTGGGACTCCTGGTGCTGCAGAGATATGTAAACTGTGGTCAGGATCTTGGAGGAGAATTCTCTTGGGAAGTAGAATGGTTGGAACTTAATCGTTCGATGTTCTAGGTTGGGGAAACGACACAGCAACAAGACAGCTGCATTTGAACACTGCAAAGAGTTTATCATGAAACACAGACCCCCATCTTTTGCCTTCTCTGAATTAGTAGACTGGCCCATTCTGTGTATCAAGAAGCCCTTGTGTATTATCAATGTATTTGGCGTGTCTGGAGTGAGCCATGTCTTCATGAAGCAGATAACGCTGCAATTTCTCATTTCCCTCCAATGCAATTATCTTTCCCTTAAGTCCCCAATCTTGTTCTAGTGACTGCACATTTGCTAATAAGAAGCAGGGTAGAGGAAGTTTCATTGCCTGTGTTTCAATCTACCTTAGAGTTGTCCCTTCTGGCTGCAGAGAGCAGTGGGAGTACTTCAAAAGAGATGTATTTAAAAGTTTTCTAAACTGCCTGCAACATGTCACTGTGGTTCACCAGTGTCTTCTTGAACAGATTAAATTAAATGTCTGCTGCAAGTATTGTATGTGGATCCACAGAGGTTATCAACCAGAAATGCTAGTCCCTTGTTACTTTGTCCACTTACTCTGCCTGACCTTTTGAGTGTTTACAGCCTTTTCTCATTTTGCTTTAGATTTCTAACATCTGTATTATTTTAGCTTTTAAATTATAAGAGCCTAATTTTATTTGACAACTATAGCGAAATTAGTGAAAAATGCAATGCCCTAGATATGACATTTTTGGACTTACAAATGATAAAAAATTTTGCATGTGAGACTTACTGTCCACGTGAAAGTCATAGATACTAAAAGTATTGTAGTTTACTGGAACAGCTAGATAAAGGAGACAGGAGCAAAGAATGGGCACTTGTCAAGTTGACAGATTTCAATGTATGTCTCTAAGTACACAAAATCCTCTGGATTGCAAACAAAAAGGCAGAACATTTATTTCAGCAATCTCGAGAAATGTACAAGAAAGATTTGTGATAAAAACTGCAGATGTAATATTAATTCTTGTACACGGTGATACATTTAGGAGTGAAACATCAGTTTGAACTTAAGGTTAGCATGAATGCTCCTCAGCAAAGGCGGGGGGAACGTTGACTCAGACCATGAGAGGCCTGCATTGGGCATTTTCATGCCTTACAAGGCGCAGATTGGAAGTCTATGTGGGGCGCCACTCCTCGCACAGACTAGAGCAATGTGTGATTAAGTGCCTTGCTCAAGGGCGCAAACACGCCGCCACAGCTGAGGCTCAAACTAGCGAACTTGAGATAACTAGATGAATGCCTTAACCACTTGGCCACCTGCCCAACACAGCAAAGGTGTTCATATGACTTTACACATTCCATTGCTGAAGAAGAGGACACCACTTGCGCTTATTATTTGGGACTCAGGGGAAAATTTTGGCTTCTCTGCTCATGGACTATGGATAGGCTGAAATAATTGATGGTGTTCTGGAACTTTAGAGATATTTTGAAATCAGGAATGAGGTGTCGTACAGTAATAGATGTTTTCTTGGTACAGCTGCATTGGTCAATTCTGTTCCAGCAATCTTCTGGATCTAGGTGAGATTTTTAAAATATTAGTCATTGTTTTCATATTGGATATCTGGACTCAGGCAAGTTGCAGATCATACATTGAGATGTTGGTTGATGAGTAGGCTTTCAGTGATAGGGAAATATATGAATATTCTTGCATTTTCTGTGTTACATGATTTGTTCGTTCATTATGTGCCATATTATATGATGTAGGCAATCATGGTCTTTCCATGATCATGATTGTTCTCGGCAAAAGTTTGTATAGAAGTGGTTTGCCATTGCCTTCTTCTGGGCAGTGTCTTTACAAAAGGGGTGACCTCAGCCATTATCAATACTCTTCAGAGATTGTCTGCCTGGTGTCAGTGGTTGCAAAACCAGGACTTGGGATATCCACCATCTGCTTCCATGGCTTCATGTGACCCTGATCAAGCGGTTAAGCAGGTGCTACACCTTGCCCAAGGGTGACCTGCAGGCTAGCATGGGGAAGGAATGCCTTACACCTCCTTTGGTAGCGAGGTACATTCACCTCACAATCTCATTATGTGAATAGTGGGGTGTTAGACAGTCAGAGAAGCAGAAAGTTGGTGCGGTTTAAAGTGAGGATGGATTGAGTGGATCAATTGAGCTGCAATAGGGCACACATCTTTGGACATAGTATTTCAAATGGCAATTCAGAATTATGGTAAGTTGCCATTAACAACAAACACACCCAAGTATACACTAGAGGCAGCTTGCTATACTAAGTTCTCATTATCCATGAGGGGTAGGGCATGGACCTTCTGCAGACAGTAAAAAATCCCTGATAGCACCAAGGATAAAGACTGCAATGGTATACGGTGAACCCTCCCATGGATCTAAGAACTTCTATGTAGTTTTAGTGTGCACATGGCAAAGCTGCAAAACCCAGTCATGTTCCTGCACCAACTTCAACCCTGGATCTGGATGCGCACTCAGCTCAAACTCTAGACTGCAGCCTCAGGTGCAAACTTGCGCACATTTTTGAATCCTAATCCAGCTCTGGCTGCCCAGGTTATTGATATTTCACTTCCTTGTAGCACAAGGCATCAAATGCAACCCACCTTCTGGCAAACAGGATTCACTGGACACCAAAAGAGTCATCTCTGGAAGAAGTAAAGTATTTGCCAACTCTCCTAGTAACACTCAGCTGACTTCACGTGAACCTATGGATAGCACTTTGAGCAACGACAATTATTTTGACTGGTCAATTGACAAGGAGATGTAAACTCAAAGTAACTATTATAAGACGAGCTGCAAAGATAAAGATTTTTCCCTCATATGTAGATTAATAAAATACCAAGAAAAATTTAACACTGGGAGTATTACATAATAGTGACTACACATTCTGCTCTGCCATAGAATGAATTTCAAAGGCAATATATGACATGCTATTTTATAATGAGTTTAATGTTCCAGACTCAGATGGATTTCAATGCACAATTGCTTTAGTGAACCAACTATTAAAAATAAATTAACCTCAGTGTTTAGAGGAAAATTAGAATTGCACAGTAAAATCTTAAAAAGGTATAGGAAAAGAGGTGGGAAAGAGACTTACGACATAGCTGTTTGGCCGCAAGAAATGTCAAACACCTTCAGACTATATTGAAATTTCTATGATCCAAGGAACTCAAGCATTTTTGCACTGATAAAGTAAGTACTGTATTTCATAGCGCTAAAATCTATACACAAACACTCAGATAAATGCATCATCCGTTGGATATTTTGGTCTATATTGACTCCTGTTCACATCTTAATTTACTCAACAATTCTGCTGCAGTATTTTTGTGGCCATGTATTGATGCATTGTCTGCTTTCCAGAAGCTTCCAAATTGTTACATGGTGTTGACGGCTATTTAACAGCACAACATGTTCTTTCTGCTCAATAGGTAGTACACTACAGTTGTCAGTAAAATAACTATTCTGCCTTACCTAATTAGCTATATCCATTATGTCTTTTTTTATTTAGCAAGTATATAATGAGCCACAATGGAATAATTCACCAAATAGCATCTGGAAAATACAAGCCACAAGGTTCTTTCCAATATTGAGTAGATTTTTTTAAATAATAAAAAGCTTAATCATGAATGCCTGAATATTATACCTGTCAATTAATATTGTAGTACCATGTCCTAGTTATGGTTTTAAAAAAAAACAAAATATGAGTGGGAGATATCAGTTATGATTCAGGATCTCATTGAAAGTTTTCCTTCTGGGTCTATATTATCTCTCTGACCTTAACCTATCAGCAACAATTCCAAACATATACTAAAAGTGTTTCAAAAATCACGCCACTAAGGCAATGGGGACATGTTTTGACAAACTTCAATGCATAATTTATGGTATTTCACAAATGAATGCTGGTGATTGACATTGAATGACTGTTTGCTCTACTAGTTTATGTATGATAAATCTACAAATTCTACTTCTTGAGTTTCAAAGCATGATCATTGTGAGAAATAAATATTGGCCTCTCAGAAAACTGCTGAATGGATTCAGCAGAAGAAACTTGTTCACACAATTTCAAACAATAGCTATGGAATTGAAAATCAGATAAATACAGAGTAGAACAATTGTATAGACATGTCTGGATGCACTAAAGAAATTAATCACAACATTTTTTGTGAGGATTTTCATTCTCCCTAGTACTTACTTTCCATTGTGAAATTCTCCCCAACTATGACATGGGAGTGCAACGCATGTTACTTATCAACCAAAATGGTTTGAAAAATGACAATATTTCCCCATGTACCAATTTTTGAAAATATCTATCTCTGTTATTTAATAAGTCAACATTCAGAGTTCATTTTGTCCTGACTGTGATCTACCTGTATGACATCCCAAGAATTAAATACCACCTTATGTTGTACATGTTAAATACAGACTGGCTGCTTTGTCCATTGAGGTCACAGTTGCTCACGGCTTCTAGGCCTTAGGAACTTTCCAGCTAATACTGATCTCAGTTTAATGTGCACTGATATCTAAGGAGGTCATCCAAATTCCATTTTTAAACAAAAAAGACTTCACCTGGTTTTCTTCCAGCCAACAGGAGTAGTCAAAGAAAGCAGGGGATCTACTGGCACTAGAGTCTTCTTCAAAGTGCTAACATTCACAATGTTTACTCATGTCCTTACAGGGACATACTGAAGATTCTCACCAGTCATGCCCAACTGTATCTATGGAAGGTGTCTGTGACACTCAGACAATAAAAACAGCAGCTTCTCTGGCCTTTGCTTATCGAAGTTCCTTTGACTTTTGAAGAACTTCAAAAGGTGAACCTTCATCGAAGGGTCTCAGCCCGAAACGTCAACTGTACCTCTTCCTAGAGATGCTGCCTGGCCTGCTGCGTTCACCAGCAACTTTGATGTGTGTTGCTTTATTTTCCATTAGTGTTCAATTATCCCTATCAGTATTTAAGTTATTCAATGTAAGCTCTAAAATATATGCACACTTCAAATACAGTATATGTGCTTTTCTTATAGCACTGGTGCATACAATTAGATATTATGGTAGTCTTCACTACATAAGGGAGAAAAAATGTTTCACCTTCCATGTTTTGAATGAAGTATTTAAATATTAAGAATTTACATTTTTGAGATTTGTCTAGTTCAATATGTCTAGTTGTCTAGTTTAGTGTCTCTATGTTTAATCTATCAATACTAAAAAATTAGATCATGCAGTATCAATACTTTTCCTAATTAATGAAAATTACCTTGAATATCTCTTTATAATTAAATAACTCACTAGAAAAGGAGGAAATAACGGAGGTACTTAATGAATACTTTGCTTCAGTATTCACTACGGAAAAGGATTTTGGCTATTGTAGGGATGACTTGCAGTGGACTGAAAAGCTTGGGAATGTAGATATTAAGGAAGAGGATGTGCTGAAGCTTTTGGAAAGTATAAAGTTGGATAAGTCACCAGGACCAGATGGGATGTACCCCAGGCTACTATGGGAAGTGCGGGAGGAGATTGCTGAGCCTCTGGCAATGATCTTTGTATCATCAATGAGGATGGGAGAGGTTCCGGAGGATTGGAGGGTTATGGATGTTGTTCCCTTATTCAAGAAAGGGAGTAGGGATAGCCCAGGGAATTATAGGCCAGTGGGTCTTACTTCTGTGGTTGGTAAGTTGATGGAGAAGATCCCGAGAGCCAGGGCATCAAAGGTTATGGTGAGAAGGCGGGGGAGTGGGACTAAATGGGAGAATGGATCAGCTCATGATTAAATGGCAGAGCAGACTCGATGGGCCAAATGGCTGGCTTCTGCTCCTATGTCTTATGGTCTTATGAGACAGGACTTCTGAGCATTTGGAGAGGCATAATATGATTAGAAATAGTCAGCATGGCTTTGTCAAAAGCAGGTTGTTCCTTGCGAGCCTGATTGAATTTTTTGAGGATGTAACTAAATACATTGCTGAAGGTAGAGCCGTAGATGTAGTGTATATGGATTTAGGCAAGGCACTTGATAAGGTACCCCATGCAAGGCTTATTGAGAAAGTAAGGAAGCATGGGATCCAAGGGGACATTGCTTTGTGGATCCAGAACTGGCTTGCCCACAGAAGGCAAAGTGTGGTTGTAGACAGGTCATATTCTGCATGGAAGCCAGTGACCAGTGGTGTGCCTCAGGGATCTGTTCTGGGACCCCTACTCTTTGTGATTTTTATAAATGACCTGGATGATGAAGTGGAAGGATGAGTTAGTAAATTTACTGATGACACAAAGGTTGGTGGTGTTGTGGATAGTGTGGAGGGCTGTCAGCGGTTGCAACGGGACATTGATAGGATGCAAATCTAGGCTGAGAGGTGGCAGATGGAGATCAACCCAGATAAGTGTGAGATGGTTCATTTTGGTAGGTCAAATATGATGGCAGAACATAGCATTAATGGTAAGACTCTTTGCAGTGTGGAGGATCAGAGGGATCTTGGGGTCTGAGTCCACAGGACACTCAAGGCTGCTATGCAGGTTGACTCTGTGGTTAAGAATGCATACGGTGCATTGGCCTTCATCAATCGTGGGATTGAGTTTAAGAGCCAGGAAGTAATGTTGCAGCTATATAGGACCCTGGTCAGACCCCACTTGGAGTACTGTGCTCAGTTCTGGTTGTCTCAATACAGGAAGGATGTGGAAACCATAGAAAGAGTGCAGAGAAGATTTACAAGGATGTTGCCTGGATTGAGTAAACTCGGCATATTTTCCTTGGAATGACGGAGGATGAGAGGTGCCTTGATAGAGGTGTACAAGATAATGAGAGTCATTGATCGTGTGGAAGGTCAGAGGCCTCTCCCCAGAGCTGAAATGGCTAGCACGAGAGGGTATAGTTTTAAGGTGCTTGGAAGCAGGTACAGAGGAGATATCAGGGGTAAGTTTTTTACTCAGAGAGTGGTGAGTTTGTGGAATGGTCTGCCAGCGGTGGTGGTGGAGGCAGAAACGATGGGGTCTTTTAAGAGATTCCTGGATAGCTATATGGAGCTTAGAAAAATAGAGGGCTATGGGTGAAGCCTTGATAGTTCTAAGTAGGGACATGTTCGGCATAGCTTTGTGGGCCGAAGGGCCTGTATTGTGCTGTATGTTTTCTATGTTTCTAAAAAATGATAGTAACATGTTTCATTTATTCCTACAGATAAAATAATGGCCTATAGCAAAATATGTACAGATACATGGCTTTGAATTTCCTTAAACTAACAACCTTTTTTTGAAATTAAATGGGTATCATATCACACTTCTGTCTACTAGGATATTTTCTTTCACTTTTGCTAATTTGTGGGATGTTAGCGTTTATCCTTAGGGTAAGATAGACTCTACACAAAAGCATTATTTTAATCAAGTTACATGCCAGAAAATTTAAACATCTTTACAGATTACATTCTGTAAATGACCTGGTGGCCCACAAACACTTGAGAGCAGCTCAATGCCCAGACTTGCTACCACGATACACAAAAGCTATGAACTTACAGTATATGAATTTAGCAATGTGGATTTGTTGAAAACTGTCCAAATTCAGAATGTGTTTCACCAGATCCTGCATGATGTATGAGATCATATTAGTGGGCCAGAACATCACCATCCACAAAACACCTTATAAAACTTGGTCTGCCTGCATAATGTTGGAGATCACATTAGTGGGCCAACACAAACCCCACCCTAAAACACCTTATAAAACCTATCTGCCTACAAAATTACACCCCTAGCTTTGTCATCTGTCAAAGTTTTAATGTTTTTCAAATGCTTCTGCATGTTGAAAAAGTGTTAAAATCCACTAAATAATTAAGAACAAAAATGGTTGAACATTAACAAACTATTTCATTTTGAATGTAAGATTTTTAATAATTATGAACTTTAAAGGCAATTTAGAAAATTTTAACTTCTTATGTTTGTTGTTTTTTTTTCTCTCAGAGCTGTGGCCATTACTTTCCATTCAAATAAATAGTTCACAAAACCCACACCATGCATTCAAAATGTTCATGCTCCATTTCCACATGATATCCAACAACAGTCCAACAAATACCTCTGCTGGGGAAACCCAGCAGGGCTTGGTCAGTAAGTTGGGAACTTCCATGACAATCTGGAACTTGCTGGGATTTAAAAGTGCAAATGCTAGCAGTTCCTATAAGTTCCAGCCAACCTATTTATTTATTTATGTCATGACCCTCACAGGTCAATATTTCCTCTTAAGAACACCTTTCACTCCAGCCGCATGCTACTATTAAGAACCAGTTACATTTACATATTAATTGTCCATTAAAATTATGACAGAAATCTCAATCCAAGAAGTAATAGCAGAAATACATAACTATCAATGTAGCAATTGTTAACTTTTTTTTGCCCAGTAAGTAAATAATATGCACTTTTCATTCGTTCAGATTGTAAAACTGTCAAATTTAAAGTCATTCATACTATTAATACTTCTTTGTATCATTTTCATTTTCTTAATCCTGTTCATTTTTTTTCTTTTCCTCTTTCTGTATTTGATTTGGCTTTAATATGCCTACTTTTATTAATCCTTCTCTGTGGCTTTCTATTCCTCGGTTCGCAAAATTTATTGGTCCCGCTATTTGCTAAGATCCCAGGTGCCCTTTTTTCACATCACTCACCATCATATCACACTTGTAACAAGTTATAGGGCAACAAATTTATAAAATAAATCTCCAGTAAAGTTTAATTTCAAACAAAACATTTAACCAAATTCTAATCAAAGAAGTGCCAAAATGCAAACGTGTAACTTGGTTTGAAATTTATTTTATTTCCTCAATGAAGAAACCAAATTTGTGTTATTACAAATTCTACTGAATTTGTGACAGCACAAATTATTTTCTTGGAAGGGAAGAATGGCTATGCAAAATTCTATGAAGTGTCCATTTTCCACCCACTTCTCCAAGACGAATGGCACATTGCTGTATGAAATAAGAAATTGAAAAAAATGGTGGATGCAAAGACCATCAACAATTGATCACTAACAAAAGGGATATTCAGTTGATAACTTGTTTTTAAGTAATTAAGTTTGTATTAAATAACAAAATTTAGTGAATAGCTTGTTTAAAATTTTCTTGTAATTGAAACCTATATACTTAATGGTTTGATTTGTGTTGGACTTCGTTAATACAGAAACTGTGAATTACTATAGAATCAGAATGAGAATCAGATCAAGTTTTATATTATCGGAATATGTCATGAAATTGTTAACATTCTGGCAGCAGTACAATATCATAATAGAGAGAAAAAAACTGAATTAGAGTAAATATATGTAATAGATAAATTAAATAAGTAGTGCAAAATAGAAATAAAAAAAGTAGTGAGGTAGTTTCATGGATTCGATGTGTTATAATATTTCATAATTAAAATTCATTCGATGTTCGAGAATGTACAAAATGCTATTGCTGCTGATGTTAGTTAAATATAAGGTCCAACTGCTGAGTAAATGCCTTACTATGAAGTTATATGACTTATTCTCATATTAGAGATCACACACTGTCCAGGCATTGAGAATGCTGTAGCTGGTCTGAACAATATTGTCATTCCTTATGACTTTCTGTCTGCACAAAATCATCTGTGCTGAGAAAGAATTTAAATTCTGGAATGCATAGCATATACAGTATAGTATGCATTTCAGGGATGGCTTTACCCTTTGTCTAATGCAGTCACAAGCAACAATTTGAAACATTTAAAATACATTAACATGAACAAAAGTTATATTTTTTGTTACTGTGTGTGTACATTGTAATAGATAAACAAGAGCAAATGTCTTAGAATACCCATTGTGCAAAATTTCAATAATGGCTTTTGGTTCAGCAATGTCATTTGAATTTACAGGGAATTGAATTCCCCTAACCAGCTGCATTGCCAAGTTTTGCCTAAGGTTGAACACCATGAGTATTCTATCCTTATGTTAATAACGACAGCATTCTTCCACAATCATCAAGCAAACAACTGCATGTGGACAGTGTAGTATATTCAATATTTAAGTAATATTGTGAATATATCTTTTGATTATGCATTCTTTGTTTGGTTACATAGTTCATTATGGGTTATACTACATATAAAAAGTATGTGAATGGCATACATCATTACGTCCTATGTGAGTGCTTCCCTAAGAAAAAGGAAAAGAAACTAAGCGGACGCCATCCGGGCTCCTGCGCTTTTCTTTTGATTAGTTTCTGGTGGAACAAAACATAATAGACAACAAAAAACTAAAGGTTTATGGCATCAGGACAAATACTCAGTAATGAGCAACCACAAGATATTCTGCAGATGCTAGGGATGCTAAGCAATAGACACGAAATGCTGGAGAAACTCAACAAGTCAGGCAGAGGAATAAGCAGTCACCGTTTTAGGCTGAGTCTGAAACTTTGACTGTTTACTCACCTCCTGCCAGACTCAACAATGGGTCGTCTTCTAGAGCATGAAATTAGATTTTGCAAAACATTAATTCTTTGAAAAATACATTCATTGAGGAATGGATCAAGAACAGGGGGGAAGATCAAGTTGAACTTATGTTTGCAAATATGATAATTTAGTTTGTAGCAAACAATCTGACACAAATATAAACGCATTTGCTACCTTGCATTAAAATGGCAAAATGCATTTGCTACCTTGCATTAAAATGGCAAGCTGGCACTTTTTGGACAACCATCTTTATTTGTTGCATCCTCTCTCATACCATTTTAAAATGTATTTTAAAAAATAAAATCCATCCAACTAGAATAATAAATTATTTTGTCTTGCAAATATTTTAGAAATAACAAAACACACAGCTGCATTACAAATTATCTGTATTTACTTGCTAACATACAGTTTCTTCAAATCACAAATCAAACATGCCCTTTAAATTAACTATCAAACATTGAAGAAGTTGACTAGTCTTCCTGATGTAGTTGCCAACCACAAATAGATGAAAAAGTCAAATGGATCAATAAGTTTGTGTTGGATATGATTTACTCTGATGAACCCTGAGTTGAAATTCACAGTTATCTACAAATTTCATATACTCCATTGAAAAGATTTTTACCTATATCATTAGAAGGTAGAGCTCAATAATCAATCTAGATTGTTTCAAATGCAATTATAATTTTCTAAAGTATGTTAATGATACCACTAAGTCTTTATCTAATTTTTAGATAGAAAAATGCTTTATGAAACATTTGCTGAAATCTGACGATAGTATTTAACATAAAAATATTTCATCACAATCATTAATATTCACTCAGAATCAGAATCAGGATTATTATCACTGGCATGTGACGTGAAATTTGTTAACAGCAGCAGCAGTTCAAGGAAATTCATAATAAAAATAAAATAATAAATAAGTAAACCAATTACAGTATACTTATGTTAAATCAATTAAAAATCGTGCAAAAATCAGAAATAATATATTTTTAAAAAGTAAGGTGGTTTCCAAGGGTACAATGTTTATTTAGGAATCGAATGACAGCAGGAAAGAAGCTGTTCCTGAACTGCTGAGTGTGTGCCTTCAGGCTTCTGTACTTCCTACCTGACGGTAACAGTGAGACAAGGACATGCCCTGGGTACTGGACGTCCTTAATAATGGACGCTGCCTTTCTGAGACACCGCTCCTTGAAGATGTCCTGGGTACTTTGTAGGCTAGTACCCAAGATGGAGCTGACTAAATTTACAACCCTTTGCAGCTTCTTTCGGTCCTGTGCAGTAGCCTTGCCGCCATCATACCATACAGTGAATCAGCCTGTCAGAATGCTCTCCACGGCACATCTATAGAAGTTTTTGAGTGTATTTGTTGACAAACTAAATCTCTTCAAACTCCTAATGATGTATAGCCGCTGTTTTGCCTTCTTTATAACTACATGGATATGTTGGGACCAGGTTAGATCCTCAGAGATCTTGACACCGAGGAACTTGAAACTGCTCACCCTCTCCACTTCTGATCCCTCTGTGAGGATTGGTATGTGTTCCTTCGACTTACTCTTCCAGAAGTCCATAATCAGTTCTTTTGTCTTACTGACGTTGAGTGCAAGGTTGTTGTTGTGACACCACTCCACTAGTTGGCATATCTCGCTCCTGTACACTCTCGTCTCTATCTGAGATTCTCCCAACAATGGTTGTATCATCAGCAAATTTATAGATGGTATTTGTGCTAAGCCTAGCCACACAGTCATGGGTATATAGAGAGTAGAACAGTGGGCTAAGCACACACCCCTGAGGTGCACCAGTTTTAATCATCAGCGAAGAGGAGATGTTATCACCAGTCCGTACATATTATGGCCTTCCAGTTAGGAAATTGAGGATCCAATTGCAGAGAGAGGTACAGAGGCCCAGGTTCTACAAAGTCTCAATCAGGATTATGGAAAAGATGGTATTAAATGCTGAGCTATAGTCAATGAATAACATCCTGACATAGGTGTTCGGGTTGTCCAGGTGATCCAAAGCTGTGTGAAGAGCCATTGAGGTTGCATCTGCCCTTGACCTATTGTTATGACAGGCAAATTGCAATGGATCCAGGTCCTTGCTGAGGCAGGAGTTCATTCTAGTCATGGCCAACTTCTCAAAGCATTTCTTCACTGTAGATGTGAATGCTACTGGGTGATAGTCATTACAGCAGCCCACATTATTCTTCTTAGGCACTGTTATAATTGTTGCCCTTTTGAAGCAAGTGGGAAGTTCCACATGTAGCAGTGAGAGGTTGAAAATGTCATTGAATGCTCCCGCCAGTTGGTTGGCACAAGTTTTCAAAGCCTTACCAGGTACTCCATCAGCCTTGCAAGGGTTCACCTTCTTTAAAGACAGTCTAACATTGGCCTCTGAGACAGAGATCACAGGGTCATCAGGTGCAGCAGAGATCTTCATAGCTGTAATTCTGTTCTCTCTTTCAAAGTGTGCATAGAAGCCATTGATTCATCTGGTAGTGAAGCATCACTGCCATTCATACTATTGGGTTTCATTCTGTAAAAACTAATGTCTTGCAAACACTGCCAGAGTTGTTGTACATCCGATATCGCCTCCAACCTAATTTGAAATTGTCTCTTTGCCCTTGAAATAGCCATCTATAAATCATACCTGGTTTTCTGGTATAGGTCTGGGTCACCAGACTTGAATGCCACAGATCTAGCCTTCAGCAGATGACGTACCTCCTGCTTCATCCTTGGCTTTTGGTTTGGGAATGTACAGTATGTCTTTGTCGGCTCACCCTCAGCCACATAGATTTAATGAAGTCAGTAACAACTGCAGCATACTCATCCAGTTTTGAAGATGAATCCCTGAATACAGTCCAGTCCACTGATTCAAAGCAGTCTTCTAGGTACTCCTGTGCTTCCCTTGTCCATACTTTCTTTGTCCTCACTGCTGGTACTGCAGTCTTCAGTCTCTGCCTATACTGATGGAGTAGAAATACAGCCAGGTGATCAGACTTCCTGAAGTGAGGGCATGGAATCACATGGTAGGCATTCTTGATGGTGGTGTAACAATGGTCCAGTGTGTTGCCTCCTCTAGTAATGCAAGTGATTTTTTCAGACTGGCTTGGTTAAAATCTCCCAAAGCAATGGTGAAGGTGTTAGGATACGCTGTTTCGTGCATGTTGATCCCATTGCTCAGATCATCTAAAGCCTGATTGACATTGACCTGAGGTGGAATGTATACTGCTACCAAAATGACCCCAGAGATCTTCTGTGGTAGTTAAAAAAGTGGGCACTTAACTGCTAGATATTCCAGGTCTGATGGGCAGAATTGGGACAGCACTGACATACTTGTGCACCAAAAAGAGTTGATCATGAGGCATACTCCTCCACCTCTGCTTTTGAGAGACTCTATAAATTGATACTGATGGTGTATAGTAAACCTGTCGCTCTGAATCGCTGCATCTGGTATGGAAGGGGGTAACCAGGATTCCATGAAACAAGGGACACACGCGGCCCTAGTGACCCTTTGATTCAGCACCCTAGCTCTGAGATCATCGATTTTATTCACGTTTGCTAACAAGATAGTTGATATTGGGAGTTTAAAACCCCAATTCATTAAATGCACTCATTACCCCGATTTACAGCCACACTTCCTCCATGGAATCCTCCATGGACACTTCCATCTACAATCAGTGTTGTTTCCATCAGTTTTAAACAGTGATAGTTCATTTAAACACATTAAGACATCTTTGTTGATTGCACTGACCTTGGAAGCAGTTGTGCTTTTCAGCTGTATCAGGCTGAAATGAGAATATTTAATCGTATCCATTGAGAGTACTGCCGTTACTCGAGTCGTCTCTAGGCACCCCGCACGCACAGTCCAGAATATAGCTTTCATCAGCTCTCCAACACTTTAAAGGTAATTTGTCGTATTAGTTTTGCTGTGTGCTTTTTCATTTTTCCTATGCAAACAAGAGTTTGCCAAAAAGTTTCACCTGGACTAGATGGACTGCACCCTTGGAAGATTATGACTAATGCTTCTTTCAGAACTCAAGAATCACTAGATTCTGAAATGTATGCAGAGGATTAAAAAATTACAAATATCACCCCACTCCTTAAGGAGAGAGGGAGGTAACAGACAGGAAAGAGAATGTTAGAGTTCATTATTGAGGATAATAATGTCTTTAACATTAACAGGCATTGGGATACTTAAAAGCACATGACAAAATAGGCCAAAATTAGCATGGTTTCCTTAAAGGTAAATCTTGCCTGACAAATCTGTTGGAATTATTTGAGGAAATAACAGGCAGGGTAGACAAAGGAGTGGATGTTGTTTACTTGGATTTTTAGACCTTGGTGAGGTGCCACTCATGAGGCTGGTAAATTAAATAAAGGTTCATTTTTTTATTGTCCCAGTATGCATGTACAATGCAACTCTGATATTCATCTTCTCCAGATAGCCATGGAATACAGACCGCCTTCACAAAAAAGGAAAAAGAAACAAAACTTGCAAACCCAAACACCCCATCACGCTCCCTCACACAAAAAGCTAACAGATCATCCACAGGGAAAACGATGGCTTGAACAGCAAACTCCATACCCCAAATCTTTCCCCTCACACAAAAAACTAACAGATCGCTCACCTAGAAATTGGCACCGAGAACATCAAAAACTTCAAACCCCCAAACCCCCTCGCAAAAAAGTGACAATAGCATCAAACCCTGAACCCCCTCCCTCAGAAAAAAGAACAGCGACAATAGCATCAAACCCCCAAACCTCCTCCCTCACATAGAAAAGCTGACAGATTGCCAACGCAGAAAAACACCAATAAGAGTATCAGACCCCAAATCCCCAAACCTTCCCTCACACAAAAAGTAGCATATTGCCCACCTGACAATCGGCAACAAAAAAACCCACAGAAAACTGAAGGAGGCCAATTTAAACTACTGTGCAATAATCATATAAATTTCAGAATTTTGAAGACATCCTCCTATCAGCATCAAAGAGAGCAGCTGCCCAAACTCGGTCCTTCCATGAAGAGCGATCAGCACACTGGCTCCAAACGCCGCTGACCCAGATAGTGACCGCTGTCAAACCTTTGGTCTCCATGGAGAGTGACTGCTGACCTCCTCCGCATTTGTCTCGATGCTTCAATCTTCCTTGATGTTCCGAAATGGGGTTAATCTTGTCTCTGGTCTTCTCCATGAGGCTGTTCATGCTCTTGGACCTCACAGGGACAGCAAAGCGCTAGATAATTCGATTGAATTCCAAACTGCATATCACAGGCTCCAACAGTTTCTTAAATACAATCAAGACAAAAAGAAAGAGCAGAAGATGTGAAGAAAGTGAGATAATTGAAGAGACTGGTTATTTGGAAGATGTCACCCGAGGAATTGTTGTTTGCTGGTGCCTTCCCGTTTGGAAGGAGAGCCTATATATTACAGGAAAGAGAGTAGCATTGTGCATTATCTGGATTTAAATGCTAAAATACAATTTATTTAAATCACAAATCAAACATGCTAGAAAATTGGCTGACTAGCGATAGATAAAGAGTGAGAATATAGGAGGTCTTTTCTAGTTGGTCAATTTCCACTTTGAAGCAATTTAAAAAAAACATATTCTTTTGAAAAAAAATTCTTTTGAACAACATGCTTTCTGAAAATGAGGAAAAATATTTGCAAAATATCGAGAACTTTTGTATAAAATAAGAAGTGGGATAAGTGAATTCACCCTCTAGTTTGGAAAGATAACAATGCTTTTCCAGTTCATAAAAAGTGTTTATAAGCCAATGCAAGCACTTGAAAGTTCAGCTTTGATCCAAAGTATTGAAAGTATCTTCTCAGACCTAAACAAGAGATATAAGAGAACAAAGCAATGGTTCCATGGTTGAAAAACTGTAAGTAGGGGATAGTTAAAATGCTTTTGCCTCATTTGACAAATACAGTGCAGAATTAAATAAAATAGCATCTGGCATGGATGCTTTTTTTTATCAGCTTTTGTTATATTTTAATATCAGACTGGCAAGGAATAAACATTAATAAATTGAAGAGTGCAAGTTTAAAAGACACATCATTATTACTGAATAAAATAAGATTTAGAAACCTGCATGCTGTCTCATTACAATGTGAAGGTAGGTGAAGTTTCCAGTTCCACCACTAGAAGCCACATGTGAGCAATCTGCTTTTGTCACTCAGCCTTTTTAAAATAGGAAAAGACAATCCCACTTATCAAAAGAACAGCAAAGTAGCTATTCACTTCACTTCTGAATGCATGAGCTGAATTTTTCAATTTACAAATAGGTATTTCTTTCAGATGACTTCAGCTGTCTTATGCACACATGATTCTTATTACCATTTCTTTTGAATTTATTCACATTTATTCACAGCAGTATCAATGATGAAATCAGAATTAAATGCTCAAGATGATGGTGCAATACTATGTTCCTGAACAACTGCTGATGGATGGAGAGTTCTAAGATTTGGACTCAATGACAACAAAGTACAGGTGATATATCAGGATGACATGACTCTGGGGTGAGGATGAGTGGCTAAGTTCGGTATGGGGAGGAGAATGCTGCAATGATCTTTCTTGGTGGTAGCGATCATGTGTCAACAACTTAGTATCAGCGTAGCCGGGATGAATAGCAAATAGGAACTTTGTACGTTTGTAGATTGTACAACCAATGACACAACCACACTATTTGTGCACTTATTACTTAACTTAATTTTTTTTTCTTATTGTAACTTATAGTGTATTTTCTGGATTACACTGTACTGCTGCTGTAAAATAACAAATTTCACAACATATATGTCAGGAATATTAAGCCTGATTCTGACTGAGATGGTACACACAAGCAGCAGACCCACTGTATACAGGTGAAGGGAATGAATGCTTAGGATGGTGGATGGTAAAGCAGTCAAGCAGGCTGCTTTACTGAAGGTAATGTCAACCTTGTTGAACATTACTGAAAATACACTCATCCAGACAAATGAAAAGTATTCCATCACTCTTCTGACTTGTGCCTTGGAGGTAAAGTCAGCATGTGAGTTGCCCATCCTCTTATCTGCTCTGGCATCCACGATAATTATGTGGCTTTTTCAGTTGAAACTCTAGTTGATGGTGACCCTCAGGATATTTAAGGTAATTATATCAAGAGTCTCTTGTTAGTCTCTCTTGTTGGTGATGGTTCTTGCTTGGGAATTTAACATACCATTTTATCAGCCTAAGCCTATGATCCAGATCTTGACAAATACAGCCATAAACTGCCTCATCTTCTGAGGGATTGCAAATGTAAACAAACTTGATCAATAAAATAAGTACATGTTCGGCATAGCATCATGGGCTGAAGGGCCTGTATTGTGCTGTAGGCTTTCTATGTTTCTATCAGTGATCATCCCACTTCGGGTCTAATGTTAGCAGGAAGGTCATTGATGATCAGTGATAAAAGGTTACACGGTATGCAGATTCAGATAGTAGTTAGTGGACATTTTCAAACTAATTCTGATTATCATAATTCCGCTGTATAGCAATGGAGGACAGAGCAATTCATTTTGCAGCATAAATTAGCTACAGGAATGAGGAATAGTGTTCATTTAAGAGTTACTAAAAGATTACATGAAAGTTATTTTGATAATAGGGAAAACTTAGATACCTTTTATAAAAACCTAGTATTACTGGCAAACAAAAGAACATAAAGGAAATCGAATAGAGGAAAAATCCTTCACCCACCCACAATTCTATCATTTTAATATCCCATTATATTTTAAACATCCTAAATATTATTTCCCCAACTACTGAATTTCACCATTACCACTTTACCCAGATCCTATCTAAAATTAAGATCAAAGCTGATATATGAAGAATTGATCTTAACTTGAAGCATTTAGAAGAATATTTCTGTTGAAATATGTGACCGTAATGAAGGAAGTGTCTTGAAATGTAAGGAATAACTGAACTCATGCTGTGAGGAGACTGAATCAAGCTCACTGTAATCATTTCAAACAGGCAATATAACCTTCAGTAAGGGCAGGAATGCTTGCCCTGTATTGAGAAGAGTCAATTAAAATTTTGAATTGTCTTACAACTTCTTTACTTGTTCTCTGTTTATTTTACGCAACCAGAATACAGATTATTTTAAAGCAAGCATCAATTGGCTTAAAACATTTGTTTCGAGTCACGCAATCACCGATGCATAAATGGACAGAAAATTATTGTGTGGCAATTACGGAAGATCACCAGCATATCTTGATTACTAACTTCTCAAATAGCAATGCACAGGGTAAATCTACAAACTTCAAAATTAACAAGACAATTAAAAAGCTATCGCAAAAAGTAGTCATTTAGAAATCATATCACACAACATTTTCAATGCCTATTCTTTGTATGTTACCCTCCCCTTCTTTCTCATCTATTCTCAATGATAGTAAATTCGACTTCCAAACATTTCTTCAGTTAGCAATATTTTTTGTTGTATCTTTACCAAATGTGTTGTAGAATTGCTTGGTAGATTATTAAGCTCTTATTATATCGTGGCAAGTCATATCCATTCCTCCCAACTTCCATGAATACTTACTTTCCATCAATTATATAATGTAGACTTCTTTGCTTGTTCTTTATTGTTTAGCATCATATTACATAGAGGAGTAACTAGAGAGCCACCAACTGGGAATGGGCCTTTTAGATTTTAATCAAAGATCAGTCATTTTAAAAATTCCATTTATATATCTTTACTGTCACTGGTATATTCTATTATAGTTGATTTCCTGCTGGTGAGTTTTAGCACTGACAGATAATGCTGGATGTGTTTTTTTAGGAAGTGCTGTATGTCGATTTATCATTTCAAAGCTCATGCAGAGTTTCTGCTAAATTTGCTGCAGCAGAAGGATTGAGTTTGAAATTCTATTCTTCAATAATGAAATAAATTAAAAAATATTAATGCAAGCTCTTTACCAGAGTGAATTCCTGTCATAATCTTGAAAACATGAAAAATTTCAGTATCTAATTGCCTCAGAAAACATGTTCGGATTCATTCATAGCTCTTCATAAGTTAATTTTTGCTGCTGTTCGGAATCGGATATGTTGCTTAGTTCTGGAAGCATCTTCAAAATGATACTGTAACATCCTTCCTTATGTTAAATGAGAATTACACAATATTTGATATGGAATTAGACATTCAATACATCATACAACAATGTGATCTTTTGATTCTTCATCTGTTTCTCTAACAATACACCACCTTCGCCAATTGCACCAATACACCACTAATACATTTCCTTTGTTAAAAAATGTAACTAAACACTTTGTAGTTGCTTCTATGCATTCATCCATCCTCATTTTAATTTCTTTTCAGCTCACCACAGGATTCTGCAGCTCCACATAATGCATACTGTTAAGGACTATGCTGGAGTTATGAAATTATATATAACAGATATGAATTAAAATGAGAACCATTCTTCAAGAAGTAAAGCCTGTTCACAATTTAACTTCATCTCATATTTTAAGACCATTGAAACTCATTGTTGGGCGTGGGACATTCTGATTCTGTACAATTGAAACAGAACAGGGATAAAAAACAGATGATTATTCATGTTAATTGGTAGTCATTGAAACTTCAGGATGAGGTCAGGAAAAGAATTAAGTGACCATCTCCTCTGTTAACATATGGTTAAATACATATCCTACCACTTAATGCATAGCTCAGGTCAGGTCTGTTTTATCACTCAATGAATATTTTGGCTAGTTGTATATTCAAGAAGCCATCCCACAAAATTGTAATAAAAGTGAGATACTTTGAGGGTTTGGTGTTTGTGATCTGAAGCTTTCAGACCTACCACCACTACTGAGTATTCAAGGAAGGAGATACTGCTAGGTGGGATGTGCTACAATTGTAAATATGTAATTCTGCAGTTACCTGTCTATATTCAAAATTTCAAAGTTAGTGATTATAGCCATTGTAACTGTAGTTAATTGCTTATTGGTGTTTTTCTGTTCATGACGTATAAATTGAGTTATAAGAGAACTGGGTTCTCTCCAGAAGATCTGCTCTGTTGAATTAAGAACTTTACTTCACCAGCTTGAGTGCCTCTCTCTGGTGACTCATTCAGTCGCAGCACATAAATCAATTTTTGACCCTTGTTTTCAAAATGGAAAATGTTGAACTTATTATCAGTGAACTGTAGTCAGCGTTCATGACCTGAATTAGCTGGAAGAACTTACTACATCTGATTGCATTGATTCTTTATTTCCCCGCCTTCTATATGTTTTCAAATGTAAGTTTGTTAAATCATCATTGTAACCATACAGTAAAGAAAAGTAGGATTGCGTTACAGAGCTGTTCATCTACATTATCTACATTATAGGAGTCTTTTGTTTCCTTTATGGCATTACACCGAAACTTGACGTTTCACAACAGATTATCACCATAAGACATCTTTGCTTTAGAGATGGGGTTATCTTTATTTACAGCAATGTTAAACAAAATGGGTGGGTTTGTATTGCTCTGCTGATTTAGAAATAAATGACTTGGTGTGGTAGGCTTATATAGTCGATGAAAAGGAATTTATAATTTTAACCTGATGGAATTTATTACACTGGAAAAGTTTAATATTTGATCTAATAGGGTGCTGGATTAGTAGCATTTATTGCATTGTCATTGCAAAGATACTATTTTGCTAAAATGTCATTATAAAATGTTGAGATATCCAAAATTTTCTCTCATCTGTACTTCAATTCTGGGTGGCGTGGTGGAGATACCAAAGAATATGTAAGATGCTCCTTTCTTTCACGAGCCTGCACATCACCCTTGAGCACGGTACAGCATTGGCTTAGTGCTCTCGATCCGTGTCACATGAGGCCATGGGAGCAGGTGCTGGAAGGTCGTATGAGTAGCTGGTGCTTATCACAAGTCCTATGCAACAACTGATGCCAGGCAGACAATCTCTGGAGAGTACTGGAAATGACTGGCATCACCTGTCTTGTAAAGACAATGCCTAGAAGTAGGCAGCAGCAAACCACTTCTGTAAAAAAAAATTAACTAACAGTCATGGTCATGGAAAGACAATGATTGTCCACATCATACAACAAGGCACATAATGATGATGATGATGATACTTCAATTCAAGTAACATGTTGAGTATTATTTCATTGGCTAGTAATAGTATTGCATAGGTTAAGATTACATCATGGCGCATAAGAAAGGTCCACACTTACCCTGTGCAGTTTCCCAGCAATGAATAAGACAATAAATATAAAAGCAATCCTATAACACACAATGTATAAGTAATTGCTGTATACACAGACTGATTATATGTACATAAACTGTCACAAGGTGTGCGTATGTAATGGAGGTGGGGGGTCGTTTGGTGGGTTAGTGGGTGGAAGCATTGATCAAACTGCTGGCTTAGGAGAAGCATCCATTTTTGAGTCTGGTGGTCCTGTTGTGGATGCAGGGTAGCCTCTTCCCTGGTGGGAGTGGGACAAACAGTCCATGAGCAGGGTGTGTCGTGGTCCCATCCAGCAATGCCCCATCTTGCTATTATCTCCTTGATTAAGTCTTAATCCCCTTGTCTGATTTCCAATTGTTCCCAGTTTTCATTAATTACAGCACACCTGCTTTCCATCAGCAAACTGAGGATAAGAACCCTGGTGTCACTGTCATGCTTCACCAGTTTGTTGGTCTATTCTAGTGTGTGTAAACCTCATTTTCTGATCCCTTAGGACTGTCAGTTCTAAGCTCCGAACCATTCTCTGAATAATCTACATAAACTTTGTCTCCGTGTAAAGATTCTCCTGAATACCTGTTCCATGTTTGCGGCTGCGCGAATGCCTCACGACCCTGTCTCCGTGCCTGTGTCCTGCTCTTGGGTTCGCCCCCAGCCACGTGGGTGGGATCCTTCACAATATTGCTGCCCTTTTTCTGGTACCTTTCTGTATATATGTCCTTGATGTTGGGTAGGTTGTTGCTGGTGATGCATTGGACAGATCTAACCACCTGTTGAAGAACCTGCCTGTCCACCATAGCGCATTTTCTGTACTATACAGTGATGCAGCTTGTTAGGATCCTCCCAGCTGAGCATCTGTAGAAGGCCATGAGAATTGATGTGAATAAGACAGCTCTCTTCAACCTCCTCGGAAGGTAGAGGCATTGGTGGCTTGCCTGACTGCAGAGGACATGTTCTGGAACCATGTGAGGTTGTGCAAGATATGCAAACTTGACAATGTGATTGCTCGGGTGTTTGCCCTTGCAGTCATCTATAAGCAGAGTGTACTGCAGTTTAAAAGGGTTGAAATGTCTGAAATTATGTGAATAACTGCTATTTTCCTGCAAAAGTTGTATAAAACTAAAAACAATTTATTTCATGTACATTATATTCAGTACCTCTTCATAAATGCTACACTCAAATACAAAAGGAAAACTCTCAAATTATAGAGTATTAGGGACACTTCATTTTCTGTAATCAAAATTTTTTTCAGTGCTGGATATTGTTGACTACTATTTCAGCTGTGTAGAAGCAACAAAAACAAAAAGAAAAACTTGCTGGAAGAACTCATTAGGTCGGACAACAACTGTGCGGAGAAAGGATGTTTTGGCTCGAAACCCTACATCAAAACTGAGAATATTATGGGGAGATAGCCAGTAAAAAGCTGACGGGGTGGGTTGAGACAGGAGATGACAGGCGATAGGTGAATCCAAGTGTGCATGCCTCAACCTTTAAAATGTGCAAAGGTTTCCTATGCATCACGGAGCTTTGACCAACCAGATATCAGAAGTTTGAGAGGAAGGGATTTCACTCAGGTCCACTGCCCAAGTAGTAAAAGGCAGCAGTGGGTCACGGCAGCATACTTGAGCTTTGGCCAGTGACCAATCTACGTTTTTGATTGATTAGCAACAACATATTAAAGGAAGTCTGGGGCGAGAACGATGGCCATCATCTCAACAGCTATTGTCTGAGCGGAGAGTCAAAGTGGTAATCTTGAGGCTTTAGCTCTTCAAGGCTTCAGTGAAGAAAGGCTTCAGTCAGCAAAGGCAAAGAAAACAAAAACTCCAGGTTATGTTTCTTTTTCCCTTCCCTTCTTTATACCTGCTCAGCTAGGACAGTAGGTATGACAGGCAGGATAACTGAATGGTTCACTTGCACGATGTGGAAAGGACCACTGACCATTACAACTGTGAGAAGCTGCAGCTGCATCTTCTATCAATCAGCGTTAAGGAGTTGGAGCTGGAACTGAATTAACTCCGGATCAATCGGGAGGCTGAGTGGGTGATAGATAGGACATATTGAGGGGTAGTTACACCCAAGGTGTAGGACACAGGAAACTGGGTGGTGACAGCAGCTCTGTAACTCAGAAGGGGAGGGGGGAGCAGAGGTACGCCGTGGTGATACGGGATTCGTTAGTTAGGGAACTGACAGGAGGGTCAGTGGGTGAGGATGAGATTCCTGGATAGTATATTGCCTCCCAGGTGCCAGGGCAGGTTGGACTTGTACAGAAGGGACAGTATGCACCTGAACTGAAGTGGGACTAAGATCTTAGTGGGAAGGTTTGTTAATGTTACATGATGGTGTTTAAACTTGAGTTGTAGGGGTATGGGAACCAGAGTGCTAGAACAGTTGGTGGAGAGTTTGGAGAGGCAGATAGATGTTGGTAAGACCTCAGACAAAGTCAGGAATCAAAAGGTTGAGCATGGTGCGACTAGTGTCATGAGCTGCCTGTATTTCAATGCAAGTATCATAGAAAAGGCAGGTGAGCTCAGGACAGGGATCAATACCTGGAATAGTGACGTGGTAGCCATTAGTGAGACATGCTTGCAGGATGGGCAGGACTGGCAGCTCAATATTCTGGGGTTCTGTTGTTTTAGACATGACAGAGCAGGAGGGATTAAAGGAGGAGGAGTGGCATTACTAGTCAGGGAAAATTTCACGATAGTGCTACGTCAGGACAGACTGGAGAGTTCGACTAGTGCGGCATTATGGGTGGAAGTAAGAAATAAGAAAGGTATGGTCATGTTAAGGGGCTATGTTATAGATTACTCAACAGTCCAAGGGATTTAGAGGAACAAATTTGTAAAGAGATCACAGACTGTTGCAAGAAACATAAGGATATTATAGTTGGTGATTTTAACTTCCCACATATTGACTGGGAATCCTATACTGTAGAAGGACTAGGTGGGATACAGTTTATTAGTTGTGTTTGGGAAAATTTCCTTCACTAGTATGTAGAAGTCCCAGAGAGGGCATGCGATACTAGATCTGCTGTTAGGGAATGAGACAGGGCAAGGTACATAAGTTTGTGCAGGGGAATGCGTTGCATCTAGTGACCACAATGCCAATAGCTTCAAAGTAAATATGCAAAGAGATAGGTCTGGTCTGTGGGTTGAGATTCTAAATTAGAGAAAGGCCAATTTTAATGCTATTAGAAATGATCTGGGAAGTATGGATTGGGACAAGCTGTTTTCTGGCAAAGGTGTACTTGGAAAGCAAGGGCCTTCAAAAACAAAATTTTGAGAGTACAAAGCTTGGATGTGCCTGTCAGAATAAAACATAAAGATACCAAGTAAGGAACCTTGGTTTTCAAGAGATATTGAGGCCCTGGTTAAGAGAAAAAAGGAGGTGCATAGCAGGTATAGGCAAGTAGGAACAAATGTGGTGCTTATGGAGTACAAGAAATGAAGGAGAACACTTAAGGAAGGCTAAAAGGCAGCATGAAGTTGTTCTAGCAGACAAGGTGAAAGAGATTACTAAGGAATTCTACATTTATGGTAAGAGCAAAAGGATTGCAAGGGATAAAAATTGGTCCTCTGGAAGACCAGAATGGTAATCGATGAGAGGAGCCAAAACAGATTTGGGAGATCTTAAATGCATTCTTTGCATTTGTACTTACCCAGGAAATGGATACAGAGTCTTTAGTAGCGAGACAGAGTGGCATCAACTTCATGGTCTCTGTACAGATTACAGAGGAGAAGGTGTTTGCTACTCTGAGGCCAATCAGGGTGGATAAATCCCCCAGGCCTGACAAAGTGTTCTCTCAGACCCTACAGGAGGCAAGTGCAGAAATTTCTGGGGCCAAAGTGGAGATATTTAAAACATCCTCAGCAACAGGAGGGGTACCAGAGGACTGGAGGATAGACAATGTTGGGCCACTGTTTAAAAAACAGAAAGCAGGAGTTATAGGCTGGTGAGCCTGACATCAGTTGTGGGAAAATTATTGGAATGTATTTGAAGGGACTGGATATATAAGTATTTGGATATACATGGACTGATTAAGGATAATCAGCATGATTTTGTGCATTGTAGGTCATGTCTAACCAATCTTATAGAGTTTTTTGAGGAAGCTACCAGGAAAGTGGATGAAGGCAAGGCAGTGGATGTTGTCTACATGAGCTTTAGTAAGGCACTTGACAAGGTCCCACATGGGAAGCTGGTCAGAAAGGTTCAGCCGCTCGGTATTCAAGATGATATAGTAAATTGGATTAGACATTGGTTTGAGGGAGAAGCCAGAGCATGATAGAAGAGGTTTGCCTCCCTGACTGGAGGCCAGTGACTAGTGGAGTGCCGCAGCGATCGATGCTGGCTCCTTTGTTATTTGTTATCTATATCAGTAATCTGGATGATAATGTGGTTAAATGGATCAGCAAATTCGTGGATGACACCAAGATTGTAGGTGTAGTGCTCAGTGAGGAAGGCTATCATGGCTTGCAGAGGGATCTGTATCAACTGGAAAAATGGGCTGAAAAATGGCAGATGGAATTTAATGCAGATGAGGTTTTGCACTTCAGTAGGACCAACCAGGGTAGGTCTTGCACAGTTAATGATTGGGCACTGAGGTACGTAATTCATTGAAAGTGGCGTCAAAGGTAGGTAAGATCATTGGCACATTAGACTTCATAAATCAATGTACTGAGTACAAAAGATGGGATATTATGTTAAGTTGTATAAGACATTTGTGAGGCTTAACTTGGAATATTGTGTGCAGTTTTAGTCACCTACCTACAGGAAAGATGTAAATAAAGCTGAAAGAGTGCAAGGAAAATTTACAAGGATGTTGCCAGGTCTGAGTTATAAGGTAAGATTGAACAGGTTAGGACTGTATTTTTTAGAACATAGAAAACAGAGAGAAGATTCAACAGAGATACACAAAATTGTGAGGAATATAGTTAGGGTAAATGCCAGCAGACTTTTCCACTGAGGTTAACTGGGACTACAACAGAGGTCATTGGTTAAGGTTGAAAGGTGAGAAGTTTAAGAGGAACATGAGGGGAAACCTTTTCACTCAAAGGATTGTGAGAGTGTGGAATAAGCTGCCAGCACAAGTGATCCATGCAAGCTTGATTTCAAAGTTTAAGAGAAGTTTGGATAGGTACACTTATGGTTGGGATATAGAGGTCTATGGTCCTGGTGCAGGTTGAAGGGAACAGGCAGTTTAAATGGTCTAGATGGGCCAAAGGGCCTGCTTCTGTGTTGTATTTCTCTATGACTCTATACTGGGAGCTTCATAGTTCAATCCAGACCTGAAAACTAATTCTGCATAGACCAACTGCTGGACTTGTCTTTAACAAGCAGAGTTATGCTGCTTGTTCTTTTGGATCAACGTGAGTTGTTGGAGAAGTTTAATTAGTTAATATCACGATTGATGCGGATGGTCCTCAATGTGATTGTTTATGTAAAGCTCCAGAGAAAATTCATTTTGCATGAAGAGGCTTTCAGTGTAGGTTTAGATTACAAATCTCATTACTCCATCAAAGGAGCAAAATAACTTGATTGAGTACTCTCCAACATGCAAAGGATTTTAAAAGCTAGCTTAATATTTGAGATTTCAATGATAATCATTCATTGTTTGAATTTGCATCACTTTAGTAGATGTTTTGGTGAGTTAGACAAGGATACAAGAGCAGACCAACATATTAGCTCAAACTTCAGATTTATTTGTCACATATACATCGAAACATACGGTGAAATGCGTTGTTTGTGTTAATGACCAATGCACCCAAGGATGTGTTGGGGTCAGACCATAAGCGTCATCACACTTACCATTGTCAAAATGGTTGCCTCTGATGTTCAGAAGAGCAACACAAACAACAGCAACAACAGCAGAACAAAACAAGAAAACAACAGCAAAACAAACCCCTTTCCTAATCTTCCATCCCCTGTGTGCGTACACACACACACACACAGGCCTCCAACCCCAGGACATGCCACCTCCTGGCCTCCGGTCCTTGGCCCTAGACTCTCAGATGCTGGACCTCCAACCTCCAGTAACTGGCTCAGATTCAAAGACTCCACCTTCCAGCCTCTACCAGTGGTACAAGTGCCTCAGGACTCACACCGCTAGGTTCAAGGACAATTACTACACCTCAACCAGCAAGTTCTTGAACAAAAGGGGATAAATACATTCATTCTATTTCTGGTGTTCCCACAACCAATGGTCTCCTTTAAGTGCTCTTTATCTTGTTATTTCATGCTTGTTATTTATTGCTATTTATTTATATTTGCATATTTGTTTTTTATTTGTTTATATTTGTTTATTGGTCCTGTTTACTGTTACTATTCTATATATTTGCTAAGTATGCTCACAGGAAAAAGAATCTCATAGTTGTAGGTACTCGGATGATAAGTTTAACTTTGAATTCTTTTACCTCTGGACTCACCAACTTCGGTCTTTGGCCATCAAGCTTACTACTTCCAGATGCGTTGAGCTCTGGACTTCAATCATCAACTTTGCCCTGCAGAATTCTCTGACCTCTGGGTGTTGATCCCAGGACTTGCTGATCATGGGTCTCAACTTCAGACCTCAACCCCAGACTCGTTGATCACGGGTTTTACCTTTGGGCTTTGACCTCCTGACTCACAAAGACCTCTGACCCCTGAGAGCTAGGGGTCAATGGCACTTGTGACTCCCACCCATATGGATGTCTGATGAAGAAAGCCCCACTTAATTCTTCAAAATTATGTAAGAATGAAATAAATACAGGACAACATATTAAACCAAGTAGCTTGGAAAACAAGAACTCCTATATAGTTCAACAGGTTTCTTAAAATGTTACAGACTTCATCACTTACTTATTTGCAAATGAATCTCTGCCAACTGCCCCAAGCCTTATGCTATAGTCAGAGCTGTAAATTTTAGATTCAGCCATCAATGTCATGATGGTGTGTGACTGAGACCCCTCTCCTCTCCTGATATCAGCTGTGACCAAAACAGCTGCTCTCGAGTGAAATTCACACTATTGAAATCGACACACACACATGAACATTGATATTTGCAGTTGGTTAAGGTCCAGACTTATGGGTTCCGACAACAATTATCTGTGATTACACAACTATGCTCCAAGACAAAAGCTAATTTTAAATCATATTAGTTTGCATTCTTTTCTCTCCAAATTTCTCATGCCCCATGGGGTACTTATCCTCAAAGTTCAGTCTCCAGAAACAAGGGAGAATTGCAGCAAGAGAGGGACCCTTCAGTCGTTGTGAATAGGCAGTTTGTACAGACTCTATTCCATTCAAAACAAATTTTAAAGACTCTTATCCAGTCATCTTTATGTTAATAAAAATAGCTCTAATTTTTGAATTATCTCAGCTCTTGTGTTCCATCATGCTAGGAAGCATTTTAATGAATTGGAGTTCCACCTCTTCTAAAAGTTTAACATTGGTTCAAAAGTGAGTACGAGATACCAATAATGGTCTTACCACAGATTTTTTAAGGTTAACTAATTAACTAATACAACTGTTTAACTTCTATTTCTGTGTTTTAGCCATAAAATCCAATATTTAATTAGCTTTTCTTACAGTCCTTTACTTGGCCTATTGCATATACTGTTTTGTGAAACTGTACACATGAATTCCAAAGGTCTTCCATCCACTATTTCATCAAAATGAAAAGCCATAGCTTGTCATCTTTCAGTTGCAGCTCTTTTAAACTCTTGTTAGACTACACTTGGAGTATCGTGTTCAGTTCTTGTTGATTCATTGTGGGAAGGATGTGAGGGCTTTAGAGAGAGTACAGAGGTGATTTACTAGCATGCTGCCTGAATTAGGGACCATGTCTTATAAGACTATAAGACCATTAGCTATATGAGCTGTATTAAGACACGTGTACCTTGGGTCTGATCCGCTATTTCATCAAGGCTGATCCAATTTTCCTCTCAGCCCCAATCTTGTACTTTCTCCCATATCCCTTCATGTCCTGACCAAGCAAAAATCTATCAACCCCTGTCTTAAATGTACATAAACACTTGGCTTCCACAGCTGCCTGCAACAAAGAATTCCACAGATTCACCAACCTCTGGCTAAAGATATTCCTCTTCATATCATTCTAAAAGGATACCCCGCTATTCTGAGGCTGCGTTCTCTGGTTTTCGTCAGTCCTGACGAAGGGTTCCGGCCCAAAACATCTACTGATCATTTCCATGGATGCAGCCCGACCTGCTGAGTTCCTCCAGCGTGTTGTGAGTGTTGCTTTGACTCCAGCACCTGCAGATCATTTTGTGTTTACGATTCGCTACTCTGCTGCGAAGTCTCTTCGAGGTATGCCTACCCTGAAGAAGTTTAAATCTTCTCTTCAACGGGAATTCAGTGAGACCCTCTCTCACTGCTCCCCCTCTGTGATCTCCGCCTCTCTCCGACTCTTCGACCAGATCCTCACCCAGGCCCACTACCACAGCCATGTCTCCTTCCTGGGAACGTGTCTCTGCTGCCATCTGTTACTGCAGGGATTCTAGCTCCGGTTCCAGGCCTCCCAGTTCAGACCCGACGTGGATCCCAAGTACCTCCGTTTCACCGACCGCTGCTCCCTCCGAAGCTCCCGCCGGATTCTCCGCGCCACGCTCGCTGCCATGTGGAGATACCTACGGGCCCTGTCCCTCTCTCTGCCACCACTCTGGGGCACGCTCTCCATGGTCTGCCATGGACCTCTCCTACACTTCATTCTCAGCCGGATTCACGCCTCCAACCGCCGTTTCTTCTCCTTCCTCGTGTCCAAGAAGGACGAAGGACCACAAGCTCGCCAGCCCGGAGCCCACCACGACGACCGGCTCCAGCCCAGACCCCGACCCCTGGGACCTCGACTTCTCAGGCCTTCGGCAGGCTGAAGACCCATCCGCCTCTGACTCTGACCCCGACTGGAACTACGGCCTCCCGGACATGGGCAACAGCCCCCTGCAGGCCATAGACTCTCGCCTCTGACTCTGACCTCAGCTCTGGGCCCTGCAGACTACAGGCTCTGCCACTCCCAGCTCCAGATCCAGCTCAGACTGAGGTCCCGACCCTCTCCGGACCGGGACCGCTCTTACTGCCGCTGGGTCCTACCGCCCTTCTGATTCCCCCACTACCCTCTTTCCTCCCCACGACTCCCAACCTTCATCACCCCTCCATTCCTCTGATCCCTCATCCTCCCCTAACCCCGCTCTCCCTGAACATCCCAACCCCCCTCTCCCTCCTGAGACCTCCCACTTTTCACCCTCCTCCGACCCCAGCCCCAACCCTTGCTGTGTCTTCACCATCCCCTCTGACCTTCCCCTCTCTGAGGTAGAACGTTCTGTCCTTAGCAAGGGCCTCACTTTTGTCCCCCTCTGTCCACACCTCAGTGAGTTCCGTGCCCACCATGACGCTGAACTCTTCTTCCGTCGGCTACGTCTCCGAGCCTACTTCTTTGGCAAGGATTCCCCTCCCCCTACTGATCACCCCTTCTCCTGTCTTCAACCCTCTTCCTCCTCCTGGACACCTCGCCCAGGCCTTCTACCTGCACTCGATCTCTTCATCTCCAACTGTCGCCGAGACATCAACCGTCTCAACTTCACCACTCCTCTCTCCTGTTCTAACCTCACTCCCTCTGAACGCACTGCCCTCCACTCACTCCGCACTAATCCCAAACTCACCATCAAACCCGCTGACAAAGGTGGTGCTGTAGTAGTCTGGCAGACGGAGCTCTACCTCACTGAGGCCAAACAGCAGCTCTCCGACACCTCCTCTTACTTACCCCTGGAACAGGACCCCACCAAAAAACATAAAACCCTTGTCTTCCATACCATCACCGCCCTTATCAATTCCGGAGACCTTCCATCCTCAGCCACTAAACTCATAATTCCCACATCCCGTACCGCTCGGTTTTACCTCCTCCCCAAGATCCACAAGCCTGACTGTCCTGGCAGACCCATAGTTTCTACCTGCTCCTGTCCCACCAAACTTGTATCTGCCTACCTGGACTCCATTTTGTCACCCATAGTTCAGTCTCTCCCCACCTACATCCAGGATACATCCCATGCCCTCCACCTCTTCAATAACTTCCAGTTCCCCGGTCCCAACCGCTTCATTTTCACTATGGATGTCCAGTCCCTATACACCTCCATTCCCCGAAGAAGGCCTCAAAGCCCTCCGCTACTTTCTGGATAACAGACCTCACCAGTTCCCCACCACCACTACCCTCCTCCGGTTGGCGGAACTGGTTCTAATATTCAATAACTTCTCTTTTGGCTCTTCCCACTTTCTTCAGACTAAGGGTGTAGCTATGGGAACTCGCATGGGCCCTAGCTATTCCTGCCTCTTTGTTGGTTATATGGAACAGTCTGTGCTCCAAACCTATTCTGGTACTACTCCCCAGCTTTTCCTTCGGTACATTGACGACTACATTGGTGCTGCTTCCTGCACCCATGCTGAGCTCGTCAATTTCATCGACTTTACTTCTAACTTCTACCCTGCCCTCAAATTCACTTGGTTTATCTCGGACACTTCTCTCCCCTTTCTCAATCTCTCAGTCTCCATCTCTGGAGAGACAGACTGTCCACTGACATATTCTTCAGTCCTGACGAAGGGTTCCGGCCCGAAACGTCGACTGATCGTTTCCACGGATGCTGCTCGACCTGCTGAGTTCCTCCAGCATGTTGTGAGTGTTGTGTTCTCTGGTCTTTGACTCTTCCCACTATAGGAAACATCCTCTCCACATGCACCCTATCAAGTCCTTTCACCATTCAAAAGGTTCAAATTAAGTCACCAGTTATTCTTCTGAATTCTAATGAAAACAGGCCCAGAGCCATCAAATGTTCTTCATATGACAAGTCATTCAATACTTGAATCATGTTCATGAACCTCCTTTGAACCTTCTCCAGTTTCAGCACATCTTTTCTGAGATAAGGGGCCCAAACTGCTCACAATACTCCAAGTGAGGTCTCAGCAGTGCTTTATAAAGTCTCAACGTTACATCCTTGCTTTTTGGTGCTAGTCCTCTTGAAATGACTGCTAACTTTGTATTTTCCTTCCTCACCACAGACTCAACCTGCAAATTAACCTTTAGGGAATCCTGCTCAAGGACTCTCACGTCCCTTTGTGTCTCAGTTTTTTGTATTTTCTTTCCATTTAGAAAATAGTGAACCCTTTTATTTCTTCTACCAAAGCGCAAGCCACACACTTCTGGACACTCTATTCCACTTGCCATGTTTTCCCCATTCTCCTAATCTAAGTCCTGTAGCCTCTCTACTTCTCTAAACTACCTGCCCTCCACCAATCTTCAAATTGTCTGCAAGCTTTGAAACAAAGCCATCAATTCCATCATCCAAATCATTGGCGTATAATGTAAAAAGAATTGGTCCCAAAACAGATCCTCGTGGAACACCACTAGTCAGGGGCAGCCAGTCAGAAAAGTCCCACTACACTTCAGTTTTTTTTGTATTTTTTCTCCATTTAGAAAGTAGGATACCTTTTTAATTCTTCTACCAAAGTGTATAGTCATACTCTTCCCTACACTATATTTCATCTGCCAATTCTTTGCCCATTCTCCTAATCTGTCTAAGTCCTTCTGTAGCCTCTCTACTTCCTCAAAACTACCTGCCCCTCCACCTATCTTCATATCGTCTGCAAACTTTTCAACAAAGCCATCAATTCCATCATCCAAATCTCTGACATATAATGTAAAAAGAACTGGTACCAAATCGGTACCACGACTCCGCCGTAGAACACTAGTAGTCACCAGCAGCCAAGCAGAAAGGGGTCCTTTTATTCCCATTCTTTGTCTCCTGCCAATCAACCATTGCTTTATCCATGCAAGAATCTTTGCTGTAATACCATGAACTTGTAGCTTGTTAAGCAGCCTTATGTGATGCACCTTGTCAAAGGCCTTCTGAAAATCCAAGTACATAACATCAAATGATTCTCCTTTGTCTATCTTGCTTGTTATTTTTTCA
This sequence comes from Mobula birostris, assembly GCF_030028105.1. NCBI lineage: Eukaryota > Metazoa > Chordata > Chondrichthyes > Myliobatiformes > Myliobatidae > Mobula > Mobula birostris. Next base: position 46,357,957 of record NC_092373.1, read on the forward strand.
AAGCATTCCAACAGATTTGCCAGGGAAGATTATCTCTGGAGGAAACCATGCTGACTATGGCCTATTTTATCATGTTCCTCCCAACCACTGAGGTCAGAATAACTAGCCTATGTTTTCCTTTCTTCTACCTTTCTCCCTTCTTGAAGAGTGTACTGACATTTACGATTTTCCAGTGTTCCAGAACCGTTCCAGAATCTAGTTGTTCTAGAAAGATCACTTCTAATGCCTCCATAATCTTTTCAGCCACCTCATTCAGAACCTTTGGGTGTACACCATCAGGTCCAGGTGATTCATCTACCTTCAGACCTTTCAGTTTCCCAAGAACCTTCTCTCTATTAATGGTAACTTCATACACTTTATCCCCCCTGACATTTAGAACTTCCACCATACTGCTAGTGTCTTCGACAGTAAAGTCTGATGCAAAACACTTATTCAGTTCATCCGCTATTTCCTTGCCTCCTATTATTACCTCTCCAGTGTCGTCTTTCAGGGGTCCAATATCCACCCTTGCCTCTCTTTTGCATTTTATGTATCTGAAGAAACTTTTGGTACCCTCTTGAATATTATTGGCTGGCTTACTTTTGTATTTCAGTTTTTCCCTTCTTAGTGACTTCCTTAATTGCCTTCTGTAGGTTTTGTAAATGCTTCAAAATCCTCAAACTTCCAACTGATTTTTGCTCTATTATATGCCCTCTCTTTGGCTTTTATGTTGGCTTTGACTTCTCTTGTTATCCACAGTTGTGTCATCTTTCCTTTAGAATACTTTTTCCTCTTTGGGATGTATATATTCTGTGCCTTCTGAATTGCTTCCAGAAATTCCAGCCATTGCTGCTCTGCCACCATCCCTGCTAGTGTTCTTTTCCAATCAATTCTGGCCAATTCCTCTCTTGTGCTTCTGTAATTCCCTTTACTCTTCTGTAATAGTGATACATCTGACTTTAGCTTCTCCTCATATTTCAGAGTGAATTTGATCATATTATGATCATTTACCTCAAAGAATTCTTTTATCTTAAACTCTCTATTCAATTCTAGTTCATTGCACAACACCCAATCCAAAATAACTGATCACCTAGTGGGCTCATCCGTGAGCTGCTCTAAAAAGCAATCTCTTAGGCATTCTGGAAAATCCCCCTCCTGGAATCCAGCACCAATCTGATTTTCCCAATCTGCCTGCATACTGAAATCTTCAACCCATGACTATTGTAACATTGTTCTTTTGGCATGCATTTTCTATCTCCTATTGTAATTTGTAGAGCACATCCTTACTACTGTTTGGGGGTCCATATATAACTCCCATTAGGGTCTTTTTACACTTTCAGTTCCTTTGCTCTATCAACAATGATTCAGCACCTTCTGACCCTTTATCACCTCTTTCTAATGAGTTGACTTCATTTTTTACCAAGAGAAATGCCGCACCGCTCTGCCTTTGTCTGTTCATTACTTAACTTCCTGTTTACTTGTCAACCATCCCTCTAGCATAGTTTTGTTTTATTTCCTTAGAACTGGAGTGAATGCTCCAGAAATGCAACTCTAATATTGGCAATATCCCTTAATCACCTGCTGAGCCCTTTATCTTCCTAACAAATAGTTCCAAGATATGATTGGTTAGCCATCTAGAGATTAACACATTTGAACTTTTGTTTGAACAAATTTAGCTTCCTTATAATATAAATACATTCTTTCTGTGAGAGTCTATTGCTTTAAAATTGATTATTTTTTGTCTTAGTATTTTCTCCAATATTGGGAATATATTAATTACCTTCTCATTAGAATGACAACCGGGATTCTCCATCTGTTTTACCAAATAGTATCCCTTAATTAATGAATATTCACAATTACCATGTTGCAACCTGATTGACCTATCTTCATCATGCCCCCACCCCTTCCTGAACCATGTGTTTGATGCCACTGTTATGTTGTAAAACATAATGCGCAATACCTAGAAACAGGGTACATGAGAGACTATAGAATCGAATAATCTGCTCCATTACACTCACTTGGCCATTCATCATGATCATGGCCGATCTTTCTACTGCAATACCATCCTTGTATCTCAAAAACTGTGACTTCTAATTTCAGAATCTTTATCTGCATCTAGCCTATTAAGAAGTTTCTAAATTTCAATGAGATCCTCACTCATTCTTCTAAACTCTAAGAACTACTGTTTTGGTTTCCTTCATTAGCCATCCCCATCACTAGGATGAGTCTAATGTGCCTTTTCTGTACTTTCCACATGACACGACACTCCAAAATGCACATTAGACTAGTTCTAGTGATGACAAATTAAGTAACCAATAACTATATTCTTTGGAGTTTAGAAGAATGGCAAATTAGGTTTTGGTTGTGACAGCAATGACACATTAGACCTGTTTTAGTAATGGCATATTAACTTTGGAAAAGTGACTAAAACTACGGTATATACAATACACTGGGTATGGTCTCTTATACGTTAACAAGACTTCCTTACCCCTATAATCAAACTCTCTTATAATGAAGGATAACATACCATTTTGTTGATGGTACAAAAAATTCTGAATATCCCTACAGCAAGCCTGTGTTTTAAATTTGTTAAGTAAGTTTATCTTCTTGAATTATTCTGTTCTAACATATCCCTTCACCTTTCTCTGAACTTTGGATACTTCCAGCTTTCCCATTCATTTCCAGTTCACTATTTCTCAGTGAAGTGGCTACTCTGAAACGCTGACTTCAGAACCATCCCTCCTCATGTCAGACTGTCTCCGATTTCACCTCAGGTTCTGAGATCTTGAGCTGAATAATTTCATTAGGAGACACCCTGCAGATATTTTTGTCTGTGCAAAAATCTGCTACTCTAAACTCCCACATCCTGTGGGAGACGTACATCCTCCTCCCTTCTTGCATTGATATTTTTACTGCAAACAATAAGAAAATTTATATTCTCAAATACTTAAAATGAAATTAAACATCTTGACTCTTCTCTTACTTTCTGTTCTGTGTTTTCATACAGATTCCATTGTGGAGATATTATTGCTTGATCCATTATGTTCTCAGGCTTGGTTCATTTTGTTATGTACCTGCACCCCAGAAAGTCAACTGCATAAGATTGTTACTTCCAAAATGTATTTTTCCCAGTAGACTGTGAATTTGGGAACTCAGTTGTGATTTCATGGCACAAGTGAACTTTGTGCTGGAAAAATGATTTCTACACCAGGAGTGCATCGATAACACTGTTTCCTAGGCATAACTGTTCTGGAGCATAGCAGTGGAATTTGGATCATATTGTTCAAGGAGCAGCTGGTGTTAGTCTTCAGAAATGTGTTTTTTTCAATTAAATACTTCCTTAACAAATGAATTTCTTCACCCATTTTTCAGGCACTATCCATTATCTCCCATGCTCTCCACAAGATCCACCTCCCCATCAGGTCCTAACCCTTCTGAGTCCACAGTTGTGTCTCAGGCCATGATGTCATGATCTCTGATATAGCTTCTATAGGCTTCCTCCATCTTTGAGACTGCCATTATGAGCTTCAACCCTTCATTTTTTTGAACTTATGCTACTTATCCCATCCTACGGTCCCTCATCCTTCACCCACCCCACCCCCAAACCCCACCTTGTTAAAGTGACGAGATTTGGCAGTCTCCCACAACCTCTGGAAAAAATAGGTACAAGATGGTATGTTGATCCCTGATGCTATATCATCTCATGCAGTGGAATTTCTAGGCATGCTAGTCTTCTGTTATTCCTGCCATGCCAGATAGCTAACCAATTTCTGCTGTTTGATTAGGAGGTGAACTATTCAGCAGATTAATTAAAACTCAGATGATTAAATATTGATTTCAGAGCAGTTGTATAAAAGAGGAAGAAGGTAGACAAACAAATTAACCTGCCTTAGAGATACTTCTGATGTTTTATTTTGGAAAATAAAGAAGTGAACTCTGGGCATTGCCAAAAAGGCTGGGATGCGTTTCCCAGATCCAGCTATTTCTGAGGAGGGAGGAGCGAGCTGCTTTCTTGAAACATTGGAGTGTGGTAAGGGTACAATCCAAAACATTGGCAAAGCTATGCCTGAACTATGAAAATGTTATAGTAAATTTTTCTAGTTCTAACACCATATTTACAATCTTTGCAACAGCCATGGCACTGGTTATGAAGAACTTCTATCACTTTTAATACTCAAGTTACATGATGCAGATTTGCCCACGTGTACAATGTCATCTATATTGAAAGCCAAAAACCTTAACGTGGACTTCCAATGCATCTATATTTGCATGTAAGATTGTGCACAGCTGTATATTTGCTCTTTCCTAGTTCCAATCCACACGTAAAATCCCATATGTTCAGAAGACCTGAGGGCAGTTCATCTGATGGTTTCATCATTTCTAAAGATCATGAAATCCTGAGAGCCTAACAACGTAATTGGATATTTTAAATACAAATTCTCTTTGCATCAATTACTTCCAGTTTCCACTTCAAATCATGTACAGGAAATATACTGCTGTATCCTCATTATCAGTGGATCTAAATCCTTGGCTTTCCTCATCCAACAGTATTGTTTAGCTTACCACTCTACCCTCTCTACACTCACTGTATAGCTAGGTATAACTCAAACACCATTTATAAATTTGCAAGTGATAGCACTGTTGTTGTTAAAATCTCAGACGATAACAAGGAGGTATATAGGAATGAGTTAGATTGACTGGTTCAATGGTGCTGCAACATCAACATTGCACTTAATGTCAGCAACTCCGAGGAATTGATTGTGGACGTCAGTAAGGGGAATTTGTGAGGACATACACTAGTCCTCATTGAAAGATCAGTGGTGGAAAAAGTGAGCAGCTTCAAATTCCTGGCTGTCATCATCTTGGTGAATCTACCCTGAATCCAACATATTGATGCAATCATGAAAGGGGCATGCCAGCAGCTCTACTTCATTGGGAGTTTGAGGAAATTTGATCAGACTCTAGCAAATTTCTACAGATGTACCATGGAGAGCATTCTGACTGGTTGCACCACCGTCTAGTATGGAGGCTTGAACGTCCAAGATCATAAGTGGCTATAGAGTTTTGTAGACTCAGTCAGTTCTACTAAGGGCACAACCCTCCCCACCACTGAGGACAAGTTCAAGAGTGGTGCCTCCAGAAGGTGGCATCTATCACAAGGGACCCTCGCTATCTGGGACATGCCCTCTTCTTGTTACTGCCATCTTGGAGAAGGTATAGGGGCCTGAAGACCCACACTCAATGATTCAGAAATGGCAATTTTCCTTCCGTCATCAGATTTCTGAACAGTCCCTGAACCTATAAACACTACATCTTTATTCCTTCTTGTTTGCACTATTTACTTATTTTGTAAATTATACCAATTTTATATCTTTGCACTGAAATGTTGCCACAATACAACTTTCACATCATGTAAGACAGTGATAATAGAACTGATTCTGATTTTGATTCAGAAGTACTTTCACTAGAAGCATTTTAGCAGTCCAAGATGTTGGTTCACCACTAATGTTTCATCAAATTCTGGCCATGCCAGCAGTGCCTACATTTCGTAAATTGAACAAAAAAAAATTAAAACTGCGATCATTAAATTAAACTCTGCCCATAGAAATGCCACTACTCTAACCTAAAACTCTTTGGTTGAATACTGGCCCTCCATTCCACAGTCAAATAATCACTATTTATTACCAAGGCAAGATGATGTAAATTTGCAGATTATGCAAATAGACAAACTGCTAAATCCCCTGGTTCTGATGTAATAACCACAACCATTTTTGAATAGCAATTAAGTGAAGAAATAATCTCTTGCTTCTCTTGGTTGAAGTGTAGTTAAGTTTTAATTATGGCATCCAAACTGTTCTTTCAAGCGAGATTGACACAGATTTCTGATCAAATTTGTAATTTATAACAGTAACCTCCTTGTGTCAGAAAAGGAACAATATATATTGTTTATCCAAATTAATCAGAACTGGTGTTGTACTAGATAAACCATATATTATTAGGACAGGATTACGTGACAAAAAAAAAAGTTAAATGAAACAACTTTTGCCATTGAAAAAGATCTGGGGAAAAATTTCTTCCCTAATCTCTGCACAAATTAGGCAGAGAATTGTTAAAATCTAAAGCATATTGCCTGAGGGCATGGTAAATACAGACAATTAGGCTACATCCACACTAGACCGAATAATTTTGAAAACACTGGTTTCGTGTAAAAACAATAGGCATCCACACCAGGCATTTTTCAGACTACCTCTGTCCACATTAGAATGGATATTTGGGCAAATCTCCTCCTACTGGACATGCGCAGGACACACAGAAAACAAGCGAAGAGGAAACGGTATACTTGGTGCGTGTTTGTCCAGAAACATTTCCTACAGCCATAGTCTCTTCACCGATGAAAGGGACGACAGCTACAACTAAATGCAGTAAGGCTTGTTACTGGGCAAAAGTGAAATTTGCTGTTACCTCATTTGTTTGCCTTTACTTTTGCCATGTCTTTGTGTATTATTTTGCTGTATTTAACATGTGCAATAAAATGAGTTACTGGGCAAAAGTGACAATTGCACCTATTGAATGTTTGCACAAGCAATATATTTATAATGACACACAAGCGTGGCGGTGGACGAAGCCAGGTGCAGAACACGGACACGGGTCAGAGTCGGGTGTGGAATCAGTTTCCAGGAGAGTCTTTACCCGAAGTCTTGGGTTTGAAGAGAATCAAGGAGTGATGCTAGACTTAGAACTATTAGTTCTACAAACCATGAAACAAGGTTACTCACACCAGAGTCAAACAACGAACTGGCAGCTCATTGTTGTGATCACAGGGTCTTTATCCTGCATTTTCTGCTGGAAAGCAGGTGTGTGTAGTTAGCGGAACCTGGGAATGATTGGAAATTAAACAAGAGGATTGAGGCCCAATTCCTGAGGTAAATAGTAAGGGGAGGGGGGGAATTGCCAGAAGGGACCATGACAAATAAAGCATCTTGTTAAATGTATAAAACATGTCTGCATCAGTGTTATCTTGTATTTCCATACAATGTTACATTAGGCTGTTACACATCTATTGTCAGGTATTGTTGTTGTGGTGTTGGAGGTTGTGTTCAAGAAAACAATGAAATGCCGCTCTGCCGCCACCATTTGTTCTGGCACGTCATGACAGCAGTTTTAAAATTAGCCAGTTACCCGTAACACACTACAACAGCCAACTGGTGTTTTCAGATTTACACACTCTGGGGAGTGTTTTAGAAAAGCTCTGTTTTCGGGGGAGGAAAACGCTGTTTCAGTGTGGACGGAGGGTCAAAATGAAAAGAAAAAGTTTCGGTTACGGATTTATTGGGTCTAGTGTGGACGTAACCTAACATTCATAGCATTGCAAAGCATTTGAATTACTAATAATTATTATTATTAATCATTACTAATTATTATTACTAAATATTATTAATTATTATTACTAATTATTGCTAATTACTACCATCATTCCAAATAAACTGATTCCTAAGCTCCGGGCCTTAGCACTCAAATCTGCAGCTGGATCTTTAATTTCCTCACAGGCAGGACCCAGGCTGTAAAAATAGGGGACAAGCTCTCCTCTACAATCACTCTGAGCACCGGTGCCCCACAAGGCTGTGTACTCAGCCTCCTGCTGGACTCACTGTACACCCATGATTGTGCAGCCAAGTTTCCATTGAAATCAATATAAAAGTTTGCTGATGACACAACAATTGTAGACTGTATCTCGGGTAATGATGAGCTAGAGTACAGAGAGGAAATTAAGAACCTGGTGACATGGTGTGAAGACAATAACCCATTCCTCAATGTCAGCAAGACGAAGGAATTGTTTGTTGACTTCAGAAGGAGTAGCGGACCGCACGACCCAATTTACATCGGTGGTGCGCAAGTGGAACGGGTCAAAAGCTTTAAGTTCCTCGGGGTCAATATCACAAATGACCTGACTTGGTCCAACCAAGCAGAGTCCACTGCCAAGAAGGCCCACCAGTGCCTTTACTTACTGAGAAAACTAAAGAAATTTGGCCTGTCCTCTAAAACCCTCACTAATTTTTATAGATGCACCGTAGAAAGCATTCTTCTAGGGTGCATCACAACCTGGTATGGAAGCTGTCCTGTCCAAGACCGGAAGAAGCTGAAGAAGATCGTGAACACGGCGCAGCACATCACACAAACCAATCTTCCGTCCTTGGACTCACTTCACACTGCACGCTGTCAGAGCAGTGCTGCCAGGATAATCAAGGACACGACCCACCCAGCCAACACACTTTTTGTCCCTCTTCCCTCCGGCAGAAGGCTCAGGAGCTTGAAGACTCGTACGGCCAGATTTGGGAACAGCTTCTTTCCAATTTTGATAAGACTGCTGAACGGATCCTGACCCGGATCCGGGCCGTACCCTCCAAATACCCGGACCTGCCTCTTGTTTTTTTTTGCACTACCTTACTTTCCCTTTTCTATTTTCTATTTATGATTTATAATTCAAACTTTTAATATTTACTATCGATTTGTAATCCAGGGAGCGGGAAGCGCAGAATCAAATATCACTGTGATAATTGTATCAATTGTTTGGCGACAATTAAGTAAAATAAATAGAAGGTTAGGGACCAAATATTGATAATGGATATGGAAATGGATGCTTACCTGAAGATTTTTATGGACATAGTAAACCAAAAGGGCTGTTTATATGCTGTATGACTATATAGAAGTATTAAACTCCTCAGTTGAGCACAGATATTCAATAGAAATTACAATCAGATACAGGCTATTCTGAAAATTTCTTTTTCACCTTCAAATATTGGCATACTAGTGAATGCAAAACCAGGGTATTAAAACAATTAACACACATAAAAGTTGCTGGTGAACGCAGCAGGCTCGGCAGCATCTCTAGGAAGAGGTGCAGTTGACGTTTCAGGCCGAGACCGTTCGTCAGGACTCATTATTAAAACAACTGTTTTTTTAAACAACCTGTAACCTGTATTTAAGAATGGTTATCTTATAAGGTTTGCTTACAAAGACTTGAATACAAATTTGTGACAAAAATCTATAACCTATGAATAAAGTACAGTTTAAAATTAATTAAAATAACTTTTCAAAAGTATAAAAACTATTTTCTATTTTTAATGAAAAATGATTGTAAAAGTGCACGTTCAAAGCATTTCAAAATGTACCAATTAATAGCTTAATCAAAGATTCAACAGAATATTTTGGAATTGCTTCAAAAAGCTGCAAATGAGCATCATTAATGGAAAGTGTCTTTGATAATTAATTTACTTTGGCATTTCCAGAATTTTGAGCAATAGCTAATTCCAGTAGAATATTTTTAAAACTAGTGTAAATGAATGTGATTGAAATTCTACAAGTGTTTTCAGCCAGTCACACCAATATTGAGCACTTTGAGTTTAGGGGAATGAATACAATTGAGTGTAAAGTCTAAACTAAGTGAATAGTAATCATGAATGTATTTCTATTCAACATGGAGACAACTAAGGAATATTTACAAATGGCATAGCAATGCCCTTCAGTAGTGTGACTTGCACTATATAAATTAAAATAAAGGGACAAAAACCTCTTGTGTTAAGAATAAAAGGAAAATGGCAAATATCAAAAGAAAAATTGCTAATAATAATCAAAAGATTAGGCAAGATCTTTGAGGAAAGTTACAGGACTAATGCTTCAGATTGATGACCTTTCAGTAAAACAGAGGATCATGGTCCAGAACTGTTACTGAGGTGCAAAAAATTGCAGATGTACAAAACTCTGAAATAAAATTGGAAAATGTTGGAATGACTCAGGTACTGCCTGAACTGCTGAGTGTTTCCAGCATTTTCTTTTTTTATTGTAGATTGCATATGCTGCAATAAAACTCATTGCAGATGCATTTTTAAGGATTTTAAATATGGTTCTTATTTTCTGTAGTTCATATCCAATAAATCAGATAAGAAAATCCCCTAATGATTATTGCTTCTTTCCATCGGTGTCAACATGTTGGTTCCATTTTTGAGAGACATCCCAAGCCATCGTTTCACAAAAGATGCCTTCAATTTCTTAAATCACAGTCAGCCAATAAAGTTTATCCAGCAGCTTCATTGGGATCAGTCCGATTAATTTTGTTATTTAAAAAATAATTGTTAATAAGTGCAATCATAAGCAAGTGCTTATTATCTGTAATGCTCACCCTAGACTAAAGCAATCCCTTCCTCATGGATAGTCTTGTGAAGTACAATTTAGATTGCTTATTTGTTTTCCTATGTGGTCCCAGATTCACAAATTGGTGAATTTTGTAAACCTATAACAGATAAAATGTACAAAGAAACTCATAAAAGTTAAAAACAATACAGAATTATTATATCCTATTTAGCTAGATGTAAAATATTTTTGTATTTGACACACAGCATGGTGGCACATAGCTAGTCAAATGAATCCTGCCTGACATATTTTAGGCACAGTTCCCAGGTACTTCACTTCTCTGTGCTGTCATACCAGTTATTGGTTCCACATGTTCCCATAAAGCATATTATTAAGATGCTTGGGTCCCATTCACTCAACTTACTGAAGTCATTTAAATTGGAGAAGTCTTATATTTATTAGTAGGCTGAACATGCTGAAAATATATTTTGGTTTAGTGACTTTACTAATAATTATATTAGTAGTCTAAATAAAAATTCCCACATGATCTCAGCTAATGGGAGTGATTCTTTCTCTAACATTCTACTAATAGATAAACATTCTATGTCTGCATAATTGTCACCTTTTAAAAAAAAAGTTGTCAATCTACACAAATCTTGTTCAGACCTTAGCTTTCTAATAACCTCCGACATACCATCTGATCCCTTCATGATTCTATCTAATAAGCTAATATTTCTACTGGGTCAGGAGAAATCTAATAACATGTTCTTATTGCCTTCACTGCAATTCAATGTGTATCCTTCATTACAAATTTCAATAAACGATCTATTTTTCCAAGGTTATCCTACTCCAAATAATAGCTTTAATCTTGTACATCTACTCAAAAAAAATTTTTTACAGATTTATATTTTTTCAGCTTTGAAGCTTTGAAGTTAAATCATAATTTTGATAGCTTTTATTGTATCAAATCATTTTACAATAGAATCTGTTCAATAAATACATGGTGGTACAGGTTATTTGAATAATTATCCTTCTTATTGTCCATGAAGTGTGCTGTAACAGCTGTTTTTTGAAAGGAGACAATGGATACAACTGGGAATTAGATGTAGCTAGGGTAGTAATCAATGGGAGAAGTAATTAATTCTCATTCATCTTCCATTGTCCAACTATAAAAGGAAAGAGGTTTTGATTTTGAGCAGTGGCACACTTCACACTATACAATAAAATTGACCTAACATGGAAGAAGAAAAATAGTAGTAGTTAGTGGAAATGTACTTCTCAAATATCATGAAAACATAGAGATGAACCATAATCCCATCCCAGGAGGACGTTTGACCCATTTCAGGAGTCCATTCTACCACAACCTTCAAAGTTACAGCCTCCTCCCCGGAGAGTTCAATTTTCCACTAAGCAATAAATGAGTTTTTCTCTGATTTCAGTGTTTACAATGGGAAACACCATATAAAACTGGATTGGAGTTAGAATTTAAACTTCACCGGGAGTGGAACAAAATTTAAGGCAAGTAGACTTCATTCTACACTGATTTCTTTCTATTTTTATCCAAAAACTATGATTCTAGATGAATGATCTCAAATTCAATTGGTACTTTGTGTTGGGTTTGTTGAGCACAGATGGATGTCTGAACATCCGGATTAATTCTAATGTTTGATAGGTATATCATTATGAACTATTTGTCTGGTCAGGATCTATTGATTTTACTAAGACACCGGAGGAAAATTAGGCCATTTTGCCCATCAAGTCTTCTCTGCCATTTGATTATGATTGATTTATTGTCCCTCTCAACCCTAATCAGCTGCTTTCTCCCTGTAACCTTTGACGTCCTTACTAATCAAGAACCAATCAATCTCCACTTCAAATACACCTAATGACTTGGTCTCTACAGTTATTCTTGGCAATGAATTCCTCAAATTCACCATCCTCTCGCTAAAGAATGCCAGATCTCAGCTGTATACTACAAGGTAGATTGCCTCCAAAATCTGACTGGAAAGACAAGCCAGTCCGATGGTTTTAGGTGTATATAGCTATAGATTGGTTGCATATACAATGTTAGAAAAAGGATCAAAATAATTGAGTTATGAAGAGCAAAAATCTACAATGTAGTGTATGTCAAAATGGGTTTTGATACAATCTGCTTGACTGTGGGAGTTGTTTTTACTAAAGAGCTTTATTGCACCTTTTCATAGCTATCAGAGGCTAGAGATGCCATTACAGAATGACACTGTACCTGAAAAGTTCCAGTATAGCCTGAACAGGAGCTTGAGGATTTTGCTGGCATAATGACCCTAAAAGGTCATTATTGTCTTGGGAGAAGGACTGTGTTGTAGAGACGGACATAGACCATTGCAGAAGGGTGTGAGGATCAATGCACCTTTGGAATAGAGGAGGTTTTTTTTCAAGGGTTAAGCTGACACCACAGACTGTCTCAAACAAGATGCAGTGAAACTAGTTGCAAGTACTTGCAAACCACCTAAGCAAAATTCTGCCTAATATATGAACGAAAGACACAAGAGATAGGGAACAATGTGAAAGGTGCAGTAGATGACAAATATTAGCAAACAGTCGAACGAATCAAAGAAATCAAAGCCAGGACAGAAAAAGATCTAATTCTACAAGTCAACATTTCACAAAATGATCTTGGAACAGCTTTCATATAAATGGCTAAGCAATAGCTTAAATAGGGAGAGATTTGAGATGTTAACATGAACATTGAAAAGGAACTAATTGACTCTGATATATTTAAAATTCCCTGCACACACATGTGGGAGACAGAATACAAACCTCTTTTAAGGCAATAATGAAGAATCATTGCCCAGCCCCAGTAAGAACTTGGGCTAAAGATAAAAAATGTACATGTTGTCTACCAACCAGGGAGTGAAGAGTACATAATAGACACAAGGCATCATCTTCATGTTCCCACAAAGAAGTCAGATTACAGATACACAAAACTGAAAAATTTTGAACATGTGAGCAGATCTATGTACTTACTGCAAAACCATTAATGAAGAAATTATTGCTGCAAAAATTGCATACAGTTGTTATGAGCAAATAGATGGAACTGCAGTAGGTGCTTCCGCAAAGTCCTGCAATATAACCATATAACAATTACAGCATGGAAACAGGCCAACTCGGCCCTTCTAGTCCATGCCGATTGCTTACTCTCACCTAGTCCCACCAAACTGCACTCAGCCCATAACCCTCCATTCCTTTCCTGTCCATATAGCTATCCAATTTAACTTTAAATGACAACATTGAACCTGCCTCAATCACTTCTGCTAGAAGCTCGTTCCACACAGCTACCACTCTCTGAGTAATGTAGTTCCCCCTCATGTTACCCCTAAACTTTTGCCCTTTAACTCTCAACTCATGTCCTCTTGTTTGAATCTTTCCCATTCTCAATAGAAAAAGCCTATCCATGTCAACTCTATCTATCCCCCTCATAATTTTAAATACCTCTGTCAAGTCCCCCCTCCACCTTCTACGCTCAAATGGTATAGGCAAATGTAAGAGGGACGAATGGAAATAGCAACAGGGGATGAGAGGTGATGGATAGAGACAAAAAGAGTTGCAGATGATGACATTCAAATCAGAACCATAATGTCAATGGCATATATCGTGAAATTTGTTGTTCTGTCCATGTGCCTGGACATCTGAAGTGAACTCAGCAATTCTGAGAGATTGCTTTACAGATGTGGAGTTTATGCAGAGAGAAATGCTAGAGCAAGCACACTCAATACATCTGGGAGAGAATGACTGTTTAGGGAGATCTTACAACTTAGTGTTCTAGCTGGGAACAGATACATATAAGTGAAGGATCTCACATGAAAATATGATGTGAGCAGATCGATGGAGTTAAGTGAGTGTAGCAATGGATCCCTTCAAAACTGTGGACAAAATTACTTAGTGGTTATTAATTACTTTCTTCATCCTCATGGAAATAGTCTACCTCAATTCATTTATGTCATCAGCTGTCTTTCAAGGATGAAGGCTCCGTTTGCTGGACTTTTTGCTAGATTATCTGTATTAGAGATAATGTTGTGATGGACACTGTTCACTTCAGGTAAGTTTGCAGTTAAAAGAGAATTTGGGGATTAAACATCATTATAGTCTCTTGCAAGTAGGCAAGGCTGTAATCTGGATGTTGTTTGAGAAAGACAAAATAAGCATGCTCAGATACGTACCTAAGCCACTTGGCATATAGACATATCAACAGCATGGGTTCATTTCCAGCTCAGCCCAGCCCAGTGAAGGATGAATCACTGATTCGGAGCAATACTGGCAATAGTTGCAAGATTACTGAAACCTAGAATGAACAGATGATGTGATAGGACTTCAATTGTAATACCAACAAGAAAGATCATAGAAATCTATGGTTGACAAACATTTGTCACGATCTAGATCAGAAAAACTGAAGACGGAACAATGTGTTACACACAGGACTGTGGGAGCATGGGATTTCTGCTAAACTGAATGTTGAAATCAGACCATTCTTAAACAAATATAAAAGTAAGCATGCAGAAGATGTAACACCATTCATTAGCAGCTCATGGTAATGCAGCTAAAAGCAGGAGGTATTTCCAGACTAGACAGTATTCTTAAGGTAGAGGAGAAACATAATTCAGATTTGTGAGTACTTTATAAATAGTTTTATAACAACTCACCAAGAATACAGAGAATGTGAAAATGGTATTTTGCTGAAATAAATAATAATCACTAATGATGGCATAAGCTTAGAGTCCAGCTCATCAGGGTGCTTCCTCCTTATTTGTCTACCTGCACCATACTTCCTCTGTAAAAGTAATGGGAACACTCTGCATTCTGATGTTGTTTTTCCCTCGGACTACCTCATTGTACTTATGTTGTGAAATGACGTGCATGAATGGCACATATAACAAAGCTTTTCATTGTCTCTCAGTACAAGTGAAAAGAAATAAACCAATTAACAATTACCAATCTCTCTCTCATCCTTTCTTTCCACTTCTGAGAAACCTTTGAAATGGACCTCTATAATTATCTTTGGATTATCTGCTGCAAGATTTCCAACTGCTTAATGATGTTCCTTAGATATACTTTGAGATCTCTTAGTATGTTAACTCTGCGCAAGTTATAATATGTTATCAGAGGGAATGCAAAAAGCCATCTGTGGAGTTGAAGGTTGGAATCAGAACACTTTTAAACAAATGTAAAATGAACTGTGCAGGAGTTATCAACTCTTCTCTCCGTCAATCCATTCTGAAACACAACTTTATCTATAAATAGCTTTGGCATTATGGACCGACCTTGTTTCAATTTTTGTTATAGGCAAGTTTAGTGAAGGCCCATGGAACCCTGTGGTTAATATTTGAATCAGTTCTCAATTCCGTCATTTAAATTTAAATGTCACTATTAGTTCTAGTGAATGTACTTGACACATATATTGTAGATCAAGGTGTTCCAAAGCAGATTGGAGCTTGAAGTTCATGGACAATTCTCTCACTCTATTTTAACATCCCTTTCTCTCACCAAGTTATGATTATGTGTGATTGCAATGTGTCTTCAAATTGTAATGGGAAAAGTCGTTGAAAGCACTCAATGTGTTTCTTTTCTTTCACTGAACTCTCTCTTCTAGATGGTATGTGTGCATAGTTGTCAGGTGAGAAGAGGTCAGACTTAGCTGTAAAGATTACCAAACTTAGATAATTTGCTGGCTGTCATTGCCCTGCTGTCTCATGTCTTTTTATGGAAAATGGCCCTAGGAGGTCTGCAGGCTGTCAGAGAAACCAAGAAAGAAAGCTATTTTCTTTCTAACCTGTTTGGAGCCCTGTCCTCAGCCTCTGAAGAGAGAGAAAAAACAGTCACTAATATTTTTAAAGATGTTTGCTTCAGACACTCTTTGCATTTCCACTAACAATCTGGCAGAATACCATTTCACAGATATCACAAACAACAAATTTCACAACATATGCCAGTGATATCAAACCTGATTCAGATTGAGATAAATGTTCACACCTCTCATAGTAATCAATTAAAAACCACTTTATCTTGATATAGTACCGAAACGGTTTCAAAAGCACCAATGTATCATATAGCACTTGTCTTGTGGGAAAAAGAAATGGATGTTAGTGTTTACTGACTTGGGCGTAGATAGTTTCTGCCATACACATAAAAAATGGCAGTCTTCCATATTTAAATAGTGACATGTTGAGTTACAACTTAGTAATTGGCCAGTTGGTCCAACTCGTATTGATGTTTATCCTCCCTATGAGGAAATAGTTTTAATTGCTTTTACCCATCCTGTTCTAAATTCCAGTTAATCCTTGTCTTTGATCTTTAACACAGTTTCAGTAGAGTCAAATATGAGCTTGAGGAACAGCTTCTCAAATGTTTTGCCCAATGATCACTTTTTCTTATGGTTTACAACAACTGCTTCATTCTGCACCTCAGAGTCGCAGAATGCTGTTTTCCCTTTCCTCTGGTTACCTTCCATTTGCACCTTCTTCAGGCAGCTTCCGCCACCTTTCCCAATTGACCAATCTATCTCCTCTTGGCTTCTATTCCATTACAATTAATGATTTTGTTCTTTTCTCATAACTTAAAACATGCTATTTTCTAAACATGCCCAGTTCTGATGAAAATTCACCTATCTCACATGTTAACCGTGCTTTCTCTCTACAACTGCTGACTGATATTCCTAGTGCTTCTAGCATTTCACACCTCCTGTAGTTTATTGCTCTTCGATGCAGGCAATACTTATTGACTGCTGAGAGCAAGTATTTACCAAGAAATTTCTAACTTTTTATATGTATTTGTATCTAAATAAACTGAAATAATTTCAACATTTTTTCCTTTTCCTGGCACACAAGTACCATGTTGAGCAATATTTGAAGCAGCAGCTATTGAACATTTTGTGAAATGTTAGCATTATTTTTATAATATATTGAAACACTGTATCCTGATTTTATCCCATCTAAATAAATCACAGAAATAGAATGCCTTACATTACAAGGCCGTATACCAGGGAAATGTGGAAGAGGAAGGCAAAGAAGAAAATATATGGACACTGTGAAAAAAATAACAGATCTAAATGTGCAAGATATCATTGACGCTGCGAGGGATCGTTCGATGTGGAGATCCATGATCGGCCAAGCACGTAACGCGCAAGACACATGAAGAGAAGAAGAAGATGTATCCTGATTAAGAAATTAGCTCGTGGAGTTCTCTTGAAAGGTAGTTATAAAGAACACAGAGGAATTTCCAGACCCAAAAGGCGATAAGAATGTTACACCAGTTTCTACAGGCAAACTGTATAGATGTAATTAAAGTAAAGCTGTTCAATCCAGTGAGTGAAAAATGAACAGAGGATTATGCTGACAAACTCAAGATTTTCTGCATTAAATTTCAACCGTTTTACATAGTTAATTAATATTCTTAGTTGTTTATTTGTCATGACTGGTGGAATTCTCAATTTCTTTTACTGCAATTTTATTTGTAAAATACATCCTGAAACAGCAATATTTGCAGTAATGATTTTTCATAGAGACCAGTCTTTTAACTCTTGAAATCTGAACCACTACCCAAATGTTTAGCTGTTTAACCAGTTTGTTCTGCATTCTGTGTCATTCCCTTTAACACAATGTGCTTTGATTTTTATGTTGCCTGCAAACATTTTCATTTAAAAACCTATGCATACAGAATTCACTGTATTTCCTGATACAGGTGACATAGCTGATGGTATGATGTGATGATGTCCTGTCCTGCTACAAAAAAATAAAAAACAAGATTAGCATCTGCGCAATTGAAAGATTTTGTTTTGGTAGTATCTACTCAACCCAAACCATTCTAGCTAAATGTATACTTAACTGCCCGTTTAAAATATGCACCAGTCTTTGGACATAACTATGCTTATTTGAATAATTATCAACAGACCTTTGATAGTGAAATAGCAACAACAAGCAAGATAGATGAGAAAAATGGGATGGATCCGATGGACAACATACCTCTTTGAGTGGAATGTCATGTGGCCCCAACAGTTTCAAAACTTATGCTTCATCAGTGCAGCTCTGGTCAGCTGTGAGTCTGAAGCACAGCTGGCTAGCTGGAGGCAGTGATACTTCGAGTGGTTGGGGGCCACAGGAAAGCAACAAAGAAATGGCTGCTTGTATTGAGAAAGGTATGGAATGAGAAGCTTCTGAGGATTTTGCATTCAGAAAACTGGGAGGTGGTATGTGTGGGTGAGGTTAGAGGAGATGCTTGAGGCAAAGCATGCAGATGCTGGAAATCTAAAACGAGAACAAAAAAAAAATGTAAACTGGATGAACTTTGCAGATCAGGCTTCATCAGATGAAAGATCAATGACCTGAAGCATTGACTCATTGACATAGACAGAGCATGGAAACAGCTTCTTTGTATATTCAGTCCATGCTATTAACCATGCATTTACACCAGTCCCTACCACTCTCAATTTATCCCCACATTCCCCTCAGTCCCCTCCACCTCCTAGATTCTACCACTCACCTAAGCATGATGGTCACTTTACAGTGCCAATTAATCTAACAGCACTCTTATTTTGGGATGTGGGACAAACCAGATGACACAAGGGAACAGCATGGTTGCATGAAAGATATGTCCACCTCCACACTGAAGGTCAAGATAGAACCCTGGAGTTGTGAGGAAGCAGCTTTCCTGCTGCCCAAATGTTTTTTTTTCCCGCTTTCTAGGGATACTGCCAGGCCTGCCAGGTTCTTCTGCGTTTTCTGCTTGTGCCTGGGATAAAAATAAAGATCTTCTTAGGTCCTGTATGATTACAGGATGAAAAAGATTATGCAAGGGAAAAGAAGACTCATCAGCTTTTCTTAACTTGCAGAGTAGGAATGTAGCCTCAAAAATGCAGCTGAAATGCAATGGTGTAAACTGGCCATGATCTATGTATTTAAAGAAACTCTACTGGTTCTTTATCCTTGCCTGATGGAGAATACAATCAACATGGGATGTTGGTTACTGAGTGCCTAATTATTGCTGAAAAGTGAGTTACAATGAAGTTCATTTAACATGGTAATTTACACCTTTAGAAAACTATCAAGGGATCATAGGAAAATAAATACTTATGAAATGGATATATGTATACCAGCTGCACACTCCCAGGACCAGCAGATGTGGTTGACAGACAATATCGGGTGACTGTAATTTTCAATGTGATATTGAACTGTCGTCATCAATCTACTTCCTCAGTTTCAATTTATATTAATTTCCTTTCTCATATAAATAAAATAATATCAAAAGAGTAGAAGTATTAGCGCAGAATATTCTTAAGGAAGTTAGCGAGTAGCCAGAGGTTGTGGTGCACGCTGACACTCAGAGAGCACAGTTTTAAGGTGCTTGAAAGTAGGTACAGAGCAGATGTCGGGGTAGGTTTCTTATGCAGAGAGTGGTGAGTGTGTGCAATGGGCTGCCGGTGACTATGGTGGAGGTGGACACAATAGGGTTTTTTAAGAGACTCCTTTATAGGTACATGGAGCTTAGAAAAATAGAGGGTTATGGGTAATCCTAGGTAATTTCTAGGTAATTTTCACCCTGGGATCAAGTCTGTGGCTGTCCACTGTGATTGATGGATTATCCGTCGTATCCAACAATCAGGGCTTTTAAAGTGGAAAAACTGTTGCACCCGGGTAGCTCTACTCACTTGACCTTGGAAGTCTGGGTCCAGTTGAATGAGTAGTCATTACAAACTAAGATCTTACTTTGTTTCAGTGGATGACCATGACTTCCTCTGTACCTTGTTATGACCTTCACTCTACACAAAGCACTGCCAAACCACCTTCCTGGCAATTGGATCTCACTGTTGATCTCATCCACCCAGTCTGTCAGAGATGACTTTGCATGCTAGAACAGGCATGTGCCTACCTCACTGGAGAATGAGGCCTGCCAGTTGCATGTACCTGGTGTAGAATGCCTGACAAAGCAGTGTACCGAAGTGTCTTTGCTGTCCAAGTCAACAGCTACTTGGTGCCACAGATGGGAGCTGAATATCCGATGAAGTCCAAATGTGATTTAGCTGCTCCAGAATGGACATGACAAGCCCCTTCACCAGAGGACTTCCTGGACACTGCATCTTATACTTCATCTTATACACCTCTATAAAGTCACCTCTCATCCTTCTTTGTTCCAAAGAGAAAAGCCCAGGCCCAGTGAAGCTTTCCTCATAAGTCATGCTCCAAATTTTCCTCATCAGACATGCTCTCTGATCCAGGATGCATTCTGGTAGACCTCACTGCACTAAAACTGAACTCAATACAGCAAATGTGGTTTAACCAGAGCTTTTGGAGCTGCAACATTGCCTTCTGACTCTTGAACTCAGTTCTTTGACTAACGAAAGCCAACAATACACATTCTTAACCATCCTACCAACTCGCATGTCAATTTTGAGGGATCTATGGACTTGAATCCCTCTGTTCCCCCACACTTCTAAGAATCCTGCCATTAACCCTGTATTCTTCCTC
Source organism: Mobula birostris (assembly GCF_030028105.1). Taxonomy (NCBI): domain Eukaryota; kingdom Metazoa; phylum Chordata; class Chondrichthyes; order Myliobatiformes; family Myliobatidae; genus Mobula; species Mobula birostris. Next base: position 46,378,557 of record NC_092373.1, read on the forward strand.
CAAGTCTAACCATCCAAAGCAAATCTTCTCACTCTTTTCCAGGTTAAACTCCATCTGCCACCTGTCAGCCCAGTTTTCCTGCTTATCAACGTCTCAATGTCCTGTTGTAACCTCCAACAACCTTCTACACTACACATATATTGATGGGGAAAAACAAAAGATTTAGTGCTTTCATTTGTTCTTACATTTAATTAATGCAGGAAACTTCTCCCAAAAATTTAGGATATATCAAGAAGATTGTAGCAGTGAGTTAGCACATCAGTGATTTCAAAGATTTCACTCATTAGCGCATACAATTAAAAGAATCTCCGTGAAAGTACTTTTTTGGATTAGAAATGATAGGAATTAAATTAGTTCATTTTTTTTTTTCTAATACTGCTGCCCTACAATAACAAATAATGTTGGACCCTCTTCTGGAAAGTGCAATTGAGCAAGACTGCTAAATTGTCTTTGAAGAGGAGGGGACAAGATAGGTGCAGCTTAGCGCATTATTCATGGTCCAGAATCAGTTCATGGATAAGGGAAGTGAAAAACAGTACAGGAAAAGTTTTAAGTCAAAAAAAAAGCAGAGGATAGTGATCCATTACCCATGCTGGGCATTGTAGTTGTGTCACTGATTGGATAGATGTTACTCCATTCTTGTCTCGAGTAAAATTTGAAATGTTTTGTGTCACCCTCAATATAAAATGGTCAGACCCGACACAAAAGAGATGTAAGCAAATATGTGAAAAAGAAAAGGTCCATGAATAATCATATAATACTCAGCTGCATTGTTTAATCTGCAACTTGTCAAACCTCATTTACGCTGAAATAAAATCTGAACGGTTACTAATACAGAGTGAGCTTGGAGCCATTGAACAGCCAATCCAAAGTTACTTCAGATTTATGGTGTAGATTTACATGACATGATTCTGAGCTGTGAAAAAAAGGCAAAGGGACTGAAAACTTTGATAACAGCTGGCATTGTACCATGACCCCTAAGTTATTTTAAGATGCAATATAAGGAATTGCTGCCGCCTCCGTCATTCCCCCAGATCTGAATAGGGTGGATTATATATACATCCAATTAGTCAGTTGAGACCAACTGAGACACAGGAACAACTACAAAGCTTAAATAAATGACATAATGATTCATAGGGTGCAAATGTGCAATTCATGCAGTAAATTCATTGCGGTATGAAGGGCTTGATGAACTACAACCCTGGGGAATATAAGCATTTTACAGGAAAAGGAAATTAAATGGAAGTGAGTGAGAAGGTTGGCCTTACAAAACAAAACAATCAGATGAAAATTCCATTCTTCTGGGATCACGATAATCGATTGTGACTTAGTTGATGTCAGGCTATAGTAGATATTTTTCAATTTTTATTTTGCATGTGTCTACTTTATTTCTGTTACAGGAAGAACCTAATTAGCCTTTTTTGAAGAATCACTGCAATTCCTAAAAATCCATTCAGATATGTGTTTAGCTTTCTTACTGAATGTATCAAAGAAAAAACAAATTTTCAGAAAAACATGTAAAAAGGCTCTTCCCTAATCTTCCATAGCAGCTGTTTGCCAGCTACAGTCTTTGCAGAAATCATCTGGCCCTTAGCCAAATTAGCATTTCGTACTGAAACGTTTGATGTGAGCTAATGAGAAATGTGCCATTATTTATGGAACCAAAGCAAAATTAGAGGAGAGTGCAACAAGTAATATACAAAATAGAAACAACTAATCAGAACGAGTAACTAACAGATTCAATATTAAGTAAACAAAATTCTCATATAGCCAGAATTGCTGGATGGTAAGCAAAGTCCACGTAGCTGAATATAACTGTTTTATTAACAGGAAAACCTGACAAACTCAACTGATTTCCTATCCTTAAACTGATTTATCAATCTTTATATTCCTGTTAGCCCCTAAAAACTTTAATGAAGTATCTTTAATGGAGTATCTACGCTTTGCTAACAATGCAGCCCTTTGCACTGAGCATTGACTTCAAATCCTACTTACACTCCACCCATTTTACATTCCAGAGAATCATAGGAGCATAGAAAACAGAAGCAGCCCATCGAGTCAGCTCCTGCCTCTTAAGTTCATTTTCCCAATCCTCATATGGCTTGCTGATCTTTAATGTCCAATAAGCTAACAATTTCAATAACAGTTTCTCCATCTACTTCCGGGAAAAAAATAAAGATTCACAATGCTTTCAATAAACAAATTTCTTCTCATCTTAGTTCTACGTAGGCAAACCTTAACTAGAGATTCTAGTTTTAGACCTCTTCAGACAGCTTCTTACCAATTTACCAACTCCATTCAGCTATGCAATGTTCAATCAGATCAGATACAGATGTATCATACTCTTCACATAGGACAAATCTCAGCAACACTCACAACACGCTGGAGGAACTCAGCAGGTCGGGCAGCATCCGTAGAAATGATCAGTCAACGTTTCGGGCCAGAACCCTTCGTCAGGACTGTAGAGGGAAGGGGCAGAGGCCCTATAAAGAAGGTGGGGGGAGGGTGGGAAGGAGAAGGCAGGTAGGTTCCAGGTGAAAAACCAGTAAGGGGAAAGATAAATAGGGTGGGGGAGGGGAAGCAGGGAGGTGATAGGCAGGAAATGTGAAGAAGGAATAGGGGAAAACAGTATGGGTAGTAGAAGGAGGCAGAACCATGAGGGAGATGATAGGCAGCTGGGGGAGGGGGAAGAGTGAAATAGGGATAGGGGAAGGGAGGGGGAGGGAATTACCAGAAGTTGGAGAATTCAATGTTTATACCAAGGGGCTGGAGACTACCTAGACAGTATATGAAGTGTTGCTCCTCCAACCTGAGTTTAGCCTCATTATGGCAGTAGAGGAGGCCATGTATGGACATCCGAATGTTTGAAGTAAAGTCGATGAAATTGACGAGCTCAGCATGGGTGCAGGAAGCAGCACCAATGTAGTCGTCAATGTAGCCAAGGAAAAGTTGGGGAGTGGTACCAGAATAGGTTTGGAGTACAGTCTCAGTTCAAAATCTCAGCAAAATCTCCGTTCAGGAATTGTTTTGAATCCAAGTTGCACCAGGCTCAAAGCAGTTCTATGTTACTGCAGTAACACTGTGTTTTGTATGATTGAAGCAAATCTTTCTGATTCAATTCCAGCTCCCTCTATGACAGAAGCCTGTTTGTCACTTGTCTTCCTAAATGTGTGATTTCTCTGTATACCAACATTTAGTAGATGTTCATCATTTCATAAATATTTGGCAACAACTGTTTTCCAAGTCAGCAGTGTTACACTCATTATGTTGTAGTGATGGAGTGTTACACTGGCCTAGTTCATCGAACAAAAGGGGAGCTGAATTTCATGAGCAAAATATAATGTGTTGCCATTACTAAATTGCACGTTTAGCAGTTCAATCAACCATTCCCCTTTCATAGTCCTTCCAAAGGAAATAGCCCACATTTTCCCACATCATACTCTATCTGCTATTTTCTTACCCAGTTTTATGTCTTTTTGTAGACTTCTGGCATTCCTTTTGTAACTCACTTCTCTGATTATTAATTATTATAATTATATTGTAATTGGCCCTTTCATCTACTTCATTAATAAAGACTGCAAACTGTCGAGGTCCAGCCTTCAGCTGGGTCAGATCACATTAATAATGGCCCATTTACTTCCACTTTGATTTCTTCCCTCTAAACAATTCCTTCCAAGTTGAGATATTCATTGGAACTATTCTTCTTGCAAATTACAAATTCACTGTTATGCAAATTATAACATTTTTATTTCTGTTTTACTTTTTTTGCAGCATCAGCAAATTTTGCTTTCACTTTATCAGACAAATGTGTCTCCTTTGATCAGCATTTTTAATATATTTAGCTCTGGCCATGTCACCAATGTTTTGATCACAACCAGAAAGAGTTAACTCCTCTTTCAAGTTGTCATTTTTAGTAACAGTCTCAATTAAAAAATGTTAATCTGTGATTTTTCCTTTCAAATTCAGACTGATTTGATATTCACATGCATTATTTTTTGTTACTGAACAATTTTCTAACAGCACAATGCCTGCATGCATATTGTTTATGATGCAAATGAAAATACTCCAAATCATGTTTGGCTAAATTGAGCCTTTGCTGATATTAATAATGTTAATGACATTGAGCATGTTTCCTGATATATATTCCTACTTATTTAATTATAGTTACCTAGAGAACTAAATCCTGGTTGCCAGGTGTTGTCTGTTAAGGGATATTAATGGAGGAATTGTTCATGCAGGCTGTAAGACTTCCGAATGTATGGGAATGCAATGGTTTCCTGTCAGCAGGAGCATGGCAGAAACCTTTTAGGAATTTAAGTTATTCAGTAAGAACCCAGCCACAGTAATCAGAGTTTAGCACCTTAACAAACAGGAAATGTGATCCTTTGCCCTCTATAAACTGTAATTCTTTCAGCAATACTTTACTGCTGATTACACATGAACAAGATATGGAGCAAAAATTAAAAGGGGCTGGAAATTTTGTCACATCACCCAATGGTCTGCGTACTTTTTTAAAATTTAGAGATATAGTGTGGAAGAGGCCCTTTTTGGCCCAATGAGCCACACTGTCCACCAATCCACCTATTTAACCCTAGTCTTTAACAGACCAATTAACCTATTAACCAATACCTCTTTGGAACGTGAGACAAATTGGAGCATGCGGGGGTAACCCTGGCATTCAAGGGAGGACATGGAAACTCCTTACAGATGGTGTCATAACTCAACTTCGAACCCCGATACCCCGTGCTGTAAAAATGTTCAGCTAGCCACAATGCTGCTGTGGCAACACCAGCCCACACTCTCCCCTCCCTCCATATTTGACAGAGTTTTAACAAAAACTCATTCATGCTTTGCAGTTTAGTATCTTGTTATATACAAGAGGCGACTATGCCGATGAAATAATGTCAATCAGAATGCAATGCTCATTTTGGTTGGGTTGTGATATCTGCAGACGATATCCAATTCTAGTCCCAACTCTTCAAGAAGAACGTAAAGGTCTTCAAGAAGAGGGTGAAGGATGGTTCCATGGATAAGGAGTTTCAAGTATAAGGTTACACTGGAAATGCTGGGGTTGCTCTGTTCATTATGTGCCATGTTGTATGACATATGCAATCATGGTCTTTCCACAATCATGATTGTTTCTGGCAAATTTCCTGACAGAGGTGGTTTGCCACTGTCTTCTTCTGAACTGAGGCTTTACAAGACCGGTGACCCCATCTGTTATCAATATTCTTCAGAGATTGTCTGTCTGGTGTCAGGAGTCATGTAACCAGTGCTTGTGATCTGCGCCAGATACTCATACGACCACCTACCTCCTGCTCCCATGGCTTCATATGTGAAGCACCTTCAATAACTCCAGAAGACTGAGGTAGGGTAAATACTGAAAGGCTTTTATTCGCTGTACAATACGACCTCCATGTTGAGTGTCTGCCCCCGGACTGAGGGGGAGGGGCAAGGCGAAATCACCTTTATTCAGGACTCTGTGGGAGGAGCCACAGGGGCAGTCAGCAGAGGGGTGTGTCCAGACAGATAGCCCAGTTATAACATATAAATATGGTTTATCACAATATGACCCTGATGTGGGGAGGTTAAGTAGGTGCTATACCTTGCCCAATGGTGAACGGCAGACTAGCGGAGGGAAGGAGCGCATTACACCATCTTTGATGGAGACGTATCTCCACTCCACCACCCAGTAGGTATGTTGTATGAAGCAATACAGCTTGATTAAAGATTTGAGAGAGACATACAAAATAGAGAGAAGTTACACTGATCAATGGATGTCCACGGACTAAGGAATAATAGTTGTAACATTTTGTGCAAAACATGCAAGGAGATGGAGGGAGAAGCTTTTTCTTTCAGAATAGTTATGAGGAGGAATTCAGAACCTGTTAAAGAGGTGGCATTAATCTGTGCCTTCAAAAGGGAACCGTATAGGCAAAATGATAATTCTCAGGGCTGTGGGGAAAGAGCAGAGTGGTGCTGATGACACAAAATGACAATGGGCCAAGTGGCTCCCTGTGCTGTAACAATTCCATGATGCGTTTTTTGCAAAGGAAAAATTCTGCGCAAAGGAATAGCCAGGGATTCTTCCAATGAAGCGGGTCTTCAACACTTCAGGATGTGAACCCTGTGTTTGTCCTTATTTATAAGAGGTCTATCCATAACTGGAAGTAGAAATGATTTGTTTTCTTCTAAGTGGATTCCTGTTCTACCACCAAAGTCTATTACTATGTTGCCAATGTCCTCAGCCTCTTCAGTTCTCTCCCCATGCTTTTTTTGTCTAACTGACAAAGAGGCATGGATCTATTATCAAGTATTTCCCCTACTCTTCCAGCATTTTCTTTTTCTTTGTGCACCTTCAATAGTTCAACACTTTCTACCTCTCTTTAAAAAACATCTTTACCAATGCATCTAGCATTGCTTGAGGAATCTTTCCTACCTCTTTCAGCCTATTGGGCAACTTCTCACCCTTGATATAAGCTCCTCAGTCACTTTCAATGCATTTCATAACAGGTCCCAGTCCTATTGTCCTTCTGTCCTTTGGAAAGGTCACTGTGACATTTTGCTCTGCTGTTCAGCTGGGAATAAAACTAGTCCCTCATTGCACAGGTCCTATGGATTTTGGTATCTTTGCAGAAAGTCTGTCAGCTACTTTAAAAATTAGTTTCTATGAGCGGCCTCCTCAAAATACCAGAAATAGTAATTACATTTTGGTTTACAAAAGGTCATTTGAAGAAGTTTAAAATTAGTTTAAGTCTGCATGTGCTGTGTATAAAGAGAGTGAAATCAGACAAAGGAAATGACATTCCTGCATAAAACTATACTTGATATTCTTTCCATTAATTAAATGTTATAACTGCTTCATCTTCATCAGTCACCTGTTCTAACCTTTCTGCTGTCTTTATTCACAATGCTTCAGTTCTCCTGCCAAGTGCTTTGGTACATTTTGGATCAATTCACTCACACACATTGAAAAACAGAGGAAAGTGCCTGTAGATTTGTTTCCCCATTTCCGTATTTACACAGACCACCAGTCTTAATTGGGTAATTTGTGAATTACCCTAGAAGGATGAGGGAGCTGAACTGAGGAACTATTGATCAATTTATCCAGAGTTAGCCTTGGAATCTGTAATTTGAAATCTAATCAGAGAATATTTAAATATGTTCGGGATAAATAAAATGAGCCAACAAGGCTCTAACACAAGGAACTTATGTCTAATAAATTGAAATGGAGTTTTTTGAATAAATGACTGACTGGATAGTTAAAGGGACTGGACAAGTTCTTAGCTTAGATTTCTCTCTATTGCAGTGGTACTGGATCTTTGTCAGCTCTTCCCTGCATACCTGACCTTATCTCATTTCTCTGTGTCAGAATAATGGAAATAATAGTGGTGGACCCAAGAGCCACTTTCAGTACTGCAGAAGCACTGCTGTTGCCTGGGCTGGGGGGCTGGTTGTAAGGGAATTTATTTCTGCATTCTGCTAGCAGTATTCACTCAAAATAAAAATCCTGCTGTGACCCACAGCAGAGCTGTGCTCCGCAGAGCCTGGAGCCAATCTGAGAGGAAGAAATTTCTGTGATCAATTATTGTAAGACAGTTCCCATATTTACAATAGATGCTTGGTATTGTTTTTAGTTTTTGTTGTGAGACAGTAGACATTCAACTGCTCTTTCTCAGAATCAGAATCAGGTTCTTATTACTGATATATGTCATGAACTGTGTTGTTTTTCAGCAGCAGTACAATGCAAGACATAACAATTAGTATAAGCTGCATAGGCTGGACCAGATAGATGACGCCCCACGGTTCTGAAAGAGGTGGCTGAAGAAATTATGAAGGCATTAGTAATAATCTTTCAAGAACCACCAGGTACAGAAATGGTTCCAGAGGAATGGAAAAAATGCAAATGCCACTCCACTCTTTAAGAGAGAGAATTTCCTTTCTTTAAGAAAGGAAATTATGGGCCAGTTAACCTGTTTGAGTCCATTATTAAGTGTGATGTTTCAGGGTACTTGGAAGCACATGATAAATTAGGCCAATGTCAGCATGGTTTCCTTAAGGGAAAATCTTGCCTGACAAACCTTTAAGAAGGGAAATTATACGCTAGTTAGCCTGACTTCAATGGTTGAGAATATGTTTGAGTCCATGATTAAATATGAGATTTCTGGGTACTTGTAGGCACATGATAAATTAGGCCAAAGCCAGCATGGTTTCCAAAATCTTGCCTGACAAAACTGTTGAAATTCTTTGAGGAAATAGGCAAAGGAGAGTCAGTGGATGTTGTTTACTTGGATTTTCAGAAGGTCTTTGACAAGGTGTCACACATAATGCTCCTAAACAAGATAAGAGCCCATGGTACTACAGGACAGATACTAACATTGATGGTAGGTTGGTTGAATGGCAGGAGGCAAAGAGCAGGAATAAATGGTTGGCTCCCAGTGACTATTGGTACTGTGCAGTTGTCAGTTATGGGAACACGTCAAAGATTTGGTTGATGAAATTAAAAGCTTTGCTGCTAAGTTTGCAGATGATACAAAAAAATGTCAAGGGGCAGGTAGTGTTGAGGAAGCCAGGAATCTGCAGAAGGATTTAGAAAGATTTATTATCACTTGCAATAAAAATAGCAGTAGTATTACTAGAAGCTATGCAGATTGTTGCTCAGGTTAATATGCTAGCAATCATGATGTTCACATTTATTTCCATGTCATCAAGTTTTATTGCACACCTTGTAAATGAGTGGGAATAATGGGGGCCTTTTCTGGTTGGCTGCCGATGACTAGTGGCGTTCTGCAGGCTTGGTGTTGGGCCCACTTCTTTTCACTTTATATATCAATGATTTTGGATAATGGAGTTTATAGCCTTGTGGCCAACTTTGCAGATAATACAAAGACAGGTGGAGGACAGATGGTGTTGAGGAAGCAGGGATTCTGCAGAAAGACTTGGACAGATTAGAAGAATTGACAAAGAAGTGGTAGATGGAATATAGTTCAGGGAAGTGTTTGGTCATGTACTTTGATAGAAGGATTAAAGGCGTAAACTATTTTCTAAATATGGGGAAACTTCAAAAATCAGTGGTGCAAAGGGACTTCAGAGACCTTGTTTAGGATTCCCTATAGGTTATAGTACAGCTTGAGTCGGTGGTAAAGAATGTTAGCATTCATTTCAAGAGGACTAGAATATAAGAGAAAGGGAGTGATGCTGAGCCTTTATAAGTCATTGATCAGATTGCATTTGGAGTACTGCGAACAGTTTCGGGCCCCTTGTCTACAAAAAAATGTGCTGCCTTCGGAGAGGGATCAGAGGAACTTCACAAAAATGATTTTGGGAATGAGAGGGTTAATATATGCGGAGTGTTTGATGGGTCTGAGTTGTACACACTGGAGTTTAGAAGAATGAGGGGAGAATCTCACTGAAACCTATCAAATATTGAAAGGCCTAGATAGAATGGATGTGGAGAGAATGCTTTCTATCGTGGGTGAGGCTGGGATCAGAGCTCACATTGTCAGATTAGAGGAACATCTATTTAGGACTGAGATGAGGAGGAATTTCTTTAGCCTGTGGGTAGTGAATCTGTAGAATTCATTGTCATAAATGTAATGGAGCCAACGTCATTGAGTAAATTTGAAGTGGATTGATAGGCTCTTGATTAGACAGGGTGTTAAAGGTTATGGGGAGAAGGCAGGAGAATGAGGGTGAGAAGAAGAAGAAATCAGTTAGAATGGAATGGTAGAGCAGACTAGATGGGCTGAATAGCTGAATTCTGCTCCTGTGTCTTATGGTCCAATGGACTATATAGAAATCTGATGGTAGTGGGGAAGAAAATGTCTTTAAAGTGTTGAGCTTAGGTCTTCAGGCTCCTGTAACTCCTGTCTGATGACAATAATGTGGAGAATGCATGTCCTGATGATGAAGATCTTAACTGATGAATGCTACTTTCTTGAAGCACTGCCTTTTGGAGATGTTCTCAGTGTACTGGAGGAACTGGTTAAGTCTACAATCTAGCCTATAACCTTAGCCTACAACTCTTTGTAGCCTCTTGCAATTCTGTGCATTGGAGGCTCCATACCATGTTGTAATGCAACCAATTAGAATGCTCTCCACAATACAGCACTATAAGTTTGCTAAAGGCTTTGTTGACATACCAACTCTCCTCAAACTCCTAATGAAGTAAAGCCGCTGTGTGCCTTCTTCACGACTGCATTCATGTGTTGGTATAGTTCCTCCGAGATGGAAACACCCAGGAACTTAAAGCTGCTCACCCTTTCTACCGCTGACCCCTAATAAGGACTGGATTTTCTTCTTCAGACCTCCCCTTCCTGAAGTCCATAATCAATTCCTTTGTCTTACTGATGCTGCATGTGAGGTTGTTGTTGCAGCTCCACCTTTAATATTCAGGTTATGGCACTATAAATCTGCAAGTAAATACGCTTTGAGTGTGTATGGTTTTCAACAGTTTTCTAAATCTTGGGACAACTATCTAAGATGGGCATATAAATGATTTAGACTTAGAAATGTCAAGCAAATTCCATTATGATGCAACTGCCAGCACTAATAATATCAACTTCTGGAGTACACGTGCACAGTGTGAAAATTCGGAAGCTCCTGTCATTGCATCCATTGGGTGGGCTGTTTTGATCCCTTCTTCAGCAATTTCTATGGAAATCATTAAACTGACAAGAACACTCAGCATTCTTAATGCTTTGGGATGAAGAAACATTGAAAGTATAACACTTCGTTTCAGTAGATATTTCAGTAATTTATAGGAAAGTATGTCATATATTTAATGGCATACAGAGCCATGATTAATGGATATAAAACCTATACTAACAGCAAGAAATTAATTTTATACATACATCCTAATTATTTTTTCCTCAAATAATTATTTCAGTCATCAATTATTTTTAAAATAATATCATTTATGTTATTTTTAAATTATTTGATATTTCAACTGGAAAATATAGAAAGTTAGTAAGAAGCTTAACTTTTTCATTCTTGATTAGCTGTGAGAGTACTTCAGAGATTGGCCCTTCATTTGTTAGATGACCTCAACATTGTTGGATATCAGAGGAAGGGACTGGAAAGCTGGATCCAGAAAGCAACAGAAGAGCTGAAATCCATGTCAGCAAGGTCGCTTTCAGGGTAACATTTTTCAAAGGCAACTTTGAAGATTGTCACTGAACCACTTGCAAAGTCCAGCCTTGAAACTCAATATTTAATGATGAAACAGAGCTCTGGAAGATGGGGAGGAGTGGTATGCGATTGGCAATATAAGGATGACTCTGTTAGAAATGAACAGGCTAAAGGAATAGACTAATAATGAGGGATTAAATTTAATAGGGAGAAATATATGACAAACTATCTTGAGACAACTACAAAATAGTACATAATATCATTTAGTAAAACCCCTTTTTACTGGGCATCACTAGAGACACAGCTCATTAGCCCCTTGCTAACAGCCACTGAACTCAGAGGTCAGAAAACTACCTTTCTCATATCCATATGTCTAGGGTCGGTATGACTCTAGGGCCCCACCAAAACCAAGAAGTTGAGATGTCTCGTCCATCTCAACCCCAATCTGTGCGAATACTGTGTAAATACTGCCCCCAGTAATTAGCTGTCAGCAGGAAATAAGAGATCGTACACTGCATACAATTATAAAGAAAGTATATTTACAAATGTCAGCTTTATTGAACAGTTAGTAGGAAAAAGAAAAGAAAAAGATTTAAAGAAGTCCCATTACAATTAACTCAGTTCAAATGTGCACATAAGTTGGAGCTCATCTTGAAGTTGTCTTCAACTCTTGCATTGGACCCACGGTCTGTGTGAAAGCTCGAAATCCATTTTGAACAACTGGTCTCCCCCACAAGAGTAATGGTTCTTCCTCCTTCAAGCCACTCATCTGCACAAAGCACTTTGTGCAACAGAGACAGCATCCTCAGCCATCTTCCCACTTGTCTTCTCCCACCTCCTGTCAAAAAAACCTCAACCCACACCAGTGTCTGTCACAAAACCCTCTCCATCCAGTATTCTCTAGAATCTTTGCCCAATTCCACCATCCTGATTGGCTGACACAACATTCCAAAATTGAACTTCGTAGCCCCTTATCCTTGGCTCAAACCCAGACATGGTAAAAGCAGAACAGACTACTCTTACAGAACTGCTAAAATCAAATACCTACAGCATAGCAGTAAAAATCTTACACTAAAAATACAGACAAAGGTGTGAATGAGGTGTAAAGTTAAGATTCATAATTCTTTCAAGAAATCATTGCAGTTAGATAAACGCACTAAAATGTGACTGCAATATTTTATACATGCATGAAAAAATAAATTTGGTTAAATTTACAGAAAGTAACTGCTAGATTTTAGTTAGATGTCTATAAGCAACTTAGTACGATAGAGAGGAAGGATGCAAAACATATGCAGCAAAGATTCATTAAGATGATAACTAGCACTGGTTGTCATAGCTCAGATACAATAACCTCTTCCATAAGGCAACTTTTCAAGAGGAGATGACAATACTTGCCTTGTCGTCCTCCGCACAAATAAATAGACAAACAAACAAACAAATAAATAAATAAATGGAAGGAGAGCAGTCAGTTTTCCAACTAACAGATTGCCTGCTGTAAGAACTGAAATAAAGAAGGTTGAATTAGTTTGGCACAAAGCAGTACTTATACTTTCATATTTTATACTTTATACTTTAGTGTCACCAAACATTTGATACTAGAATGTACAATCATCACAGCGATATTTGATTCTGCGCTTCCCACTCCCTGGATTACAAATATTAAATATTAAAAATAGTAAAAATTAGTAAATATTAAAATTTTAATTATAAATCATAAATAGAAAATAGAAAAATGGAAAGTAAGGTTGTGCAAAAAAACTCTCTTCAGCAGTCTTATCATTGTTGGAAAGAAGCTGTTCCCAAATCTGGCCATATGAGTCTTCAAGTTCCTGAGCCTTCTCCTGGAGGGAAGAGAAACGAAAAGTGTGTTGGCTGGGTGGGTCGTGTCCTTGATTATCATGGCAGCACTGCTCTGACAGCATGCGGTGTAAAGTGAGTCCAAGGACGGAAGATTGGTTTGTGTGATGTGATGCCCCGTGTTCACGATCTTCTGCAGCTTCTTCCGGTCTTGGACAGGACAACTTCCATACCAGGTTGTGATGCACCCTAGAAGAATGCCTTCTATGGTGCAACTATAAAAATTAGTGAGGGTTTTAGGAGACAGGTCAAATTTCTTTACTTTTCTCAGGAAGTAAAAGTGCTGGTGGGCCTTCTTGGCAGTGGACTCTGCTTGGTTGGACCAAGTCAGGTCACTTGCGATATTGACCCCGAGGAACTTAAAGCTTTTGTCCTGTTCCACTTGCGCACCACCAATGTAAATTGGGTCGTGCGGTCCGCTACTCCTACTGAAGGCAACAACCAATTCCTTCGTCTTGCTGATGTTGAGGGAAAGGTTATTGTCTTCGCACCATGCCACCAGGTTCTTAATTTCCTCCCTGTACTCAAGCTCATCATTGCCCGAGATACGGCCGACAATTGTTGTGTCATCAGCAAACTTATGATGGAAACTTGGCTACACAATCATGGGTGTACAGTGAGTACAGCAGGGAGTTGAGTACACAGCCTTGTGGGGCATCTGTGCTCATAGTGATCGTAGAGGAGAGCTTTTCCCCTATTTTTACAGCCTGGGTCCCGTCTGTGAGGAAGTTGAAGATCCAGCTGCAGATCTGAGTACTAAGGCCCAGATTCTGGAGCTTAGGAATCAGTTTATTTGGAATGACGGTATTAAAGGCAGAGCTGTAGTCAATGAAAAGGAGCCTTACGTATGCGTTTTTATTCTCCAGGTGTTCTAAGGAGGAATGTAGGGCCAGAGAGATGGTACCTGCTATTGACCTGTTGCTTCGGTAGGCGAATTGCAAAGCATCAGGGTTGACTGGTAGGCTGTGGTTGATGTGTGCCATAAACAATCTTTCAAAGCACTTCATAGCAATTGATGTCAGAGCCACAGGTCGATTGTCATTCAGGCATGCCACCTTGCTCTTCTTCAGCACTGGGATTATCATTGCCTTCTTAAAACACAAAGGGATCTTAGACTGAAGCAAGGAGCAGTTGAAGATGTCAGCAAACACTCCATCTAGCTTGCTTGCACAGGCCTGGAGAACCCGTCCTGGGATGCCATCTGGGCCCGTTGCCTTCCTTGGATTTATCTTCAGGAAGGCCCTTCTAACGTCCTCCTCGGTGACGATGAATCTCGATGCCACCAGGTCCGGTTCATTCGGAGGGAGCGAGACGCTCCTCTTCTGTTCGAATCTTGCGTAGAATACTGCTCTGCATGAGAGAATTAAGTGGCCAGAGAAAGTTGGTACTTGCTCTCTGAACCAACTGAGATCAACATGTGCATGAAAATGTTTAATGAATCTACCCAGCCATGCAAAAATAGTCACTCAAACTTCCAAGAACTTACCATCCTGCATGTGTCCTTCCCTTTTTGTCACTCTGAACTTTGCATTAAATTCAATTATTCACCAGGAATTCCATGCAACCTGGTGTTTCCTATATTCCTTTTAACTGAAAGCTTCCCATCATTCTCAGACTTCAAATATCAGAATAAGAATTAGAATCAGAATCAGGTTTATTATCACTGGCATGTGACCTGAAACTTGTTAACTTAGCAGCAGAAATAAAATGCAATGCATAATATAGAAGAAAGAAAAATAAACAAACAAAAAAATAAATAAATTACAGTATACATTTATTGAATAGATTAAAAATTGTGCAATATCAAAAATCTCATATATTAAAAAAGTGAGGTAGTATCCAAGAGTTCAATGTCCATTTGGGAATCAGATGGCAAAGGGGAAGAAGCTGTTCCTGAATCGCTGAGTGTGTTCCTCCGTTTTACCCCTCCGGAAGTCCAGAATCAGCTGTTCCGTTTTACTGACGTTGAGTGCCAGGTTGGAGCTGTGACACCATTCCACTAGTTGGCATATCTCACTCCTGTACATCCTCTCATCACCACCTGAGATTCTACCAACAATGGTTGTATCATCAGCAATTTTATAGATGGTATTTGAGCTACGCCTAGCCACACAGTCATGGGTATACAACGAGTAGAGCAGTGGGCTGAGCACACACTCCTGGGGTGCGCCAGTGTTGATCGTCAGTGAGCAAGAGGTGTTATCTCAAATCCGCACAGATTGTGGTCTTCCCGTTAGGAAGTTGAGGATCCATTTGCAGAGGGAAGTACAGGGCCCAGGTTCTGCAAATTCTCAATAAGGATTGTGGGAATGATAGTATTAAATGGTATTAAATATTTACTCAGATGAGTCATGCATGAATAATTCTGAGCTCTTTTCATCAAAAGAGACATTTTGTATTACTAAAATGCCAAGCTGACTGTGCTTCATGAGAAGAATTTGTGGAGTTGAATGTTATTTTCAGAGGAGGTACAGATCGCTCCTTCATCTAAAGTTGCAATGTCAGTAACCAGGATAGTCCAGAAGGATGACTCCTATGGTAGGACCTACCTCTGGATTCCTGGCTTCTCTCCAAGTATAGCAGCTGAGGAGATTTACAGAGCCACGTTCAAGTACCAGGAAAGTTATGGGAACTGCTGTTGGTCTCCTCAAGATGAGAGAATGTTCTTTACATCATACTGGGTTGCCTTGTAGTAAACATTGAGCAGATGTGAAGATTTCACTACTGCTTGCTACATGCTGTGATGGGTTTGCTGACCTCAAAATTCTAAACTCAGATGAAGACCTTAAGCCCGATCTGATATAGATAGACGTGAGTATCCTCACTAAAGGGAGGTTATGCTGTCACTACACAAACTTCAAACACTAGTTCATTTCCCTGTTTATTCTCCATGGTGAGTTTAGCTGCCAATACCCACTATTTGAGTGGTGGGTCCTCCCCTCCCTACCAAGGAGGAGATACAGTACTCCTAGCTAACAAAGTCCATTAAACACAGTTGATTTATTTTCAGTGTATCAAAACAACATTATTAACACATATTTAAAACTCAGGGGATTTCTATCTGATAAAAGACTTCCAAATTACAAACCATTTCTAAAACACAGAACATTTCCAGAATACAGATACAATTCCTATAAGCTAAAGTGACATACAAATGATCCAGGTGAACTAGTGATCTGTTGCAGAAATCAAAGGCAGAGGAATGGAGTCTCATTCATCCCATGTTTCTTTCATGCTTCTTGATGTTCCTTTTCCCATTCCAAATAAACCTCAACTGCTCTCTTATATAAAAACTTTGCCACTTGGTGACTTTGCACAAATATGATATATTTTCTGCACAAATGGTTTAAAACAGGGGTTCCCAACCAAGCCAAATGAAATAAACTATTGTCTTATACTGCAGCTCTTCAGCAGTTAGACAGGTGCTTTGATCAGCATCCTTGTGCTTTAAACTGTGTGTTTATTTGCAAAGCTGTTTTGCTTAAACTTCAATCTGTAATTGCTTTACATTTACAGAAAGAAATGAAGACTGACTCACATTTACAACTGGAAGCTAAACAATGAATATAGTTGGAAGTTTAACTTACAACTATTTGATCTTTACAAGTGTCAGCTGCTGTGTTTAGAAAGCTAAACTTGTTGCGGGCACAGGAAGTGAATATCTAACAAGCCACAAACACCTTCCAGTGTCAGAGAAAGAGAAGCAGGAGACCTGAAGCCTCAGACCATGAAGCAAAGCCTGAAGAGGAGCAGGAGAAAGAACGTACCTACAAAGGAGGTTTCCCTACTCAGCAGTTGCAGCCTCATCTCTCTGGAGGAGCCACACATTGTTTCCATGGGTTATGAGTTACTTCCTGACAATGAAATTCTTCTCCAAAAGTTCTTGAATAATCACTCACACAAATGGAAGCTCACTTATTCTCTCTGCAACCATTACCACCAACATTCCATAGCAACAAAGGGAGATAAAGATTACCTTTAGTTGTCACATGTACAAGCACTGAAACATGCTGTGAAATTCGTTGTTGCATCAATGACCAACACACTCCGAGGATGTGCTGGGGCAGTCCTCAAGTATTGCCACGTTTCTGGCTCAACATAGCATGATCACTCCTCATCCATGTGATACAAAGCACCTTCCTCTGGTAGGTCATGCCCCTTTAGGTGAATATAGGGAGTATATTCTCTTCCTCAATATCTGCTTTCTTCATGTTGTTGCTGTATGGTTGCCATGGGGTGTGTGTCTATAAGGGCAAAAGAGATGCAGATGTGCTTAATTAAGTATGGTCCTGTCAGAACCTATTCATCCTCTCTTAATACTTATTTCTAGATGTAAACTACCTGAACGTTGTTTCAGTTTGCCAATATCCCAATATTTTGCTTGCTTAACCTTAGTGCTAAATCAACAATGTTTTAGCATGTTAGAAATTGTTACAATTAAATTTTGAAGCCAATTTCTGGGAAACATGGAATAAAGATGGATGTGAACAGTACTGAAAAGTCAATGACCCAATGTAAAAATCAAGAAAATGCCACACATGTGCTTTGCAGCTGGCAATGAACTGCTGATCAGCTTTGCCTTGTTTGTTGAAGTAAATTGGGTGAAGCTGATCAAAAAATCCAGACTGATGGTTCTGCAGTTGATTTAATCTTATTGGATGTTGTGTAAACTGATTAAGTAGCTGTTAAGCCATATTGCGTTGTGAAACAGGTTGACCCAAGGAGGATCAGATTTGCCAGCATTACAAAAATATAATTATAAATAGCCCTGATTTTTCATGCCAAACATGCTACAAGGTAATGTCAATGTATTGTACTCTGCCTTTGAAATTCAGAACCAGTGAAGTTAATGGTATAAATTTTGGAGGCAAAATACAAAATGTGGCCATTGTGGTATATTGTGTTGTCTACTAGGTATGAATTTAGAGGTGAGTACAAAGGAATTACATCAGCTTTCATCATTTATTTCAGTACTACTTGATTTTAAATAGGCTTACTATGGTGTGAGTAAAATAAACAATTATTTTCTGTTCATCTAATATTTAGACCTGTTTATTGACCATGATTCTTTCTTTCTCCCAAGCCCCTATCCCCAGTTAGTCTATTACCTAGAACTTCTCGAGGCACTTAGTTAAGACCCCAGCCTCCAACCACTTACCCAATTTTCTCCTATCCCGCCACCTCACCAGCCACTAACCTGTTTGCCAATCTAACCTAGACACCAAGCCTCACTGGGCTTGCAATTGTTGGCCTTATCTTCCCTCTCAATTTCTTGATCAGTCTGGGTTCAACATTTTCATCCTTCAGAAAGTACAACGTATATCTGAGTTTTGTACTAGTTGATCCATGACCAAAGATGTTGCTCTTTAACTCAGCCACAATCATTTAGCACACCAAGTAGGATGCACCACAATTTCTAGTCACATTCCCTTATGAAAGTTTATTAAAGATATTTTCTAATTTGTTGTTTTCATCAATGAGTAGCATTTTTATAGGACATAAAAAGGCATCCGTTAGTCTTGTGAGACCATGGATCTGTGCCTGGAAAGTTTTCATGGAAGACCAGCGGTTGCCCATGATGCAAGTCTCCCCTCTCCACAAGACCAATATTGTCCAAGGGAAGGGCATTAGTATAGCTTGGCACCAGTGTCATTGCAGAGCAATGTGTGATTAAGTGCCTTGCTCAAGGACACAACACATTGCCTTGGCTGGGGCTCGAACTCACGACCTGCAGGTCGCTAGTCCAGTGCCTTAACCACTTGGCCGCGTGCTCACATAGATAGATAGTTCATACTGATCTTATTAAAGGCATTGTCATTTGAAGGCCCTAGGTCCATTTCCCTAAATGGCCCGGAAAAAAAAATGCAAAAGGAATGAAGATCAAATTAGTTCTAAACAGATATGTAGAATTAATACAGCATGAGTTTTAGTATCTTAATATTGCCCATATTGATTGTTGGCTGTGTTACAAATAGATTAGGATGGTTAGATTAAATTTCAGTACAATACTTCTGCAAGAATGCTGGCTTTGTTTATTTGGATGGATTTTATATACGTACACATTCATCATTCTTTCAATATGGCCATACGTAAAAAAACTAATATGCTCCTGGCTATGTTATTACCCTGAATTCCATACATTAAATTATAATCCGTAATAAATCTTTGAAATTTTAGTAAATAGAGATGCTGTACAAACCAAAGGCTGACATAGCACATTATCACATCAAGTCAAGGTTATAAATTTAAAAATAAACCTTTACCCGCTTCCTTTAAAAATTCTATGTAATGTAAAAACTATAAATGTGTGGAATGTAAGTCAATTCACTGATCCTAGCACTTAATTTAACTTTCATTATCCAATTCTAAACTTTGCCAAGCTAAAAATACATCTCTTTAAAAATTATAGTTCTACTTGCATATTACAGTTAATGTGATCTAGAGCTGAGGTTCTGTCTACTTATTTATGAAGTTCAATTTTATTTCAGTTCGGTTGACTCTATGCTTTTTATATATTATCCTTACTATGCATTGAATTTTATAGAACAAACAAATCAGTTGAGCAACTGGTTTATCTTTGACTTCATTCTCGATATGAGCCTCCTACCAAACTGTCACTTCATTTCATCCTATTAACATACCTTTTATATTCTGACTCATCTATTTATCCAATCCTTTTAAAAACCTACATGTTATTTTCCTCAGTACCTCCATGTAACAGAGAGATTCACATTGTTCTGATGTTTAGGACAAAACACTAGATCAATTATCTTTTTTCTTGTACCACCTCACCTTTGCTCAACATAAATTTGCCTACTTATAAATGAGCGACAAACTGAAAGATGAAAACTGTCAAAGATGCTTTATGTTTCCAATTTTTCAGAATGGAAAATCTGAACTTCAAAGTTAGCAATTTATAAGACCCAAGACAAACAGTGGGCTTGTTTCCCTTTGTGACTAACATTTTTCATTCACTCCTTTTCCTATTTTCCCTTTGACACAGTTCTTGTTTTTTTTTAGAGAATAGATCCATTTTTAAGACTCCTGCCACATTTTTCAACTGGATATGTGTGGCTACATCCAGACTCTCATTTATGTGAAACAATTCATTGTAAGAAGATTGAATTAGATAAATGAAAAACAATATGGAGCTCTTTTCCTGATTTTTGTATGTTCTCATTTCACGGAACCATAATTAAAGGTACAAATCAACTTTCATTGGAAAACTTTAATAAAATAGTTAGGCTGTGAGCAACTTAATTCAGTCTGAAGGAGCAATAGAAATAGTGTCAAGGAGCTGGAATTTGTTGCACAGAAGATGATAACAGATACGGAGTTTCTACTGTCGAGCTGGAAGAAGTAATCATTTTATGAATGATGAAGGGTCTCAGTCAAAAATGTCAATTGTTTACTTCCCACCATCGACACTGCTTGACTTGCTGAGTTCTTCCAGCATTTTGTGTGTGTTACTTTGTTTCAAGCAAGACAAGTTGTACAAGTCTGTCAGTACTGAAGTAATCGACGTTCCAAAAGAGAAAGTGGAAAGGAAAGAGCAAATAAGCAAGAGAATGATGAAAGAGGAAGCAAGGCAAAAAGCAAAGGATGTACAGTATTTCAGACTACATCTGTCTGTTGCTGGTTGAACATGGAAGGTCACTAAATTACCTTTCTTCTTCTTTGTCATTTCTCTCCAATGAAATCAATTACACCACCAAGTCTAACTTGTGGCAGAACAGCAGAGATTTACAATTGGAATTGCTGGAAAATTAAGGTCCTTCTCTTGAAAGCCATGCTGAGTCCAGTATTTGGTGGAATTTGCAGGATGTTTGTGACTTGAGTGATTGAGTGGGATTCCTGAACTTCTTGGTAGTCACATAGGAAGATTCTGGCAGGTGGATCTGTGAGGTTTCTTCAGGAAAATCAGGAGGATTATTCCTGTCAATAAACTATTCCTGATGTTTGAATTGCGATATCATCATTACCTCAATTTCTGTTTTAGCAATTACAATTTAGCAGCTACGGACTATACTAAATACTTCATTGAAGGAGGCTGTAGTTTTCTTAGACCTGTTGAGACTGTTGAAAATTAGATTGGCAAACTATTGCCATCATTAAAAGGAAAGGTATAGTGTCAATATTCTATATATAGTTCAAATTCAGTTTTGCATAGCTGCACAGGCTCCAGGCAGGTTTAAATTAAGAAGCCTTTTCTGTTCATTAGAACTCTTTCTTGCGATCTAGGCCATCTTCATAAAATCTAGATGTTTCTCAACTTATGCATTGGTTACTGTAATCCATTTTTTGACACTTGACTAGTTCTTATGTAAAGAAATAGGCAGATGCATTGGTAAGAGTTGGAGTTGGTGGAGTGGGATGTATTCTTTGTCCTTTTTTTACAGGACTACTCAACTCTGTTCAGGATGTGTACAAAGTTGAGCTGTTTGTTCATCACTCCACCTGAGGCACTGTTATTTACATAAGTGCTTCACCATACAGTACAGGATCACAAGTGGCTCAGATTTTTTTTCAAGTTAGTGTTTGCAAGAGATGTACCAGAGCTGGAACCATTGATGGAAACCAGGTTTTTGAACTTATCCTGCCATTTTCAAAGACATATTAGATCTCTTTATTCCCATACTCTTTAAAACCTGTATCCTTTTACGTTCTCTTTATTCTTCTCATCAAAATGAATATTTTAAAGTTTTACCGTAGTATTTGTTGTCTATCCATTTCAATCATTTCTATTTTTTTCTGTTTTGTTAACATTTTCCCAGTTTTCCAAGTTTGCCTATAGGGAAACTCTGAAAGTATGCCCTATAACTCTAAATCATTGTAAGAAAGTAATATGCCCACATGTCCCATCAATGGCCAACAAATACGACTGCTTATTTCCACCATTTTATCTGGCATCTGTTTAATTCATTATGCATTCACAGACTCACCTTTCCTTTAAACTTATGATTACATTTTTGCTAGCAAGACATTTATGTGAATAGATGTAGAGCAAGACATAGAAAATGCAGGTGAAACTCGGCAGGTTAGGCAGCATCTATGGAAACATCTATGCAAATGAATAAACAATTAACATTTCAAACTGAAACCCTTCTTCAGGACTGAAAAGGAAGGGGGATAAGATTGCAGAACATGTTTGTGATTATGTGGATAGATGTTTGTGTCATGGTCTGGATCGGGGTCCCTTTAAATTTAGCTTGTTTATGTTACGATCCAGACTGTTGATTCCCTGTTTTGCCGTGTCCCTCGACTTTGATGATTAGAGGCAATTAACACTCGGCTGAACCGGTAGTTTATAGTCTCCAGCTTTCAGCCATTCGGGGCAGGAGCGTCTGCAAAGTCACCAAGGTACGGCGTGCCAATGTCATCTGGCCGGAGCAAGCTTAGTCTCCGCTGGAAGCAAGTGCCAGTAATTCACCCTTCCTCACCGGAGCAACCCTGTCAAGTTACCCTGCTAAAGCGAGCCTTCAAAGTTTTCTCACCGAGGTGGGTCCGTCAGTTAATCCGCCGGAGGGAATCAAGAACCACTGTCTACTGTTCCCGGGCTGAGAGGAGAGCTCGCCACTACCCGGAGGCTCCAAGTCAAGTCTTGGCCCTGGCGGCATTCTAGCACCAAGTCAAGTCCTGGCCCTGGCGGTATTCTAGCACCAAGTCAAGTCCTGGCCCTGGCAGCATTCAAGCATCAAGTCAAGTCCTGACCCTGGCGGCTTCCTAGTTCTGAATCAAGTCCTGGCCCTGGCGGTCTGTGATTCCTGTCCTACCCCCTTGTCTGAATCCCTTCACTGCCCCTCTCGCCTCTAGCTCTCGTCTGCAGCCCCCACTTGCACTTTGGTCTAGTTCCATCGCCGGAGTTAGATAGGTACTGTCTGGTGTTCATTTATGTTGGTCTTGTCTTGTTTTGTCCTGGCCTCCGTGGGGTAAGTCAGGCCATCTTGCCGTTGCTCTGCAGGGGGTCATGTTTTGTCTTGTCTGGTCCTCGCCTCCATGGGGGTAAGTCTGGCCCTCTTGCCATTGCCCCGCGGGGAGTCATGTCTTGTCTTGTCTTGTCCTCGCCTCCGTGGGGTAGGTCAGGCCGTCTTGCCATTGCCCCACAGAGGGTCATGAGTCCCGGCCCTATGTCCTGTACCCAAGGAGGGGTCCCAGCTCTCTGTTCTGTGTGTGAGTCCCGGCCCTATGTCCTGTACCTAAGGAGGGGTCCTGACTCTGTGTTCTGTGTATGTGTCTATGGTTCCATGTACCTGCTCTCCCGAGACCGAGGCTCTGTTTTCCATGTTCCTCCTCTCCCTAGTCCATGTCATGTCCATGTCTGGTTCTGGGGTCCAAGCCCGAGGCAAGACCCTGGTCCTTGCCCAGTCTCAGGCTCTGAGTCCATACCCTAGCCTCTTCATGTCTCCTCTAGTTCTGGCAGCCGATTCCGAGTCCAAGCCCAAACCCTTGGTCCCAGCCTAGTCGTAGTCCTGAGTCCTTGTCCAGTTCGCTATTTCCTGCTCGTGCCTTGCTCTCCTGGTATCGAGCAATAAACTAAATCTAAGTAACCTCACCAGATGTATCTTGCATTTGGGTCCCCCCTTGCTCCCAATGCCCCTGCCAATGTGACAGTTTGGACTTTTTCTAAATCCATACATGAAACATCATATACACCAAACCCTCAATCTCTTCCTATTGCTTTAGAAATAACATAAGCTAAACCTGATTTGAGTTTAATAAATCTGCGCCTCTTTTGATTTGTTGATATATTTTTCAGACTGCTTAATATCCCAAATTGCTATCCTGAAAGCTTTTCCACCACCAAATTTAGTAAGTCTGCTTGATAGCTTTTGTGTTAATCCATCTTTACTTACCTTGCAATCTTTAGGATTCAGGCACCGGTACCATTTATCACATATAATTTTCTCCAAAAACTCATGCTCAGATTTCTAATTTGAGCACAGATTAACTTTAAGATTTTTTTTCTTTCATTGTATTAACCCTACCTATTTCCTATAATTATTTCTAATTATTCTTATCACAATTATTTTGCTTAATGTCAGTAGAAGTGTCTACTACCTCACAACCTCACATATCTAGTATTTCACTTCACCCATTAAGCTAGTTGTAAGCTCTGAAGAAGCTTTGACTTCTTTGAGTATTAGAATTTATCATCAATTTCCTCCCATGTAAGTTACCGTGGCTCCTGAAAGAATGTGTTTGTGAAGGCCAGGATCCCCGTAAAAATAAGGAATGATGAATTTGTATAGGTGTATTCATGATCTGAAGATGATTAAAAATATTTCAAAATATTTTATAGACAACCAAGAAATTCTGAAATATAATCACTATTGTAACGTCAGGAAGTACAAGACAATTTTTGCCATAGATAATTTCCTCAAAAAACAATGAAATAATCTGTGATGTTGGTTGACAAATAGCATTTGATTGTTCTTCTTGAACTAGCAGTGTGGGATTCTTTACATACATTGAGAGTGAATACAGTGTACAATGTTTCATCCGAAGGATGGAAGTGCAGAAACTACAGTGCTTCTTCATGGCTAGACAATGCAACTCAACATGGAACACAAGCTGTAAATGAAGGTTAGTGCAACTGGGAGAGGAGTAAGAGAAGAACCAGGTGCAGGTAGATTAAAGACAATCATCATGAATTTGTTATGGTTATGCTTAACCAATTTGATTGTTTTTTTAAATTTCAATAGTAGATATAGATGACATGGGGAAAGCAGTTGTGCAGATATATTTTCAAAAGATTCTGCATATTTCACTTCCTGATAAACAGAATCCCATGATTTTAAAGGCTGCCATGGTAGGTGTGATAAAAACAATAAACATTTCTTTTGGCAAGAGAAAGTTATAGTGTTTGTGTTCCTAATATTTGCTGACGGTCAATACCCACTAATAAACTGAGAGGAAAAGAGTAATAGAAGGAGAGATAGAAAACTAAGGTGATCATCTGGAACCAGCTCCCAGTATGGACCAATTCCTCTCCCCGTGACCTGTGGAATGAGCTGACCTTTCACACCCAAACCCATCGGGATATAACAGAATAGGTTCTTGGGTAGCTTGACAGCTGTTAATGGCTTTTAAATTTTTTTTGAAAAGAAGTCTGATAGTCAGATAGAAAATTAAAGCAACATAAAAAGTTTTAAATAATTTGACCAAATAAAAAAGATCAGATTTAAGAAAAATTAAAAAAAAATTAAAACCTTATTGAGAGTCATAGGTAGCCATTAAGTACCTATTTACGCTAATCCTGTTTTATTCCCCCACATTCCTGTTAATTCCTTCCAGATTCTACCACTGAACTATTCACTAAGGGCAATTTCCTTTTGCCATTTAATGTACCAACCCACATGCTGTTGTAATATGGAAAGAAACTGGATCACCTAAAGGAACCCACGCAGGTGGGAGGAGGAGCTTCAGACTCCACACAAACAGCACTGAAGATCAGAAATGAACTTGGATCATTTTGGTGGTGAGGATAGAGTCCTACAAGTTTAGTTCACTAATAATTAAATAAAACATTAAGATAGACTAAAATAAGATGTATTTATCTGAATTTGTCTGCTTCCTACTGCGATCGCCAACTCTCCTTGACATAAAGCTAGAGGCCAGATGCAAAATGTAACCTGTTCCTATCTTCTGTACATAATTATTCAAAACAGTAATTTTTGCAATGGAGCAGATGGTCAGGTGATCTGACATCTGACCTTAGACATGACTTGAAATTCTGTCCTTAGCAATGTGCATGTGGATATCTAAATTTGTGCTATGCTGTGAACTGCATTAGAACCTTTGGTGATTGGTCAGCACAATTTAGCCAACACTTAAAGCTATAGGATATTGATGGTACTTGAGAGAATAGATGTTGTGGGACTAGTCAGAAGGTCCAAATATAGGACAAAGGGTAGGCCACTGAGGAAGAAGATGAGAAGAATTTTCTCCTTTCAAAGAATTGTAAGATCTTTGGAGTAACGCACAGAAAATGCTGGAGGAGCTCAACAAGTCAGGCAGCATGTATGCAAAGGAAAAAACAGTCAACATTTTGAGCTGAGACCCTGCAACAGGACTGGAAAGGAAGGGTGCAGAAGATGGAAAAAAATTGAGATGAAGAGAAGGATTACAAGCTGATAGGTGAGATAGATGGGACCACATAAGGGAGAAGGTAGGTGTGTGGGGGAGAAGTGATGTAGAAAATTCTGGGAGAGGGTAGGTTAGAAGAGATAAAGGGCCAAAAAAGGGAGGTAATAAGAGAGGGTGTTGGCTCGTGGAAGAAATGAAAGGAGGTGGGGACCAGCGGTAGGTGATAAAAGACTGAGAAGAAGATACAGGTTGAGAGGGTAACTAGAATGGGGAACAGACAAAGAAAAAAGGGGGAGGGGAAAAATTAGATTATGAAGACATGTAGTCCCCTTTTATTGTCATTTAGTAATGCATGCATTAAGAAATGATACATTATTTCCTCTGGTGTGATATCACAAAACACAGGACAAACCAAGACTGAAAAAAACTGACAAAACCACATAATTATACATATAGTTACAACAGTGCACAATACCATAACGTGATGAAGAAAGTCCGTGAACACAGTAAAGTTCAAAGTTTCTCAAACGTCCCACATCTCACGCAGTCGGGAAGAGGGAAGAAAAACTCTCCCTGCCATGCCGACCACAATCCGACTCTGAGTCATCCAAAAACTTCGAGCTCTGATCAGCTCTCTGACACCAAGTACTGAGAGCCATCTCTGTCCGAGTGATTCGACCTCTTTCTTGGTCGCCAAAAGCAGGCAAGGCCAGGGATTTTGAGGCCTACCCTTCGAAAGATTCCCGACCACACAGTAACGACAGCAGCGGACGGGTGTTTCAGAAATTTCTCCAGATGTTCTTCTGTGATTTCACGTCCATTCTCCATCAAATCAGAATTGTCCACGGCTCCTATTTAACAGATACAACATCATTTTTCACCGGAGAGCTGCGCACGCACGGTGCGCTGCTGCTCCTGCCTTACCAGAAGTTAGAGAAATTGATGTTCATACCATCAGGTTGGAAACTACCCAGATGGAATATAATGTTGGAAAATGCATGGTCATGCACTTTGGTTGTAGAAATAAATGTACAGACTATTTTCTAAACGGGGAGAAAATCCAGGAATCTGAGATGCAGAGGGACTTGGGAGTCCTTGTGCAGAACACCCTGAAGGTTCACTTGCAGGTTGAGTTGGTGGTGAGGAAGGCAAATGCCATGTTAGCATTCATTTCAAGAGGTCTAGAATACAAGAACAAGGATGTATTGCTGAGGCTTTATAAGGCACTGGTGAAGCCTCACCTTGAGTATTGTGAACAGTTTTGGGCCTCTCATTTAGAAAAGATTTGCTGACGTTGGAAAGGGTCCAGTGGAGGTTCATAAGGATGATTCCAGGAATGAAAGGGTTACCATGCGAAGAAAGTTTGATGGCTCTGGGTCAGTACTCACTGGAATTCAGAAGGTTAAGGGGGGCTCTCATTGGAACCTTTTGAATATTGAAAGGCCCAGATAGAGTAGATGTGGAAAGGATGTTTCCAATGGTGGGCGAGTCTAGGACAAGACGGCATAGCCTCAAGATAGAGGGGCAGCCTTTCAAAACAGAGATGCAGAGTAATTTCTTTAGCTAAGGGGTGGTAAATTTGTGGAATTTGTGGTCACATGCAGCTGAGGAGGCCAGGTCGTTGGATATATTTAAGACAGAGATTGATAGGTTCTTGATTGGATATGGCATCAAAAGTTATGGGGAGAAGGCCGGGAACTGGAGTTGAAGAGGAAACAAGAAAAAATATCAGCCATGATTGAATGGCAAAGCAGACTCGATGGGCCAGATGGCTTAATTCTGCTCCTATGTCTTATGGTCTTATGATCTATGAAATATGATGTGTTGCTCCTTCAATTTAAGTTTACCTTCACCATAGCAGTAGAGGAGGCAATGGACAGGTCTGTCAGAATAGAATTCTGAAGTTGAGTTGAAATGCTGCTTGACTTGCTGAGTTCTTCCAGCAATTTCAGGGAGTATAGGAAACTAAGACCAACATCGAATATATTAGGAACAGCTTCTTCCCCTCCACCATCAGATTTTGGAATGGACATGGAATCCATGAACACTACCTGATTATTACTCTTTTGCACTATTTTATCTGTCTAGCAATCTATCTACCGATCTATCTCTATACACATACCTTGTAGTCTCTTTCCAGCATCTGCAGAATCTTGTATGATTAAGGTCTTCAGAATTCTTTGCTCCAGACACCTACAGATTCTTGGCTGTTGGATATATTCAGGACTGAGACTGATAGTCTTTGAACTTCAATTAAATCAAGGAACCTGGGGATCGGGTATAAAAATGTACAAGATGGAAATTCAGCTAAGATCTCAATGAATAGCAAAGCAAGCCCAAGTAGCCAACCAGTCCTGTTTTTAAAATTCTTCTCAGGATGAAAGTTGAACAATGAAAGCGGAACCATCAATATATTAAACGCTACAATTGCATTCAGAACCTTTTCCAACTTCTGCTGAACAGCAACAGAATTATTCAACTATAGACCTCAGATCCAGACTTCATATTGATTAAAAAGATAGTTTGTCACAGAAGACTGCTAAAAGTTAATAGAACTATACATTAAAAATGATATCTCGCTTCAGAAATCCTGCCATAAGTCTGGTTTTCAGAAGAAATAACTGACTTTTAATCCTGAAGCATTCTTCTTGTCTTTTTCCTCTTTATACCTATCAAAAACAACATGAAAATTTACAAATTCCCTTATTTTTGAAGTTTATTCTGTCAAACTATCATTCAATATTTTTGTTTTAAAAGATCTATTCAGTGTTAAAGAGCCATTGTTTCTCTGTGGCTCTGTAAATTCTCTTATACAACTAAGTATCATTTAACTCCATTGTGATATTACCACATTTTTCCTTAAGGCCTCAGTGTGATTTAATAGATTCCTATTTTATTAAATTATGTTCCATCTCCCAATATTTCCATAGTAAGTATGTTTTCTTTCAGTCAGTGTCACAATTCTTCATTTTTGTGTTGTTAGCTACACAGTAACACATCTTTTCACATTGGCATCACCAACCAATTTAACAGTATATACTGAGAAAGTGATAGATGTTTGTCGTAGTTTTTATTTTGTTTATTTTAAACAGTATCTGAGAACATTTACTGGTCCAGCTTTTACTCCAGTAAGGCATCTGCCATTAGTTAAGTTTATTCCTGCACCATTCAACTCACTTCTTTGCCCCTACAGCTGTTGAAAGGCTGAGCAGTAATGATGCAGTGAAAGGAGCAAAGCACCTGAAACCTCCAGGGCACATCCTTAACCAATGAGATTTAAAGGCTGAGAAATGCACACAGAAGGGTCAAAGAATGAGACTAAATTAAAGTGTGTAGGTTCCGTGTTATGAGATTCCACAATCCTAACAAGTAATGTTCAGTGACAAGGAGAGTGAGTCTTTAATAATTATTTAGTGTTCTTTGCAGCACTTTGGCAGTCTTTAACAATTATTAAAAAATACACTTGCAAAGACCAAGTAAAACTTTACATGGACAACTGCAGGAAGTTCATAGAAATACAGAGGGTTAACCATTTTCACAAAGCAGATGAGTACAACGTTTGAAAAATATTAAAATCTGTATTGATTGAAAACCTTCTCCTACTTTTCTTTTATGAAATTTATTTATTCTCAAACGGTAAACATGACCAACAAGTCTCCCATTTATTAATCACCCCGAATTGTCCTACATAAGCTTATTTTATTTTTTAATCACATAGTTGTTTCCAAGGGCAGATAGAGTCAAGCAGATTAGTCTGGAAATAGAGTCACATCAAGTATGATCAAATGGTTTGCATTTTCATAAAGATCTTACAAATTCGTGTTCACTTTGACTGATACTAATTTCTTTCAGTACAGTTAAAATGTGATTTAAGCTCACATCACTAGTCTCAGCATCTGTTTAAAAATTTGGAATCATAACCACTATATTCCCTGAGTTTGTTGATAGGTTCTGCACATTGACCACTGTAAGGTGAGTGGGTCAATGTGCAGAAACTATCAACAACTCACTTAAAGCTATTTAGGAATGTGAAGGGTCCATACTTGAGGATGATCATTGATGAATGTAAATGCAATTTGTGCATTAATCAGAGGCCAAAATGAGGTAGAATCCAGTGGAGGACCAAATCCATTGCTGGTGATTAATAATTCATTGATCATACCAAAGGATTGATTACTCACTCATGAAGTATTTATTAGATTCATTACCTATTCTGTCATACAATTCAAAATCAGATCTTTTAAAGTAAATGGAATCCTCTCTTTTATATAACAATGGCAATGAGGGGTTTATAACACCTCATATAATGCCAGCCATTGAGAAAGAACATATAGAATCATAAGATATAGGTGAAGAATTAGGCCATAGAAACAAAAACATAGAAACATAGAAAAACTACCGCACAATACAGGCCCTTCAGCCAATAAAGTTGTGCTGAACATGTCCCAACCTTAGACATTACTAGGGTTACCCATAGCCCTCTATTTTTCTAAGCTCCATGTACCTATCCAAAAGTACTTTAAAAGACCCTATCGTATCCGCCTCCACCATTGTTGCTGGCAGCCCATTCCACGAACTCACCACTCTCTGCATAAAAAACTTACCCCTGACATCTCCTCTGTACCTACTCCCAAGCACCTTAAAACTGTGCCCTCTTGTGGCAGCCCCATTTCAGCTCTGGGAAAAAAAGCCTCTGACTATCCACATGATCAATGCCTCTCATTATCTTGTACACCTCTATCGGGTCACCTCTCATCCTCCGTCGCTCCAAGGAGAAAAGGTCAAGTTCACTCAACCTGTTTTCATAAGGCATGCTCCCCAATCCAGGCAACATCCTTGTAAATCTTCTCTGCACCCTTTCAATAGTTTCCACATCCTTCCTGTTGTGAGGAGACCAGAAATGAGCACAGTACTCCAAATGGGGTCTGACCGGGGTCCTATATAGCTGCAACATTACCTCTCGCCTCCTAAATTGAATTCCACGATTGATGAAGGCTAATACAGCGTATGCCTTCTTAACCACAGAGTCCATTTGGTGTTTCAAGTCTGCTCCACCATTTTGTCATGGCTGTTCCCATTTTCCTTCAGTACCAGTCTCCTACCTTCTCCCAATGTTCATTCATGACCAGTCAAGAATTTATCAACCTCTGCTGTAAATACACATAAAGACAGCCTTTGGCAAAGAATTCCACAGGTTCACCACCCTTTGGCTAAAGAAATTCCTTTTCCTCTCTGTTCTAAAAGGGCGTCACTCTATTCTGAGGCTGTGTCCTCTATTCTTAGACTCTCCCACCATAGGAAACATCTTTCAAGGCATTTCACCATTTGATAGATTTCAATGAAGTCACCCCTCATTCGTCTGAATTTTAGTGAATACAGGCCCAGAGCCATCAGGCACTCTTCATATGACAAGCCATTCAATCCTGGAATAATTTTTGTGAACCTTCTTTGAACCCTCTCCAGTTTCAGCACATCCTTTCTAACATAAGGGGCCCAAACCTGCTCACAATACTCCATGTGAGGTCTCACCAGTGCTTCAACATTACATCCTTGCTTTGATGTTTTAGTTCCCTTGAAATGAATGCTAACATTGTGTTTGCCTTCTTCACCACAGACTCAACCTGCAAATTAACCTTTCGGAAATCCTGCGCAAGGACTCTCAAGTCCATTTGTGTCTCAGTTTTTTGTATTTCCAGTCCATTTAGAAAATAGTCAACCCCTTCATTTCTTCTACCAAAGTGCATGACCATACATTTCCTGACTCTGTACTCTATCTGCCATTTCTTTGTCCATTCTCCTAATCTGTCTAACTCCTTCTGTAGCCTCTCTACTTCCTCAAAACTATGTACCCCTCCACCTATCTTCACATCGTCTACAAACTTTACAACAAGGCCATCAATTCCATCTTCCAAATCATCAACATATAACATATCACCATCAACATATAACCCTTAGCACCAGTGGTCCCAACACGTGAGACTACTGTTATATTAAGATCGGGAATGCCTACTCTTTCATGTCAAGACTGCATTTCAGGAAATCTGATCACTCATGATGTTAATTGGTCAGGGATTTCTTCAAACGAGCCTCATTGAAATCCTTGACTATGATATGAAATGTGTTGGGGTGGACTGTTTCTTGTTTGATGATGGCATCATGCAGTATCTCAAGCACTTGTTGGCTTGAGATACTGTTGCTGGTATGTAATCTGCGTTCAGGATTATGGAGGAGAATTCTCTTGTTAAATAGAACAGCCGGCATTTATTCATTAGGTGTTCAAGGTTGGGAGAACACAAGTAAGGCAAACTTGCTACATCAGAACACTACTGAGAGTTTATCATGAGTCACACACCTCCACCATTTGCCTTTTCCGAATCAGCAGTTCATTCCATTCTGTGTATCGAGAAACATACATGTCTCATTGCTATATCTGGCATACTCTGAGTAAGCCATGTATCTGTAAACCACAGAACACAACAATTTCTAATTTCCCTTCAATGCGCCAGTACTGCCCTCTGGTCCTTAATTTTGTTCTCCAGTGACTAAACATTTGCTAACAAGGTGCAGGGAAGAAGGTTCTCATTCCTCTGTGTTTCAGACTGGCCTGGAGAGCCCTCTCCTGACTTCTCTCCAGCCATGGCAATGTACCTTTATCCTTCTGGCCACAGCAATGCACCATTGTCCTTTCGGCCATGGCAATGTACTTTTGTCAACTACTAAGTCAAATACATGTAGTGGAATGAGCACAGTAGATGAAAACATAAACAGTGATGTTTTATACCCTGGCAAACGAGGTCCAGTACTTTGTATGAATCATTTTTAGACAGAAAGTAATCATTGTATTCAATGAATCAGCATTATAGTTAATCACAGAGATGCCTTTGGCTGCTATTCCCTCAAAATTCCCTGCTGTTTTTTAGATACTCTGCTTCAGAATTAGAATCAGGTTTATTATCACAGACATATGTTGTGAAATCTGTTGTTTTGCAGCAGTAGTACAGTATACTATAAATTACGATAAGAAATATGCATAAGTAACATTGAATTTGTTTCATGTGTGTATGTCAGCTAATTAGTTCAGAGCTGAACAACTTGGTATTTATCAATCATATGAATATTTTCATATCCATTTTGTCATCACCATCAAGATCCTGTTTTCAGATCTTATATTTGAGGTAGCACTTTATTTTCATATTCTGAGAATTTTATCATTAATCTGTTATAAAATGTTGGTCTGTCAAGGAATTCGAATCTTTGCCTCTGGTGAAAGCTTACTATATTATCCACAACCAGAACTTTCCATGACTCTTAGTTCAGTACTGTGTACAGCATTTATTAATCATGTTATTTTTTTGCAGATGGTCAACAGATAGGAAAATTACAGTGTAGGATTTTTGGTCAGTGGTGAAAGAACGTGATTTGTGCTGACCTTGAAGAACACTCTCCACAATGAACTAGAGAGCTCCGAGGTGAGAATTCCACCTTTTCTGATTCCTGCTGTCATCGCGTTAGCTGAGGAGTCAATCACATCACAGACTTTTCACACACATCTTACCAGGAAGCAACAGGCACGATTTTTAATTATCTTTTAAAGGACCTTACAGAGTGCTAAATATACATTTGATCAAGGTAAGGTTAAAGTGCACATTTTTCCTGTGACCACATGAGTTTTCCCCCAGGTGCTCTGGTTTCCTCCCATAACTCAAGGATATGCTGATTGGTGGGTTAATTAGCTCATATAAATTGCACCCAGTGTAAGTGGGTGGTAGGAGAATTAGGGCAAAGTTGTTATGGACTGAAGGAACTATAGATTGTGGGGAAATAAGAGGGGAACTTTGACTTACAATGGGAGCTTATTCTGAGTTCAGGCTTAGATTTGTCAAGGAAGGTCTGAATTTTGCCCTTCCATGTTATAAGGAAACATGAAAAATGAAACTTTCATAAATCAATTTTATTTAACATTATGTTAATATGTTTGATATAACCCAACCAAATATGAAATCTTGCATCTTTGGAGATCAAACGTAAAGGAGCAGTACAGTGTTACTGGCAATATCCTTGACAAACTGGAATAGCAGAGGGATCTTGGGATAACTTCCTGAAAGTGGCTACACAGGTTGATATGGTGGTAAAGAAGGAGTATTGTTATGTTTGCTTTTATTAGTCGAGGAATTGAGTTCAAGATTTGAGATGTTGCAGTTTTATAAAACTCTAGTTATGCTGCATCTGCAGTATTATATTCAGTTCTGGTTGTTCCATTATAGGAATCTTTGGGAAGGGTGGAGAAGAAGTTTATCAAGAGTCCGCCTGGATTAGAAAGCATGTGGTAAAATGACAGGTTAGACATACTTAGGTTGTTTTCTCTGGAGCGGTGAAGTCTGAGGCTAAGGGGAGATCTGATCGAGTTTAGCAAGGATATAAGTGGCACAGACAGACAACAGTATCTTTTCCCCAGGGTTGAAATGAAATGCCTAATAACAGAAAACATTAATTTAAGCTGAGAGTGGAGATGTGCAGAGCAAGTTTTTTTTCTGCAGAGTGTGGAGGATTTCTAGGATGTATTCTCTGGGGTAATGTGGAAGCAAATATGACAGAGGTGTTCAGGATGGTGGTGAATATCTGTAGTTCCAGCTGAGGCTTTTGATGTTGCAGTGTTGGCCAAACTTGGCAATTAGCTTAGAACAGAACATAGAACATAGGGAAGTACAGCTCAGCTTGCCGAGGTTTCATCACCAGTCGAAGTGACATCCTCAAAGCACAGCTGTTGGTGTTTCTCTCTGAGTGCTTGTGTTGTGTAGTTCCCCCCCCGCCACCCCCGTTCCCTTACCTCGGTCCTGATTAGCTACCCCTTCAGCTGAACTTTGAATTCTATTGGCTCGCATTTTTTTGGCTCTTAGAAGTTCGTTTACCTCTTGTTCTAGGCACAGCAATGAACAAGAAATGGAAGAGCATGAGCATTATGTGGCAGAAGGGATTAGTTTAGACGAGCATTTGATTATTTATTTAATTTGTTTGGCACAACATTGTGGGTGGAGGGGCCTGCTACTGCAGTGTACTGTTCTGCGTTCTGTTTTAACAATTTTAGTGGGAACAGTTTTATACATAGAACTCTGATTAGAAAGTAAGACCATGTTACAAACAAAACTCAATGCTCAAGGGAAATTGTTAATAGATTTTATAACCCAACCAAAGTAAGATTCAAAGTCAGCATCACAGCAGGCTTTGAGAAAGATGTGTAACTTGTCCTGGTTTATACAAAGTCTTATATAACAGACACCCTTTTGAAAATTAGTATCTGGAGATAGAGTGAAATTATGTATGACATTTAAGTTGATAAAAATAGTTATTATCTAACATCCACTATTTGATTTTCTTTGTTAAAGCATTTAATAATTTCCAGATGTGTAAGGTGTAAAAAGTAATTATTAACTCAGACTTTAATTAAATGCCATGACCACACGACTGAGACATTTAAATGATGTGTGAAACAATCACACAGACCATACAATTTAATAAGTATAGATCATATAATTGACTGTTACTGCAATTATTCTATAACATTTGCATTACTAAGAAAATATGTGTAATTGATTTGAAGTACTTTGGGAGAATTGTGATAATTTAACTCTATGATTTAGGTCAACATCAGAAAAGGGTCTTAACTATTTAAGAGCATATTGGTCATCAGTTATGCTTCAGAATCTTTCAAGATTATTTTTGCTCCACATGTGGATTTTCTGGATATCATCCTGCACTATGCAGCAGCCAAAATTTTCAGCCACGTCTTATGGGTGAGGGTTCATCTGCCTAACGGAGCAGATTCCTGCTAGACATTTGCTACCAAAGAGAAGGTGTCACTAGGATAGATGGGAATCCCTCCACTATAGCTTGGCTAATATGGATCCACGTACTGTGCTCTAGACTCGAGCTTAGTACAGGAGTGGAACTTTATAGCTAATCACCCAATTTTACACTATATTTCCATTTGATTTTGTGTATTCTAATGCAGGAAATTAATATACCTTGGCTTTGCTCATCAAGATAAATCTGTAACTACTGAAGTGCAGAACAATTGGACTTAGGAAGCCTGGTCCGGTGAAACATTTGTTATGATTCAGTAACCTATCTGTCATTATGAATTGAAACTGAAGTGCAGGAAAAGCTGAGGTGCCTGCGCTATTATATAGTTTGATGATACTCCTGGCTTAATTTGATACTTGAAGAGCATCATTTGGGGATTACACATTTCCTCATCACAAACAAGAGAAAACCCGCAGTTTCAGGAAGTCCAACCAACACACACAAAATGCTGGAGGAACTCAGCAGGCCAGGCATCATCTATGGAAAAAAAGCACAGTCAATGTTTCAAGTCCTGCTGAAGGGTCTCAACCCAAAACGTCAACTGTACTCTTTTCCACAGATGCTGTCTGGTCTGCTGACTTCCTCCAGAGTTTTGTGTGTGTTGCACAGATTTCCACATGTCCATTTCAGAAGGTGAGAATTCTGTAAAGACATTAACCACTTGCCCCTTTAGCTTCTTACCAAAGTGAAACTCTGCAGAATTTGGAAATCTCTAATACAAACAGAAACTCGTAAGTCAGGTGCCATCTATACAGTGAAAGATGTTAGGAGTTCAGTTTATTTTTTTAAACACTGCACAGTCTTCAGTATTTTACTGTTAAACATCATCAATAAGAAAACCATGGAATGCTATCAGTTTCTGTGTCCTGTGAATATCTTTGATGCATTCACAAATAATGTTATCTGGCACCTCACTAGGAAGGAAAAAAACCTAACTACAAATTGGAGCTTTTCTTATTAATATCACAGCATGTAATCCGCTGTGCAACTTAGGTCTACAAATAAATGTTCTGATGCAGCTACCTAACATGCTTATTGCTTTTTGATGGTTTTGATGACAGGAAGGAACTGATTTGTTTTGTAAGCAGTTGGCATGAATGATTGTTACGTGAAGTTTGCCAATTACAGTCAATTTGTAATGCTTTTTCACAAGCCAAGGTCTCCAAGTGCCCTTGGAATGTAAGAATAATGTTTTTTTTTGTCAAACATGCAGTGCAGTTTCAAAATTCTGACTTATGATGCAGGGACTATTAAGCCACTAACATCCTTTTCAGATATTCTTTCTATAATTCATTGGAAAAAAAGCTGACTGATCACATGTTCAAGCAACACATAGAAGTGCTCATGGAACTAAACAGGCCAGGCAGCATCTATGAAGACATCTATGTTAACATTCGACATTTCGGGCCGAGACCCTTCATCATGAAACGTTGACTGTTTACTCTTTTCCATAGGTGCTGCCTGTCCTGCTGAGTTCCTCCAGCATTTTGTGTTTGTTGCTTGGATTTCCAGCATCTATGTTTTTTTTCCATGTTTGATCACATGTTCAATCTTATTTTTGCTCCCTGGTAAGCTCAATGCCGTTTATGCTCGATTTGACTGACAAAACACATAGGCACCTTCATGAGCTCCCACAGCCCACAATGACTCTGTCACTTCAGTCTCTGAGGCCGATGTGAGAGCATCCTTCAGGAGGCTGAACCCATGGCTCAGACAGTGGCTGAGTACTGAAGATCTGCGGTAATTAACTGCTGAAGTGCTGACTGACATTTTTAACCTCTTGCTTCGGTACTCGGAGATGCAAACCGGCTTTAAGCAGGCTTCAGTCATTCCTACCAGTGCTCAGGAAGAACATGGAACCTGCCTCAATGACTGTCATCCAATAGCACTTACATTCACTGTGATGAAGTTCATTGAGAAGTTGGTTATAAATCATGCCAAATCTTGCCTGAGAAGTGACTTGGATCCACTCCAATTTGCCTATCATCACAACAGATCAACAGCAGATGCCATTTAGTTGGCACTTCACTCAACCCTGGAACATCTGGACAGTGAAGGTGCTCTTCCTCAACATTGACTATGCTCTTCATGACTAGGAAATGTACGATAATGCATTTTGGTAAAAGGAACAATTGTTCAGACTATTATCTAAATGGGGAGTAAACTCAAACATCCCATGTGCAGAGGGACTTAGGAGTCCTTGTGCAAGACTCTCAGAAGGTTAATTTACAGGTTGAGTCTGTGGTAAAGAAGGCAAATACAATGTTGGCATTTATTTCAAGGGGAATAGAGTAGAAAAGCAAGAAGCTAGCGCTGAGCCTTTATGAGACACTGTCAGGCTACCCTTGGAGTATTGTCAATGGTTTTGAGTCCCACATCTCAGAAAGAATGTGTTGTCATTGGAGAGAATCCTGCGATGGTTCACTAGGATAGTTCTGGGAATGAATGGGGTTAATATATGAGAAGCGTTTGGCAGCTTTGGGCCTGTACTCACTGGAATTTAGAAGAATGCAGAGGGATCTCATTGAAACTGACCAATTGTTGAAAGGACTAGATCAAGTGGATGTAGTGAGGATGTTTCTTATAATGGGGGTATCGAGAAATAAAGGGCACAGCCTCAAAATTGAAGGGTGATCTTTTAGAACAGAGGTAAGGAAGAACTTTTCTAGCTAGAGAGCACTGAATTTGTGGAATGCTCTGCTACAGACTAGTGGGGCCTAAGTCCGTGGATATATTTAAAGTGGAAGTCCATAGTTTCCTGATTGGTCAGGCATCAAAATATGGCGAGAAGGAAGGTGTATGGGGTTGAGTGGGATCCGGGATCAGCCCTGATGGAAGGGTGGAGCAGAATCAATGGGTTGAATGGCCTAATTCTGCTCCTATGTCATATAGTCTTATGGTCTTATGGACTACAGCTTGGCTTTCAAGGCCATCATCTCCTCAATGAACTTCAAGACTTTGTCCTCAATATCTCCTTGTACAAATGGATCCTCACTTCACTCACTTGCAAACCCCAATCAGTTTGGATTGGCAACATCTCCTCCACAATTTCCATCAGCACAGGTGCACATCAAGACTGGGTGCTTAGTCCTCTGCTCTACTCGCTTTATACTTATGAATATAAGGCTAAGTACAGCTCCAATGCCATACTTAAGTTTGATGATGACACTACTGTTGTAGACCGACTCAAAGGTGATGACAAATCAGCATATAGGAGGGAGATTGAAAATATGGCTGAGTAGTGCCACAACAAAGGCCTCTCACTCGGTATCAGTAAAAATAAAGAGCTGATTATTGATTACAGGAGAAAGAA
Source organism: Mobula birostris (assembly GCF_030028105.1). NCBI lineage: Eukaryota > Metazoa > Chordata > Chondrichthyes > Myliobatiformes > Myliobatidae > Mobula > Mobula birostris. Next base: position 46,417,804 of record NC_092373.1, read on the forward strand.
ATGGAATTAATGATCCAGTCCTCATTTGGAGATTGGAGGCGGAGAGGGTCAGAAAATTTAAATTCCTTGATAGTATCATATGAGAGCACCTGTCCTGGGACCAGCACATAAGTGCCATTTCAACAAAATCATGGCAGTGCCTTTACTTTCTTAGAAGTTTGTGCAGATTTGGCATGTCATAGAAAACTTTGACAAACTTCTATAGATGTGGGGTGGAGAGTTTATCGACTGTTGCATGATGGCCTGGTATGGAAACACCAATGCAATTGAATGGAAAATACTACAAATGGTGAATACGGCCCATTACAGCCCGGATAAAGTTCTCCTCACCATTGAGCACAGTTACAAGGAGCACTGCCACAAGAAAGCAGCATCCATCATCAAGAACTCCCACCAGCCAGGCTATTCACTCATCTTGCTCTAAGTTTCACACCACCAGGTTCGGGAACAGTTATTATCATTCAGCCATCAGGCTTCTGAACTAACGTGGATAACTTCACTCACGTCGACACTGAACTGATTCCCAGTTGAGGACCAGAACTCAAGTTTTCAGCATTATTTATTTCTTTATTTCTATTAATTAATTAATTAGTTTTCTATTGTACATGCACACTTTGTCTTCTTTCCACATTGGTTGTTCGTCAGTTTTTGTTTGTGTGTGGTCTTTCATTGATTCTACTGTAATTCTTTGTTCCCCCTAAATATCTGCAAGAAAATGAATCTCAGGGAAGTATATGGTGACATACGTGTACTTTGATAATAAATTTACTTTGAACTTTAACCTTTATTTAATCTGTCTTTTTACTATCCCCTCATATCATGGCAGTTGATTTTCATAAACATCTGCTCTAACAGAAGATAGTCATGCAATATTTTAGTTACAGGTGTACAAGAGAATGGATTGTTTATATTTTTAAAGGACTATGTGACTTAGTTGTTTTATCAGTGTAAATATTGTTTGAAATTTTAATTTTAAAGCTTTTATAGAATTATATTTCATTAGTAAACACCTAGGTTGTTGTTCTCTGTTCTCCATGTTTTTTTTTTCTGTGAAATGCCATCAATTTTAAATGGAATGCATGAAAGTACACATTGTGCCACTGCTAATTTATTCTGATGAAGAGTCTTAACTTGCAGCGCTCTGTTATCTCCACATATTCAGTCATGCCTGCTGAGTGTTTCCAGCATTTTGTACTCTGGATTAAACAAAGTTCTACATTTACATAATTTAGTTACCATGTCCTTAGCATAAAATTCAGAAGAATGCAGAGTAACATAGTCATGGACTCAACGATAACTACATTATTTCAAATACCTTCTTTTCATGTAGTTTTGCTAGAAAATGACTTTTGATCTGTTTAAAGTTGTAGCTCAAGTAAAGAGATGCCCCTCCTACAAGCACTCTTTAGAGACAGTAATAATTTTATGTTTTAGAATGTATAAGTTCTAAATACATTTAGGGATTTAAATGATGTACTGCAAACATTTGAATGTTTATCAAAATTAAGTTAAATTAATTTCCTTATTTTAACACATAGCCCCTCATTAATTCTTAATCTGTTAACAGCTTTCCATTCAAGTTTCTCTGAAATTCAAGGCTGTTGTTAAGTAGGCTTATTCTAATATTTCTGAAAAATAACCAAGGAAAATAAAGGTTATGGATGTCATGTTAGTAGGGTTATACAGGTGGGTCCCTTGGTGCCAAATTTTCTCCCAGGAGTTTATCAAGTGTTGATGAGGAGCCAAATAAAAAGTTTGACATTTCTGTGCTCTGAGTGCGAAGGATTGAATCAATAACTGGAGCATTGGTGCTGAGAAGATAAATAGTGCAATTATTTCTCATTGCAGGGGTGATACATTTTGCAATGAAATCACACATTGTATGCTTAAGATATTTAGAAGTATATTGTAAATTGATATATGTGAATATTTCACGGATAGAGTACATTTTCATCTTCTGAAACTATCATGACATTGGCAGACTGTGGCTTCTTAGATGTCCTTTCTGTTTGATATATTTCTCCAGTGGCTACCATTAATGTCGGAGCCACGTCAGAATTGCCGATGGACATTAAATGCTAGCTTATGCTCAGGACATCAGCATTTGAGGAATAAATAAATAATTAAAACCAGTTTCTATCTCAGGTACATAGCCCCTGAAATACATTATGACAGCAAAGAGGAAAGAAATAATGGCAAGGCAAGAGAAGAGTCAAACCTAGGTCTATTTCTCTTTGCATCACTCATCACCTTATTGAACCATTAGGGTATTGCATGTCTTTTTTGAAATTTTGTGAATGAATGATAAAAGAACCTTAAGAAAAATCAGCAACATTTAACATAATTAACATCACCAGTGGTCATTTCAAAATTAACCACTTTGTGCAAGTTGCCATTATTACAAATTGAATATTGTTGGCTTCATCGCATACAGAAATGACTCACTTTTTGTATTCATTGGCTTGGAAGTGAGCAAGCCTTGAAGTTGTGTTGTCAGTTTTCAGCAACTTATCTGTGATATGTTCACAGAATAAGTACCTTTTGTTAGTAGATTATCTTGCTTTTCTATAGCACCAATATGTATACCAGGATCAATCCTATCAAGCTGAATGCATGATTAGACACAAGTGTATGCTTGAGGCATATTGTGAAAATTTGGCTATCCCCATGACTGCAGCTTACATTTCACAGGTACAGTATATCAAGGAAAATACTCATTTAACTTTTATATTTCAGTATGATGAAACCTTGCTCCGGTCTTTTAAATGTAAATCCTTTGATGTTGTGAGTATGAAGGCTGGCAATTATAGGTTTAAACTAAAGAATTTTGTGTCCATATCTGTCAACAGCGCTTTGTAAGAGCATTCTTTATTTCAGGTGTCTTCCTTTTGAAGTAACTATAGTGAATCCTATTCAGCTGTATTCATGATTTTAAAAAGAGCTTTGTAGTATGCAAAGTGTATATTACGATTTACTTAGTGGCATGAAAGCAGTCTTAGTTCTAAAGCCTGCCTTTAATTGTGTCCAAGGGTTAGTAGCAATGACATCAGTTGCATGTAATTGTAGAAAATTGGAAATTCAGGATAGTATATAGAAAGGGAAATTGATAAGAAAAGTGTCTCTATATTTTCAGAAGATGGATTATTACTCCAGGAATAAACTAATTATTAGCTGTCACTATAATGCAATACTTTATTAATTAATACATGTATTGATTTATTTATTGTGATACAACACAGTAAAGGCCCTTCTGGTCCTTTGAGACAAGCTGTCCAAAAACACTTGATTTAACCCTAACCTAATCACAGAACAATTTATAATGGCCAAATAACCTACCAGCCAGTACACCTTTGGACTATAGAGGAAAGTCGGAGCATCCAGAGGAAGCTCACGTGGTCATGGGGAGAATGTACAAACTCCTTACTAACAGTGACGGGAATGAACCTGGACTGCTGTGTTAACCACTGTGCTAGCGTGTCATTATACACTAAAGAATTAGTGATGCTATTGAAAACATTGTTATATAATGGTGAGCATTTGCAACTGTATTTGCATATTTCAATTGTGCCATGATATCACCAGCAAGGCAGATTGTAGAAGTGGAACTATTCCAGTTTAATCCTTGGACTGATTAAAAATTAAATGGAATTCTTAAAATTCTCATCAGAAAGTTTTAGTTCAATAAATTTTTCAACCTTCTGTTGCAGCTTGCATACTTTAAGAATATTTAATGGAACTTCTGCTTTAGATAAGATAAAGAATTTGAAAATTTGGACATACTGTTATCTCCAATGAACCAGCATTTATATTGATACTTATGATTGAGGTAGCCTGCCTAAAAGATATGATAATCATCATAAATGATATATCACAAAGAAAATAAACCTTCTCTTGAAAATCTAGACAAAGGCTGTAATTTGTTTCATGAAATAAGATTGTGTAACTGATAAGATTAGTTACATAAATAGATGTAGATATACAAAATATAAATTTTAATATTAGGAGTTGCAATCTTTCAAAATACTAAAATGTATTTAATCTAGATAATTATGTATTTTATTTCATTTTAATTGAAAAGATATTTGTTATGCAATCTCAGCTTTCACTTAACACATTAACGAAGTAAAGCATATTTAATTGTTTCATATGAGAATACCAATCAATATTTGACTTGAAGACTCAGATGGAGATATTTGGACAAATGACCAATGCTTTCCTCTAAAATGGTGTTAAGGATTATATTAAAATAAAAGGTTCAAAGGTTCATTTTTATTGTCAAAATGTAAATGTATAATATGACTCTGATATTTATCTTCTTCAAATAGCCATGAAATACGGAAATGGAGTTGATGTAAGAATCAACTCCCCCCAACACGAAAAAGAAAAGAAACAAAACTTGCAGACCCCAAAACCCCCCACCTCCTGCCCTGCAGAAAAAATCAGCAACAATAACATTCCTCAACCCCCTCACTCATAGAAAAAAAGCATTGACAATAACAATCCCCCACCCCCTCACTTGCAGAAAAGAACAGTGACAATAGCATCAAAACCTCCAACCCTACCCCTCTACACACCAAAAATTAACAGATCACCCACTGGCCAATCAGCCATGAGAAAGAAAATGCCTGAAAACTGAAGGAAACCAATGTAAAGTATGATCCAATAATGATATAAGTCTCGGAATATAGGAAACATCTTTTTGTCTGCATAGAAGGAGAGCGGCTGCATGAACTGAGTCCTTCTGTAAAGAGTGACTACTGACCTGGATTTATACACCGCTGATCCAGGCCCAAATGTGCTGATCCGACTGTTGATTGCTGTCTCCCCAGTGGCCTCTGTTAGGAGCGATTGCTGCCATCTTCAGTATCACGTCAATGCTTCAATCTTCCTCGTCACTTTGAGATGGAGTTGTTCATGACTCATCTCTGGTCTTTTCCACGAGTCAGCTTGTGTTCTTGGTCCTTTTCAACCCCCCTCCCCAGTCTCTAATCTTTATGTAGAAGCTTTCCGGACGCAGCATCGTGCTGAGTGTTTTGATGAGTTCCAAACTGTACGTCACAGACTCCAACAGTTTCAGTAACACAAACAGCACAAAAAGAACAAGCAGAGGGCATCGAAAACATGAAATAATTGGAGGGGTTTACTATCTGGAAGGTGTCACCTCAGGAGTCATTTGCTGGCGTCATCTTGACCAGAAGGTACAATTGGTATGACTACTAATTACGTATCCAACTATTTCTGTTGGGTACTAATTACAGGTGAAAGTGCCTAACAAACTGATTGGTTCAGGAAGCAATTAGCAATACAGAATAAATGTATGCTAGAGACAAGTGCACAACAAATGTGAACAAATAAAAATGTCTCTTTTTTTTCTAGAGAATAAATTTACTTATCTTTCAGGTGTAATACTGTGTAAAATAAAACTATTATAAGACCATAAGCCCACAAGACATAGGAGCAGAATTAGGCCACTCATCCCATCAAGTCTGCTCTGCCATTCCATCATGGTTGATTTATTATCTCCTTCCTTCTGCCTTCTCCCAGTAACATTTAATGTCCTAACTAATCAAGAATCTATCAATATCCACTTTAAATATACCCAATGATTTGTCCTCCACAGCCATTCATGGCAATGAGTTCCACAGATTCACTACCTCTGGTTGAATAAATTCCTCCTCAGTTCTATTACAAATGGATGCCCCTGTATTATGAGCCCTTTTCCTCTGGTCCAAGAATCATCCATTATAGGAAACATCCTCTCCACATCGACTTGATCTAGGCCTTTCAATACTCAATAGGTTTTAATGACAGCTCCCCTCATTCTTTTCAGAAGGCCTTTGAGAATGTGCTGCACATGAGGCTGCTTACTAAGATAAAAGTCCGTGGCTTTACAGGGAATATACTAGTTGGATAGAAGATTATCTGACTGGCAGGAGGCAAAGATTAGGAATGAGGATATTCTGCTTAGCTTCCGGTGACTATTGGTGTTCCATGGGGGTCAGTACTGGGACCACTTCTTTTCACATTATACGTCAATGATTTGAATGATGGAATCGATGGCTTGGTGGCTATAAGTGGAGGGGCAGGTAGTGTTGTGGAAGCAAGGAATCCGTAGAAGAATTTAGGCATATTTATTATTATTAGCGGTAGTAGCAGCAGTAGTATTACTAGAAGCTATACAGATCGTTTCTCAGATGAATTTGCTGGCAATCATGATGTTGGCATTTATTTCCATGTTGTCAAGTTTTATTATACATGTTGTAAATGAAATAAAATCTACCTCAAATATATAATCAATCCAAGAATAATGTAGTTCTAGTTTTAAATTATGCAGTTTAAATGAAGTTACCAATAAAACATACTGAACGTAGAGATATATATACAAAAGTTACATTTCATTTAAAACCTTTGAGTAGATACTTACTTATGTGCAGTGTATAAATTTTCTTGTTTACATTGTGATTTAAGATTATAAATTATAAATTTGAAGCATTTTATATTGTAGTCCATTACATTTCTATCTTTTGAATCCAATGTAAAAGTACAAATTATTTTTATCTTAAACTCTGGAGCAAACAACATACAGTTGACCATGGGAAGCACATTGAGTTTGAAGATGAACAACTTTTAGTAATTCTTCTTCTTCCTTTTTTATGCTCATACCAAAACTAAGTTGAACAAGGAACTGCAATCACATGAACTGAAAAAGTTGATCAGATGGGATGTTTGGTAAATTAGGAATAAAGACATTTCCCTCAGCTGACTCAAAAGTATGCGGTAGTAATATTGAATGGATAATCCCATGTTGTTTCCTTGTATTTGTGTATCCAAATTCCTGAATTACATGATTGGAGCTCCTTCTTTTAGTAAAGATTATGTGATGGCACACCAGGTGGTGACAGAGAGTTTAAAAATTCAACAGGAAATTGTTCATTAATGTCAGACTGTCAATAGATTTATATTGTGCAGTTGTCCAGGAAGCTCTGAAAGGTCTTTAATCATGGCTTACATTGCATCTTTTTTTTGGTACTAACACTGCTCTTTTGCGAAAGTGTTGGTAATCCAGATCACATTGAATGACATTTGTGAAAACATATTGCACTAGATTATGAAGTAAATTTGAAGCAAATTCTCTCACAGATGGATTGCACATCACGTGCACTTGCAGATTTGTTTTCAAATGCATTTGTTTAAATTTTCCAAAATATATGATGTTTTAATTTCAATTCATCTGCTTTAGTACCAGGTGGAATTACTGATAGTGTTTGATGAAATTCTTCAGCTAGCACTGAAGAAGCACCTCCTATTAAGTTATTGTGTTATAAGATTCTGCAACTTTCAGTCTAATGCTTCAGTGGTTGTTTTGTGAGGCTTTGTACGTTCATTCCAGACAATAAGTTTACAACCTTTTCATATCTCTGTTGTTCTCTGACCAATGTCACATGTTGGAGCCTGCTTTTTTGTCAAACTTTTGTCTACGAGGTCTCTGTGAGTGGAACTTAGAAACAGGAAGGGGTCAATACCTCTACTTGGTGTTTTATAGACCACCCAATAGTTACAGGGACATCAAGGAGCAGGTAGGGAGACAAGTTCTAGAAAGGAGTAATAATAACAGGGTTGTCGTGGTGGGAGATATTAATTTCCCAAATATTGATTGGCATGTAGATAAACCTACAAGAGGAGAGGCTGTACTTGATCTGGAATTTGGAAATGAACCTGATCAGGTGTCAGGTCTCTTAGTGGGAGAGCATTTTGGAGATAGTGATCATAATTCTATCTCCTTTACCATAGCCTTGGATAGGGATAGGAACAGACAAGTTATGAAAGCGTTTAATTGGAGTAAGGGAAAATATGAAGCTATCAGGCAAGAACTTGGAAGCATAAATTGGGAACAGATATTCTCGGGGAAATGTACAGCAGAAATGTGGCAAATATTCAGGAGATATTTGTGTGGCGTTCTGCATAGGTACATTCCAATGAGACAGGGAAAGGATAATAGGGTACAGGAACTGTGGTGTACAAATATTGTTGAAAATCTAGACAAGAAGAAAAGAAAAGCTTACAAAAGGTTCAAAAAACTAGGTAATGATTGAGATCTAGAAGATTATAAGGCTAGCAGGAAGGGGCTTAAGAGTGAAATTAGGAGAGCCAGAAGGGGCCATGAGAAGCCCTTAGTGAGCAGGATTAAGCAAAATCCCAAGGCATTCTACAAGTATGTGAAGAGCAAGAGGATAAGACGTGAGAGAACAGGACCAATCAAGTATGACAGTGGAAAAGTGTGTATGGAACCGGAGGAGTTAGCAAAGGTACTTAATGAATACTTTGTCTCAGTATTCACTACAGAAAAGGGCCTTGGTAGTTGTAGGGATGACCTAGAGCAGACTGAAAAGCTTGAGCATATAGACATGCAGAAAGAGGATCTGCTGGAGCTTTTGGAAAGCATCAAGTTGGATAAGTCACCAGGACCGGACGAGATATATCCTAGGCTACTATGCGAGGTGAAGAAGGAGATTGCTGAGCCTCTGGCAAAGATATTTGCATCATCAGTGGGGATGGGAGAGGATCCGGAGGATTGGAAGGTTGCAGATGTTGTTCCCTTATTTAAGAAAGGGACTAGGGATAGCCCAGGAAATTATAGACCTGTGAATCTTACTTCAGTAGTTGGTAAGTTGATGGAGAAGATCCTGAGAGGCAGGATTTACGAATATTTTGAGAGGCATATTATAATTAAGAATAGGTAGCATGGCTTTGTCAAAGGCAGATCGTCTCTTACGAGCTTGATTGAATTTTTTGAGGATGTTACCAAACACATTGATGAAGGTAGAGCAATAGATGTAGTGTATATGGATTTCAGCAAGGCATTCGATAAGGTACCCCATGCACAGCTTATTGAGAAACTAAGTAGGTATAGGATCCAAGGGGACCTTGCTTTGTGGATCCAGAACTGGCTTGCTCAGAGAAGGCAAAGAGTGGTTGTAGATAGGTCATATTCTGCATGAAGTTTGGTGACCAGTGGTGTGCCTCAGGGATCTGTTCTGAGACCCATTCTCTTGTTGATTTTTATAAATGATTTGGATGAAGAAGTGGAGGGATAGATTAGTAGATTTGCTGCTGACACAAAGGTTAGGGGTGTTGTGGATAGTGTGGAGGGCTGTCAGAAGTTACAGCGGGACATTGATAGGATGCAAAACTGGGCTGAGAGGTGGCAGATGGAGTTCAACCCAGATAAGTATGAGGTGGTTCATTTTGGTAGGTCAAATATGAAGGCAGAGTATCGTATTAATGGTAAGACTCTTGGCAGTGGGGAAGATAAGAGGGATCTTGGGGTCCGAGTTCATAGGACACTCAAAGCTGCTGTGCAAGTTGACTCTGTGGTTAAGAAGGCATACAGTGCATTGGCCTTCATCAACCATGGGATTGAGTTTAAGAGCTGAAAGGTAATGTTACAGCTATATAGGACCCTGGTCAGACCCTACTTGGAGTACTGTGCTCATTTCTGATCACTTCACTACAGGAAGGATGTGGAAACCATAGAAAGGGTGCAAAGGAGATTTACAAGGATGTTGCTTGAATTGGGGAGCATGCCTTATGGAATAGGTTGAATGAACTCGACCTTTTCTCCTTGGAGTGGGGGAGGATGAGAGGTGACCTGATAGAAGTGTATAAGATGATGAGATGTATTGACATGTGGATACATAGAAACATAGAAAATAGGTGCAGGAGTAGTCCATTTGGCCCTTCGAGCCTGCACCGCCATTTATTATGATCATGGCTGATCATCCAACTCAGAACCCTGCACCAGCCTTCCCTCCATACCCCCGATCCCCATAGCCACAAGGGCCATATCTAATTCCCTCTTAAATATAGCCAATGAATCGGCCTCAACTGTTTCCTGTGGCAGAGAATTCCACAGATTCACCACTCTCTGTGTGAAGAAGTTTTTCCTAATCTCAGTCCTAAAAGGCTTCCCTTTTATCCTCAAACTGTGACCCCTCGTTTTGGACTTCTCCAACATCGGGAACAATCTTCCTGCATCTAGCCTGTCCAATCCCTTTAGGATTTTATACGTTTCAATCAGATCCCCCCTCAATCTTCTAAATTCCAACGAGTACAAGCCCAGTTCATCCAGCCTTTCTTCATATGAAAGTCCTGCCATCCCAGGAATCAATCTGGTGAACCTTCTTTGTACTCCCTCTATGGCAAGGATGTCTTTCCTCAGATTAGGGGACCAAAACTGCACACAATACTCCAGGTGTGGTCTCACCTTGTACAACTGCAGTAGTACCTCCCTGCTCCTGTACTCAAATCCTCTCGCTATAAATGCCAGCATACCATTCGCCTTTTTCACCGCCTGCTGTACCTGCATGCCCACTTTCAATGACTGGTGTATAGTGACACCCAGGTCTCGTTGCACCTCCCCTTTTCCTAATCGGCCACCATTCAGATCATAATCTGTTTTCCTATTTTTGCCACCAAAGTGGATAACTTCACATTTATCCACATTAAATTGCATCTGCCATGAATTTGCCCACTCATCCAACCTATCCAAATCACCCTGCATCCTCTTAGCATCCTCCTCACAGCTAACACTGCCGCCCAGCTTTGTGTCATCCGCAAACTTGCAGATGCTGCGTTTAATTCCCTCATCCAAGTCATTAATATATATTGTAAACAACTGGGGTCCCAGCACTGAGCCTTGCGGTACCCCACTAGTCACTGCCTGCCATTCTGAAAAGGTCCCGTTTATTCCCACTCTTTGCTTCCTGTCTGCTAACCAATTCTCTATCCACATCTATACCTTACCCTCAATACCGTGTGCTTTAAGTTTGCACACTAATCTCCTGTGTGGGACCTTGTCAAAAGCCTTTTGAAAATCCAAATATACCACATCCACTGGTTCTCCCCTATCCACTCTACTAGTTACATCCTCAAAAAATTCTATGAGATTCGTCAGATATGACTTTCCTTTCACAAATCCATGCTGACTTTGTCCGATGATTTCACCGCTTTCCAAATGTGCTGTTATCACATCTTTGATAACTGACTCCAGCAGTTTCCCCACCACCGACATTAGGCTAACCGGTCTATAATTCCCCAGTTTCTCTCTCCCTCCTTTTTTAAAAAGTGGGGTTACATTAGCCACCCTCCAATCCTCAGGAACTAGTCCAGAATCTAACGAGTTTTGAAAAATTATCACTAATGCATCCACTATTTCTTGGGCTACTTCCTTAAGCACTCTGGGATGCAGACCATCTGGCCCTGGGGATTTATCTGCCTTTAATCCCTTCAATTTACCTAACACCACTTCCCTACTAACATGTATTTCGCTCAGTTCCTCCATCTCACTGGACCATCTGTCCCCTACTATTTCTGGAAGATTATTTATGTCCTCCTTAGTGAAGACAGAACCAAAGTAATTATTCAATTGGTCAGCCATGTCCTTGCTCCCCATAATCAATTCACCTGTTTCTGTCTGTAGGGGACCTACATTTGTCTTTACCAGTCTTTTCCTTTTTACATATCTATAAAAGCTTTTACAGTCAGTTTTTATGTTCCCTGCCAGTTTTCTCTCATAATCTTTTTTCCCCTTCCTAATTAAGCCCTTTGTCCTCCTCTGCTGAACTCTGAATTTCTCCCAGTCCTCAGGTGAGCCACTTTTTCTGGCTAATTTGTATGCTTCTTCTTTGGAATTGATACTATCCCTAATTTCTCTTGTCAGCCACGGGTGCACTACCTTCCTTGATTTATTCTTTTGCCAAACTGGGATGGACAATTGTTGTATAGTCAGAGGCTTTTTCCCAGGGCTGAAATGGCTGACATGAGTGGGCACAGTTTTAAGGTGCTTGGAAGTAGGTACAGAGGAGATGTCAGGGGTAAGTTTTTTACACAGAGAGTGGTGAGTGCGTGGAATGCGCTGCCGGCAACGGTGGTGGAGGTGGATACGATAGGGTCATTTAAGAGTCTCCTGGATGGCTACATGGAGCTTAGAAAAATAGAGGGCTATGGGTAACCCTAGGTAATTTCTGAAGTAAGTACATGTTCAGCATGGCATTGTGGGCTGAAGGGCCTGGATTGTGCTATAGGTTTTTCTATGTTTCTGTGCTTCTAAACTTAAAAGATGCTTTAAAGATAAACGTGGTTTCCTCCCCAATGTCACCATCAATGGTGCTGAAAGAATATCTAATGATGTGATGTCCAAGGCAATCGTTTTTGTCTTCAGTTACCAGCCAAAGATAGATTAATAGTGAAAAGTTTTTCCATTTCACCAGAAGCATCCAAAAAATTTAAATGATTTCTTCATCATTGAAAACAGCCTCTGTTGAAGGCAGATTTAGCACCTCACAAAACTTCTGAGCAATACAACACGGATACAGGCTATTCAGCCCACTCAGTCTATTCTCGTCATCATGCCCACACAGCTCGAATCAATTCCTTGCATTCAGACTATTTCATTCCAAGTATCCTCCACACTGTCATGTACCCGTCCAAGTGCTTCTTAAGTGAGATTATTGTACCTGCCTGAACCTCTGGCAGCTTATTCCATATACTCACCATCTTCGACTGGAAAAAGTTGCCCATCAGATCCCCTTTAAATCTTTCCTTTCAAATCATTCTTTTTTTCCTTGCTCTCTCAGATACATTTCCTGAACTAGTTTAACTTATAGCTGGGTCTCCTGTGGAAACTCAGTGCACAGATTTTCCATTTCTCTTTGTTGTTCAGGTAGACCTAAATGCCTGATCAGGTTCATTGGAATGCTTAATGCTCCAAAAATAGATTGGAAAACAATCTCGTTAATTTTCAATGAGGAAATTAAAATTAAGTCATTTTGGGCTACAGAATACCTCTAATGTGGATTTTGAAAACACTATGTTTGTGGTACATGTTGTTATCCTGAACCTAACATACAAGCAGATTTCTGGATTATTTCTTTACTGAGCCCTATTTTCTTATATATATATATGTTTAGATAATTATTTTTGTTGTTCTTCTAATTGTTATTACAGGTAATCCAGTTACTAATGTCATAACCCTTGAACTTCTGATAATGTGTTTGTGGAGGAAATGAAAATCGTTATTGTGATTTCTCGATTGCTGTTCTCTTCAGCCTTCAAGATATGTCATTTGGATATGTCATCTGTCAATTAACCATGTACTGTGTTTCCACATTTATCGAAGTACTCAGTATCAAGTCTAAAACTTTAACATCTTGTGAGCTGAGTTTAATCTTCTGGAGCAACAGGAATGGATCAACAACAGCAAAAATCGACATTTATCTAATCATTTGTTCTTTCTGGTTCAAGCTTCCATTGTTTCCTCTATCATCAGTTGAGTCCATGACAATTCCCTCTCTCTCTTTCCTGCAGTTTATGCTGGTACTCTGAGGCAGGACAGGGGTTCCCAACCTATTTTATGCCATGGATCCTTGCCATTAACCGAGGGGTCCGTGAACCCCAGGTTGGAAATCTCTGCTCTAGAACCGGTTCCCCAGTTATAAAAATGCTCTCCCCAATATCCAACATTGTTGTATCCCCTGGAACTGCAGCTAGTGTCTTTGCACTGCTCTAGTGTGTAGAATGAAGTTTCTAATAACACAAGAATTCTCAACCACTGCGACATTGCCCTTCAAGCCAAACACAATGTTAACTTGGAAATAGATCACTATTCCTTCACCATCGCTGAGACAAAATTGTGGAAATTTTTCCGACACCATTGTTAGAATATCCACCCCTTCATTGCAGTGGTTCAAGATGGCAGTTCACTATAAATTTTCCAGGGCAAATAGGGATTGACATTGTAAATGTTGACTTTGCCTGCCAAGCCCTCATCTCTTTAGTTAATAAACCAAAAATGCACAATGGTTTACAACGTTTACCTATGTAAGAAATTTTGGAATGCATGATATCTGGAAAGGCAGAAAATGTTGCTTTTTATTTACAAAGAGGACTGTGCTTTTAGAATGTTCTTTTACATGTGAATAGCTTATGTTCAAAGTTATATAACTCCATCTGAATGCATTAGCTGGCCTACAAGGAAGTCATCTTGAATTTGACATTGGGCGAACAGGCATCACATTAGCACAGCACTTAGCGCGACACTATTATAACTTGGGAAGTTTGGGAGTTCAGTTCTGGTGTCCTCTGTAAGAAGGTTTGTTCATTTATTCTGTGTTTGCATGAATTTTCTCCACGTGTCCTGGTTTCATTCCACAGTCCAAAGACATACCAGCGGCAGGCTTTTCTACACTGTATCTATAAATAAAATGAAATAAATAAAGTAGAACTGTGTATTTTAAAACATAAAGAAAATTACTGCCTTGAAATTATTGACCATTGTGGAGCTAAATTTCAGAAGCTGGTTACCAACTGAGGATGAATTTTTTAACCATTTATTTTTGTGTTTGATATACTTGCTGCCTGTGCTAAGAATGTTTTAAAAAAAGGCAACTTGCTCCATTTGAGGCAACTTTCTCTGAATGTTGGTCTATATTCAAAAATTTGAAGGTGGCAAGTAAAGTTCATGTACATGATAAAAAAAAATGCAAAGCTCGGGTTTTATAGCAAATGAAAATTTATGATAGAGCCTTATAAATCACTGGAAAGGTATCATTGAGGTACTCAGCAGCTGACTTCAGGAAGAAAGCTAAGGTTTTGGAGATGGTGCAGAAGAGATTTAATGGAACGCCACCGGGCATGAGGGACTCCAAGAATGTAAAGGCAAAGAGCAGTTTCAATTGTCCTTTAGGCATAAAAAACTGAGGTGAGTTTTAACAGATGTTCCCAAAATTAAGATGAGATTTGATAGAATAAATAAGGGAAAAGTTCTATTAAGTGATTGATAACCTGAGGACATAAACAATTTGTAAAATAAGTGAGCAGTGAAAAAAGTATTTTTTCCAAAGATTTATAGCAATTTAAACTGTACTTTGTGAAATGGGTGTAGAAGCAGTTGTAACAATAGCTTTCAAATGCAGAAGGGCTATATATCGGAGCACCATGGTAGTGTGGTGGTTAGTGCAATGCTATTACAGCTCAGGGCATCGGAGTTTGGAGCTCATTTCCAGAAATATCTGTAAGGAGTTTGTACGTCCTCCCTGTGAATTTACGGGTTTCCTCTGGGTGCTCTGGTTTCCTCCCAACTTCCAAAGATGTAGCATTAGTAGGCTAATGGGTCATTGCAAATTGTTCTGTGATTGGGCTAGTGTTAAATAGATGGGTCACTGGGCAACGTGGCTCGCTGGGCCAGAAGGTTCTGTTGAACATGGTTAAAAAAAGATACATGAAAAGAAAAGAAGTTGTAGACTTATTGGGGAGAAGCAGAAGAGGGAAAGATTTGGAGGCATTGGAGCAATCAGCACAAAAGTTTCTTTCTGTACTGTAGGAGTCTATATATTTATAAATGGCATAATATTTCCAAATTTCATTTGGATTCAACTGTGCTCATGTTTGCCTTTTAATCTGAATAATCATATATCAGTCTTTGGTCCCACAGAGGAACAGTCTAGACCGGAAGTTTCCAACTTGGTGCTCACAGACATCTCAGTTAATAATAGGGGTCCATGGAATAAAAAAGGTTGTAAACCCCTGGTCTAGCTGATGTTGTGTTAATATGCTCCTTCATTTGCTAGTGAATGATTGGTTCCTATTTTGGGATCTTTAGGATCCCAGGACAGAAACGGCTAATACGAGAGCCACAATTTTAAGATGTTTGGAGGAATGTATATCAGAATCAGGCTTATTCTCACCAGCATGTGTGGTGAACTTTGTTAACATAGCAACAGTAGTTCAATGCATTACATAAAAAAAGAAGAATGATAAATCAATCAATCAATCAATCAATTACAGTATATGTATGTTGAATAGGTTAAAAGTCTGCAAAAACAGAAATAAAAAAGTGAGGTAATGTTCATGTGTTCAATACTCATTTAGGAATCAGCTGGCAGAGGGGAAGAAAGCTATTCCTGAATTGCTGAGTGTGTGACTTCAGGCTTCTGTACCTCCTACCTGATGGTGACAGTGAGAAAAGGGCATGCACTGGGTGCTGGGAGTCCTTAATAATGGATGCTGTCTTTCTGAGACACTGCTCCTTGAAGATGTCCTGGGTACTTTGTAGGCTAGTATCCAAGATGGAGTCGAAATTTATGACCCTCTGCAGCATCTTTTGGTCCTGTACAGTAGTCACTTCCCTTCCCATACCAGGCAGTGATGCAGCCTGTCAGAATGCTATCCACGGTAGATCCATAGAATTTTTGAGTGTTTTTGTTGACATACCAAATCTCTTCAAACTCCTAATAAAGTATAGCCATTGTCTTGCCTTCTTTATAACTACATTGATATGCTGGGACCAGGTTAGATCCTCAGAGATCTTGACACCCAGGAAATTGATACTGCTCACTCTCTCCACTTCTGATCCCTCTATGAGGATTGGTATGTGTTTCCTTCGTCTTACCCTTCCTGAAGTCCACAATCAGCTCTTTCGTCTTACTGATTTTGAGTGCAAGGTTGTGGCTGTGACACCACTCCACTAGTTGGTATATCTCCATCAGGACCTATTGCCTTGCAAGGGTTCACCCTCTTTAAAGACAGCTTAATGTTGGCCTCCAAGACAGCGATCACAGGGACACCGGGTGCAGCAGGGATCTTCATAACTGTAGTTATATTCTCCCTTTCAAAGCATAGTAGGTGTTGGGTTCATCTGGTTGTAAAGCATCACTGCCATTTATGCTATTGGGTTTTATAACTGTCTCAGGGACATGTTTCATTGAAATGTTTATTTTATACGTTTTTGTCATAAATTCTTGATTAATTTATCACCTTAATTTATTTTATATAAGGTTTATTTAATGCAGAGTGTAACAGGTCACATAACCAGAGTTTAATAGGTCACATGACCAGAGTTTGATAAAAGCGTGACTGTGGTATTATGGGTCAGAACCAACACGGAAGCAGAGAAAGACACATGGCCCTAAAATAACCTCATTCTGCATGTGGTCCCAGAGGCGCACACGTTTTCACAGTGTCTACTGAAGAAAGAGAGAGAGAGAAATAAAAATAAATCTTCAAGGACATTTGTATGTTGTGTGGGCATTATTTCATTGGACCGGTGCAGTACAGTGAAAACGTGAGGCCAACAAGTCCGAGAGTTCAAAGTAAGAAGTGCCGCGTGTCCGGGAAGAAGAGAGGAGGAAGCACGATCGCTGGAGCAGCGGGTGGCCGGAGAAGTCGCTGGAGAAAAGGCTTGTCGATTCATGGGAGAAAACGGGGATGTTGGCTCCTGACACCGACGAGTTGAGAATACTGCGATCTCACCAAGAGAGAGCAATGTTTACCTGAGTAGGCTACAGCTTTGCAAATATTATCTCTACAGTATTCAGACTGCAGTGTCGGTTTCATTCCCTTGCTGTCTTCAGGCAGGAAAGTGTGGTTCTGCAGACGGTTTGACTGTGCTACCCTTACTGCCTTATGGACATACGTAAAATTTGAGAAATACTTTTTAAAATACTGGTTTATTGATAAGAAATGTAATTGATTTACCATTGTCACCTAATTGTTGTTCCTGCTTTACTAGTGGCATCGTTATGAATGTTCTAATGGTGTTTTTGATCTGAGAGTTCAAACGCATAATCAAGAGAGTATTAGAAGGTTTATCAGGTAAACAGTTACCAAATATTTGTACTAAAATTGCACTGACAATTACATAGTTGCAAAAGGTTATATGCATACTCAGCAATAACTTGGTGATAGATACAGTGTTTCTTTTTCTACAGCATGTTCAATGCTACTTTAAGGAGAGCAGAACCTAGGAAATCTTCGCGGGAAAGAAAGTTAACCCCCAAAATGCTGGAGCTTAAGCAACAAGAGGCTTCTCAGAGGGAGAGTGAATTCATTAAGCTATATGAAAGCCTGAAAGAACAAGTTAGAGCTACATGTACCAAACTTAAGGATGAGTGCTCTGACTGAGACTTATGTGACATGATGGCTGCTGAAGGGCTGGAGACACAATTGAAAGATGTGTATGAAAATATACAATCCCAATCAGCACCTCCTACTAAGATTAGAAGAAAGATGGATTCCTGCACAGCAGTAACAGCAGATTTGATGGGGCTAATGAATGTACCTATGAGTGAAGTGGGGCAAGAGGAGTTTGATGCTAAGGCAGAAAACGCAAGGCTTTGTATGGTGCTCGACAAAGAGTATGCCCAGTCGATATTTGGGGCTACAATCTCCAAGTCCACTTTTCGTAGCCACCACGCAAGCTGTTTATCAGAACAGCAAAGCATCACAGCAAAAAGAGCAGAGTGTGATGCACAGTTAGCTGCAATGAAGGCTGAAATGGAGAAGGAGGAAGCTCTCACTGTACAAAGGCAAGAACTTAAAAGACGGGAAACTCAGAGAGATCTCCAAGTAATAGCCGCAAAGCTTAAGGCTTACTCTGAAGTTGACTCAGGTGAGGCCTTGGAGAAAAGTAGAACGGCAAGCAGTGAGCTGGCTAATTGTCTTCCAATACCTTTTCAAGAAATAAAAAGGGGGCAAACTTGTGAGAACTATAACGATGAACAAAGAAATAGTACTAACAATGAAGCATCGTTAGTACAAACCCTACATGACACAATGGTTCTCACCAGACTTCCTACACCCGAGCCCTCAGTCTTCACAGGGGACCCACTTAGATTCTTAGAGTGGAGCACAAGTTTTAAGGCATTGATAGAACGGCGATGCACAAATCCAGCTGACAGGTTGCTCTACCTACAAAAATACATCAGTAGTGAGGCACGAACTATACTGCCACAGTCTTCGGAATTGCAATCTCTGGAGAACACGCGTACAGTCGAGAAATGAGAGGTTTACAACCTGGGGCAAGTAAAACACTTACTGCCTGAGAAGCTTCAACAGTTGGAGTTTTGTCTCAGAGTGGAGACTCATGAAAAAGGTGAAATAATTACACAGCTTGAGCAGGAAACAAAAGCTTGCCAGCAAGAGACTATAAGCTTGAACGAAAAAGTCAAAATTTTAGAGGATGACAAATCTTTCCTCCAGGAAGAACTTGAAAATGTCCAGGAAATGTCAGACAAAGTCAAGAATGAGAGCGAGTACATGGAGGCGGATTTCCTAAAAAAATGTCGACAAGATTGATCAATTAACTAAAGCATTAAGACACTTCACATGCAGAATAATTCACTTGTCAATGAATTCGATTGCTTCAGAGAAGAGAAACGTCATTTGATCGAAGAAAGAGAAGCCCAGGAAACAAAGATGGTAAAAGAGGACAATTTTTTGGAGAGACTTAAATGGTTCTCAAAATGGTATACAGCACTGAATGTGGTTGCCCCGATCCAGCAACTAGCAAAGAGAGCCAAAACAGCAAAACCCATAAATGTCGAAGACAGAAGAAAGGCCAGTCTTGTGCTTGTAAAACTGGCACAAGGGGACACCTTCAAAGAGGAAATGCGAATACTGAGTCATAACAAACTGCCACACGGCCATCCATTGTTCCAACTTGACCCAGTATTGAAAGGTGGTGTTCTCAGGGTGCAAGTGTGATTAAAGAAGGCTTCCTTACCTCTCGACTTGAAGCATCCGGTAATCCCACCAAGAGGTGGTGTGGTCACATGTCTAATCCTAGATTACTGCCATGGAAAAACTCAGCACCAAGGCAGAGGACAAACCCTTAATGAACTGAGAGGAAATGATTACTTGGTTGTTGCTGGCAGCGAAGTTGTGGCGAACTACATCAAATAATGTGTTACGTGCAGGGAAAGCTCGCAGGCCAACAGAAACGCAAAAGATGGCGGATCTTCCTGCTAACTGTGTTGATCCCTTGCCACCATTCTCATACTGTGGAATGGATTGTTTTGGACCATTTCACACTAAGCAAGGTCGTAAAGAGTACAAGTGATATGGTCTCATATTCACCTGTCTGTTCTTGAGGGCAGTTTACATAGAAGTGTTGGAGGATTTAACAACTGATGCCTTCATAAATGCTTTATGGTGTTTTCTAGCTATCCGTGGAGCTGTAAGACATATCAGAACGGATCAAGGGACAAAATTTGGGGCGAAAAATGAACTGGCAAAAGCCTTAAATGAAGTGGACAAAGACAGACTGATGGTTTACCTGGCTGAAAAACTATGTGACTTCACCATGAATGTACCTGATGCCAGTCACATGGGAGGTGTTTGGGAATGGCAGATTAGGACAGTTAGGAGTGCTCTAAGCTGGGTCCCCTCACAGAGTGCTGGAAGATTCCAATGTGCTTCTTTGAGAACCTCATTCTATGAGGCCGTGTCAATTATAAACAGCCGCCCACTCACCGCTGACAGCATAAATGATCCCAAAGGCCTAGAACCACTTACACCAAACCATTTACTTACCATGAAAACCTCTGTCCCGCCGCCTCCACCAGGAAAATTTATGGCAGAAGATCTGTATGCCAGGAAAAGGTGGCGCAGAGTGCAATATCTGATAAAGCAGAGTAGATGGAAGAAGGAATAGCTAGCAAACATTACCCTCAGACAGCACTGGCAGTCTTCAAGATGAAATGTGAAGATTGGAGATATTGTCATCGTAAAAGAGGAAGGGATTCCTCGTAGTGAATAGAGACTTGCAAGAGTGCTTGATGTTTGTGAAGATGAAGATGGACTGGTGCAAAGAACCACAATAAAATTAGGAAATAAAAAGCTAGGAAAAGAGGATCAGCAACTCATTAATCCATCCATTCTTGAATGTCCTATTCATAAATTAGTTGTCCTTGTAGAGAACAACTAAAATGTGTTCCAATGGAACTAATTTCTGAACACACTTGTGTGGAGAGTTTAAAGTATCTATCTTGACCTTAGAGTTTGTTACAAATAATCAAGAATTTATGACTAAAACATATAAAGTAACATTTCAATGAAACATGTCCTTGAGACAGTTACACTCCCACCAAATTACCATAATTTATGATAACCTTTATACAAATATTTGAATAAATCTAGTAATTTACAGAACCAAATAATTGGTATTTATACTTTACTTTATACTTTATTGTCACCAAACCATTGATACTAGAACGTACAATCATCACAGCGATGTTTGATTCTGTCTCAGGGACATGTTTCATGGAAGTGTTTATTTTATATGTTTTTGTCATAAATTCTTGATTAATTTATCACCTTAAATTATTTTATGTAAGGTTTATTTAATGCAGAGTGTAACGGGTCACATGACCAGAGTTTACCGAAAATTTACATGGAGACCAATTGTCACTATCTGATACTCACCATTCCAAGACTTATATAAGAAAGAACATTTATACTTCAGGGAAGAGCCCTATCCTATGGGGAAAAATGTTCCAGAGTGAATTCCATTGCAGGTATGCATTTTCTGACACATACTCACAGTGAATTGATGATGTCTGTGAACATTTTTTTTTAATTTTTCAGTCTTTTCAAGTCTACTAGATGTCTATAAATAGATTACTGTGTAATTTTTGCATTAAAAAAAAACTGTACTGAAAAGATATCCAGAGCATCAAGTCTGAAAATACTTTCATGTTTAAAGCAGTGGTTAGTATGATGGGACATTGAGTAATAATGCATGTTAACTACTCTTGAAATTCTTTTCATACTTTCAAAACAGAAAAATTCTATTAAGAACAGATTTATGCTTCATTTACCATTTAGCAAGGCAAATTAAACATTTTTGAATAATAAATAACAAATATAGTGCTTGATGTTAAATAGCCCAAATTTATGAAAAAATAAAGATGACATTACTCATTTTAAATCATCGTGGAAATGAGCTCCTATTTTGGGATCTTCCCTTTGAAAATAAAATAGCTTCAGAGTTGCTTGACTGCAGTTAATTCTCAAATAGACAGATGCATTGGTAAAGGAAATTGTGCAGTTTATCAGGCATCATTAATGTTTAAAGTAATATTATGCAGGATATTATAAACACTAAAATCCAAGTTGGATAATCTAGCATTGCTTAATGGGTTCTGAAAATTCTAACTTCTTTAAAGTGGTTGTGAAACCCAAGATTGGAAAACAAAGGTTTTTTAATTAAAACTAACACTTGTCAGAGATTGCTGGCTTTAAAAGGTTTGATTTAGAACAGGACATCTTTTGGAATTCAAATGCCTGCAAAGTATCAACTACAAATCTTGTGTTCACAATGCCATCTCTTAAAAAAAGACAGCTGGTACACCAAGTCTGGTTATTATCTAATGTTTAAAGCAATGCTTGAAACGATAGGACTTTGACTAATTATTTGTGTTAACTGACCTTGAAATTTAGTTAATTCTTTTGCAACAGCAAAATCTATTAACTGGAGGACTAACTGGCTTATGCTTCATTTGCTACCGCATTAAATTGAAATTGAAATCAAATCAGGAAAGATTTTAATTGCATCTAAATAGCTAAATGGCAGGGGTGTGTGCAAGTCTCCCACTGGTGCATTAAAATCTACTTCACCAAGCATGGAAAAACTTTGCCAACTACCTTGTACCATTGAATCTGACAGGAAAATAACTTCCCTTCAGTAGATTGCCTTAGGGAAGACCTTAATATATACCTATATATTTAGATTAAATTGACTGGTCTCCTTTCTGTGAAATAACAAGCACTTCGCATTTTTAAAACAAATAACACATACATCCAAGGCAGGTCAGTGAGAGTTTAATGGGGTATTTTAAATATTCAATCAAAATGCTTCCAGCAAACTTCAGAGACGTCTTCACACCAGACAGGACTTACAGAGAGTTCTGTGAACAATTTCTCAATAAAGCAGTATCTGCTGGGGAGAGGTCTTCTGTGTATTATGCATGTCAGATTTTATGGTACATGGTATCTCAATATGTTTTCAGACCTAATATTGAATATTTCATAAATATTTATTCAGAAAAAGTGGATATGATTTTACACAGAAAAATTTTGGGGAGCTTTTACATTTTTTTGGACACTACCTATGGGAGGAATAAGCATTTTCTTTACTGTCATCCAGTTGTAAAACAGGCTGTGAAAGTGAACATTACATTCACTGTTTATTCTATCAGCATTTTCCAGACCCCAGCAAAAGCACCTTTGGGAGCAGCCAGACAACAATGCCTAGAGCTATTTCTCAAGTTATTTTTCAAGAAACTTATTATACATTTCTGAGAACAAGACAGGACATTTACTTTGCCATCACTAATCTCATCTATATCTAGAACTCTATCACCTATGCCTACACATACAAGCCTGCTATGAATAGATTTTTCTACAATGACAAAAGAGACCTTCACTCGGTGAATGTATAGATGATAGGTGATATCCAGTAAACAATCATATATGGATGGTTGTGCCAATTACTCAGGCTTGGTTCCAGCTATTACTCATTTATTCTCACACATTTAGGGCAGGAGGTTTCAGGAAGGAGAAATGACTGGTAGCTAGCTGCTAGGAATATAACCACCATAGGGAGGTCTGTTTCTCTGTTCTTTGTGCTTTTAATGCCAATCCTTCTTTCCTGTGTGATGGAGTTTATGGCCCAAAGCTGTGGCTCATGAATTTGGTGCCAAATCTCCAAACTTCGGAAAATTGATTTGAGTCAAGATCATACATTTCATCAGATTCAGGCTGATATTTAAAAACAGCTGTTTATCTCTTGTATGTCACTGTTGGAGAATTTATTTCTCTTATAGTCCTAATCCAGTTTTTAAATATCAAAATAAAGAGAACTGAGAAATCTGTTTTCAGAATTCCAATTATAATAATTTATTTGCATTAATAAAGAGTTCAGGAAAAAAATGAGTTTAAAGGCTTCCTACATTAAAGGAAGATACTCATGGAAAGCATAGGTATATGCATGAACTGAGAAAGAACCTTACGGGATAATACTTTCACTCAATCTGCTTAATTTCCAAACAGTGACGGGGAAATGTTTAATGAATAGAGTAGCAGAGAATTATTTTCTGAAGCTGCCTTTGCTCCCAATACGACCCTTTCCATGGATTCTTAATGCAGGTCTGATTTCTCTCAACACTACCAGCTTTCTTTAAGAATTGGAGCATGAAAATGGAAATAAAGTGCAGGAGTGTAAATGTATATGCCCTCACAATCCAAGGAGATGAATGCTGAGGAGATTTTGAATTTGAAGAAAACAATTGCATAAAAGAGACCTAAAGGTTTCTGAGGCCCAGTATTAGGCTGCATCAAACTCCGAGCAGGCTTGACTGACACAAAAAAGATGGACACTGCAATTGGAAAACCTTTTCCACCCCAGTAGGTGCACATTGGGGAGCAGCCAGTCAACAGGTTTCCAGGGTCCAGCTGAAATTCAATTCTAACAGGAAGTTTTATGGCAGGAAATATGGTCATTGGATATTGGGCTTTAGTATGGATAGAGGTCATTAGAGAAGAGGAATTGGAGGTTGTGAGATGCAAAGCAAGTCTATGATTTCCAATTACAATAAACATTTTTGAAATGTAAGGCAACTTTCACAGATCTTTGGGATAGAGAATTCCAAAGATTCATGATGCTTCTAATAGAAAACAAAAATACTACTTCAAATTCATCCTAAATGGGTGACATCTTCTCTAAACTCTCAAATTCTACTTGTCCCATGAAAGAGAACACCTTCCATCCTACCAAGCCCATGCAGAATCCAACATATTTCAAAAAGAACATCTCCCATTCTTCCAAACTCTAATGAATATAAGCTCAACTTGCCCAACCTTTCCTAATAATTAATTCCTCACTCAATGAATGAATCAAATGCACCTTCTTTGAATGGCTTTGTTAATGAAGAAACGGAAACTGAACTGCGGGAAAGATATCATTGATGTCACAACACTTTCTTCTTTTACACTCCTTCCTTTTGTAATCAAGGCCAGTCATTAATTGTTGTACCTGCAGGAAAATTTTCTGTGTTTAAAGTACAATTCAGGTACTTTTATCCAACTGTTTCACTGTATTTTGTAGGCTACCTCCAGTTACATAATGTTCTTCTTTTCTATTTATCCTGTGAGAGGGGATAATCTTCCATCTTCTACATTACACTTGTGCTGTTAAATCATCACCCATTCATTTAACCTATCTATATAGACAACCTGTGTACTTGCTTTCCTATGGAACTTTGTATCTTCAGAAAAGTTCACTACAGTAGAGTTGGTTTCTTCATCTACATAATTACTAGTGACTGTAAATTGTTGAGGCTTCAACATTAATTCTTCTGGCATCCACTGGTACAATATCACAATCAGTCCGTGATGCATTTATCCTGAACTCTCTATTTTCTGTTTGTTAACCAGTCCTCCATCCATGCCCTAATACAACTCCCTAATTCCAGGAGCTCTTGCTTTATTTGAGCATTTTCTATATGGAACCATGGCACCGTCTTCGAAATATTTTCCACTAACTTGCACATTAAAGCAATCGAAATGCTGGATATTGAGAGATAACAGAACAGGTTTGAAAGGCAAAAGTGGTCTACTCCTGCTCCTATTTCTTGTATTCTTTCTGAAATCCAAATACATTACATGCACTGATTCCCCCTTATCCATCCTACTTGTTCCTTTTTCAAAAAAACTCTGATAACATTATCCATGCACAATTTCACTTCGATAAAATCACATTCATTCTGCTTGATTATATTGTGATTTTCTAAATGTCCTGAATATTTTGTCCTTAATAATGAAGTCCATTTCCAAATAACAAATGTCAGCATAACTGACATATTAGAGCTTTTGGCCTTCTGATTCTGATTCCACTTTTTTGCTTTGAGGAGGGGTTTGCTAGTCAACTGGAATCTCAGGATGAAGGCAATTTTGAAGTATCATAATTAATGCACCCACTATCTTAACAGACTTCTTTTAACATCCTAGAATGTAGATCATTAGGTCCAAGGGACTTAACAGTTTTTAGTGCTTTTAGTTTACTGAGTAACTTTCTCAAGGGTTTGTTTATGTTTGTCCTTCCTTTTGGCCAATGATATTCCATTATACATGGGAAGCCTTTAGTGTCCTCTGCTGTGAGGATGGAAACAAAATGTTGGTTCAAACTTTCTGTCACTTTCTCATCTTTCATTGTTTGTTCTTTCCTCTCATTCATTAAGGGAATAAAATTTACTTCAGTTTTATATTCATTGTAATTCTGACTATTTTCTACATCTTGTTAATATGTTCACATAATGTAATGTTTTAGCAATTCTTTGCTGGTTTTTTTTGGCCTGCTACTATGCTTTGCAAATTAGCATCATCCTTAACTTCCTGCATCAGCTTTGGAGGGATCATCCTTCTTATGAATCTATATTTCTCAATGGAGTATTTTTTTGGTAATAAACTTGGATTTTAATGATTCAGTGCCTTTTAAAGGACCTGCAATAGTTCATTTTTCATGCATATAGATTAATAATGCATGGTGACTTTTTGACACCTTTTAACTGATTTTAAATGTACAGTTTCATGTTGAACTGTAAAGTGCTTTAAGTCTTTTTAAGTCATGCCCTTACACTTCCTCCCTTACCACCATTCAGGGCCCCAAACAGTCCTTCCAGGTGAGGCAACACTTCACCTGTGAGTCGACTGGGGTGATATACTGCGTCCGGTGCTCCCGATGTGGCCTTTTATATATTGGCGAGACCCAACGCAGACAGGGAGACCGCTTTGCTGAACATCTACGCTCTGTCCGCCAGAGAAAGCAGGATCTCCCAGTGGCCACACATTTTAGTTCCACATCCCATTCCCATTCTGACATGTCTATCCACGGCCTCCTCTACTGTAAAGATGAAGCCACACTCAGGTTGGAGGAACAACACCTTATATTCCGTCTGGTAGCCTCCAACCTGATGGCATGAACATCGACTTCTCTAACTTCCGCTAAGGCCCCACTTCCCCCTCGTACCCCATCTGTTACTTATTTTTATGCACACATTCTTTCTCTCACTCTCCTTTTTCTCCTTCTGTCCCTCTGAATATACCTCTTGCCCATCTTCTGGGTCCCCCCCCCCCGTCTTTCTTCCCGGACCTCCTGTCCCATGATCCTCTCGTATCCCCTTTTGCCTATCACCTGTCCAGCTCTTGGCTCTATCCCTCCCCCTCCTGTCTTCTCCTATCATTTTGGATCTCCCCCTCCCCCTCCAACTTTCAAATCCCTTACTCACTTTTCCTTCAGTTAGTCCTGACGAAGAGTCTCGGCCTGAAACGTCGACTGCACCTCTTCCTACAGATGCTGCCTGGCCTGCTGCGTTCACCAGCAACTTTGATGTGTGTTGCTTGAATTTCCAGCATCTGCAGAATTCCTGTTGTTTAAGTCTTTTTAAATACTGCTCTTCTAATTCAAGGACAGATCCTTTGTTCAATACTTTTATTTATCGTTTAGATTTTAGTCCGTTGACACAGTCTGAATATAAATGTGATCACCTTGCTTTAGCTATAACTACAACTTTGATGAAGGTCTCTGCATCATTGTGACAGGTGCTGTGAACACAATAAATCTGGTTAAAGACCAGGTGCAATTTTATGCATTCTGGAAGAACTCATCTGTATTTACAGTATCTGCATCTTTAAAAGGATTAATACCAAAAACTTTAGCCATGTTTTCTTTTAAAGAAACATGAAAAACAAAACAAGAACTTGGATGAATAATTGGGGACGAGGGTGCCATGAAATATAATGCAACATCAATTAACACGACAAGAGTATTTGAGAATAAGGAAAAAAAGTTGCAACCCCTTCTCATTGTGAGTGGAATTAAGGATTATGGGGAAAAGGCAGATAGATGGAGATGAGTCCATGCCCAGATGAGCCATGATCTTATTGAATGGTACAGCAGGCTTGACAAGACAGATGGCTGTTGCAATGAGCGAATGAAGTGAACCCAAGTGCCGGACACAGGCACGGAGATTGAGTTAGGATGCTTACACGGACATGAATGTTGAACAGCGAACAGGAGGGATCTGGACACGGAGCCTTGACACGGAGGTCTGATACGGAGCCTTGACACAGAGAGATGGACTTTCATAGGTTAACCTTGAAACTGGAGCAAAACTTAAAACACACGGTCCTAAGCGGCCGGGAAACATTAATTACCACACAGGCAAAACCAACGATCTGGCAACTAGTGGTTGTAACACCGGGGTTCTTATCCTGCAGGTCTTGATGGAAACCAGGTGTGTCGTCATCAAAGAGAATTAGAAGCAAATGGGACATTAACAGTTGGAACCGTGGCACAATCAAAGGAAATTAGGAGAAAGATAGGGAGTTAACGATCGGGACTGTGACAATACCCCACCCCTCAACGGGAGCCTCCAGGCTGATCTGGATTGTCTGGATTGTCTCGATGGAAATCACGGATGAGGGAAGGGTCCAGGATGAAGGAGCGGGGAATCCAGGAGCGTTCCTCTGGACTGTATCCCTCCCAATCGACCAGGTACTGGAGCCACTGCCCTGGCGGCGCACATCCAGTATTTGCTGGACGGTGTACGCTGGGTTGTCATCAATGATCCAGGCGGGTGGAGGGGGTTCGGCAGGAGGGCACAAAGGGCTGACAGACACAGGTTTCAATTGGGAGATGTGGAAAGTGGGATGAATGTGCATGGATCCGGGCAGTTTGAGTCTGACGACCGAGGGGATAATAATACTCTCAATCTCGAATGGTCCCAGGTAGCGAGGGGCGAGTTTCTTGGGTTCATTCTTAAGGGGGATATCTTCTGATGAGAGCCAAACCTTCTGGCCAGGGCAATAATTTGGTGCAGGAATTCGATGGTGATCAGCAATCTTCCTGTTGCGGTTGGCTGAGGGAAGCAGGGCCGCGCATGCATCCTTCCAGATCTTGTGACACCGGCGGAGATAGGCCTGAACAGAAGGCACAGCAATGTCATCTTCATGTGTGGGAAACAGAGGGGGTTGGTAGCTGAGGGAGCATTCAAAGGGAGACATTCCGGTGGCGGTGCTGACCAGGGAGTTGTGGGCGTACTCGACCCAAACGAGATGGGTGCTCCAGGATGACAGGTTGTTGGCGGTTATGCAGCACAGTGCTGCTTCCAAATCTTAGTTTGCTCGTTCTGTTTGACCAATTGTCTGCAGATGGAAGCTGGAAGACAGGTTTACTGAGGCTCCAAGGGCTTGACAAAAGGATCTCCCGACTTGAGAGATGAATTGGGGATCCTGGTCTGAAATAATGTCAGAGGGAATACCATGAAGGCGGAAGACGTGATGAACAAGGAGGTCGGCTGTCTCATGGGCTGTACGGAGTTTGGGAAGGGATACGAAGTGCAATGCTTTGGAGAAGCGGTGCACCATGGTGAGTCTGGCAGAGTTCCCATGTGAAGGGGGTAGTCCAGTAACGAAATCCAGCGCAATGTGAGACCAGGTGCGGCTCTGGACAGGTAGGGGATGAAGCAACCCAGCAGGTGGTCAGTGGGAGGCTTTTCCACAGGCACAACCAGAACAGGCAGAGACGAAGGAACGGGTGTCAGTGTCCATGGAGGGCCACCAGAAATGTCTCTTCAGAAGGGACAGAGTTCGATCGATTCCGGGATGGTAGGCGAAACAAGAAGTGTGCCCCCACTGGAGAACCTGAGACAGAACAGAGTCAGGCATGAAGAGGTGATTGGAGATTCCATTGCCTGGGTCAGGTTGAGTCAGTCCAGATGATGAATGGATGTTTCGCTCCCTCCAACCAGTGCCTCCACTCTTACAAAGCGAGTTTGATGGCCAGTAACACCCGGTTCCCTATGTCATAGTTCCATAGCTGGCAAGAGAAGAAGGTGCAGGGATGGAGATTTTGGTCTGGGCCAGAGCATTAGGAGAGGTCTTCTCCTACCCCAGAGTTAGAGGCGTCGACTTCCACAATGAATTGGCGAGAGGGGTCTGGTTGGCCCAGGATGGGCGCGGAGGTGAAATGCCCCTTCAGCTCCGAGAAGGCTGAGTCTGCTTCGGGGGTCCAGTGGAAAAGGGTCGCAGGAGAGGTGACTTGAGTAAGGGACGATGCCACCTGGCTGTAATCCCTGATGAAGTGACGATAGAAGTTTGCGAACCCCAGCAATTGCTGGAGTTGTTTGAGTGTCGTGGGTTTTGGCCAGTCCGCCACAGCTCGGATCCTTTCGGGATCTGCCCTCACTTGCCCGCTTTCGATGATGTACCCTAAGAAACTGACAGAAGGGACATGAAACTCGCACGTCTCAGCCTTCACAAATAGTTTGTTCTCCCAAAGCCTCTGCAGAACCTGACAGATATGGTGGGTGTGTTCCTGAAGACTGCGGGAGAAGATTAAGACGTTGTCTAAATAAACAAAAATGAAACAGTTAATAAAGTCCCTAAGGACATCGTTTATCAGGGCTTGGAAGATGGCGGGGGCATTGGTGAGGCCGAATGACATGACCAGGTATTGGAAGTGACCAAGAGGGGTGTTAAAAGCTGTTTTCCACTCACCTCCTTCCTTTATCCTCACCAGGTGGTAGGCACTTCATAGGTCCAACTTAGAGAAGATGGTGGCTCCGTGAAGGTGCTCGAAAGCAGAGTTGATAAGGGGCAGTGGATACTTATTCTTTATGGTGATGTTGTTCAGGCCACAGTAGTCAATGCAGGGGCGCAATGAGCCGTCTTTCTTCCCCACAAACAAGAACCCGTTGCCTACAGGGGAAGATGAGGGTCGGATAATGCCCACCGCGGGAGAGTCATTAAGGTAAGTCTCCATTGCTTCCCTTTCTGGCCAGCACAGGTTATACAGCCGACTGGTGGGTAGAGGGGTTCCGGGTAGAAAGCCAATTGCGCAATCGTAAGGGCGGTGTGGAGGCAGGGAAAGAGCCCCTTGTTTGCTGAAAGTTTCTCCCAGATTGTGATATTCTGCTGGAACCTTGGATAAGTCAGGGGTTTCAGTGGCAGACAAGGTCGCAGTGACTTTCACAGGGGAAAGGGCCGATTGTAGACAAGTGGAGTGACAGATCGGACTCCAGCTGACTATCTTCCCGTTGGACCAGTCAATGTGGAGATTATGGCAGCTTAACCAGGTGTACCCAAGCACTATAGGAGCTTGAGGAGAGGAAATTAGGTTAAATCATACCTGTTCCCAATGGTTCCTGAAGAGAATATGAGACAGGGGTGGTGTGCAGTGTGTGACTTGGGCCAGGAGTCTGTTGTCCAGTGCCCGGGCTTCCAGAGGGGTAGTCAACAGCTCCCGAGGAATTCCGGCCCGGGAAGCTGTGTTTTCATCCAAAAGGTTTCCCTCTGCGCCGGAGTCCACTACAGCTGACAGAGACAGGGACGGTGGGTTGTAATGTAAAGTAGCTTGGATCTGCATCCCGGTTCGGGGGACGGAAGGGAATGCTGTCTGGCTCACCAGGGTCCTCCTTTCTACTGGTGAGCCTCCCCTTTAGGCCGAAGGGGACAGGTAGTACGGAAGTGGCTGGACTGGGTGCAATAGAGACACTCCCCCTATCTCACTCTCCGGAGTCGCTCTGTGGGAGAAAGACGGTTCCGTCCCAGCTGCATGGGTTCCTTTCCCGGGGCGGTGGAAATGGTCGGGCTGGGAGCTACTCTAGGAACAGGAGGAGAAGAGAGGCTTGGGCTGGTGTGAGACGGTAATGAGTGCTGTGGAGTGGCAAAAGGTGCTGGACGACCTGTTCTTTCCCTGTGACATTCTCGAAGACGATTACCCAGCCTGGTGGCTAGGGAGATTAAGGAATCCAGGCTGTCGGTGTCATTTCTTGCCGCCAACTCGTCTTCCACAATGTCGCTGAGACCATTCCGAAATACCCCTTGGAGTGCCTCATCGTTCCACCCCAAGTCGGTCGCTAACATGCGGAACTCCACGGAATATTTGGCAACACTGTGTGAGCTCTGACGGAGAGTGAGTAGACGCTTAGTGGCATCTTTACCACGGACGGGGTGGTCAAAGATCTTTCTCATTTCCGCGATAAAGGTGGGGAAAGAAGAGCAGATATCCAGTTGATTATCCCAAACAGCCACAGTCCACACTAAGGCACTTCCCTGCAACAACCCCATGATATAAGCTATCTTTGACTTATCCGTGGAGTACATGGATGACTGCTGTTCGAACACCAAGGAGCATTGCAGAAGGGAGGCCCGGCACTCCCCCAAATCCCCAGCTTAGTGTTCTGGTTCAGGTACGTGCAGCTCTCTTGGCGGAGGTGTTGCTGACACGTAGGGAGTTTCCACTACAGGCTGTCTGGGCTGGTTAGACAAAGTTCCAGGTGTGGATGGGGTAAAATGAGTGGATACATGGTCCACCTGGTCACTGAAATTCGTTACATTAGCAGACAAAGAACGGGGGTTCTCCGTGACATCCCGGAGAAGTTGATTGTGCAGACCCAGTAGGGAGCCCCGGCTGGCGAGGGCTTGTTGCAGGGTATTCGTGTCCGCTGGGTCCATTGTGCCCAGATCGTTCTGTTGCAATCAGCCAATGAAGTGAACCCAAGTGCTGGACAGAGGCACAGAGATTGAGTTAGGATGCTTACGCGGATGTGAACGTTGAACAGTAAACAGGAGGGATCGGGACACGGAGCCTTGACACGGACCCTGGACACCGCGAGATGGAGTTTCATAGGTAAACCTTGAAACTGGAGCAAAACTTAGAACACACAGTCCTAAGCGGCCGGGAAACATTAATTACCACACAGCAAAACCAACGATCTGGCGACTAGAAGTTATAACGCCAGGGTTCATATGCTGCAGGTCTTGATGGAAACCAGGTGTGCTGTCATCAAAGAGAATTAGAAGCAAATGGGAAATTAACGATCAGAACAGTGGCACAATCAAAGGAAATTAAGAGAAAGATAGGGGATTAATGATCAGCACCGTGAAAATGGCCTACTCCTGCCCCTATTTCTTATGTTCTTATAAATGTTCTTTATTGTTTTAGAAAAATAACACACCGTTAATACAGTATAAATCCGAGGATTTGTTTAGAAATTTCTCAAACTTTTATCTGAGAGGTTCATGTAATTCCGTGATTTATTCCGTGATGTATTCCGTACTTGACATTAAAAACAGAAAATACTGGAAATGTCTGGTAGGTCAGGTGTCATTTGCGGAAATTTATTGGCTTGAAATGTTAACTCATCTTGTTTAGTTCCTGTCGATGCTACTTGTACTGTTGAGTATTTCCATTGTTTCCTATTTATATTTCAGGATTCTTGCATCAGTAGTATTTTGCTTTGAGTTCTCAGTTATTTTATATCTAAAGAAGTAAAGCTTGTCCTTTTTTTAAAGAATAGCAATGCGGATAAGCAAAAAGCAACTACAGACCAGTTAAGCCG
This sequence comes from Mobula birostris, assembly GCF_030028105.1. Lineage (NCBI taxonomy): Eukaryota > Metazoa > Chordata > Chondrichthyes > Myliobatiformes > Myliobatidae > Mobula > Mobula birostris. The sequence continues at coordinate 46,451,040 of NC_092373.1, forward strand.
GTGGTAGGAAAATTATTGGAAAAAGCCCAAAGGTATAGGATTAGTGTACATATACTTTGACAAGTATTGTACTACAGCACTCTGTGTGGAATACTTGTTGTTTGAGATATGTATTAATGAATTTGATGCAAATGTAAAATGTATGATAATTAAGTCTGCAGATGACATGAAAGTTGGTTATGTTCTGATTAACAAGGAAGGTTGTCTAAAGCCCAGCAGGATCACAGATCTGATAAAAAGATGAGATATGGCATGTTTGTGTTCAATTGTCAGGCATTCTCTCTTCTCTCTCTTCTAACAGCCAGAAAATAGAAAACCTTGAAAGCATGTACCACCAAGCTTAAGGACTGCTTCTATCCTATCCTATTGTTATTAAACTCTTGAAAAGATCTCTTGTACTGTAAGATGAACTCTTGGTCTCACAGACTATGCCATTATGATCTTGCACCTTATTGTTTCACTATACTGCACCAATTTGGTAGCTTTTATACTTTAATCTGCTTGGCTACTGTTTTACCTTACTGTATTCTAGCTTAAAGATTTGATCTGTATGAACAGTATGCAAGACAAACTTTTCACTGTATTAGTACATGAGACTCATCAGGTCACCCGTCTGAGTGCTACTGGTACCATGTAACCCAGTACTCCCTGTCGCATGGTCGGGTGGTCGGCGACTGAACTGGCTCCCCCACCAGGCTTGCCTGGTGAGGAGGGTTGCTAGACATCCTGCAGGACGAAAAACAAGACCTGTCAAAGGGCGATGAACTCTCTTGTAGGGTCAACGGCCATCTAGCAAACACGTGTCGTGAAGCGCGGGAAGGGCATCCCTTGCATCGAAGCTTAGCCTGGCCATTCACTGCAACAGAACTTCTCCCAGCCGTCTTGGACCCAACCATGCAGCTGGATCCGGGAGGGGATGTCTAGAGGGTGGGTCTGGACCTGTGCAGCCCCCTACTCACCTAAAAATCCACTCATGCACATGCTATTCCTTTCTGAGGAGTGCGGTTCCCCACTAACTGACTGGAAGGAACCATCACCATCCTATGGGATGGATAGCCAGAGAGGCAGAGACCTGAGACAATAATAAAACCAATACCAATGGAATAGAACTCTCCTGTACAGGGCTGCTGTCATCGTTGGACAACCACCATAAAGTCTGCGATGCAATGTTGGAACTTTATAAGCATTGGCTAGGTCTCACGCGGAGTACAGTGTGTTGTGCTAGTAGCTACAGTATAAAAAGGATATAATTCAGCTGGACAGAGTGCAGAGGAGATTTACCAGGATATTGCCTGGATTGGTGGACTTTGTAATGAGGCAGGCTGGGCTTGTTTTCCTGAATGAAGAAGGCTAAGGCATGCCCTGATGAAGCTATACAACATTATAAGAAACATAAATAAGGTAGAACCATAGAACCATAGAAACTACAGCACAGAAACAGGCCTTTTGGCCCTTCTTGGCTGTACTGAACCATTTTCTGCCTAGTCCCACTGACCTGCACACGGACCATATCCCTCCATACACCTCCCATCCATGTATCTGTCCAATTTATTCTTAAATGTTAAAAAAGAACCCGCATTTACCACCTCGTCTGGCAGCTCATTTCATACTCCCACCACTCTCTGTGTGAAGAAGCCCCCCCAATGTTCCCTTTAAACTTTTCCCCCCTCACCCTTCACCCATGTCCTCTGGTTTTTTTCTCCCCTTGCCTCAGTGGAAAAAGCCTGCTTGCATTCACTCTATCTAATACCCATCATAATTTTATATACCTCTATCAAATCTCCCCTCATTCTTCTACGCTCCAGGGAATAAAGTCCTAACCTATTCAACCTTTCTCTGTAACTGAGTTTCTTAAGTCCCGGCTACATCCTTGTAAACCTTCTCTGCACTCTTTCAACCTTATTTATATCCTTCCTGTGATTTGGTGACCAAAACTGAACACAATACTCCAGATTGGGCCTCACCAATGCATTATACAACCTCATCATAACATTCCAGCTCTTATACTCAATACTTCAATTAATAAAGGCCAATGTACTAAAAGCTCTCTTTACGACCCTATCTACCTGTGACGCCACTTTTTGGGAATTTTGTATCTGTACTCCCAGATCCCTCTGTTCCGCTGCACTCCTCAGTGCCTTACCATTAACCCTGTATGTTCTACCTTGGTTTGTCCTTCCAACGTGCAATACTTCACACTTGTCTGTATTAAACTCCATCTGCCATTTTTCAGCCCATTTTTCCAGCTGGTCCAAGTCCCTCTGCAGGCTCTAAAAGCCTTCCTCACTGTCTGCTACACCTCCAATCTTTGTATCATCAGCAAACTTGCTGATCCAATTTACCACATTATCATCCAGATCATTGATATGGATGACAAATAACAATGGACCCAGCACTGATCCCTGTGGCACACCACTAGTCACAGGCCTCCACTCGGAGAAGCAATTCTCTACTACCACTCTTTGGCTTCTTCCATTGAGCCAATGTCTAATCCAATTTACCACCTCTCCATGTATACCTAGCGACTGAATTTTCCTAACTAACCTCCCACGCCGGACCTTGTCAAAGGCCTTACTGAAGTCCATGTAGACAATATCCACTGCCTTCCCTTCATCCACTTTCCTGGTAACCTCCTCGAAAAACTCCAATAGATTGGTCAAACATGACCTACCACGCACAAAGCCATGTTGACTCTCCCTAATAAGTCCCTGTCTATCCAAATGCTTGTAGATTCTGTCTCTTAGCACTCCCTCCAATAACTTACCTACTATCGACGTTAAACTTACTGGCCTATAATTTCCCGGATTACTTTTCCACCCTTATTTAAACAACGGAACAACATGAGTCACTCTCTAATCCTCCGGCACCTCACCTGTAGTCAGCGACATTTTAAGTATTTCTGCCAGGGCCCCTGCAATTTCAACACTAGTCTACTTCAAGGTCCAAGAGAGCACCCTGTCAGGTCCCGGGGATTTAATCCACTTTAATTTTTCTCAAGACAGCAAGGACCTCCTTCTTTTCGATCTGTACAGTTTCCATGATCTCACTACATGTTTCCCTTAATTCCATAGACTTCATGCCAGTTTCCTTAGTAAATACAGACGCAAAAAACCTATTTAAGATCTCCCCCATTTCCTTTGGTTCCGCACATAGCTGACCACTCTGATCTTCAAGAGGACCAATTTTATCCCTTACAATCCTTTTGCTCTTAACATACCTGTAAAAGCTCTTTGGATTATCCTTCACTTTGACTGCCAAGGCAACCTCATGTCTTCTTTTAGCCCTCCTGATTTCTTTCTTAAGTATTTCCTTGCACTTCTTATACTCTTCAAGCACCTTATTTACTCCCTACTTCCTATACATGTCTTACAACTCCCTCTTCTTCTTTATCACAGTTGCAATATCCCTTGAGAACCAAGGTTCCTTATTCCAATTCACTTTGCCTTTAATCCTGACAGGAACATACAAATTCTGCACTCTCAAAATTTCTCCTTTGAAGGCTTCCCACCTACCGATCACATCCTTGCCAGAGAACCACCTATCCCAATCCATGCTTTTTAGATCCTTTCTCATTTCTTCAAATTTGGCCTTTTTCCAGTTAAGAACCTCAACCCTAGGACAAGATCTATCCTTGTCCATGATCAAGTTGAAACTAATGGTGTTATGATCACTGGAACCAAAGTGCTCCCCTACACAGATTTCTGTCACTTGTCCTAACTCGTTTCCTAACAGGAGATCCAATATTGCATCCCCTCTAGTTGGTCCCTCTATATATTGATTTAGAAAACTTTCCTGAGCACATTTTACAAACTCTAAACCATCTAGACCCCTAACAGTATGGAAGTCCCAATCAATATATGGAAAATTAAAATCCCCTGCCACCACAACTTTATGTTTCCTGCAGTTGCCTGCTATCTCTCTGCAGATTTGCTCTTCCAATTCTCGTTGACTATTGGATGGTCTGTAATACAATCCCACTAATGTGGCAATACCTTTCCTGTTTCTCAGCTCCACCCATAAGGACTCAGTAGACAAGCCCTCTAATCTGTCCTGCCTGAGCACTGCTGTAATATTTTCCCTAACTAGCAATGCTACTCCCCCACCTTTCATTCCTCTGCCTCGATTACATCTCGAACATCGGAACCCTGGAATGTTAAGCTGCCAGTCCTGCCCCTCCTGTAGCCAAATTTCACTAATTGCTATAACGTCATAATTCCACGTGTCAATCCACGCCCTCAACTCACCCGCCTTCCCCGCAATAGTCCTAGCATTGAAATATATACACCTCAGAAGATTTTTACCACCACTCGCAACCTTTCTATTAGCAGATTTGCTTGAACTTTTAACAACATTTATTTTCACCCCAGCCACACTGTCAGCTCTGGCACTTTGGTTTCCATCCTCCTGCAAATCTAGTTTAAAGCCTCCCCAATAGCACTAACAAACCTCCCTGAAAGGATATTGGTCCCCCTGTAGTTCAAGTGTAACCCGTCTCTCTTGTACAGGTCCCACCTGCCCCTGAAGAGGTCTCAATGATCCTGAAATCTGAAACCCTGCCCCCTACACCAGTTCCTCAGCCAATTGTTCATCCTCCAGAGCACCCTATTCCTACCCTCACTGGCATGTAGCACAGGTAGCAATCCTGAGATTACCACCCTCGAGGTCCTGCTTTTCAACTTCCTACCAAGCTCTCTATACTCACTCTCCAGGACCTCCTCACTCTTCCTTGCTATGTCATTGGTACCGATGTACACCATGACATCTGGCTGATCACCCTCCCACTTCAGAATGTCATGCAATCGATCAGAGACATCCTTGACCCTGGCACCCGGGAGGCAACAAACCATCCTGGATTCTCTGTCACGACCACAGAACCTCCTATCTGGACCTCTAACTATCAAGTCTCCTATCACTACCGCTCTCCTCTTTTCCCCCCTCCCTTCTGCACTGCAGAGCCAGACTCAGTGCCAGAGATCCGGCTACTGCAGCTTATCCCAGGTAAGTCATCTCCCCCAACAGTATCCAATGCGGTATACTTGTTGTTGAGGGGAATGGCCGCAGGGGAACCCTGCTCTGCCTGCCCTTTCCTCTCCCTCACCTGACAGTGACCCAATTTCCCGTCCTCTGCTCCTTTGGCGTAACTACCTCCCTGTAGCTACTATCTATAATCTCCTCATTCTCCCAAATGATCTGCAGGTCATCCAGCTCCTGCTCCAGTTCCCTAACATGGTTTGTCAGGAGCTGCAGCTGGATGCACTTCTTGCAGGTGTCATTGTCAGGGACACCGGAGGGTTCCCCGACTTCCCACATCCTGCAAGAGGAGCATTCCAACATCCTGCCTGGCATTCTCTCTACTCTAAACAATCTGAACAAAAAACTTACCGGAACTTACCCTGGCATTTGCCTGTTCTCGCCGAAGCCTGTTTGAGCCAAAGCCATCCCATTCTGACTCAGTCCACTATGACAATGGCCGCCGTATATGGCAGTCAGAGCTTTTCTCCTGTGATATGGGGTATCAAAACAAGAAGGAAAAGACAAAGTGAGAGGAAGGAGTTCTAAAGAGGATTTGAGGAGAGTACATTTTACACAGAAAGGGGTTGATATCTAAAGCTCAATGTCAGAGAAAGGGATGGAAACAGATACAATCTTTACATTTAACACTCATTTAGATAAGAACATGAACAGGTAAGCCTTAAAAAATATACAAACTTAATGCAAGCAAATGAGATCAGTGTAGGTTGGCAAAAAGGAAAGCATCACTGTGATGGGCTGAAGGGCTCATTTCTGTACAACTCCATGACTTTATGACTAATACCTTTCATTGTTTCTGTATATTTTTCTTTCTAAGCTGGATGAGTATTGTATATTGCAAGTTATTAGATTTTAATACTTTTTTAAAAAAATTGGAGCAATCAAATAATTCTGTAAAATATTATAAATAATGATGACATATTTCTACTTGTCAAGCTTATTACAATGTACTGAGTGTACCTCCATAAACTGCATGCTGAGTTAAAGCATATTGGCTGAATGATTTATTTATAAGAAGCAGAAATTTAACCTCTAATCTCTAATAATTGGTGAGCTTCTTTTGGGCAAGAGATTAAAAAGCTAAAGCTTGCACAGAAACTAGCAATTATGGTTTCGTCATAAGGCACACACAACCAATTCACAGGAGAGTTTGAGATTTGAATTCTTGAATAAGACTACCTGCTATCATGGTCTATGTTTAACCACAGTCAACTTGGTTTCTTTGGTCTCATAAACCTGGCAGTTGAAAGCAGGCAAGGAAGTCATAAACCATGAGGTAAGTGTCTTAAAACAACACTGCTTGTTACCCAGATGGAGCAAGAGTGTTTCCTCCAAGCTATGAATGCTGCCTAGTAAAGAGTGAAGGAGTATTTTACCAAGGTGCTGTCTTAATTAGAGGGTGTGAGCTATAAGGAAAGGTTGGACAAACTTGAGTTTCTCTATCGAGAGCTGCGGTTCTTAACCTTGAGTCCACGGACCCCTTGTTAAATGATGTTGCTCCATGGCATAAGCCAGATTGGGAAGTCCTTCTCTAGAATGTAGGAGGCTGAGGGGAAACTGACAGAGGATCTTAAAGGCAGTCAATTAGAGCAGAGGGTCAGACATCAAGAATGTCAAATGTCAGAGGTCACGTCCTTTCAGTTTAGAGGCACGAAAGTCTAAAGGCAATGTGAGGTGAAAGCTTTCTATACAGAGAGTGGTAGGTACCTAAAATGGAGTACCAGCTACAGTGATGAAAATGGGCAGTTTGGTGGTGTTTAGGAGGCTTTTGGATAGACACATGAATGTGGAGAGAATGGAGGGCCGTGGACGATATACAGGAGGAGGACATTTAACACAGATATAGAAACATAGAAAATAGGTGCAGGAGTAGGCCATTCGGCCCTTCGAGCCTGCACCGCCATTCAATACGATCATCGCTGATCATCCAACTCAGAACCCTGTACCTGCTTAATCTCCATACCCCCTGATCACTTCAGCCACAAGGGCCATATCTAACTCCCTCTTAAATATAGCCAATGAACTGGCCTCAACTGTTTCCTGTGGCAGAGAATTCCACAGATTCATCACTCTCTGTGTGAAGAAGCTTTTCCTCATCTCGGTCCTAAAAGGCTTCCCCTTTATCCTCAAACTGTGACCCCTCGTTCTGGACTTCCCCAACATCGGGAACAATCTCCTCCATCTAGCCTGTCCAATCCCTTTAGAATTTAATACGTTTCAATCAGATCCCCCCTCAATCTTCTAAATTCCAGAGAGTAAAAGCCTAGTCGATCCAGTCTTTCTTCATATGAAAGTCCTGCCATCCCAGGAATCAATCTGGTGAACCTCCTTTGTGCTCCCTCTATGGCAAGAATGTCTTTCCTCAGATTAGGGCACCAAAACTGCACACAATACTCCAGGTGTGGTCTCACCAAGGCCTTGTACAACTGCAGTAGTACCTCCCTGCTTCTGTACTCAAATCCTCTTGCTATGAATGCCAGCATACCATTCTCCTTTTTCACCACCTGCTGTACCTGCATGCCCATTTTCAATGACTGGTGTACGATGACACCCAGGTCTCGTTGCAACTCCCCTTTTCCGAGTCGGCCACCATTCAGATAATAATCTGTTTTCCTGTTCTTGCCACCAAAGTGGATAACCTCACATTTATCCACATTAAATTGCATCTGCCATGAATTTACCCACTGACCTAACCTAGCCAAGTCACCCTGCATCCTCTTAGCGTTCTCCTCACAGCTAACACTACCGCCCAGCTTCGTATCATCCGCAAACTTGGAGATGCTGCATTTAATTCCCTCGTCTAAGTCATTAATATATATTGTAAACAACTGGGGTCCCAGCACTGAGCCTTGCGGTACCCCACTAGTCACTGCCTGCCATTCTGAAAAGGTCCCGTTTATTCCCACTCTTTGCCTCCTGTCTGCTAACCAATTCTCCATCCACATCAATACCTTACCCCCAATACCGTGTGCTTTAAGTTTGCACACTAATCTCCTGTGTGGGCCTTGTCAAAAGCCTTTTGAAAATCCAAATATACCACATCCACTGGTTCTCCCCTATCCATACTACTTACATCCTCAAAAAATTCTATGGGATTCATCAGACATGATTTTCCTTTCACAAATCCATGCTGACTTTGTCCGATGATTTCACCGCTTTCCAAATGTGCTGTTATCACATCTTTGATAACTGACTCTAGCATTTTCCCCACCATCGATGTCAGGCTTACTGGTCTATAATTCCCCGGTTTCTCTCTCCCCTCTTTTTAAAAAGCGGGGTTACATTAGCCACCCTCCAATCCTCAGGAACTAATCCAGAATCTAAAGAGTTTTGGAAAATTATCACTATTGCATCCACTATTTCTTGGGCTGCTTCCTTAAGCACTCTGGGATGCAGACCATCTGGCCCTGGGGATTTATCTGCCTTTAATCCCTTCAATTTACCTAACACCTCTTCCCTACTAACATGTATTTCCCTTACTTCCTCCATCTCACTAGACCCTCAGTCCCCTACTATTTCCAGAAGATTATTTATGTCCTCCTTAGTGAAGACAGAACCAAAGTAATTATTCAGTTGGTCTGCCATGTCCTTGTTCCCCGTGATCAATTCACCTGTTTCTGACTGTAAGAGACCTACATTTGTGTTAACCAATCTTTTTCTTTTCACATATCAATAAAAAGCTTTTACAATCAGTTTTTATGTTCCCTGCCAGCTTTCTCTCATAATCTTTTCTCCCTTTCCTAATTAAGCCTTTATCCTCCTCTGCTGGACTCTGAATTTCTCCCAGTCCTCAGGTGTGCTGCTTTTTCTGGCTAATTTGTATGTTACTTCTTTGGAACTGATACTATCCCTACTTTCCCTTGTCAACCATGGGTGCACTACCTTCCCTGGTTTATTCTTTTACCAAACTGGGATGAACAATTGTTGTAGTTCATCCATGCAATCTTTAAATGCTTGCCATTGCATATCCACCGTCAGCCCTTTAAGTATCATTTGCCAGTCTATCTTAGCTAATTCACATCTCATATCTTCAAAGTTACCCTTTTTTAAGTTCAGAACCTTTGTTACTGAATTAACTATATCACTCTCCATCTTAATGAAGAATTCCACCATATTATGGTCACTCTTACCCAAGAGGCCTCGCACAACAAGTTTGCTAACTAACCCTTCCTCATTGCTCAATACCCAGTCTAGAATGGCCTGCTCTCTAGTTGGTTCGACATGTTGGTTCAGAAAACTATCCCGCATACATTCCAAGAAGTCCTCTTCCTCAGCACCCTTACCAATTTGGTTCACCCAATATATATGTAGATTGAAGTCACCCATTATAACTAAAAGTGACAGAAAATCATGAGTTGAATAGCTTCTTCAGTGCTCTACTGTTTTATGTTCCAGTAAATCCCCACTCCCCTGCAATCTGTCTGTTACCTCATCTACTATTAGAGATGATTAGCTGCTGTTAGGGACCACCACTGACCATCATTTTCTGCTTTATTTTGCTACAATCCAAGCCATTTGAAACCAGAGTACCCCAGCTGAGATCAGATCCATATCTTCAATCAGGTCAGTTCCTGATCACAGCAAATCTGAAAGATCTCTCCTGCAGATACCCACCCCTTGATTAGACTCAACAATCCTTAATCCAGTTTGGTGATGTACTTCTAATGCAGAATTCTCTATTTAGCATGCAGCCAGCTAATAAACCAGTGGCAAAAAAGCCACTGAATATCTTTTAAAGGTGTATTGCGGTTAAAAGAAAATATCCAGTCCTTGATAAGCTATTAAAAGAATACAAAAAAAAAATATTGTTTGAAATTAAGTCAAAACCGTTGCATGTCATTGTGATTTTCTTTGAACAGGATTTATTTGCTGGAACTTTATAAGTCCCTATGCAACTGATCACCTGAAATGGATATATGATACATAAGATATAGATTTGCACAGACTAACTTCTTGAATACTCAATGTATCTCATCAGTTAGAATTAGTATAATAAAGTAAATTAATTACGCATTATTTTTTGACCTTAGGGAAACAAACAGAAATATTTTGTCAAAAGACTTTTACCCCCAAATTGGCTGAGTTATTCTAAAAGAAATCCAGAATATTTTAGTTTAAACTGTTTTTTTGATTCAGCCTCTAAACGGGAAACTTACGAAAGTTACTTATAAAGCTTCTACTGTTCAGAAACAGTCTATTTGGCTCATCCGTTCCTGGTAAATATTAATGTTACACTTGAGCCTTCCCCAACATTTTCTTACGTTCTGTAAGCCTAACAAAATATCCCTTTTCCCCCTGACACACTTGTCTGGAGTCTTAATCTGGAATCTTAATTTCCCTCTGCTTGTAGCAATTTGTTCCACTTTCTAACCACTCCATTGGTAATATTTGACTAATATTGTAAATGTATTTATTTGATTAAATATTCTTTGTTTTAATAATTCAATATGGGTTATAGGTAAAATTAAGTGAATGCAATATGTCAAGAGAAGTGCCCTCTTCTATAAATTTTTCAGATATTTCCTTTTCCAAGGGTAAGTGGGACAGGCCATCAGCATTTCCCTAATTAGTCATCCTCTAAAATTCAATCTTGTAAATGTGTCTTCCAAGGAACTGAACCCATCTCTGCATTGTGCTGTAGCAGTAAGTGGAACACCCTTCTGTGTGAGCAGTTGATGATCAGCAATGAGGTAAACTCTCTCCCATACGGGTACTTGTTGAAACACGTTATACCACATACTAGACTCGAGGCCTACTTGTCAATCTGTGCGTAACTTTTCTCTACAGTGGTAAGGGAATGTGATGCAAAGCATTCACTTCCATCACTCGTAACACAGTGCCTGTAAAAAGTATTCATCCCCACCCCCCTTGAAAGTTTTCATGTTTTATTGTTTTACAACAGTGAATCACAGTGGATTTAATTTGGTTTTTTTTGACACTGATCAACAGAAAAAGACTCTTTAGTGTCAAAGTGAAAATAGATATCTACAAAGTGATTTAAATTAATTGCAAATAGAAAACATAAAATAATTGTTTGCATAAATATTCACCCCCTTTAAGTCAGTAATTAGCAGAAGCACCTTTGGCAGCAATTACAGCCTGGGGCTGTGTGGATAGGTCTCTATGAGCTTTGTGCATCTGGACACTGAAATTTTTCCCCATTCTTCTTTACAAAATTGCTCAGGCTTTGTCAGACTGCATGGGGATTGTGAGTGAATAACCCTTTTAAGTCCAGCCACAAATTCTCAATTGGATTAAGATCTGGCCTCTGATTTGGCCATTACAGGACATTAACTTTGTTTTTCAGCCATTCCTGTATAGCTTTGGATTTATGAGGGGTCATTGTCCTGCTGGAAAACAAATCTTCTCCCAAGTTGCAGTTCCCTTGCAGACTGCATTAGGTGTTCCTCCAAGATCTCCCTGTATTTTGCTGCATTCATTTTACTCTCTACCTTTACAAGCCTTCCAGGGCCTGTTGCAGTGAAGCATTCCCACAGCATGATGCAATGACAACCATTCTTCGCGGTAAGGATAGAGTGTTTTTGATGATGTGTAGTCATAGCGTTTAGCCTGATGGCCAAAAAACTCAATTTTGGTTTCATCAGATCATAGAACCTTCTTCCAGCTGAATTCAAAGTCTCCCACATGTCTTCTGGCAAACTCTAGCCGTGATTTCATGTGAGTTTTTTTTAACAGCGGATTTCTCTTTGCCACCCTCCCATAAAGCTGCAAATGGTGAAGCACCTGGCAACAGTTGTATGCACAGTCTCTCCCATCTGAGCCACTAAAGTTTGTGACTCCTCCAGGGTTATCATCGGTCTCTTGGTAGCATCCCTGACAAGTCCCCTTCATGCACACTCAGTTTTTGAGCATGTCCTGCCTTAGCCAGATTTACATCTGTGCCATATTCTTTCCATTTCTTGATGATTGACATAGCTGTACTCCAAGAGATATTTCGTGACTTGGTAATATTCTTGTATCTATCTCCTGACTTGTGCTTTTCAATAACCTTTTCATGGAGTTGCTTGGAGTGTCCTTCTGTCTTCATGATATCGTTTTTGTCAGGATGTTGACTCATCAGCAGTTAGACCTTCCAGATATCGTTGTAATTTTATTACAAACAATTGAAACACTTCGACTGCACACAGGTCTCCCAAAAAAGATCTCCATTTCACAAATGATGTGACTTCTAAAACCAAATGGCAGCACCAGTGAAGACCTGGCAAATACTTATGCCTTCGATTATTTTGTGTTTTACATTTGCAATTAATTTAGGTCACTATACGTGGAATCTTATCCCTTTTTAAAGTTTAAATTCAAGGATAAGTGCCATAAAAATGAATATTCTCCTTCGGTTACTTTACCTTTTCCGGACTTTACCTGTGGAGGTGGACGATAACCATTTCAGGGAATGGGACAAATGGATTTCCCGCTTTATCTGGCAAGGAAAGAAACCTAGAATCCGATTTAACACCTTACAGTTAGGAAAGAGAGGAGGAGGTATGGCACTTCCTTGTTTGAGAAATTATTTTTATGCTTCACAGATAACCCCTCTGTTATATTGGTGCAATAGGGAATATAAGGCTAGATGGAAGGAAATAGGATTTGGATTGATTGACAGTTTTTCTCTACAGGCCTCAATAGCAGACAAACGATTGATAGCCCAATTGGAAAAGATTAAAAACAGCTGGATAAATCTCATATTAAAAGTATGGCAGAAGATGGCTAATTCATGTGGAATCAATAACATGTTAAGACTTTACAGATGGTGTGCTGATGATACCAAGTTTCTTCCCAGCAGAGGAGATAAAAGATTTGAAATGTGGATAAAGTAAGGTCTTACAACCTACCTCTCATTCACAAATTAAAGTGTACTACAAAGTTTTCAATCCCTGCAGGACAAACATGGCCTAGAACACAATGACTTCTTTAGGTACCTTCAAATACAACAGCATGTTAACCAAAGCTGTAGATATATAGACTTACCAAAAGTAGAAGTAGAATTTTTCAAAATTCTGAATTTGGCTTACAGTTCAATACCAAGTAAATCAATTTTTTGATTATATAATGCCCTCTCTCATGCCAAAAATGAAAACACATTGTATGTTAAGGAGAAGTGGGAGAAAGAAGCGGGGTTGGTACTTTCAGAGGAGGCTTGGGGGAAAATATGCAGCTTCCAATGGTCTTCAACTAACTCTTTGATTTGGAGAGAACATTGTTGGGAAAATATTATAAGATACTTCAAGACCCCATACCAGGAAAAATATAAAGACACAAATGTGGCGTGTTGGAGAAGGTGTGGCTCCAAGGAGGCAAATCATTTCCATATTTTTTGGGATTGCTCTAAATTAAGTTTATATTGGAAAGGTATTCACAGAACATTAGTTAAGGTATTTAAGACTCAGATACCTCTGAACTTTGAGACTCTCTGCTTGGGGCATGTATTGTTTTTGGAACAGAAGAAAGATATAAAGCTGCTGCAGGCCCTTTTAGCAGCAAGTAAGAAATCAATCACCAGAAAGTGGTTAAATCCAACATCACCTACATTAGAAGATTGGCATGAAATCACTTTGGAAATATTTAAAATGGAAAAGATGACCTACTCTCTGAGAATTCAAAAGGAAAAAAAAAATATCAAATTTAGAATAAATGGATTGAATTTATAACCCCAGAGTGAGCAGAATTTAGATGACCCTCTGAATGGTTTATACTGTTTGTCTCACCAACGTAGCAATAGTGTTAACGTAAGCACCCTTGGCTCGAATGTTTACTGTTCTTTTTTTCTGGAAAATGTAGAGTTAACACAAGTAAATAAAAGATCTGGGGAAATTTTGGACCAGAAAGAAATGGATCAGAAGAGATACATGGAAATTAGTATTCAACCACTATTATTAATAATTTTTATAACTACTATCATTATTTAGTTTAATAGAGTGGAATTACAATTGCACATAAATATCTATTTGAGTGTCTAATTATTTTCTATATTATCTCAATGTGCACTTGTGAATGTAAAAATTAATATAGATTTACTCACAAAAAAAAGGAAAATGTTATATATGTAAAGAAAAGTTTGTGTATTACTTGTGAATGCCTTACCCAAATAAAAATAAAATAAAATAAAAATTTAAATTACTTTGTAGAGATCTGTTTTCAGTTTTGACACTAAGGAGTCTTTTTCCTATTGATCAGTGTCAAAAGGCCAAAATCCACAATAAAACATGAAAACTTCCGGGGAGGGTGGAGGGGGAAGGAGAATGTTTTTTATAGGCACCGTATGTGACATGACTGAACCTATACCATAAGGCAAGGCATCACAGCAAGCTTCACTGGACAGATTGAATTGACTTTATTACTTACATCCTTCATATACATGAGGAGTAAAAATCTTAACATTACATCTCTGTCTAAATGTACAATGTGCAATTTATAGTAATTTATAATAAATATTATGTACAACAGGACAGTCAAAATAACATAGAAATACAGCTGTGCCAACATGAATTAATCAGTCTGAAGTCCTGGTGGAAGAAGCTGTTCCAGAGCCTGTTGGTCCTGGCTTTTATGCTGTGGTACCATTTCCCAGATGGTAGCAGCTGGAACAGTTTGTGGTTAGGGTGACTCGGGTCCCCAATAATCCTTCGGGCCCTTTTTACACACCTGTCTTTATAAATGTCCTGAATAGTGGGAAGTTCACATTTACAGGTGCACTGGGCTCTCCGCACCACTCTCTGCAGAGATCTGTGATTGAGGGAAGTACAGTTCCCATACCAGGCAGTGATGCAGCCAGTCAGGATGCTCTCAGTTGACACTCTGTAGAAAGTTCTTAGGATTTGGGGGCACATATCAAACTTCTTCAACCATCTGAAGTGAAAGAGACGCTGTTGTGCATTTTCAACCACGCATCTGGTATGTACAGACCACATGAGATGATGATATTTATGCCAAGAAAATTAAAACTATTCACCCTCTCAACCCCAGATCCATTGATGTCAATAGGGGCTAGTCTGCCTCCATTCCTCCTGTAGTCCACAATCAGCTCCTTCGTTTTTGTGACATTGAGGGAGAAGTTTTCTTGATACCACTGTGTCAGTGTGATGTCTTCTACTTTGTAGGCTGCCTCATTATTATTTGAGGTTAGGCCAATCAGTGTAGTGGTGTCAGCAAAATTAATCAGCAGATTGGAGCTGTGGGTGGTGAAATTGTCATGGGTATATAGAAAGTAAAGGAGGGGGCTTAGTACACAGCCCTGTGTGGCACCTGTGTTGAGGATCAGAGGGGCAGATGTGATGGAGTGCACTCTTACCATGATAGGGATCATGATGTGTGAGAACAGTGTCTGGTGTCACCAATTCCTCTCCACTTTTAAGCCACTTTCACCTTTAAAACTACATTGCTCTGGTGTATGTGATCCCCTGACACAATGGTAACACAATTTGTGTGACCAGGCTGGTTTCTGTTTAAACATTTCAATTTTGTTCATACTCACTTTTATTTTGACTCATTTGTGTCTCTGTTGTTTCCATTGATACAGCTATTTCAACTGCTCTTTAAAATGTAAGTTGTGCTTTAGTTAGCAGCTGTATTGAATGCTTTCTTGTAAGATTTCACAAATTAAATGGTACGTCAGTGCATCATTAAGCCATTAACTGAACTGACAATGCTCAGACAACCTTTTCAATTCAGCCACATATGCTGAAGTGGAATCCCCTTCCTTTTGAGTTCCCTTATGAAATCTATGATGTTCTATCTTCATTGGTTTTGTTTCTAAATTTTCCCACATTACATTCATGATATCAATAAAGTTCATGATGATTGATTTGCTTGGAGTAGTTAAACTTCTAAGCAAACTGTAAGTCTTTAAATCCAATGGACTCAGCAAAACTGGTATTCATTTCTTGCTGTCTATTTCATTTACTTGAAAATACTGCTTAATTCACTCAGTATTCAAAATCTAGTTATCTGTTGTGCAGTCAAGTATATTTATCATTCCAATGTAGCCAGCCATTTCTACTTCTTTTAAATTTATAATTATCATCCGGTACTCACTGTTTATGAATCTGTGAATCTCTTCATTTTCAAAAGGCTTTTGACAAGGTCCCACACAGGAAATTAGTGTGCAAACTTAAAGCACACGGTATTGGGGGTAAGGTATTGGTGTGGGTGGAGAATTAGTTAGCAGACAGGAAGCAAAGAGTGGGAATAAACGGGACCTTTTCAGAATGGCAGGCGGTGACTAGTGGGGTACCGCAAGGCTCAGTGCTGGGACCCCAGTTGTTTACAATATATATTAATGACTTGGATGAGGGAATTAAATGCAGCATCTCCAAGTTTGCGGATGACACGAAGCTGGGTGGCAGTGTTAGCTGTGAGGAGGATGCTAAGAGGATGCAGGGTGACTTGGATAGGTTGGGTGAGTGGGCAAATTCATGGCAGATGCAATTTAATGTGGATAAATGTGAAGTTATCCACTTTGGTGGCAAAAATAGGAAAACAGATTATTATCTGAATGGTGGCCGATTAGGAAAAGGGGAGGTGCAACGAGACCTGGGTGTCGTTATACACCAGTCATTGAAAGTGGGCATGCAGGTACAGCAGGCGGTGAAAAAGGCGAATGGTATGCTGGCATTTATAGCGAGAGGATTCGAGTACAAGAGCAGGGAAGTACTACTGCAGTTGTACAAGGCCTTGGTGAGACCACACCTGGAGTATTGTGTGCAGTTTTGGTCCCCTAATCTGAGGAAAGACATCCTTGCCATAGAGGGGTTACAAAGAAGGTTCGCCAGATTGATTCCTGGGATGGCAGGACTTTCATATGAAGAAAGACTGGATGAACTGGGCTCGTACTCGTTGGAATTTAGAAGATTGAGGGGGGATCTGATTGAAACGTATAAGATCCTAAAGGGATTGGACAGGCTAGATGCAGGAAGATTGTTCCCGATGTTGGGGAAGTCCAGAATGAGGGGCCACAGTTTGAGGATAGAGGGGAAGCCTTTTAGGACCGAGATTAGGAAAAACTTCTTCACACAGAGAGTGGTGAATCTGTGGAATTCTCTGCCACAGGAAACAGTTGAGGCCAGTTCATTGGCTATATTTAAGAGGGAGTTAGATATGGCCCTTGTGGCTACGGGGGTCAGGGGGTATGGAGGGAAGGCTGGGGCGGGGTTCTGAGTTGGATGATCAGCCATGATCATAATAAATGGCGGTGCAGGCTCGAAGGGCCGAATGGCCTACTCCTGCACCTATTTTCTATGTTTCTATGTTTCATTTTCTGCCCTTTTTAAAAACACAGCAGTGTTTGTTCCTTCCGAAGAACACGTGCCTCACTGTTTTTATCTTATGCAACCATTTCTTTCTGTGTTTTTTTCAAATTTGAAACTCCTACTGTGTTTCAACAGGTAGATAATCATGTTGGATTTGCTTTAAACTTCCTCATCGCCTGTTATGTTTTGTAGCTCAAAAACATGGAGTTCAGAATGTAAGTCTAACGTGTTTTTCACTTTAAGCAACACATACATCTAAGACCAGTAGATCATAAGGTATATGAGCAGAAGCAGGCCATTCAGCCCATTGAGTCTGCTCCGCCATTCAATCATGGGTTGATCCAATTCTTCCAGTCATCCGCACTACTCTGCTTTTTCCCTATATCCCTTGATGCTCTGGCTAATCAAGAACCTATTTATCACTGCCTTAAATACACCCAATGACTTGGTCTCCACAGCTTGTCGTGGCAACAAATTCCACAGATTTACTACCCGCTGACTAAAGTAATTTCTCCACATGTCTGTTCTAAATGGACGTCCTTCAATCCTGAAGTTGTGCCCTCTTGTCCTAGAATCCCCTACCATGGGGAATAACTCTGCCATATCTAATCTGTTCAAGACTTTTAACATTCAGAATGTTTCTCTGAGATCCCCCCTCATTCTCCCAAGAGCTGCCAGATGTTCCTCATATGGTAACCCTTTCATTCCTGGAATCATTCTCATGAATCTTCTCTGAACCCTCTTCAATGTCAGCACATCCTTTCTAAAATAAAGAGCCCAAAACTGCACACAATACTCCAAGTTTGGTCTCACGAGTGCCTTATAGAGCTTCAACATCACATCCATGTTCTTATATCTTATACCTCTAGAAATGAATGACAACATTGCATTTGTCTTCTTCACCACCAAATCAACTTGGAGGTTAATCTTTAGGGTACCTTGCACAAGGACTCCCAAATCCCTTTGTATCCCTACATTTTGAATTCTCTCCCCATCTAAATAATATTTGCCCATTTATTTCTTCTGCCAAAGTGCATGAACATACACTTTCCAACATTGTATTTCATTTGCCACATCTTAGTCTATTCCCCTAAACTATCTAAGTCTCTCTGCAGGCTCTCTGTTTCCTCAACACTACATGCTCCTCTACCTATCTTTGTATCATCAGCAAATTTAGCCACGAATCCATGAATCCCGTTGTCCAAATCATTGACACACATCGTAAAAAGCAGCAGTCCCAAAACCAACCCATGTGAAACTCCACTGGTAACCAACAGCCAGTCATAATAGGATCCCTTTATTCCCACTCCCTATTTGCTGCCGATCAGCCAATGCTCCACCAGGCTAGTAACTCCCCTGTAATTCCGTGGACTCTTATCTTGCTAAGCAGCCTCATGTGCAACACCTTTTCAAAGGCCTTCTTAAAATCCAAGTATGCCACATCTACTGCATCTTCTTTGTGTACCCTGCTTGTAACTTCCTCAAAAAATTGTAGTAGGTTAGTCAGACAGGATTTTCCTTTCAGGAAACCATGCTGGCTTTCGCCTATCTTGTCATGTGCCTCCAGGTACTCCATAATCTCATCCCTAATAATCAATTCCAACAACTTTCCAACCACTGATGTCAGGCTAACAGGTTTATACTTTCCTCTCTGCTGCCTCCCACCCTTCTTAAATAGTGGAGTAACATTTGCAATTTTCCAGTCATCCGGTACAATGTCAGAATCTTTTGAATCTTGAAAGATCATTGTTAATGCATCCACAATCTCTCTAGCTACTTCCTTCAGAACCCAAGGGTGCTGTCCATCAGGTCCAGGAGATATATCCACCCTCAGACCATTAACCTTCCTGCGCACCCCCTCAGTCATAATTTTCACTGCACATACTTCATTTCCCTGAAGCTCCTGAATGTCCGGTATACTGCAAATGTCTTCCACTGTGAAGACTGGTGCAAAATACGCATTCAATTCCTCTGATATCTCTGCGTCTCACATTACAATATCTCCAGCGTCATTTTCTATTGGTCCTATATCTATCCTCAACTCTCTTTTACCCTTTATAGACTTAAAAAAGCTTTCAGTATCTTCTTTGATATTAGTCGCCAGTTTCCTTTCATAATTCAAATTTTCTTTCCCAATGACCTTCTTAGTTTCCTTTTGCAAGTTTTTAAAAGCTTCCCAATCCTCTGTCTTCCCACTAGCTTTGTCTTTCTTATATGTACTTTCTTTTTTTTTTCCTTTGGCTCTGACTTCACTTGTCAGCCATAGTAGTGTCCTTCCATTCAAAAATGTCTTCATATTTGGAATATATCTGTCTTGTACTTCCCTCATTTCTTGCAGAAAGTACAGGCATTGCTGCTTTGCTGTCCTTGCTGCTAGTGTCCCTTTCTAGTTAAATTTGGCCAGTTCCCCTCTCATGCCATTATAATTTCCTTTATTCCACTGAAATACCGACGCATTGGATTTTAGCTTCTCCTTCTCAAATTTCAAAGTGAACTTGATCATATTGTGATCACTGTTCCCTAAGGGTTCCTTAACCTTAAGCTCTCTTATCACCTCTTATCATGTATGTGGTGGCATGACAACATATGCACAGCCTGTGGTCTCTGGTCTCTGGTCTCTGGCCTAAGCTCTAAGATCAGTGCTCTCTGGTCTGTGGTCTATGATCTGTGGGCTAAAGTCTATGGTCTGTGCTTTCTGGTAGTTGGGCTATGGTCTCTGGCCTAAACTTGACGGTTTCAGGTCCATAAACTCTGGCATAAGCTTTATTGTCTGTACTTTTACGTATAACCTATAATGAATTATTTAAAAAGGATGCTTGTTCAAGCAAGTTATTACAATAGCATTCAAATATTACTGATATGTTAAATACACAACACTTTCTCTTAAACTTTATTAGTTGCAATCATATATTTATGTTTCCTAGTTCTGGATATCATAGAGGAGAACCTTGTAAAAATAGAACATATGTTATCAGTGTTCGAGGGGATAAATGCTGTGAATAATTTAATCTTAGTGCCATATTTTAGGAGAGCTGAATATATAAGAATGAAACAAATCTTAAATCAAGTGGATGGTGGAAGAATGTTGGATAGTGATGAGTGTAGTACAAATGGCAAACGCAGGGCTTTTGAACTGTACTTATGGAAAAGGAAGCTATATATATATTTCAGATTAAAGGGGGAGAATGTGGTAAATAAACCAAAGAACTTAAAGATTGATGTCTGAATGTAAGGTATGACTGAAGTATTTTTGTGAAACAAGAAGCATTTGACAAGGGAATGATGCCTGAAAAGGAGGATAACATCTGGCACGGTTGGAAATGAGTTGTGTAATAATGTTGCAGTGATAACATATTACATTCTGTGCAATTCCACCCTGAAATGAGGATTGGTGTCAGTGATGGTATGGCTATGCTTATCTGGATTATGCTGGGAGATCAATGACGCAAAGCCAATGCTTACCAGGAAAGACCTGGCGAGTTAATGGTTTCAAAGCAGATTTTACTGCACCAGGGAAGAAGGTAAGTTATTTCTATTTTTTCAGGATTTGTATAATATTAATAATTATTTACAGTTTTTTTTCTGTTTTTATGTCGGTTTATTTCTTTCGTTGACCTCACTTGAAAAGCAATGCAGAGCCCTTGTGCTTCACCTTTCTACATAACACATCACTAGTTCCTCTGTTCTGCAATAAAAACAGTCAAACCATCCAGAAAACCTGAATATTAGTGGCATTTTCACAAAGCAGGCAGATTTTCTGCAATAATAAAACACAAATCAAACTGCACAATGTGAAAAATATTCGGATAAGAGAAAATCTGAGCTGCATACAGATTATTTACAAACAGCTGAAGCAATTTTGTGATATCCATAATTCTGACTCTATCATTTTCTTTTTAAACAAGTTTTCACTGTCTACTCCTGCACCAAATACTTCCCTGAGGTTTTAACAATATTAATATATTAAAATCAGAAGCATTTCATGTTTGACAGATGATTTGATGTCACCAGTTTTGGACAATCGCTCAAATTCACGCTATCCTGTTTTTCATCCCCTTGTCAAAACATTGTTTGTTTTTCACACTTTATAGCAGCATTCTCTCACTCACAAGATGCTAATTCCCAGCACACCTCATTTCTGTACTGTTGATGTCACTTCCAATAACTTTGGTAGTTTTTATATCATATCAAGATGTTTCCATTTTTTGTGGTTCTGGCAGTGAGCAAGGGAGGGACGATTGGGGATAGTGTTGTGTGGACTCTTGAAGAGGGAGTATTGCCTTGATGAACATTTTGTGGGAGATCCACTGTTCTACACGTAATGAAATATACATTATATATATGGGTCTTCCATGCTTGTATTGCATTATGGGAAAGATCCCATGGGAAAGCCGTTCACCTACTGCACTCCAAAGTTCCCTTGCAGTAAGTAAGTAGTTGTCACAGGGAGGAGAGCATATACAGTACATACTTGAAATCTTTAGGTACATCTATCTTTGGTCTCTGCTGAAACAAACAGGAATAGTACCAAAGCTGATGGCGGCCTACCACTTAGCATAGCATCTTGTAAAACCAAGCCTTCACTAAACTATTAAAGATATTAGCAAAAAAATGCAATTTGCTCAATGGTAATTCTTAAATATTCTGATTTATGATCTGGCAGTCAATAATGAAAGGATGTTGTTTGCTGAAAATTTTAAAAGAAGCTGCCCATGGAAACTTAACAAGGTATGTGGCTTTGATTTTCTCTTGTCGGATTTGACTTTCAGTCTGGCACAGGGGATTTGAGGTGTCTGTCAACAGCGAAGTCATCAAGGAGGCTAGGCAGACAATCAAACTGAAAAATTCTCCTGGGGAGAAAGCAAAAATGTACAATATGCTGACTATACTTTTTTAAAAGTTATTTTATGTAAGGTAAAATAGAGACTAAAACATGCACACAGAATTAAGATTGTAGATGAAATCTAAAAAGCAATGACTAAAATGGAAATTATTTTAAAATATATATTACTTTTTCATAAAACAGAGGCAGAACTACACTTTATTCTTTTCAATTCACTTTCTGAGGCTAGGGAAATAGTCTTCTAGAAATTATAATTTAGTATACTGTTTAAAGCCTGGTCAAAATTTCATACGGCTACAAGTTCAGATGAAATCATTGATTCTGCATTGATTGGATCCAGGAAGATGGTAACAATTCAGCCAATGGAATGTTAGAACTTCATTGTACTTAACTTAACACACACACACACACACACACACACACACAGCAGCTAAGGTGCCTAAAACCTATCTACAGCACTGTAGTAATTTTATGTATTGCACTGTACTGTTGCTGCAAAAGTAACAAATTTCATGACATACATGAGTGATGATAAACCTGGTTGTCTGTTGTGAGGGTGAGAAGGGTGCAGAGAGGGGGATATCATGGTTATGAAGTGGGAAAGAGAGAGAGGAGGAAGCAGAAAGCACCAGAGAGTCATTCTGTAATGATCAATAAATCTATTGTTTAGAATCAAATTACCTTGCCTAGTGTCTCAGGGCTTGGTGTGTCTACACCCCCACCATCCCTTACCCCCAGCTCTCCTCCTCTGCCATATGTCCCACACTCTTCCTGTAGAGTTTCACACTCACCATTCCTAACATCCTTTGCTTCCGTCACATTTAAAAACTTGCTCTGTACTCAAAGTTGACAAATACAGTACTGTGAAAAAGTCTTAGCTATTCTTGTTATATAACACTTTTTCACAGTATTGTACATATCACTCACATCCCGCTTCAAGTTCTAGTTCAAGTTTATTGCCTTCTGACTATACATATATAAAACCAAATGAAACAGTTTTCCTCTTGACCACAGTACACCCACAAAGCTTATATCACAGACTGCACATAAAAGAAAATATTATCACAATTAAGTTAATAAGATATAATTCAAAGCATATGTAGTACATAGCATAGGTAAACAGTAAACAGTTTGCTATCCTAGTGACGAGACCTCAGTGGTGGCAAGATATTCATTAGTCTCACAACCTGAGGGAAAAATCTGTTACCCAGTCATGCAGTCCCAGTCCTGCTGCTCTTGTACCTCCTTCCTGATGGTAGTGGGCCAAAGTGATTGTGAGATGGATGGTAGGGATCCTCAACAATGCTTTGTGCCCTTCAAATACAACACTCTTGGTAATTGTCATAAATAGTGGAGTTGGAGTTATTCATCATCTCCAATGTTATCATCTCCGGTGTTAAATTACATCCAATCAACATCAGCAATGTCATTAAAATTGCCTAAATTTGATAACTCCAGGATTAATTTAAAAAATCTAAAAGTATGTTTTTGTAATTTTCTGCTTCTTACAGATAAAGTTTAAAAATGTTGTTATGTTCCAGCAGTAGATATTAGACGGTTGGTTGATGCTGCATGGGTATATGAAGTATTACTAACTACAGAAGCTTTGTGACTGGTTATCAAATCTATCCATTCTATCCTTTAACATTATCAGTCACATACTTATAGATACTAATTGATAAAAATTGAACACTTTGAGGTTGCTATCTATTTGGGTTTCTACATTTAAATCTACAAGTCTTCAGTCTTTATAATTACAATGCAAAGAAAAATATGTCTTATCCCTACAGTTTTTTAAAATACTTCACATACTACCATTTGACCTTAACAACCACATACTTGCAGATGCAGATTGCAATATTTCAACAGTAAACCTGACCATCTTCCTCAGCACAAGTTAGTGCAGTGACAAGTTCCCCTAGAGACACCTCCTTATATACCCTCTCGAGTGAATAGGGCACGGGCAGGGTTTAATATTCAGTCCTGAATGGCATGCTTTTCCTTGCCAAGAAAGTTGGCCTCATCAGGAGGAGAATGCTTACCTGAGAAAAATTAGGGAATCATTAGAGATGGAGCACATGGGGGTCCTAAATGTATGTTCTAAGAGTGTAGAGATAGCTCCAGTCTGGAACTACATATTTCTAAAGAGTGAATGACCTAAAAAAAACAATCAGAACAAAGCCTATTCAAACTAACCAATCAGAAATAGGCAATTCTGATCCAACCAATCAGAATCGAGCATTAAACCCTGCCTATGCCCTGTTCACTTGAAAGTGTATATAAGGAGTGTCGCCAGGGGGACTTGTCATTTGGTGGCGGTAATGCACCATTAAGTTGGATGCCAACCGCTGTAAAACAAGATGCAGACAGACAGACTTGTCATTTGACTAATTTGTGCCTGAGGAGGGTGTTGGGTTTACCGTTGAAATGTTGTTATTAGTATCTATAAGTATGTGACTGATAATGCTAAAGGATAGTATGGATAGATTTGATATCCAGTCGCAAAGCTTCTGTAGTTAGTAATACTTTATATACCCATGCAGCATCAACAAACTGTCTAATATCTACTGCTGGAACAGAACAAAATTCCAAGGAAAAAACAACTGAATGTTAACAATACTCATGAACTCAGTTTATTAAGTAACTTATTAAAGCCTAAAATTCTGTAGCATTGTATTGGTTTTCAGTTATAAAATTGAGCATCTAGTCATCTATTATGGCAAGTGCATCATAAAGTGAACGTGAGAAATTTTGTTAAAGTTAAGAAGGGGTAATACATTAATTCTAGAATCAGGATTCAGGATTTACTTTCTCTGCAAGACATAAACCCAATTTCTGTTCAGGGCTCCCTTTGTAAAAAAACTATGGAAGAGGTACTGGGTCAATTGATATGGGATGCATCTAACTGGGTTAGACAAATGTGTACATTCATTCAGATTTGGATATTTAATTGTAAACTACTATTGTGAAACTTGGAAACAGTGCATGTACCTAATTTGTTAAGGTGTATCAAATAGAGTTGGAGATGCATTGAAAATGATAATCAAAAATGTTGTTGTTTAAATAGACATATTGAATCTTCTTTTTGACTTTGGTTTACTGAGAATCTTACTACCCATCACAACTTATTGGAGAATCTTAAGCTAACTGCCTGGCAGAAAGCAGACAAATAAGAACATGATTATAAAGTAAAGAAGCAGAACTTAGCTATTTGGCCTCTTGTGCCTGCTGTACCAGTTAATATGATCTCTCTCTGTCCGAATACTCTGTGATTCCTTTTACTATCTAAACGTCTATTAAACTCTGCCTGGAACAAAACAACTAATTGCCACAACCCTCTAGGAAAATGGGTTCCAATGACTTATTGGCTCAGTAAAAGATTTTTTTTTAATTTCTGTCCTAAATAGATTGTTGTTTATTTTGAGATTGTGGCCCTTTGTTCTAGAGAGTCCAGCTAAGGGAAACTGTACCTGCTCTGTTCAGCCCTATGAGGATGCTGCATGGTTCAACTTGATAACCTCTCATTTTGCTGAAGATATTACAGGCCTAGTCTACTTAATCTTTCCTCATACAACAAACCTACTATGGTTGATATGGGATGGCTGCCTGAAATTAATGAATGATTCTGTTAAAGAGGCCAAGGCATCAATCAAAGTCAGCCATCTCCTGATTTATATCATTAAGTTCCATACACACTTAAGCATTCTGAAGATAGAAACTGTTCCTCCAAGTGCGGGCCTGTGTGAAAAGCTTCAGTAAGCCAGATGAAATTATCTAGCTAGGTGCTTCTCTTGGATTCAAGGCAGAGGCAGGTCCCTCTCTCAACACACAAATCTACTGAGAATCCCCATTCCCTACCAGCTTACGAGGGATCAAGAAGCATATTGTACTCTCTTCATTCCTATATTTAAACAAACAGTTCAGGTCGAAAACTAAGGGTAGACAATGTCCCACTCATTCAGTTTAAGTATATTTCATATAAAATATTTTGTAGGAATACTTTAAAATTGGTTTATCTGAAGTGTTGAAAATATACATTGATTTATTTGGATAAGCAAGTTTCAGAATTGTGGTCAACCAAATTTAATAGTTGAGGAGTGTTTCTGTCAAAATGTTAAGAGAGAGGTCTTGGAAGAAGTTTAATTTGTTCTCAAGGTCTTCAGTGCAATTTGACCAACAACAGGGATATGTGCTTGAACATGCTAATTTACCTGGCTCAGAATGCAACTTCCTGTCTGCAACAGTCTGGAATTTTAGGAAAAGGACAAGGTTGCACTGACTAATTGTAACTCCGGCTCATTTTATTGAAAACATCAGAAAACCCATATGACAACAATTAAAGTAAATACAGCAGTAATTTGCTTTAAATGGACTCTAAACTTTACAGTTAAAGTAACCAAGTACAGAAGCACGTTCAATTCTTTGTTGAAATTGGCAAGAATCACAGCCAACAAAACAGTTCCAGCATACCCATGAGAGCAGGAAGTGTTTGTGGTCTTGATAAATTACTTGTATCCTCACATACAAAGAGTAAGCAAGTCTATTTGTGTGTGCGTTTGTATTGGGTCTTGGGCTTTTTGAACATATTATATTCGTTGAAATAATACAGATTTGAATGTTTCAGTTGAAGTAGTGAAAAAGAAGATCACAGATAAAATAATGCGAAGACTGGAAGAACATGATGCTTGAAGATAATGTTCAACCATGAACTTGAAATTGGATCATGAGCTGAAACACTTGCCACATTTGATGATATTATTGCACCGTTCTAAAGATTCTCAATGGAATCCAAGTGCATAAACCATTTTGTTTTTTGTGAGGCAGTTTCCTTAACTGTAACATTTTGAATTTTTTCTATTATAAAAGAAAATTTACAAAGTGACTAGCATTCATATCTGTGTCATCTTGAAGTCTCCACTGATACACTTAATTTCACGGCGATTGCAATGCTGTCAGACCTGCAAGTTGGGGGTAAACCAGTTTCTTTACAGCTTAGTCTCCTTATTCTTCTTAGGCAGTTCCTTCTGATGCAAGGCCTTTCAGTTCTCAATATCATTTTGAATATTTCTTCTCAATTTTGAGCAGTCACGAGTCAGGGATTCCGAACAATCAATGGGATTGCTGCAAATTTTCAAGGCAGCTTTGAACACTTTATTTCCTCTGTTCAGCTAACTTATTCTGACAGCTGAGCTCAGAATAAAATGAGTAGAATAAAAGCCTTCATACCGGTGAAGTCAGCTTTATTTATAGAGAGTTTAGAAGATTTTGTGGAAACAACATTGATGGTAATTTTCCCCTGCTTTGTGATGTATTTGTAGTTCGTACTGGCCTCAGGATCACGTAAGAGTTTTGTGATTATTGGGTGCTTATAGACCATGGGTTTGTGCAAGGTCTGAGGTCTTGATTTTTAAATATTGTTTTCCTCATTGATGAAGAATTGCTGCTGCTTTGAAGCCAATGGATTATTTCATTGTGGGTGTTTGCTTTTATCTCGAGGCGATTCCCAAAAGTGGGAATTGCTCCACAATTTTTAGGGTCTTGTTGTCAGAGGGCAATGTTGTGCAATGGGGACAAGTTGCTCAAATATACTTAATCTTGCAAATATTGAACGTGAAGTCAATCCCCTCGAATACTTTGGTGAATATTTTTATTTAATTGAACTGATTTTGGGTATAGTCACCATCAATGGAATAGTTTTCTGGTAGTTGTGAAGATTGCTCAACACATTGAATTGGGATACAGCCCTTCAGCCAGTGACAGAAGCAGCTGAGGACGATCCTGGTGATAACCAGCTAGTGACTAATAAAAATAAAAAAAATACTTGCAGAAAGAACAATTGGACCAAAATAGTGCTATCATCTCACTTTCTTTCATATTCCTCTGGCTATGCTTCTCAAGTCTGAAAAGTCAACTACGTTGCATCTTTTGCAACAGCAAACAACTTCTGGACAAGCTCATTGTGTTTAACAGCATCTTTTTGAAAGAAGGAAAGTTGCTGACATTTCAGGTCCGTAAGATGATCCCTTATAATCTTAAGACATAGGGGCTAGAATTAGGCCATTCAACCCACTGATCATGGCTGATTTATTTTTCCCCCTTAGCCCCATTCTCCTGGCTTCTCATGAAACCTTCGGCATACTTACTAATCAAAAATCTATTAGCCGTTTATTTTCAATATATCCATTGAGTGAGCCTCGACTGCAGTCTGTGGCAATGAATTCCACAGATTTTCCACCCCTCTTTGAAGAAATTTCTACTCATCTTCATGATAAAGGGACATCCCTTTATTGTGAGGCTGTGTCCATGGTTCTAGACTTGCCTGCTAATGGGAACATTCTCTTACATCTTCTGCATCCAGGCCTTTCAATGATCAGTAGGTTTCCATGAGATCCTCCCCTCATCTTTCTAAACTGAGTTGGGGTGGGGTGTGGAGTCTTATGGAAAACTAAACAGACCCTTCAATATTGTCTGTTGAAACTCTACATCATGACTTGTTGTCTCTCTTCATTTTGCTTTTGATATTTCAATACATCAGGATCAATGTTTAAATGTAAGTGGTATAGGCCTGCAATTTGGCCATGAATTACTTGTTAACAGGATGAGAGCACCATGTGAAGATTTTTGTATTTACCACCCATATCCCACTGAATAGTCAGTTATGTTTAGGCAAGAGTTGACCGCATTACTGGGGGGTCAGGAATCACGCATAAGCTATATTAATGAAATGTAGGAGATCTTTTTTACAAAAGTTCATTAATGAAAGTCAGTATGGATAGAACTGAGAAATTCTAAGGGTAGAAAGACCCCTATGGGAGATGCCTACAGGCCCCAGACAGTAGTCTGGATGTAGGATGTAAGTTGAAACAAGAATTAAAATTGACATGTCGCAAAGGTAATGCTACAGTTGTTATGGGGGACTTCAACATGCAGGTAAACTGGAGAAATCAGGTTGGTGCTGGACCCCAAGAAAGGGAGCTTGTGGAGTCCCTCCGAGATGGATTCTTAGAACAGCTTGTATTGGAGCCTACCAGACAGAACACAATTCTAGATTTAGTGTTGTGCAATGAACCAGATTTGATCAGAGACCTCGAGGTAAAGGAGTCATTAGGAGGTAGTGACCATAATATGATATGTTTTAATCTACAATTTGAGAGGGAGAAGGGAAACTCGGAAGTGTCAGTAATACAGTTGAACAAAGGGAACTATGGTGCTATGAGGGAGGAGCTGGCCAAAGTTCAATGGAACAATACCCTAGCAGGGATGACAGTGGAACAGCAATGGCAAGTGTTTCTGGGAATAATGCGGAAGGTGCAGGATCAGATCATTCTAAAGAGGAAGAAAGATCCTAAGGGGAGTAAGGGGAGGCCATGGCTGACAAGGGAAGTATTGGACAGCATAAAAATAAAAGAGAAGTATAACATAGCAAAGACGAGTGGGAAGCCGGAGGATTGGGAAACTTTTAAAGAGCAACAGAAGGTAACTAAAAAGGCAATATGTGGAGAAAAAATGAGGTGCGAAGGTAAACTAGCCAAGAATATAAAGGAAGATAGTAAAAGCTTCTTTAGGTATGTGAAAAGGAAAAAAATAGTTAAGACCAAAATTGGGCCCTTGAAGACAGAAGCGGGTGAATTTATTATGGGGAACAAGGAAATGGCAGACGAGTTAAACAGGTACTTTGGATCTGTCTTCACTAGGGAAGACACAAACAATCTCCCAGATGTAATAGTGGCCAAAAGACCTAGGGTAATGGATGAATTGAAGGAAATTTATATTAGGCAGGAAATGTTGTTGGATAGGCTGTTGGGTCTGAAGGCTGATAAGTCCCCAGGACCTGATGGTCTGCATCCCAGGGTACTTAAAGAGGTGGCTTTAGAAATTGTGGACACATTGGTAATCATTTTCCAATGTTCTATAGATTCAGGATCAGTTCCTGTGGATTGGAGGGTGGCTAATGTTGTCCCTCTCTTCAAGAAGGGAGGAAGAGAGAAAACAGGGAATTATAGACTGGTTAGTCTGATGTCGGTGGTGGGAAAGATGCTGGAGTCAATTATAAAAGATGAAATTACGACACATCTGGATAGTAGTAACAGGATTGGTCCAAGTCAGCATGGATTTACGAAAGGGAAATCGTGCTTGACTAATCTTCTGGAATTTTTTGAGGATGTAACTATGAAAATAGATAAGGGAGAGCCAGTGGATGTAGTGTACCTGAACTTTCAGGAAGCCTTTGATAAAGTCCCACATAGGAGATTAGTGGGCAAAATTAGGGCACACGGTAATGGGGGCAGAGTACTGACATGGACTGAAAATCGGCTGGCTGACAAAAAACAAAGAATAGCGATTAACGGGTCCCTTTCGGAATGGCAGGCGGTGACCAGTGGGGTACCGCAGGGTTCAGTGCTGGGACTGCAGCTGTTACAATATATATTAATGATTTAGATGAGGGAATTAAAAGTAACGTTAGCAAATTTGCCGATGACACAAAGCTGGGAGGCAGTGTGAAATGTGAGAAGGATGTAATGAGAATGCAGGGTGACTTGGACAGGCTGGGTGAGTGGGCAGATGCATGGCATATGCAATTTAATGTGGATAAATATGAGGTTATCTACTTTGGTAAGAACGGGAAGGCAGATTATTATCTAAATGGAGTCGTTAGGAAAAGGGGAAGCACAACGAGCATTAAGTGTTCTTGTACATCAGTCACTGAAAGCAAGTATGCAAGTACAGCAGGCAGTGAAAAAAGCTAATGACATGCTGGCCTTCATAACAAGGGAAATTGAGTATAAGAGCAAAGAGGTCCTTCTGCAGCTGTACAGGGCCCTGGTGAGACCACACCTGGAGTACTGTGTGCAGTTTTGGTCTCCAAATTTGCGGAAGGACATTTTTGCTATTGAGGGAGTGCAGCGTAGGCTCACAAGGTTAATTCCCGGGATGGCGAGACTGTCATATGTCGAAAGATTGGAGCCACTGGGCTTGTATACTCTGGAATTTAGAAGGCTGAGAGGGGATCTTATTGAAACTTATAAGATTATTAAGGGATTGGACATGCTGGAGGCAGAAAGCATGTTCTCGCTGATGAGTGAGTCCAGAACCAGAGGCCACAGTTTAAGAATAAGGGGTAGGCCATTTAGAATGGAGTTGAGGAAAAACTTTTTCACCCAGAGAGTGGTGAATGTATGGAATGCTCTGCCCCAGAAGGCTGTGGAGGCCAAGTCTGTGGATGCTTTCAAAAAAGAGATGGATAAGAGCTCTTAAAGATAGTGGAATCAAAGGTTATGGGGATAAGGCAGGAACTGGATACTGATAGTGGATGATCAGCCATGATCACAGTGAATGGCGGTGCTGGCTCGAAGGGCCAAATGGCCTACTCCAGCACCTATTGTCTATTGTCTATAAAGTTTGAGTTTTTTTTAAATGCTTAGTCAATACTTTCAAACCCCAAAGACTGGCAGTGTTATGGCCAACAATATTGACACTAGCTTTATATTTCATAGAACATAGAACATAGAATAGCACAGCACAGTACGGGTCCTTTGGCCCACAATGTTGTGCCAACCCTTAAACCCTGCCTCCCATATAATGCCCCACCTTAAATTCCTCCATATACCTGTCTAGTGGTCTCTTAAGCTTCACTAGTGCATCGGCCTCCACCACTGACTCAGGCAGTGCATTCCACGCACCAACAACTCTCTGAGTAAAAAACCTTCCTCTAATATTCCCCTTGAACTTCCCACCCCTTACCTTAAAGCCATGTTCTCTTGTATTGAGCAGTGGTGCCCTGGGGAAGAGGTGCTGTCTGTCCACTCTATCTATTCCTCATAATATCTTGTATACCTCTATCATGTCTCTTCTCATCCTCCTTCTCTCCAAAGAGTAAAGCCCTAGCTTCCTTAATCTCTGATCATAATGCATACCCTCTAAACCTGGCAGCATCCTGGTAAATCTCCTCTGTACCATTTCCAATGCTTCCACATCCTTCCTATAGTGAGACGACCAGAACTGGACACAGTACTCCAAGTGTGGCCTAACCAGAGTTTTATAGAGCTGTATTTTAATTCCCCAGTTCCATTGTGAAACGAATCATTTCAGTTTTACAGATAATATAATAATAATTAAAATTCCCTTTTGAGCAACAACTCTTAATTCTAAATATTTCTACATCACACAGTGTTTCAAAAACAAAGGTAAGTGACCAAGGTAAAAATCTGAAATGTAGGTGTAGCAGTTATGACAAAGGAAAGCAAGTGTGGAATGTTCCACCTGAGTAGGCATTGTTTCATGTGATATCAGATTTACTTAAAGGTCACGATGCAGAAAATTAATTTATTTTGCACATACTTTAATAACAGCTTAGTTTAAGAAGAGGAGATTAATGTTATTTTATAACTATCAAGTATTATCCATTGGCAAAAGAATAAATCAAGGAAGGTAGTGCACCCGTGGCTGACAAGAGAAATTAGGGATAGTATCAATTCCAAAGAAGAAGCATACAAATTAGCCAGAGAAAGTGGCTCACCTGAGGACTGGGAGAAATTCAGAGTTCAGCAGAGGAGGACAAAGGGCTTAATTAGGAAGGGGAAAGAAGATTATGAGAGAAAACTGGCAGGGAACATAAAAATGGACTGTAAAAGCTTTTATAGATATGTAAAAAGGAAAAGACTGGTAAAGACAAATGTCGGTCCCCTGCAGACAGAAACAGGTGAATTGATTATGGGGAGCAAGGACATGGCAGACCAATTGAATAATTACTTTGGTTCTGTCTTCACTAAGGAGGACATAAATAATCTTCCAGAAATAGTAGGGGACAGAGGGTCCAGTGAGATGGAGGAACTGAGGGAAATACATGTTAGTAGGGAAGTGGTGTTAGGTAAATTGAAGGGATTGAAGGCAGATAAATCCCCAGGGCCAGATGGTCTGCATACTAGAGTGCTTAAGGAAGTAGCCCAAGAAATAGTGGATGCATTAGTGATAATTTTTCAAAACTCGTTAGATTCTGGACTAGTTCCTGAGGATTGGAGGGTGGCTAATGTAACTCCACTTTTTAAAAAAGGAGGGAGAGAGAAACCGGGGAACTATAGACCGGTTAGCCTAACGTCAGTGGTGGGGAAACTGCTGGAGTCAGTTATCAAGGATGTGATAACAGCACATTTGGAAAGCGGTGAAATCATCGGACAAAGTCAGCATGGATTTGTGAAAGGAAAATCATGTCTGACGAATCTCATAGAATTTTTTGAGGATGTAACTAGTAGAGTGGATAGGGGAGAACCAGTGGATGTGGTATATTTGGATTTTCAAAAGGCTTTTGACAAGGTCCCACACAGGAGATTAGTGTGCAAACTTAAAGCACACGGTATTGGGTGTAAGGTATTGGTGTGGGTGGAGAATTGGTTAGCAGATAGGAAGCAAAGAGTGGGAATAAACGGGACCTTTTCAGAATGGCAGGCGGTGACTAGTGGGGTACCGCAAGGTTCAGTGCTGGGACCCCAGTTGTTTACAATATATATTAATGACTTGGATGAGGGAATTAAATGCAGCATCTCCAAGTTTGCGGATGACACGAAGCTGGGTGGCAGTGTTAGCTGTGAGGAGGATGCTAAGAGGATGCAGGGTGACTTGGATAGGTTAGGTGAGTGGGCAAATTCATGGCAGATGCAATTTAATGTGGATAAATGTGAAGTTATCCACTTTGGTGGCAAAAATAGGAAAACAGATTATTATCTGAATGGTGGCCGATTAGGAAAAGGGGAGGTGCAACGAGACCTGGATGTCATTATACACCAGTCATTGAAAGTGGGCATGCAGGTACAGCAGGCGGTGAAAAAGGCGAATGGTATGCTGGCATTTATAGCGAGAGGATTCGAGTACAGGAGCAGGGAGGTACTACTGCAGTTGTACAAGGCCTTGGTGAGACCACACCTGGAGTATTGTGTGCAGTTTTGGTCCCCTAATCTGAGGAAAGACATCCTTGCCATAGAGGGAGTACAAAGAAGGTTCACCAGATTGATTCCTGGGATGGCAGGACTTTCATATGAAGAAAGACTGGATGAACTGGGCTTGTACTCGTTGGAATTTAGAAGATTGAGGGGGGATCTGATTGAAACGTATAAGATCCTAAAGGGATTGGACAGGCTAGATGCAGGAAGATTGTTCCCGATGTTGAGGAAGTCCAGAACGAGGGGCTACAGTTTGAGGATAGAGGGGAAGCCTTTTAGGACTGAGATTAGGAAAAACTTCTTCACACAGAGAGTGGTGAATCTGTGGAATTCTCTGCCACAGGAAACAGTTGAGGCTAGTTCATTGGCTATATTTAAGAGGGAGTTAGATATGGCCCTTGTGGCTACGGGGGTCAGGGGGTATGGAGGGAAGGCTGGGGCGGGGTTCTGAGTTGGATGATCAGCCATGATCATAATAAATGGCGGTGCAGGCTCGAAGGGCCGAATGGCCTACTCCTGCACCTATTTTCTATGTTTCTATGTTTCTATCAACGTCGATACAATGGCATTACCTTAATTACAAATACTAAAGTTACACTCCAGTGATGAATAACAATAAACAGAAAATTCTGAAAGATTCATACGAGAAGTCTCTAAATTGGTTTGCATCATCACAATCAATATGTTTAAGTGTCTAGTTCAAGCATCTTCACACATATTTGCCAGGCATTGACCCATGAACTCAATTGCATATCACATGCATTTCACCAGCTGCATGATTGAACGCAAAATTCAAAATCAATTGCAAAACCTCTTTGGCATTTCCTAGTGTTCAGTGTGAATAATAGAAATAGACAGCGTGACACTGGACATACTGTAGTGACGTCAATCATCAGTCGATCCATAGTTGACTGGAACTTTAGAGATCAAACACATGACTAGAAAGCAACTAGGAAAGTTGGCTTTAAAGAATAGTGATAGTGACCAGTGTTCCTTAATGACATAAATTTGCCTGGCAAGTTCACCACAGATGATGGCTGTAATATTTCAATAAGTCAGAAAGCTCAGCAGTGGTGAGATTTTCTGGCTGCTTGAGAAAGTGCAGGGAGGCCTGAATTCTTCCACTCAGACACCTACCTGCTATGATAATAATAAGCCTAGTACCTGAAAAGGCCATAAGACACAAGGTCAGAATTACGCCATTCAGCGCATCATGTCTGCTCTACCATTTTATCATGGCTGATTCATTTCTCTCTCAACTCCATTCTCCTGTTTTCTCCCCACAACTTTCCATGCCCTGGAGAATCAAGAATCTTTCAACCGCTGCCTTAAGAACACCTAATGATCTGGCCTCTGCAGATACCTGTGTCAACAAAATCCACAGATTCCCAACCGCTGGCTAAAGAAATGTTTCCTAATCTCTGATCTAAATGGACATCCCACTATTCTGAGGCTGTGCCTTCTGATCCATAGGAAACATTCTATTCACATCATCTCTACTTAGGCCTCTCAACATTTGATAAATTTCAATGAGATCTCCCCTCATTCTTCGAAATTCCAGTGAGTACAGGCCCAGAGCCATCATGTGCTCCTCATATGATATCTTTTTCATTCTAGGAATCAGTCCCACGAACCTGCTCTGAACCCTCTACAATGTCAGCACATCCTTTCTCAGATAAAGGGCCTAAAACTGGTCACAATATTCCAAATGAGGCCTCACCGGTGCCTAATAAAGCCTCAACATTACATCCTTTTGTATTCTAGTTCTCTTGAAATGAATGCTAACATTACATTTGCCTTCCTAACCACTGGCTCAACCTGCAAGTTAACCTTTAGGGAATCCTGTATGAGGGCTCCCAAGTTTTTTGCAACGTGGATTTTTGAATTTTCTCCCCATTCAGAAAATAAGTGATGCATTTAGTCCTTCGCTAAAGTGCATGACCATACAATCTCCAGCAATGTATTCCATCTGCAACTTCTTTGCCCATTCTCCTAGTCTGTCTAAATCCTCCTCTATACTCCCTGCTTCCTCAACACTACATGCCCCCACCACCTCTCTTCGTATCATCTGCAAGCTTGGGCACTTAAGCCATCAATTCCATCAATGAAATTATGGATATACATTGCAAAAAGAAACGGTTGCAACACTGGCCCTTGCAGAACACCACTAGTCACTACAAGCTAATTAGAAAAGGCTCCCTTTATTCCCACACTTTGCCTTTTGCCAATCAGCCAATGCTCTATCCATACTTGTATATTTCCTGTAATACCATAGGCTCTTAACTTACTAAGCAACCTCATATGTGGCACCTTGTTAAGGCCTTCTGAAAATCTAAGTACACAACATCCACTGATTTTCCTTTGTCTATCTTGCTTGTTATTTCCTTAAAGAATTCCAACAGATTTGTTGGGGAAAATTTTCCCTTTAGGAAATTATTGGCTTCAGAATATATTATCATGTGCCTCCAAGTCCCTCATCTTTAACTATCGACTCCAACATCTGCCCGACCACAACTGTCAGGTTAACTGACCTATAATTTCCATTCTTCTGCCTTCCTCCCTTGAATAGTGGAGTAACATTTACAATTTTACAGTCTTTCGGATGATACCAAAATTGAATGATTCTGAAAAGTTTCTTACTAATGCCTCCACAATCTCTTCCGATCCCTGGGGGTTAGTCTATCTGTTCCAGGTATCTTACATGCCTTCAGACCTTTCAGTTTTCCAAGAACCTTCTTCCTTGTCATGTCAACTTCATGCACTTCTGCCCCCCGACACTCTTGAACTTCTGGCATACTGCTAGTGTCTTCCACAGTGAAGGCTAATGCAAAATACTTATTCAGTTCGTATGAGATTTCTTTGTCCCCAGGATACAAACTGAATTTGCATAAGAGTGAACATTTTCCTCTGAATAGTTTGTTACCAATTAATACTAACCTTCCTTTTAAAATTGTAAGAAATCAATTTACCTACTTGGGTGTAACAATTACCAAGAATTATACATACATATTTAATGAAAATTTTCTTACTTTACTGAGTTTTGTAAAAAGGACACTATCAAACTGATCACCTTTTTCATTATCCTTGATTGGCTGAATTAACTCTATTAAAATGAATATTTAACCTAAATTTATATACCTTCTTCAGGCATTACCCGTTTTTATTCCTAAATCTTCTTTTGATTCTCTCAATTCTATTATATCTTCTTATATATGGAAAAACAAACATTCTCGACTAAATAAAGTTCAATTTCAAAAATCTAAGAAGAATGGAGGTTTAGCTTTACCAAATTTTAGGTTTTATTATTGGGCAGTTAATATACGAAATCTTCTGTTTTGGACATATTGTATTAACTGTGAGGACAATCTAGTCCCCATTTGTTCTAACTATTTTTTTAAACCTTCGATGACTGATTCAGTTTTTAAAGAATAGGCTAGATTGGGTATTTAATGCTTCCAGGATTTGTTTGTGGAGGAAGCCTTCTTTCGTTTGAGCAAATGTCAGCTAAATATAGTTTCCCCAAAACTTACTTTTTTCGTTATTTACAAATTAGAGATTTTCTGCGTTCTCAACTATATACATTTCCTCTAAGTTCCGATAAGGACTTATTAGCTGTAATTTTTAATTTGAAACCTTTTTATAATGGCTCAATATCCAATATTTATGGTATGTTGCTAGGAATGAGAAATTCTCCTATAGACAAAATTAAAAAATCTTTGGGAACAAGATTTACAGACTTCAATCTCTGAGGAAATTTGAATGAAATTTTTAAATTGGTGAACACTTCATCGTTATGTGCCCGTCATTCCCTCTTTCAATTTAAAGTGGTTCATAGGGCTCACATGTCTAAAGATAAGCAATCTCGTTTTTATTCGGATATATCTCCTTTCTGTGATAGATGTAATAGTGGAGAAGCTTCATTAAATCACATGTTTTGGACATGTCCGAGCCTTGAAAGACGGGAAGGAAGTACTCCAAACTTTCTCAGTACTTTACAAGGTAAATTTTAAGCCTAACCCTTTGACCGCATTATTTGGTATTGTTGGAGGAAAATACTTTCTTTTGGAGACACCTGATTTGCATGTTTTGGCTTTTATTTCTCTTATAGCTAGGAAGGCGCTCTTGCTTAAATGGAAGGATGCTGCTCCGCCTACTGATGCTCAATGGTTACATGATGTTACGTCATGTTTAAATTTAGAGAAGATCCGTTGTTCTGCTTTTGAACCTAGCCAAGACTTTTATACATTGTGGGGACCATTTTTGAGTTATTTTCAAAACCTTTGATTTGTTGTAACAGTACAGATGGTGGCTAATAATATATTTTATTATATGATAAGGGTTTTTTCCCCTTTTTTCTTGCTTTTCCTAACAGCTCTGACTTTGATAGTGGGTGTAGTTTTATGAACACAGGGTTTTGTGATTGTAACTGTATTTTTAATACAATGTATTTGCTACTATTATATTTTTTTCTATTGACTTATAATATATATCTTCTAGTACTCCGTATTCTTTTATGCAGAAACTAATAAAAATATTGAAAGAGAGATCTCTTTGTCCCCTATTACTACCTGTCCAGTGTCATTTCCCAGCAACCCAATATCCACCTCTGCATTTCGTTTACTCTTTATATATCTGAAAAAAACCTTTGACATCCTCTTTGATATTCAAGAAAAAAATCAGCAGATGCAAGAAATATTTGATATTGTTGGCTTGCGTTCCTTCATATTTCATCTTTTCCCTCCTTGTGGCTTTTTAGTTCCCTTCTGCTGGTTTTTAAAAGTTCCCCAATCCTCTAACTTTGCATTAGTTTTTGCTCTATTATATGCCCTCTTCTTTGATTTTATGTCGGCTCTGTATTCCCTTCTCGGCTATGGTTGCATCACCCTGCCTTTAGAATTCTGTTTCTTCTTTGGAATGTATTTATCCTTTGCCTTCTGAATTTCCCCCGAAACTCCAGCCATTGCTGGTCCCGCTTGGTGGCGCAATAATATCAACGCCGGAATTTGGAGCGAAAGTTCCCGAGTTTGAATCCAAATTGGGTTGAGCGTCGAGCTAGCAACTCAGCCTCATGAGAACAAGAATAGCTTGTTACGGAAACACCGTCATGACAGTTCCCTGATAACTCCACTGCCGAATTAAGGGCAATTCTTCTTCTCCAACCATTGCTACTCTACATCATCCCTGCTAATGTCCCCTTCCAATCAGTTTTGGCCAGCTCCCCTCTCATGCTCTGTAATTCCCTTTACTTTACTATAACACTGATACTTTTGACTTTAGCTTCTCCCTTTCAAATTGAAGGGTGAATAATATCATAGTCTGAATACTTCTTCTTAAGGGTTCCTTTACCTTAAGCTCCCTAATCAAATCCAGTTCATTACACAACACTAAATTGAGAATAGCTGGTCCTCTCGCTCGTGAGTTTAACCAAAAGCTGCTCTAAAAAAAGCATCTCTTTGGCATTCTACAAATTCTCTCTTGGGATCCAGCACCAACCTGACTTAAAACAACAGACATAAAATACAGGAGGAACTCAACAGGTGAAGTAGCATCTATTGAAATGAATAAACAGTCAAGGTTTTGGGCCAAGGCCCTTCTCCAAGACTGGAATGAAAGGGGAAAACAACAGAATAAAAATGTAGGGGTGGGGTGGGAAGGATAATAGTTGGAAGGTGATAGGTGAATTCAGGTGGGTAGGAAAGGTAAAGGCTGGAGAGGAAGAATCTGATAGGAGAGAAGAATGTACCACAGGAGAAAGGA
Source organism: Mobula birostris (assembly GCF_030028105.1). Classification (NCBI taxonomy): domain Eukaryota; kingdom Metazoa; phylum Chordata; class Chondrichthyes; order Myliobatiformes; family Myliobatidae; genus Mobula; species Mobula birostris. The sequence continues at coordinate 46,490,867 of NC_092373.1, forward strand.
AGGAGGCGGGAAGCCATGGGGAGGTGATAGGCGGATAACAGGGCAGAGTAGGGAATTGAAGAAGACAGGAGGGGAAGAGAAACTTTTCTTTAAACTGGAAGGAGAAATTGATATTCATGCGATCAGCTTGGATGCTACTCAGGCAGGGTGTTTCCTGAGGGTGGCCTCATTGTGGCACAAGAGGAGGCCAAGGACTGACATGTCAGAGTCAGAGTGAGAAGCTGAAATAAAATGTTTGGCCACTGGGAAGATCTGAAGATCTGCTTTTGGTGGATAGGGCAGAGGTGCTCATTGAAGTGGTCCCTAATTTACGATGGGTCTCACCACTATAGAGAAGGCTGCATCAGGAACACTGGACACAGTAGATGACCCCAGCAGATTTGCAGGTGAAGTGTTGCCTCACCTGAAGGACTATTTTGGGCCCTGAAAGGAGGTGAGGGAGGAAGTGAATTGACAGGTGTAGCAAGGGTAAGTGCTGGGAGGGAGATTAGTGGGGATGGCTGAATGGACAAGTGGATCACAGAGGAATTGATCCCTGGGGAAAGCGGTGGGAGGGCTGGTAGGGAGTGTAAATGTTTGATGGTAGGATCATGTTGGCGATGCCGGATGTTGTGGAGAATGTTATGTTGGATGTGAAGGTTCATGGGGTGATTGGTAAGGACAAGAGGTACAGTATGACTGCTAAGACAGCGGGAAGATGGTATGTGCGGATATTGAAGAAATGGAAGAGGTATGGGTGAGGACTGTATCACTGATGCGCAATCAGCACCAGTCAGATTTTCTCAATCTACCTGCATATTGAAATCCCCAATGACTATAGTAGCATTGTCTTTTTGATATGTCTTTTCTATCTCCCTTTGTAAATTGTCGCCCACACCGTCGCTACTGTTCAGAGGTCTGTATATAACTTCCATTAGGGTTTTTGCAGTTTCTTAACTCCATAAGGATTCTACATCTTCTGATCCTATGTCGCTTCTCCCTAAGGATTTGATTCTATTTTTTTTAAACCAACAGAGCTGCCCACCCCTTCTGCCTACCTGCCTGTCCTTTCGATACAATGAATAAGGAGCCTTGGATATTAAGCTCCTAAAGTATTCTTCTTTCAGCCATGACACCTTGTTACACACCAGTCTTTGTAAGTGTCCTGAATCACGGCAAATTCACAACAACAGATGTCCTGGGCTGTTTGCATCACTCGGTGCAGAATCCTGCGATTAAGGGAGGTACGGTTCCCATACCAGGCAGTGATGCAGCCAATCAGGATGCTCTCAATTGTGTCTTAGAATCTGAGGGCCCATACCAGACTTCCTCAACCGTCTGAGGTGAAAGAGGCACTTTTGTGCCTTTTTCACCACACAGCTGGTGTGTACAGACCATGTGAGGTCCTTGGTGATGGGATGTTGAGGAACTTGAAGCTGTTTACCCTCTCAATCCCAGATTCATTGATGTCAATAAGGTTAGCCCGTCTCCATTCCCCCTGTAATTCACAACCAGCTCCTTTGTTTTTGCAACATTGAGGGAGAGGTTGTTTTCATGACGCCACTGTGTCAGAAAAATGACTTCTTCCCTGTAGGCCACCTCACTATTGTTTGAGATTAGGCCAAACAATGTAGTGTTGTCGACAAATTTAATTAGCAGATTCGAGCCGTGGGTGGCGACACAGTCATTGGTATGCAAGGAGTAAAGGAGGGGACTCAGTACACAGCCCTGAGGTGCTCCTGTATTGAGAGTCAGAGGGGTGGAGGTGAGGGAGCAGGTGAGGGATCACCTGCTGGCGATCTGACAGGAAGTCCAGGATCCAGCTGCACAAGACAGGGTCAAGGCTGAGGTCTTTGAGCTTCTTGTCAAGCCTGGATAGAATTATGGTGTTGAATGCCGAACTGTAGTCCAAGAACAGCATTCTCGCATAAGCATCTTTCTTCTCCGGATGTGTAAGGATGGTATATAGAGCAGTGGCTATTGTGTTGTCTGTCGATCAGTTGTGTCAGTAGGCGAATTGTAGGGGGTCCAGTGTGGGTGGTAGCATGCTGCAGATGTAGTCCTTGACCAGCCTCTCAAGAATTTGCTTATTATTGAAGTGAGTGCGACAGGACGCCAATCGTTCAGGCATGTTACCTTGGTCTTTTTTGATACAGAGACAATGGTGGATAATTTGAAGCAGGAGGGCACTCTACACTGGGAGCGGGAGAGATTAAAAATGTCTGTAAACACGTCTGATAGTTGTGCTGCACACATCCTGAATAATCGCCCTGGGATGCCGCTGCCTTGTGACTGTCCACTCGTTGGAAACATCTGCGTACCTCAGCCTCAGAGATGACCAGGTTTCAGGTTGTAGTGGTGGCTTTCCTCGGAGACTCAGAGTTAGCGACATTGAACCAAGCATAAAGGCGACTGAGCTCATCTGGGAGAGCAGCCGCGATGTTGGCGGCACCACAACGTTTGACTTTGAAGTCTACAATGGTATGCAACCCTCACCACAAGTCACGTGTGCTATTCGTTGTGAATCTTGACTCAATCTTGTCTCTGTATTGTTGGTTCACAGCCTTGATAGCTTTGCGCAGATCATAGCTGCTTTTCTTGAGCTCCTTCTGATTGCTGACAATGCAAGATCTATGGCACACGGTAAGAGCTGCTCGCACAGAAGTATTGACCCAGGGTTTCTGGTTCGGGAAGACCGTGACCGACTCCTGGGGGACAACATCGTCGATACACTTCTGGATGAAGCACGTGACTCCATCCATGAACTTGGAGACATCCTCATCATGGAAGACATTCCAGTCAAAGTCATCGAAGCAGTCCTGTAGCATGGAGGCTGATTGGTCGGACCAACAGTGGATGGTTTTACTGCGTGCATTTAAGTACTACAGCTTCAGTCTTGTATTCATCACCCTTTTCGAATCATCACCCTCATTATACTGCAACTCAACCTACTGACTGCAAATTTGCCCTATCATCTGTCTGTCCTTCTTTCTCAGTACATACTCTCTCTGCTTGTAAACCAAGTGGAGGGGCTCTCCCTTGTCTGGCTTCAGGAGGAACAAATCTGTTCTACTATTTCCATTAAATATTGAGAACTGCAGTATTAGAGCTACAATTATTTCAGAATATCATGCCTAAAGTTCCTAAAGTTACAAACGTGTACCTGCATGTGTAGCTAATCTAGAATATAGAACATAGAACAGTACAAGCACAGGACCAGGCCCTTTAGCCCACATTATTGTGCTAACCAATTAAATTAGTAATCAAAAGGCTAACTGAATTGATCTCTTCTGCCTATACAATGTCCACACTTTTCATTTTCCTCACATTCATATGCATACCTAATATATCTGCCTCTACCACCACCCCAGGCAGTGCATTCCAGGTGCTCACTACTCTTTGTTTAAAAAAAAAGATGTCTTCTTATCTCCTTTGAAATTATCACCTCCCACCTTAGATGCATGCCCACTGATTTTAGACGTTTTAACCTTTGGAAAAGATACTGTCTGTCTACTCCATCTATGCCTCTCATTATCTTATAAACCTCCATCAGATCTCCCCTCATCCTCTGCTGCTCCAGAGGAAGCAACCCAAGTTTGTCTATAGCACATGCCCTCTAATCCAGTCAACTTCCTGGCAAACCTCTTCTGCACCCTCTCCAAAGCTTCAGCATTCTTTCTATAATGGTGTGATCTGAACGGTATGTAGTGCTCAAGATGCAGCCTAACTAGAGTTTTATAAAGCTGGAACATCACATCCTGACTATTGAACTCAGTGTTTCGACTAATAAAGGCAAACATGTCATACTCCTTCTTAACCTCTCAATCTGTGTAGCCACCCAGATCTGCATCCTGTTGTAGTCTTTGCCAGTCTCCTACACAATCCACAGCATCACAGATCTTTGTATCATCGCCAAACTTACTAACTCATCCAGGTCATTTATATACATCACAGAAGTCACAGTGCAGATCCCTGTGAAACACTACTAATCACAGACCTCCAACTAGAATAAGTCCCTTCAACCACTATCCTCTATTTCCTATGGGCAAGCCAGTTCAAAATCCAAATATCCAATTCACCATGAATCCCATGCATCTTCATCTTCTGGATGAAGACTCCTTGTCAAACGCTTTACTAAAATCCAGGTATACAATATTCATGGTTCTATCTCCACCAGTCACCCTCATTACCTCATCAAAAAACTCAATGAAATTAGTAAGACACGCCTTGCCACACACAAAACTATGCTGGTTCCCCCTAATTAGGCCATAGTCTTCCAAAGGTTCAAGTTCTATGCCTAAGAATTCTCTCCAGTAACTTCCTTACCTCTGACATGAGACTCGCTGATCTATAGTTTCCAGAATTATTCCTAGTTTCCTTCTTGAATAGTGGAACAGCAATTACCCAGAAGTTGTACCATCTATGTGCAAAATGTTGAATACGATAATCCTTGCATATCGGCGGTGAAACTGGTATCTGCATTCCACTGTTAGCTATTGTAACTAATTTTCTTATCAAGTTTTCTTCAAAATAAAAATCTAGTTCCGTCATCCACACATTTTTAATCCAATTAATCTTCCACTTTTATATCAACGATTTGTAAATTCCAGGAATGTGTGAAGGCAAACCTTATGAAGGAGTTGAGAATTGTAATCTCTTGCTATCATCAATAATTCTCTATTACTATTCATCAGCCTTTAACAATTCTGTGCATCTTGCTAGCTTTGTGGAGTTTCTCTTAAACAGAAAATAGAATCACAGACTTCCTAAAGTTGAGTCAACTGCTGTTCATTCACATGTGGGTCTCATTCCTTACGTGATATCAAAAGTGAGATCTAGGCACAACCAAACTGATCAATGGGTTTGCTGAGATAATGATCAGAATTGAAAACATTTACTAACCCTAATCAGCCGTAACTCTGTGATAATTCAGAAAAAGTGTAGCTCACCATTTGACGTCATAGTTAAATTCTTCAGCGCTTAAAAAGAGTGGGCTACACACACCCCTGTGGAGTCCCATACTCTATCTCATACTCAGAGAATGTTGTTCCCACCCTAACTTGTATCTTCCTACCACATAAAAAATCTTGAATCCAATTAAACATTCCTCCACCTATTCCCATATTTTCCAGTTTAAACAACAATCCTTGTGACCATAACATATCATTGGCTTTCTCTGCATCAAAGAAAACTGCTACCACTGATTCTTTATTAACTTGAGTCTTAAGAATATCAGATTCCAAACTTAACATTGAGTCCATGGTCATTCGCCCTTTACAAAATCCAAATTGGTATACAGCAAATTTTCCAGTATTGTCCACAAAATAAACCATTTGTCCCATTATCTTACAGATGTGACCAAGACAACACTGGAGGACAGTGCTTTCAAGTGCCGTCGCTGCAGCTGAGATTGTCACTCCCATGTGGGACTCTACAGTCACAACAGACGCTGCTCTAACATAGACTGAAGCAAGACTTTCCAGGCGCAGATCTGTGGTCTCTCGAGACTAACAGATGCCACCACAAAATGTAAAGTTAGTGAAGTAGGTCTATAACTGGAAGGATCTGATTGATCCTGACCAGCTTTCAATATACAGGTAACAACCACTAATTTCCAGGAAGCAGGAAGTCACTCTTCAACTCTTATTCAATTAAAGAATTTCAAAACCAATAAGTTTCGAATCTGATAAACTTGTAAATGTCATATAACAATATCATCTTTCGCAGATGATGGCTGACTAGCTTCACTAACAGCCCTTTTAATTTCAGACAATGTAAATTCGACGTCTAAGTAGGACGTGAACCATTTTTTCTCGGCAATATAAGGAATGTTTGCCAAGACTGTTTCTCCATAAGACCTCTGTTCTTTACTTAAATTGGTTGAGCTATGTACACTGGCATGTTTTTGTTAAAAATTCTGCTTTTTCATAGTCAGTAACTGCAACATTCTCCCTGCCATACAAAATCAGTAATGCATCAAGCCACGCACCTCCCCCCACCCCCATTTTCTGTATCATACCCTAAACCTCCTCTACCTGGATTTCTTTCCCAAAGTTCTCACAATACCTTTTTGTTGCCTTTCTCACTACTTTTCTAACTATAGCTTGAGCTTTTATATTGTATGAAAGATGAATAGGGGTAACACTGTCTAACTTTCCTAAAAGCTTTGTTCTGCTCCTTCACGGGTCTTTAATGATCATCTAGCCACCCAGGAAAAGCTTTCCTTTTATTATTTCCCAATGATCTCAAATTGATTCCTTAGATACTGAATTGAGTACGGAGCACAAATTATTATTACTGTCGCAAGCAAGAGGAAGTCTGCAGATGCTGGAAATTCAAGCAACACACATCAAAGTTGCTGGTGAACGCAGCAGGCCAGGCAGCATCTCTAGGAAGAGGTACAGTCGACATTTCAGGCTGAGACCCTTCGTCAGGACTAACTGAAAGAAGAGCTAGTAAGAGATTTGAAAGTGGGAGGGGGAGGGGGAGATCCAAAATGATAGGAGAAGACAGGAGGGGGAGGGATGGAGCCAAGAGCTGGACAGTTGATTGGCAAAAGGGATATGAGAAAATCATGGGTCAGGAGGCCTAGGGAGAAAAAAAAGGGGGAGGGGGGAGAAAACCAGAGGATGGGCAAGGGAGAGGGACAGAGAGAGAAAAAGGAGAGAGAGAAAAAGAATGTGTGTATATAAATAAGTAACGGATGGGGTATGAGGGGGAGGTGGGGCATTAGCAGAAGTTTGAGAAGTCAATGTTCATGCCATCAGGTTGGAGGCTACCCAGATGGAATGTAAGGTGTTGTTCCTCCAACCTCAGGAGCACATCCCTACTCTAGTCAAGTCCTGTTCCTTGTACTTCAGTGTCTGTGTCTCGCATTTGGGTCCGTTCCCAGCACCCCATCGTGACAATTACTCAATCTGATATTGTGCAAGTCCGAATGATCAGGAAATCTACTTTCACATAAGTCACCAAATACATCCCAATTTACCTTATTAAAGTTCCATCTGGAGATATGAGATCCATCCCGCCAATACACATCTGTTCCCATTGTACAGATATTGGGGAAATGATCATTGCTGAGTGTTGAATTGTTCTATACTTCAGTTATCCACACTTGTTATTATCCTCAGATACCAACATAAGGTCTATAGCAGAAATAGTGCTGTTAAATAGATTTACCCGTGTACTCCTCCCATCATTCAAGCACACCAAACACTTTTCTTCCAAAACAGTCTTCCACCACCATCCCATTCACATTTGTGTCACTATAACCCCACATAACACTGAGCATTAAAATCCCCATACCACATAAGCTTATTTTTCCCATATCCACCCACACTTTCCAATACATCAGGTGTTAACCTTTCATAAGGGTTATTAAAAATTATTATCTGTACTTTAAGATTCTTCCCCAATGTTTAAACCATAATTGACTCATAAGCAAACCCCAATCTCTAAAACTCTATGTGCTATCACATTTTTGACAAAGGTAACCACTCCTCCTCCATATTATATCAACATAACCTTGTATCTTAAAACTTAGACAAAGTTTCATCCAGGTTTCCTTTAGACATATAACATCAGGTTTATTCAGTAAATCTTAAATAATTTTCTTAAATGCTTGACCGTTAGCTAACAGGCTTCTCGCATTCCATCGTAAAGTTAGAAAAACCATTAACAGCCCTCCTTTGAAGTCTGATCGTTATTTACTCCTCCTTGTAAAACATCATTAATAACTTCAAGAGTTAAGTCCTTTATCCCCAGATGTTTTTCTGCAGCTTTTACATAACATTTTTCTGTCCTGCTTTTAGTTTGTGCTGTACAATTTACCGCATCTGCTCTGAAAATGACAAACTTTACTTTATCAACAATTAGAGAATCCATTGTTATACAATTATGTACTTTTCACACTGCCTTTAAACTATCTACAGGTATATTCCACATATTAATAGGCCCCATTGACACTGTCTTCTGTACTTTCTGTAGTAATCTTGCATATGATATGCCCATTTCATCCAAACATGCTGTATTTCCAAAGTTTTCTTATGTACAGGATACCCTGCGTAAGCGGAGCTATGCTCTTCTCCACAGTTGCTACAATTTAGCCTAACGCCTTCTCCACAATTACCGTAATCATGTTCACCACCACATCTGCCGCAGCAATTTTTACCCTTGTACACAGCTGCTACATGGCCAAACTGCTGGCATTGAAAACATTTCAAAGGGTATACACATTGTTCCGTGCATACATTTAAAGGTACTCCGGAAATTATTCCCAAAGCCACTGTCATTCAATATGATTCCTTGGTGTTAATTTCCTTCCTCCCATAGCTTTTAAACCCAAAGCTTTCTCATGTTGCTTACTATCTTTATAAAATTCTAAGGGTGCCCCATATCTTAAAGTTTTGCACCCACAATATCTCCTAATGCTTTTTCAATTCCTTAGTTAGTCTATTTGGATTGATAACAGAAACAGGTCCACATTCAACATTCTACAAATCATAAAATCTTCCTTCCTTTTATTTAAATACTGTCTACTGTCTACTGGTCAGTAAGCCACTACAATTCTCAATTGGCTGCTTAATTTTCCATTTCCCAGAAAGTTGCCATTTGCCTTCCTCCATACAACTCCTTTCACCCAATGCCATCTCCCATTTATTACTTCTGTCATCTCCATCACTTTTTGCCATCTCGACCCCTCTTTCTGCCTGAGAGAAAACTCCCAACAGCCAGCTCAGTCCTTTGCTCCAACTCCTTTCGACAGCTCCAGAAGCCTTACCTGAGCCCCCTAAATCAATGCAACTGTACTAATGAATCATGTTGTACAGCAAAGCATGCTGCCAAGCAATCTGATTTCCAAAATAGCCACCTGAGTTGAATCCAGAACAAATTGGTCTTAAACCACCAGACTGTGGCTCTGACCCATTGAACTACATTTAAAGGGTAGTGCACCCATGGCTGACAAGAGAAATTAGGGATAGTATCAATTCCAAAGAAGAAGCATACAAATTAGCCAGAAAAAGTGACTCACCTGAGGACTGGGAGAAATTCAGAGTTCAGCAGAGGAGGACAAAGGGCTTAATTAGGAAGGGGAAAAAAGATTATGAGAGAAAACTGGCAGGGAACATAAAAACTGACTGTAAAAGCTTTTATAGATATGTAAAAAGGAAAAGACTGGTAAAGACAAATGTAGGTCCCCTACAGACAGAAACAGGTGAATTGATTATGGGGAGCAAGGAAATGGCAGACCAATTGAATAATTACTTTGGTTCTGTCTTCACTAAGGAGGACATAAGTAATCTTCCAGAAATAGTAGGGGACAGAGGGTCCAGTGAGATGGAGGAACTGAGCGAAATACGTGTTAGTAGGGAAGTGGTATTGGGTAAATTGAAGGAATTAAAGGCAGATAAATCCCCAGGGCCAGATGGTCTGCATCCCAGAGTGCTTAAGGAAGTAGCCCAAGAAATAGTGGATGCATTGGTGATAATTTTTCAAAACTCGTTAGATTCTGGACTGGTTCCTGAGGATTGGAGGGTGGCTAATGTGACCCCACTTTTTAAAAAAGGAGGGAGAGAGAAACCGGGGAATTATAGACCTTTTAGCCTAACATCGGTGGTGGGGAAACTGCTGGAGTCAGTTATCAAGGATGTGATAACAGCACATTTGGAAAGCGGTGAAATCATCGGACAAAGTCAGCATGGATTTGTGAAAGGAAAATCATGTCTCACGAATCTCATAGAATTTTTTGAGGATGTAACTAGTAGAGTGGATAGGGGAGAACCAGTGGATGTGGTATACTTGGATTTTCAAAAGGCTTTTGACAAGGTCCCACACAGGAAATTAGTGTGCAAACTTAAAGCACACGGTATTGAGGGTAAGGTATTGATGTGGATAGAGAATTGGTTAGCAGACAGGAAGCAGAGAGTGGGAATAAACGGGACCTTTTCAGAATGGCAGGCAGTGACTAGTGGGGTACCGCAAGGCTCAGTGCTGGGACCCCAGTTGTTTACAATATATATTAATGACTTGGATGAGGGAATTAAATGCAGCATCTCCAAGTTTGCGGATGACACGAAGCTGGGCGGCAGTGTTAGCTGTGAGGAGGGTGCTAAGAGGATGCAGGGTGACTTGGATAGGTTGGGTGAGTGGACAAATTCATGGCAGATGCAATTTAATGTGGATAAATGTGAAGTTATCCACTTTGGTGGCAAAAATAGGAAAACAGATTATGATCTGAATGGTGGCCGATTAGGAAAAGGGGAGGTGCAACGAGACCTGGTTGTCATATACACCAGTCATTGAAAGTGGGCATGCAGGTACAGCAGGCGGTGAAAAAGGCGAATGGTATGCTGGCATTTATAGCGAGAGGATTCGAGTACAGGAGCAGGGAAGTACTACTGCAGTTGTACAAGGCCTTGGTGAGACCACACCTGGAGTATTGTGTGCAGTTTTGGTCCCCTAAGTTGAGGAAAGACATCTTTGCCATAGAGGGAGTACAAAGAAGGTTCACCAGTTTGATTCCTGGGATGGCAGGACTTTCATATGAAGAAAGACTGGATGAACTGGGCTTGTACCTGTTGGAATTTAGAAGATTGAGGGGGGATCTGATTGAAACATATAAAATCCTAAAGGGATTGGACAGGCTAGATGCAGGAAGATTGTTGGGGAAGTCCAGAATGAGGGGTCACAGTTTGAGGATAAAGGGGAAGCCTTTTAGGACTGAGATTAGGAAAAACTTCTTCACACAGAGAGTGGTGAATCTATGGAATTCTCTGCCACAGGAAACAGTTGAGGCCAGTTCATTGGCTATATTTAAGAGGGAGTTAGATATGGCCCTTGTGACTATGGGGATCAGGGGGTATGGAGGGAAGGCTGGTGCAGGGTTCTGAGTTGGATGATCAGCCATGATCATAATAAATGGCGGTGCAGGCTCGAAGGGCCGAATGGCCTACTCCTGCACCTATTTTCTATGTTTCTATGTTTCTATCTATTCTTAAAAATAAAACCAAAATTAATAGAACAAATTGACTAAAATAAAAACACCTGAAACTTAGAATAAGACATTGAATTATTTTGAAATGTTTTCAGATGTTAGTTAAGTTAAATATTTTTTCAGTTCAATTTTAATTGTTTTCACTGCCTTCAGAGTGCTGGAGACATTTAAAAACAATTGTAAATGATTCACAGCTTTGACAGCTAGCATGCTGAGAATGGAGATTTCTGGCTGATAAAGCTTTCTGGGTAGCTTAGAGATTGAAGCTTTCATCCTGCGTTAGCAGACATCCTGCCAGTCAGATTTTTGGATTCTTCATTCCTGTGACATTGGTTGTTTACATCAGGATCAGATGTGTACAAGTGTGAGGAAATTGAAAAATGGGTGCAGCTATTGGATCAGTAAAATCTGGTGTTATATGTTTAACAATCAGGCTCCTCTCAAAAAATAACAAATAAAACTGCAGAGATTCTTTCCATCAATGGATTGTGTAACCTCAATTGGCAGAAAACTCGGTCTTTATACTAAACTTAACCAGTAAAATCTTTATTTCCTTGGGGCTTATCCCATCTTAAAAATGAATGAAGACATTAAATGTTACCAGAACAAGCAGTGATGTTTAATTGAAAAACATTATGCATGGTTCTGATGGAAGGTTATTGACTTGAAATATAAATTCTTCTTCTCTTTCCATTGATGCTGTCTGGCCTACAGAGTAATTTCAGTGCTTTTTGTTTGTAAACACAAGATATTTAATATCATTCCTGTCATTGACAAAATAGAATTAATGTACAACTTCCAAATATAGTGGGACAACTTCAATTAGATTGCATAATTCAGGATGGATGGAGAAATTGACAACAGTGAAAACTTAAGGTTTCCCTGTGGAACTTGAGGGAGTATACCATTAAAGAGATTTATTAGCGAGTAGTCATAAAGATTCAGCACATACTGAAGTGGAAATTAGGCAATATTTTTTGACTATGGACTAGCTTTATTGGATTAATTCTCAATACCAAAGCAAGAGGCCACCTAAGAAGAAGAAGAAAGATGAGCAATCAAAACTTTATTGCTATCTCTGATATTTATAGCTCAGCTAAAGTCCAAGTTATTGTTGACTTATTCACAGTCACATATGAAAGGCTGGATCTTAAACCTGTCATCTGTAAAATAGTGATCAACGACCAACCCAGCTCCATTGTACAACACCATCCTCTTACAACTTAGTTAGGCTCTGGAAATTTCAGAACGCTTTTCATATCATAGAAGGCATCGAATGAGGAAAAACATCAACCTTAAGGCTCAAATTGCTTTCAGTTCACCTGGACAGCATTTATTTGGCTGATAAAAAGTGTGTTTGAAGTTTTACCTGGCCTCAGTGATCTCTGACCTCATGTACCCTTCTATTAGCTGAAGTAATTTCAGAGGCTAAAATGATACTACCGAAGTCTAAGATTCGTCTAAGATCCGTCTCAGAGATGTTTCTTTTGGTAAGTTATATTTTCATAGTTTTTACTTTGCCATGTATCTTGACCAAATTGTCAATGGGCAGAGAAAGCAAAAGAAATATTCAGATTTCTTTGGAACAAGAATTTAGTTTATCTAATCTCTTCTCTGCTTTTTTTTTCCCTTTGCACTACGGACAACAGTGTATCTGGAACTCTAAGTGCAGCAATCGATAGATAGATAGATAGATAGATACACTTTATTAAACCTGAGGGAAATTTGGTTTCGTTACAGCCGCACCAACCAAGAATAGAGCGTAAATATAGCAATACAAAAACCACAAACAATCAAACAACAAAATGCAAACTATGCCAGATGGAAAATAAGTCCAGGACCAGTCTATTGGCTCAGGGTGTCTGACCCTCCACGGGAGGAGCTGCGCGTTCGATAACCACAGGCAGGAACGACCTCCCGCGCCACCCAGTGTTGTATCTCGGTGGAATGTGGCGGAAGTCCAACAGTAAAAAGTTCAATATCCAGTCTGCAAACATGTTCCCACAAATATAGGAAAAACAATTTATATTTTTTTTCCTGTGTGCTTTCATAAAGAAAACTGGACTTATCTGATTGAGTTAAATGTTCATTTGGCTCGATCTTTCAGCTGAGCATTGACAAATATCTGAGCCTATGAATTAGGAGGAGTAGAAGCAGTACCTAAATCGGTAAGTTTTTAAACAGTGAATCCTAGTTCTATATTCACCTATGAGAGGATATTTCCTATCTGCGTCCATTCTATTAAGATCCCTCAGGATTTATTGTTTCACACAAATCTAATCTTCTGTCCACACCAATTTGTAACCTCCTCGGTCATGAACCTTTGTTTATGCTCACTTTGATCCAGGACCTTGTTAAATGCCTTATGGACCAATATCCACATTCTCTTCAGTGGACATTGACTTATCCTGTGGAAATGCTGTCAAGTGCTGATTTAATTTCCTGCTAATGATCGTCCCTGTCTAGATTCAGATTCTTTTATCACATTTACACTCGAATACAGAATGAAATGTACATTAGCACAAACTATGGATGTGCTGGGGGCATACTGAGAGTGTTGCCATACATTCTGGCACCAGGACAGCCTACACACAATGCTTAGCAGAACAACACAAGCAACAAGAACACAATATCAGCAACAAAACTACAGCAAAGCAAGCCCGTTTCCTCCCTCTCACCCACCACCCTCTCTGACACCCCGACAAGCCACCAGCCCCAGCACTGGCCACATCTGGGCACACAGCCTACATTCCCTAGCCCAGACTCATGGATATTAAGGCACTCTGACTTCTGAACCTGCCAACTCACAGACTTCAACCATCAGGCCTCTACTCCCGGACTTGCCAACTTTGGTCTTTAACCTTTAGCCTCTGGCCTTTGGTATCAACCCCAAGACTCGACAATCATGGGACATCAGGCTTCAAATTCTGGACTCACTCAGTCCTGCAACCCTATAAGGCATTGACCCGGGTGGTGGATCACCGAGCCTTGTACCTCATGCCTGCTGATCTTGGGATTCGCTGACCCGGGGAATCACCTGCCCTCATCCATGGGGCCTACTCCTGACCTTGGTCATTGTCAACGCCGATCATTGGTTTTCATCCTCAGCACCTGCTGACTCTAAATCGTCCACAGGGATCACTGACTTCCTACTGAAGAGTGCTTCGAATTGGACTCCCACCCTTGCCTCTGATTCTTTGTTTATGATTTATCTGATTAGCTTTACTTGTACCGCACATTGAATCATATCAGCAAGGGCAGCCTGCAAATGTTGTCACGCTTCCTGCACCATCGTAGCGTGCCCACAACTCACTAATCCTAATGCAGGGAGGAAACCAGACTATGCAGAGGAACCCCATGTGTTCATGAGGAAAACATGCAAGCTTCTCAGAAAGAAGCATGAATTGAACCCTGATATGTAAAGTGTTGTGCTAACTGCTACACCTTAATGCCCCTGGCCTATTCTCGCCCTCAACCCTGCTCCCCAACACCCCTCACTGTCCCTGCGCTGTCCCCAAAACCATCCTCATGAACCTAAAAAGGACTAATTCTGAGCCACAACCTCAATGGACATCATGCAGCTAAGAATTCAACAGAGGGTTTTGAAATGGATATCAATAGCAGTACACACAAGAACACAGGAAACCAGAATCAACTATCTGGCCCCTCAATCCTACTCTGCCATTTAATAATATCTTGCCAGATTTACCCCAGGCCTCAACTCTTATTCCATGCCTGCTCTCTGTAGTTCTCAATGCTTTCAACAATAAGTCAATCTCCTTTTTAAACTGCTTCAATGATCTTGTTTCCACAAGCCTTAGGGTTGGCTAATTCCAGAAATTCATCACTCTTGAGAAGAAATTGCTATCTATTTCTGTTTAAATAACCACCCCCTAATCTTGTAGTTGGTTTCTTCCTTCAAGGCCCCTTTATTGACATGAAACAGAAGAACCATTTCAGAGTGCATTCAACACATTTTTCTTTGAAAGAACAATGGATACTACATGGGAACTGAATACTTTGAGAAACCACACGAGTCTGGAACCTCATGTGGATAGAACAAAGGAAGAACAAAGAAATCCAGGGCTCCAGAGAAGACATTGATAAATGAGATTTGTGTGTGGCAAGATGCTAACTGATGAATATACTATATTAAATAGACATCTTTGAGAACTAACAGCAGTTCCTGGGTAGGGTATGGAATAGATTCATACAAGATAGAAAGAGGACTTTTGGCTCACCACACCCATATGTTGTTAAGGGAATAGTTTTATGTAATGGTAATTTCTGAGTGCTTGGATGGCCAATGAATTTACTGGAACTTTACGAACAATAAAAGATACATTTTGTCAAAAGTTTTGTTGAAGCTTCTCTGCTTGTAGTGTTGAAGATAACTTTGACAGTCTGTCAATATTCCCCAGGTAGTCAGATAGGCTTAGTCTTATAAAGGTTTGGTAGAAAACAGTTTAAGTGAGATATTTTTGTTGCACTATTCTCCTGCAGGGTGATTCTTGTCTTCAAGCTCATTTGATCTTTGCTGCTCTTAAGTTCTCTAAGCAGCAACAAACCTGTGCCAGATATTAAGCTGCTGACTCACTCAGCGCTGGTTCTCCTCCTGTTATTCTGCTGAAAAGTGATGTTGGATTTTAACCAGCTTCAAATACTTACAGATGGGAATAGAACTATATTCATCTTCCTTATGGCAAGTAGAATTGCAAACAACAATGTATTAAGGTTTGAGAAAAGAACTGGAAAGGTGAGTCCCAGTTTCAGGTTAGGTCTAGTTCCAGGTGCCTCTGCTGCTGAAGGGCACAGTAGGTGGGATAAGAATGCGCATTAAGTGAAAGTACATATCCAGTTAATGTTAGGCTTCTTATAAAAACGGTAAACAATGATAAGCTTCTCACATTGTATCTTTTGGTATTTTTGATCATGGATTTTGGCAAATGAGGACAATAGTTTGGAGTAAAAAGGCTCAATTTGCAAATTATTTATATTTGTATCACATGACTTACTATGCCCAAAGTCTTGGGTAAATTCAAGTTGCATACTAAAGTAATTACGTGGAAGTTCTGATATTTTTGATGTCATGTCATCACGATTATTGAGTACATCTGAAATCTGGGTTTTCATACTGGCAACCAATGTATACAATTTTGGCAGGAGAACTTAACTTCTTGTCCAGAATACAAGGAAAAGGAAGGCCATTAAAGTGCAGTCTATTTATAGATTCTTTTTGGAACACATTTTGTCAAGCAATTGAAGTTGTTATTTACAAACCTTAACTACTGCAATGTTTGAGTGGAATTTAGGAAATGAACACTGTAACAATCTAAGAATAGCTCAATGAAACTTACATATGGATTGGAGAGGTATGAAGAGGAAAATTTGTGGAGAAGACGAAATTCAGCGTTGCATACGGCACACATACTTTGATAGTTAATGGACTTTGAATTGTAACATTAATTGATTGGTATCCTTGTTTTTTTAATGCAGGAGTCTAGAAATTAACTTTGACAGTATTATCATGTGAATGTATGAGAAGTTGATATCAAACTTCTCATTTTGCTAACCTACTTATTTACATATACAAAAGACAAAAGCGTTGATGTAATTTTAAGTTGATGTTGTTTTATTAAAATAGTAAAATAATTTCCTGTATTGATTGAACAAAATTAGGATTCTGGGACAGAGTGATAACGTGAAAGATAGTTGTTAGCAAGTTGGAAGCTGTGCCATACCTAAGACACATGTAAATTTGATTGCCTGCTTTAAGCTTTTACACAAACCCAAACTACTATTTTCTTTTCTTTTAGCTTTGAAAACTCGAATAATTTTTCAGGATGCATTGTGAAGACAGAATACTTTCATGAATCTCAAGAACGTGTGTTATGTGACATTGCCAGAATTGTTGGAAATGCTTTTATTATTTTATCAGCATAACCCTAAAAATGTATTACCATCACATTGTTACATTTTAATAACATGTGCCAGCCCTTGGACTCACAAGAAAATAAAATCTCTTAAGCTTTTTGTTTGATTTTCTTCATTTGTTGAAAGCACGTGTGTAATTGTAATTTCTGAAAAGATTCTAAATTTTTGTGACCATAATTCAAGCACAGTCAAAAAAATGTAACTGAGAACATTTTATGGTAATCAAATCATCTGAAATATTAGATGTTGTTTGACTTTTTGAAATGTTTCTAATCTTTTAAAGGAACTGAAATGCTCATGTTTGGTTATGCTTGTGATCTTGGTGAATGCTATCAGCAGTCCCAAGATGAACATCTGAAACATGCGTCCCTGAACACACCACCCGAATCCAGTGTTTCTTTATACAAGGCTCACATTCACTTGCAGAATGGGCAGTTGGCCATTAAATGGACAGAACTGCTAATCTGGAGTTTAGATTTTCCATTGACATCTGCTTTCTATTATATAATTACATTAAAAACGTTCAAAGGAAATATACCAAGTCATTCTCCATTAACCAATTTTGATGTCCCTTTTACAACAGTAAAGAAATTAACTTAAGTAGTTGTCTCCAGGAAAGTGATCACCATAATTATTGTTATTCTGAAGTCTTAGTGGAAAATGATCCAAACATACCAAAAAACTCAATGTCAAATAACTTGTTTATCAATGTTACTATTTTTATAGAAGCCTTTAAACTGCCGGTAAATAATTTGGTCATCTATGCAGAGAAGCCATAATTTTTTTAAGGAAAAATCAAATGCAGTTTTATTTCATCAGCAGCATTTTATACAAAAATGAATTTCCCTATATTTTAAAGGGAAAGTTTTGTATGTTCATAGTTTTCTGCTGGTATAGTCCACCCACTTCAAGTTTCAATGTTTTGTGCATTCAGAGATGCTCTTCTGCACATTACCACTGAAACGCATAGTTATTTGAGTTAGTCCTGTCTTCCTCTCACCTTGAACCAGTTTGGCCCTTCTCCTCTGACCTTTCTCATTAACAAAGTGTTTTCACCCACAGAAATGCCACTCTTGCACCATTCTCTGTGAACTGTAGAGACTGTTATACATGAAAATCCCAGGCAATCAGCAGTTTTTGATATACTCAGCACAAAATAATCTGCAGATGCTGTGATCAAAGCAACACTTTCAGTACGCTGGATGAACTCAGCAGGTCGGGCAGCATGAGTTAGAAACGATGAGTCGACATTTCCGGCCGGAACCCTTCATCAGAACTGAAGAATGAAAGATGGGGAAGGATTTGAAGAATGCTTGTAGCTTCAGTTGAAAGACCAGTAATTTGAAAGACAAAGGGGTGGGGGAGGGGAGACATTGACGTCATAGCCCTGAAAACAATGGGTAGTAGAAGAAGGAGGCGGAACCATGAGGGAGCTGGGGGAGGGGGTAGACTGAAATAGGGATAGAGAAAGGGAGGGGGAGGGAATTACAGGAAATTGGAGAATTCTATGTTCATACCAAGGGGCTGGAGACTACCTAGACGGTATATGAGGTGTTGCTCCTCCAATCTGAGTTTAGCCTCATCATGGCAGTAGAGGAGGCCATGTATGGACATATCTGAATGGGAATGGGAAGCAGAGTTGATGTGGGTGGCTACTGGGATGTCCAATCCTTATACACCTCCATTCCCCATAAAGAAGGCCTCAAAACCCTCTGCTACTTCCTGGATAATAGACCTCACCAGTTCCCCACCACCACTACCCTCCTCCGGTTGGCGGAACTGGTTCTCACACTTAATAACTTCTCTTTTGGCTCTTCCCACTTTCTTCAGACGAAGGGTATAGCTATGGGAACTCGCATAGGACACAGCTACGCCTGCCTCTTCGTTGGTTATGTGGAACAGTCTGTGCTCCAAACCTATTCTGGTACTGCTCCCCAACTTTTCCTTCGGTACATTGACGACTGCATTGGTGCTGCTTCCTGCACCTATGCTGAGCTTGTCAATTTCATCGACTTTACTTCAAACTTCCACCCAGCCCTCAAATTCAATTCCTCTATCTCGGACACTTCTCTCCCCTTTCTCGATGTCTCGGTCTCCATCTCTGGAGACAGACTGTCCACTGACATCTTCTACAAGCCCACTGACTCTCATAACTACCTCGACTATACCTCTTCCCACCCCGCCACATGCAAAAATGCCATTCCCTATACCCAGTTCGTCAGTCTGTACCGCATCTGCTCCGAGGATGAAGCTTTCCATTCCAGGACATCTCAAATGTCCTCTTTCTTTAAGGATTGTGGTTTCCCTTCTACCGTCATCAATGATGCCCTCACCCGCATCTCCTCCAGTTCCTGCACTTCGGCCCTCACGCCATCCTCTCGCAACCACAACAGGGACAGAGTTCGCCTTGTCCTTACCTACCACCCCACCAGCCTCCAGATCCAGCATATTATCTGCCGCAACTTCCTCCACCTTCAACAGGACCCCACCACTAAGCACATCTTTCCCTCTCCACCTCTCTCCGCTTTCCGCAGGGATCGGTCCCTCCGCGACTCCCTGGTCCACACGTCCATCCCCACTGATCTCCCACCCGGAACTTATCCCTGTAAGCGTAAGCGCTAAACCTGTCCCTACACCTCATCTCTTGCAAACATTCAAGGCCTAAAACAGTCCTTCCAAGTGAGACAACACTTCACTTGTGAGTCTGTTGGGGTCATCTATTGCATCCAGTGCTCCCGGTGCGGCCTCCTGTACATCGGTGAAACCCGACGCAGATTGGGGGACCTCTTTGTCGAGCACCTCCACTCCGTCCGCCACAACAGACAAGATCTCCCGGTAGCCACCCACTTCAACTCTGCTTCCCATTCCCATTCAGATATGTCCATACATGGCCTCCTCTACTGCCATGATGAGGCTAAACTCAGATTGGAGGAGGAACACCTCATATACCGTCTAGGTAGTCTCCAGCCCCTTGGTATGAACATAGAATTCTCCAACTTCCGGTAATTCCCTCCCCCTCCCTTCCTCTATCCCTATTTCACTCTACCCCCTCCCCCAGCTCCCTCATGGTTCCGCTTCCTTCTTCTACTACCCATTGTTTTCAGGGCTATGATGTCAATGCTTCCCCTCCCCCACCCCTTTGTCTTCCAAATTACTGGTCTTTCAACTGAAGCTACAAGCATTCTTCAAATCCTTCCCCATCATTCATTCTTCAGTTCTGACGAAGGGTTCCGGCCGGAAACGTCGACTCATCGTTTCTAACTCATGCTGCCCGACCTGCTGAGTTCATCCAGCGTACTGAAAGTGTTGCTTTGATATACTCAAATCACCCCATCTGGCACCAACAATTATTCCACAATCAGTCACTTAGATTATATTTCTTTTTCATCCTATTGTTTGGTCTGAATAACAAATAAATCTCTTGACCTCCTGTCCCATGATCCTCTCGTATCCCCTTTTGCCTATCACCTGTCCAGCTCTTAGCTCTATCCCTCCCCCTCCTGTCTTCTCCTATCATTTTGGATCTCCCCCTCCCCCTCCAACTTTCAAATCCCTTACTCACTCTTCCTTCAGTTAGTCCTGACGAAGGGTCTTGGCCTGAAACGTCGACTGCACCTCTTCCTACAGATGCTGCCTGGCCTGCTGCGTTCACCAGCAACTTTGATGTGTGTTGCTTGAATTTCCAGCATCTGCAGAATTCCTGTTGTTCTTGACCTTGTCTGCATGCTTTTATCAATTGAGTTGCTTCCACATGATTGGTAGATTATATATTTACATTAATGAGCAGGTGTACAGAGGTACCTAATGAAGTGGCCACTGAGTGCCTAAGCCTCTTTCACGCCTCTCTAAAACATTTCCACTTGGTCACATTTGGGGCTCATGAGGTTTTTATTCCTTAGAGGAATATTGTATATATTTTGAATGAGGACATATTTGTCATTGTAATGTTCCATTAATAATTTTAACCTCATTTGCCAGTCTATTTTAGCAAATTCAACCTTCAGGCCAATGCATTTTGTTTAGTTCACAATTAAGAACTGTTTTAAATTTAATTAAATTACTCCTTGCAATTAAATCCCATCAAGATTCCCCAAATGTAACTTTCTGCCAAGGTTATGTCGTGTCTTATTGCACAAATCCAAGGTAACCTGCTGCTAGGTTTATATATCACGTTGCCATCATTTCAAGCATTATTTATCTAAACATAGAAAATATCATATAAGCATTTCAAAGGTATATTTAATGTCAGAGAAATGTATACAATATACATCCTGAAATTCCTTTTCTTTGCATACATCCACAAAAACAGATGAGTGCCCCAAAGAATGAATGACAGTTAAATGTTAGAACCCCAAAATCCCCCCAGCTCCCCCACCCATGCATAAGTAGCAGCAGAACAATGACCCCAAAAAACCAGCAAAAAAATGCATCACCACCCCACACCAAGCACTCAAACGTGCAGCAAATCATCAGTAAAGACACAGACATGCAGTACCCCAAAGACACTTGCTCATCCGGTAATTCAACATACCACAGGCTCTCTCTCTCCCTAATAAGGGAAAAAGAGGTGACCCATTTCACAGCAAGAGGGGAGACATAACAAACAACTCACTGATTTACAACGTTAAAAGTCTGTTGCATCGCTTATTCTGAGCTCTATATCCAAAGAACTCAGGTCTCTGGGCACGCAGCTAGCAGCCAGGTTGCTGCTTTCAATCTTCCATCTCCCACCTCACACCTGTGGTGACACTGACCTCGAGTCCACCCACCTCCAGAACCACAAAATCCTGGAACCCTGAAGGCGCGCTTGTCTTCTTGACGGCGTCCTTGGCATAACGAATAGCGGCCAGTCATGAGAACCCGAGATCGGGTGTCTTTTCCGCAGAGAACCAAAGTCAGTGTGTAACTCCAGGTCAAAAGAACCCTGAAAGGGAAAAATAGAGATATTAAAGATACAAATAGAGCTGTTTCCGAAGATGAAAGCAAAGGAGTCGCCATTAGGCGCCACTGTTCTCCTAAGCTCTTCCTTGTGAATAAATCTTTGTCGAAAGGATTTATTTAAATTCCATTAGAAATAAACAAAACAGAGATTGGGTATATGGGGGAGGGGTAGAAGATGAAAGGTGAAGGTAAGCTAGGCAATACTAACAGAGAATACCAAAACATTTTCAGATATATGACGAGTAGAAGAGGTGGGAATAGATGTTGGACAGCTGGAAGTGGACACTGTGGAGGTAGTAATGGAGGAGGAACTAAATAAGTATTTAGTAGGTTCTTGAAGCTGAACACAAAGATAATTTCTGACTCCTTTTGTCATGTATGAATTTGGACAAACATGAAATTAACTTTTATTGAATATGCATTTAAATGCTTAACGGTGCTAATGTGCAATAGTTCAACTAAGCTCAAAATATTTTGTTGATGATTTTCATTTGCACTCAGTGTCTGAAGCTTCTCACTAATTTGTCCAAAAACAATCAAACAGCATTCCAGTTGCCCTGATACTGTTTCTCCATGAGCTCAATGTCCTGGTGAAACCTTTCACCATGCTCATCACTGACAGCGCCAAGATTTGCACAGAAGAAGTCTAAATGGGAATGCAGAAAATAAATCTTTAGTGACATGTTGCTTTGTAGTTGCCAAGCAAATTTCCAACA
Organism: Mobula birostris; assembly: GCF_030028105.1. Taxonomy (NCBI): domain Eukaryota; kingdom Metazoa; phylum Chordata; class Chondrichthyes; order Myliobatiformes; family Myliobatidae; genus Mobula; species Mobula birostris. Next base: position 46,513,430 of record NC_092373.1, read on the forward strand.
ACATCCTTGAATGCCTTCTATGTCATTTTCTCTGGTCCCACTAGAAGTTCTTTGAATTGCCTGTCATCGATTATCTGTTTGTATTGAGGACTAACAAAAATGCCTTCCTTAATCTTGGCATCAGTTATTCTGGGGAACATCTGTCTCAAATATCGAAATCCTTCAAAGAAATTGATAGCATTTCTAAAACCTGCCCTGCCTTGTAGCACCTGCCCTGCCTAAGCATGCCTGGACAAGATAGAAAACTTTTCAGCTCACTTTGCAGGCAACATTTTAATTGACTTGAATTATGAATTGAAATAACAAATATAAGTGATTTCCAGAAACAAATGGTGGATGTTAGGGAAATTTCATGGTGATTTTTACAATCAACAGCCTAAAATCCATAAGATACACCTGAAAGTATTCAGAAAGCAAACTCTTCATTGCCCACAAACAAGGAATTCTCTCTATATTATTTTCCGTGTCAAAGTCAGACAAATTTCCTGACTTTATACTTATCTGTACACACTTCAATTCTTTTTGAAACCAGATGGTCAGCCAGCTGTTCTGTTTAAATGGTTAACCATCAGAATATCTACCATTCTTGCTTTCATCATGCAATACTTCCGTGCAGTCATGTGATGTATCTTGTTCAAAAATGAATATTTGGTTTGCTTAACCATGAATGATAACAAGTGGAATGGAACTTGGTTCTGTGTATTACTTCAATAATTGCCTGAGAAACAGAACCATTCAATTCAACCAGAAACTTGTTCAACAGTTGCTATTGCAATTGCCAAGCATATAAATGGACCCTTGTCCTGTGCTTCCTTGCTCAGGTTACCTAAAGAAACATTTATGGTATTTACTGTGATCCTACTACTCTGAAGTGATTTAAGGTCAGTAATAACATGCAAGTACAAAGCCTGATTATTGAATGTGATTTCAGATCCATTGACTTTTCTGACCCAACAGCTGTTACCTAAGCAAACAGAAACTGAGCTTTGAGTATATTGTGAGCAACTGATTGTTCAATGTAGCCTTCTAAATTACTTTTTCAACTAAAACATTATGCTTATGATCTCACACACACACATAAATAGGTTATAGGAAAAGAAAACACAAATACTACAACTGGTACAAAAAGGTTTTGGGTGTATTTGAAGGGACTACTTTGAAATATTTACATTTTTTTTCCTTACTTTCAATCTTTTTTATTGATTTAAAAGAATAAGGGTAAATACAAACCAGAGGAGAGGTTATCTCAAATACATATTCAATAATAGTACAAACAGAGAAAGGGGTATACACTGTGAAAATCATGTATAGTATTAAGCTAATATAAAGAGAAAAGAGAACCACCTGTCCTCTTAACAGTTCATGAAAAAAATACAAGATTTTCTATTATTGGAGGGAAATTCTATTATACGGCGGGAGGAGAGAGAGCAGCGCGCCGCGTGTGCGCAGCCCTCTGGTGAAAAATGATATCGTATTCGTTAAATAGGGGCCATGGACAATTCTGATTTGATGGAGAGGGACGTGAGAGCACAGAGGAACACCTGGAGAAATTTCTGGAATGCTTGTTCGCTGCTGTCGTCATTGCGTGGTCGGGAATCTTCCAGAGGGTAGGCATCAAAATCCCCGGCTTTGCCTGCTGTTGGCGACCGAGATTGAGGTCGAATCATTCGAATCAGTACTCAGTGTCAGAGAGCTGATTCGGAGGCTCGAAGTTTTCGGATGACTCAGAGACGGATTGTGGTGGGACATGGCAGGGAGAGTTTTTCTTCCTTCTCCCGTCTGCATGAGATTTGGGACATTTGAGAGACTTTGAACTTTTACTGTGCTCATGGACTTCTTCATCAAGTTATGGTATTGTTGCACTGTTGTAACTATATGTTATAATTATGTGGTTTTGTCAGTTTTTTCAGTCTTGGTCTGTCCTGTGTTTTGTAATATCACACTGGAAGAAATATTGTATCATTTCTTAATGCATGCATTACTAAATGACAATAGAAGAGGACCGCATGGCTTCATAATCTAAACAAAAAACCCCACTAAACTAACCTAAAACAAAAAAAGGGGACTGGGCAGTCTATTTTGAGGATACAGTTAAAAAAAGGGAAATTCCTTCACCAATCCTGACTGACATGCTGTGTGCTACTTTGGTATTAAATTGCACAATATTTTCTATGCAATTCTGCAACTGTAGTATTTTTTGACCTGTACAATTTGATAAATCAATATGCAGATGGATTATTGTTACAGTCAATTATCCATCCATAGTCATATTAATTGGTAAGTTATGTACATAACAAATTGGTAAATATCAGCAATTAATTACACAACAGAATTATAAATGTCTTAAATATATTTGCTATTCGGTAATGAACAGACTACAGATACATCTATCGCAGTACAAGTAACAGAATGATCAAATATTAAAAGTTGTGATACACCATTTTCTTTTTCCTGTAGATGGCAGGCTAGGGTATGTTCATGAAACAATAGCAATTCTCCAAAACCACGTTCCAAAACCATTCTTCATGTGTAAACTCAGATATCTGCCTCACTATCCACCCATCAGGGAACTGACATCAGCAAACAGCTTGTTATGATGATCTATCTGATTTAATGCCTATTCAGATCTTAGGTCAGAGTGTGTGGCTCAGAACATCAGATCTGCACTCAGAGAAGTAGGAATAGGGTCAAGTGAAGTTCTATAGCCCATGTCTTTTCCTATAGGATCAATTTTATTCCACCCACACTTTTTAGAGGATATGACAAATAGGACAGACCCGCATAATAAACCAGGTACTAACAGATGGCTGGTATGCTCTTCTAGTTATCTACCTGATAGCCATGATGTGCGGCTGGCTAAGGTAAGGTGCTAACACTAAAGTGCTTTGCTCTGTAGCCATCTCAGGTTTCCATCAATTCAGCATAATCAGTAGTTGAGTGGGTGAATGACACAGGATAGACAATCAGCAGGAGTTTTTTCATCTTAAGGAGAGTATACTGAAAATCTAGCTAAGCTTGGGAGAGAAATGATGCATTTATGCATTTCACAAACTGTGGAGCATCTGTTCTCTATTTTCTATAGACTAATGGCAAGCTTACCCAAAATGTTAAAGCCCTCCTTTGTTTACTTGGCATAACACTGTCCAGCAGGTAATTCATATCATCTGTAACATACAACTGAAATCTACGGTTCACAGATGGATTCCTTGCTTAAAGTCATCATAAAACATCCGTTATGCACAAAATATAAGCACTGACAGTGTCACAAGTGGCTTAGTTGGCCGAACACTTCCCATTGAATTCAAGATTCACTCTCAATCCCATTTCAGAGACTTGACCAAAAAAATATGGGCTGCATCACTTTTGTACTACTGAGGGAGCGTTATAGATTATTTATCCCTTACCAACTCTAATTAATTGTTGGCTTTGTCACATTACAACAGTGACTACATTCCAAAAAATATTTCGATGACTTAAGATACTTGTGAAGAAGCCTTACAAATTAAAGCGTTTCTTTATTTATCTTTATTGACAGGTTGAGCTGAAGGCAAGCACATGTTAATTGCATATACTATATGTCTCTGCCAATTTATCAACTTGTTTTAGTTTCAAAGTGATAAATAGTGCAAATCTAACAAAGAAGAAAAGGAAAATATATAAACTTTAGGAAAGTATTTGGCTATTTCTTTGTTAAACCTTTGATTTTTCAGCTCTCATAAGATCGAATCTAATGAATCCTTTATAGTATATATATATATATATATATAACTTATTTATTTATTGAGATTGGGTTAGGCCCTTTAAGCCACACCACCTTGCAACCCTCGATTTAACCATAGCCTAATTACGGGACAACTTGCAATAACAAATAACTTGTACATCTTCGGATTGTGGGAGGAAACTGGAGCACCAGGAGAAAACCCAGGCTTTCTATGGGGAGGATGTACTGATTCCTTACAGATGACATCAGAATTGAACTCTGAATTCTGATGCCTCAAACTACAATAACTACTATAATGCCCCAATATATAATATAAATAGTATTATAGTATATTAAACTATATAAATATAGGTTTAATGTTGTGTACTATGATCTAGGTTTGCTAGTATTAAAAGAGATAAAGAAGGGATATGCTTTCCACAGTTTCAAATAAAGGATCTGAATATGAATTGAAAGAGAAGTCAACTTTTACTCTCTCCAGTACTGGAAGAGTATGAGGCTGAGGTAATGTCAGATCCAGTAGGTTTTATCATTAGAACATTTTTGGTTTGATGCCTGGGTAATACAATATAACATTATCTGATATAATAAGTATGATTGAGAGAGGAGGAGCTTATGACAGTAAATGATTGGATCGTAGCTCAACAGAAATATCAGCACTAACTTGTAAATACATGCTGGAACAAAAATTAGTGAAGGTACTGGGAGTCAAAATTAAAACAGAAAATGCTTTAGATATTCAACAGATCAAACAGCATCAGTGGGCAAGGGAACAAAGTCAACATTCAGGGCCGAGTCACTGAAATTCTGTTCTCTCTATCCTCCCCCTTTCCACAACCTCACACACTTGTTTCCTCACTTTTCTAGTTGTGATGAAATGACAGTATTTTCCCTCTCCCCCTGATGCTGTTTGACCAGCTGAGTGCTTCTGGCATTTTATGCAGCTGTTTGGCACATGGGTGAACAACAAATATTTAATGTTATATATAATCCCTCTGCAGGATGCAAGCAAGGTATTCGAGAACAATGGTGCTCTTTTCAAAAAAACCTTCCAGTTGTAACAAAGAATTTTTAATCTGAAAAAAATTCCCTCTTCCCTCTGTACAAATGTAAACTGATCTGCAAAGTGCTTCAAGCATTTTCTGTTAAAGTTTCTGATGTTTGTTGTATTTTGCTTTTGTCCATTTTGCAGAGGATTACTGTTAATCTTGCAGTTGATGATGATGCCACAGTTCTTACATTTCCACATTGCTTTAGGAGTCCATACAGCCCATTGACTCCATGCTGGTGCTCAGAACATATCCATCAGCTCCATTTATTTCCCTGCAATCTATTCTCTCTCATATGCCCATCTCTCTCCCTGTGGTAGGGATAATTTACAGCATACAATTCATTTACTCGTATGTTATGGAATGTGGAAAGGAATTGAATTGAGCGTAGCTCATAAAATTACAGGAGAAAGTGCAAAGAACAAACAACAGCCCACTAATATAATGAACTGATAAGCAAGACTTTGGGTTTACTCTGGGCTCGGATCTGAGGACTCAATTTTGGTTCAGAAATCTGCTGTTGTTCGCTTCAATCGCTTGCATGATTTTTATTGTTTTTCTTTCTCTTGCGCATCGAGTGTCGGTCTTTTATTTTTATTTTTATTCTTTTTTATTTTGGGTTTCCTGCTTTGTGGCTACCCGGGAGCAAACAAATCTCAAGACTGGATACTTTATACATTCTTTGATAATAAATGAATCTTGAATCTTGAACAACATCCATCTTCAGGCTCAAACCCAGGTTGCTGGAGCTAGGTTGCAGCAATGCTGACTGTTCCAGCTCTGAGCTGCTCAGCTTCATTGAACAGAATCCTAACATAAATCTATGGAGACAATTAATAAGAGAGTTATTTCCTAGGTCAGCAAACATGTTAATTAAGGCCAGAGTCTGACAATGTATTGATAATGTATGTCAAAATCTGAAATAGTGAGTCACATATAGGAATACAGGTATTCCTGAAGTTGCTGCTCTGCTTGATTGGTGAAATTACAGAAGTGCTTAGATTATAAAAGTAGTTTTGGTGGCTCATTGCAATGCAGCTTGTATAACATGTTGTCACAATATGATGGAGGTGAAGGGAATGGTTAGGAAGGCTGGATGCCACATCAGTAATCAAATCAGAAGCATAGATTGCATTGAGCTTCCTGACAGAAGTAACAACAATATCCACACAAGTGAATGGTGAGTGCTTCTGATGTTATTCTTGCAAATAGTACATTGGTTTTGAGGCACCAGGGCAGCGAGCCTCTCAGCTAGTCTCAGTGTTATGTTATTCCAAGAATGAATAGGCACACATGTGCTATTTGTGCTTGCTGTACTGCATCATTTGCTAGTGTATTTTATTCTGCATAGAGGTATCATATTGTATCTCTTGCCAGCATGTAGAGTGTAGTCTGAAAATAAACCCACTGTAAGTCAGAGATTTGAATCTTAAATTGTAAGTTAGAACCTGTGTTCTGGGAACAAGATATAATGCTAAGTCTTTGCATTGGTCTTGTAGTTAAAGTTCAAAGTAAATTTACTATCAAAGTGTGTATATGTCACCATATACAACCTTGAGATTTATTTTCACCATATATTCTGAGAAACTCGTTTTCTTGCTGGCATACTCAGTAAATGTAAGAAACGTAATTGAATTGGTGAAAGAGCATACCCAAAAGGATGGCCAACCCATGTGCAAAAGACAACAGACTGTGCAAGCACAAAAGAAAAAAAAATAATAAAAATATATAAACAAACAAACAATATATAAAGAGAGAACATGAAATGAAGAGTTCTTGAAAGTAAGTCCATAGCTTGTGGAAACCATTCAGTGACGGGCAAGTGAAGTTGAATGTAGTTATCTCCAATGGATCAAGGGCCCGATGGCTGAGGAGTAATAACAATTCAGTAAGTTGGTTGTGTAGATGCTGAGGCTTCAGTACGTTCTTCGTGATGGTAGCAGCGAGAAGAGAGCATGGCTTTGATGAAGCTAGACCAAGGACAGGTACTTTGAAATGATAATACTGTAAGGTAATGTAATTTGTGGAAATATACATAATTCACAACCATCGACGTTGAGTTGGGTTTCACTTTAAGAGGCTGGTCTGAAGTGATGATGTAATTACATAAAGTACCTTTACCACCCTTCGTGTTCAGTGTTTGGAGTACGATAAATGAGCTGCTATGGCTTTTCTTAAACTTAAAACACCTCCGCTGTTTGTATTTGCAAAACCCTACATTGGTGACCCTGATGCTCTAGGACAAATGGTCGTCATTACAGAAACTTAATTGTGATGCAGGGAGGAAATCTCATCACTGATTGGTAGTATGGCGAACTTTGTTCATTGTAATAAGTATATAAAGGCCAAGCATTAAGCTGGATGCCAACCGCCGTAAAACAAGATACAGGACATACCTCTATTAACAGTGCACTGATGGTGTCTCCTTGTATGATGACAAAACGTTTGTAAGTAAATTGAATTGAATTGACGTTATCACTTACATCCTTCATGTACATGAGGAGTAAAAGTCTTTATGTTACATCTCTGTCTAAATGTGCAATGTGCAATTTATAGTAATTTATAATCAATAGAATATACAACAGGACAGTCAATGTAACATAGAAATACAATTGTATCAGCATGAATTAATCAGTCTGATGGCCTGGTGGAAGAAGCTGTCCTGAAGCCTGTTTGTCCTGGCTTTTATGCCCACTCTTACCACCTGCCGGCAATCTGACAGGGAGTCCAGGATTCAACTACACAAGCCAGGATGAAGGGCGAGGTCCCTGAGCTTCTTGTCGAGTTTGGAGGGAATTATGGTGTTGAATGCTGAACTTTAGTCCAAGGATAGCACTCTCACATAAGCCAAGATCAGGGAACCACTCAACTCAACCAAAGTGAGGCTTATTTCCTGGAGCACTCCAGAAAAATCATTTGGAAGAAGAGAACAGGAATAGCTGGGAACAATCTGTCTATGTCTAGATAAGAATACAAATAGATAATAAAGAATGATTAAGTCACTTGCTACAGGGTGAAGAAATTTTAAACAGTATCTGAATGGATAGTTCATGCTCACAGAAGATATCATTTGTGATCTTATTAAGGTGGATTCTGCTGCTGTCTGAGTCTAAATTTAGTTAGGAAGATACAATTATGGAATGACTGAACTCCTGGTGGAACTTCAGACACAATTTAAATGGACATTTCCCTCCCTGTTATTTCTATACTACTGAGAATTTGTACATTATTTGCTTATGGTTAACGTGCTGATAATTTTAGGGCAGTATTTGATTGTTCTTATTTCCCTTTAACATTTCCTGTCTGGTGTGACACTGAAATGTTTTAAAAAACAGAAACCAAAACTCTGCCAAGAAAGCAAGAACAAAAAGGCACAGCAAAGATGAAAATATAGAGCCTTTGTTAGCTAGCCAAGATATCCTACACTGTGTTAATTGAGTAGCAAAGAGGAAAAAGGTTTCCACTGCTTGATTTACCAGCTCACACCTGCACCTCTCATTCATCAAACCAGAATATGTGAATTACTAATATCCACCATCATCTAAAAATATCAAAGAAACAGAAACACTGCTGAATAAAACGTTTGGAAGTCAGCACAGTGCAGAAAACATACAAAGTGTTTAAGTACTAGAGTGTTTGCAGCTTTGCTGGCTTGTTCGGAGAGTATGTTGCTCAGACAATGGAATGATGTGAAGTTATCATTTTAGTAGGAAAAAATAACAAAGTAGATTCTATTTCAGATGGTAAGCGATTTCAAAGTATTGAGATTCAGAAGGACCTTGCATGTGAATTGCAGAAAGTTGTAGTCCATGTTTAACACATGCTGTGAAAAACATATGGTACCTTGGTCTTTAACACAAAAGGATTAGAGCAGGGGTTCCCAACCTTTTTAATGCCATGAACTCTTACCATTAACGGAGGAATCCTTTGAGCCAGATTGGGAACCCCTGGGCTAGAGTATAAAAGATCTTATTTTAGTAATAAATTGTGAGCACGTGGCCAAGTGGTTAAGGCATTGGACTAGCGACCTGAAGGTCGTGAGTTCGAGCCCCAGCCAAGGCAACGTGTTGTGTCCTTGAGCAAGGCACTTAATCACACATTGCTGTGCAACGACACCGGTGCCAAGCTGTATGGGTCCTAATTCCCTTCCCTTGGACAACATTAGTGTCGTGGAGAGGGGAGACTTGCAGCATAGGCAACTGTTGGTCTTCCATACAACCTTACCCAGGCCTGCGCTCTTGAGAGCGAAGACTTTCCAGGCGCAGATCCATAGTCTCGCAAGACTAATGGATGCCTTTATTTTATTTTTTTGTTTACTTCAGTAATGTAGAGCTAAATGAAATGACACCTGGAAATAAAGTGTACAGTTTACATTGGTCTAATTACCATAGGAAATGTGTACTTGACTTAGCTTGCATGTTAACTGAATTGGTTCCTCAGTTTGGAAGTGGGTGGTGAGTAACTGCTTCCTCAAGGTTGCCATAACTGGGGGGGGTGGTTGGGGGGGAGTTAGTGGGGATAAGCTCGCATTACCTATTAAATGCTCCCAATGGCATGCATCTCAAATAACCTCTGGCCTTCACATGTAGCTTAGCTACTAAGCTCAGAGGAACCACTTCCTCTGACAGAAGGAGCAAAGTTGCCTTAAAACCATTCACTTTGTGCAGATGATGCTCATCAGCTGTTGCTGGCTGTTCATCTAGGAGAATAAAACTCTGATCTCAACCCTTTGCTGCCTTGCAGCTTTACCGGCTCATGGGGGAGGCTTCGGGAGTACACCCCGAGAGGAAAAGTGCAGAGCTGGAGTCCCAAAAGCATTTCTTCATTGAGTTCAACACTGAATGGAAACCCCCCCGAAGCCACTGGTGCCAAACTGTATCTGTCTCTGATGCTCCTTTGGATTCATCAGCTGTGTGGAGAGGGGAAGCCTGCTGCATGGGCAATAGCTGTTCTCCATATTGTTCTGCCCTGCCTTGTGTATCCCATAGATAGTTAGGACGCAACATCGGTGCTCAACCTCGCCTAATGGAGGGCCTCAAATTGAGTAAATATCTGTTACTGGACTGAGTTTAGAATATTAAAGATAAAATAACATCAAAACAGAAAATACTTAAGTGATTTGACTAGTACATTCTAGTGGAATTATTTCCATAATGGATAAGATGAAGTCTCAGAACAAGGTATAGCTCATTTGGGACTGAGATGGAGACCAATTTCTTCACTCCTTGGAATTGAAATTCTCTTCTCCAGAGGAACGGATGTGCTCTGTCATTTAGTCGGAGATGAATAGGTTCTTGGAAATGAAGGGTACTGAGAGAAGGAAAAAATAGTGTGAGGAGCTATGGCTATGATAGATGAGCCATAATTGTGTTGAGTGTAGAAGCAGACAGGAAGGGTGGAACGGTTTGCTGCTGCACCAGTTTCTCAGGTTCTTGTGTTCTTTCCCAACTTTTTACAGTATTATAATTGTCGAATAAGTTCACATCCTCTGCACTTCTCTGCTTTTCAAGGAAGTGGTACAAACTGTAAGATAATTAAAAATTAATTACAGAAGGAGAATGTGTGAACCAAAATGACTACTATCTGTTTCCTGGATTAATGATGCATAATTTAATGAACAGACATCTGCACTGGGCAAAATAGCAGATCGACATTTATGCTGCTCCAGCAAGAGATTGGATTTCATTTGTCAAACAAGAATGGTTTTTGTGGTTCCATATATGCCAAGGGCTGTCATCATTTGTGGCAGGGAACATTTGCTTGTGTCAAATGAAAAGGAAGAACAACACAATTGATGCCCAGCATTCAGAAACAAAAGGTATTCAAGGAAAATGAGGTAATAGAGTGGAGAATGAGTGATTCTATTCCAAGAACTTGTATTCATTGTTAGATTATAAGGATTTAATTTGCACATGATGTTTTTTCATCAGACTGTACAGGATCAATGACAGGCCAGGTGGTATCATGTTAGCACAGCTCCTGTTTAGAGACAAAGCTTGCTTAAGTTCTCAGACAATGACTGCAAAATTTGCCAGTGGCTGTATAATTAATTCTGTGATATGCTATTAAAGAACTAATATATTGCAAGTGATAAATAAATAAGAGCACCGCTGTTTATGTTCTTGTTTTGTTGCATCTTCTATAGGTAATGATGTGGGACAATAATTTCAATTGATCACTCACTCAGATCAAATCACTGAGAAACTCAGCCAGCTCCAACCCCATCACAAGCACAATCATACCCACCATTGAGGACATCTTCGAAATGCAGAGCCCTCAAGAAGGCAGTGTCATTACTAATGACCCTCGCCACCAAGGACATGCCCTCTTCTTATTACTGCTATCAGCGAGGAGGTAGAGGATCTTGAAGACCCATATTCAACATTTTAGGAACAGTTTTTTTCCCCTCTGCCATACAATTGTTGAATAAGACCATAAGATATAGGAGCAGAATTAGGCCCTTTGGCCCCTTGAGTCTGCTCTGACATTCCATTTTCCTCTCAGCCCCAATCTCCTGCCTCCTCCCTATATCTCCTCATGCCCTGTCCAATCACGAATAGTTCATGAATCCTACCTCATCATGCCTCTTTTGCACTATTTATCTATTTGTTCTTGTAACTTACAGTATTTTTGGGTCATGCACTGTACTGCTGCCAAAAACAGCACATTTTATGATATATGTCAGAAATAATATACCTGATTCTGACTATATACTGCATAGATGTAAAACCTTACAGCTGAATAATATCAAACTGTATTAGTGAGTTTAGAAATGTTCGTATTTCAAAATGTTTGAAATATGAGACAAGGAGCAAAAATGTAGTTTGAAATTTAAATGGCTAAATTATCTAAATCATCTGGATTTTGAGTATTTGCTTTGCTTATATCTGCTAATGTTTGACTTTTGGTTGCTGAGTCCCAGAATCTAACTTATGTTAAGCAGTACACATCAAAGTTGCTGGTGAACGCAGCACGCCAGGCAGCATCTCTAGGAAGAGGTACAGTCGACGTTTCGGGCCGAGACCCTTCGTCAGGACTAACTGAAAGAAGAGCTAGTAAGAGATTTGAAAGTGGGACGGGGAGGGGGAGATTTGAAATGATAGGAGAAGACAGGAGGGGGAGGGATGGAGCCAAGAGCTGGGCAGTTGTTTGGCAAAAGGGATATGAGAGGATCATGGGACAGGAGGCCCAGGGAGAAAGAAAAGGGGGAGGGGAAGAAAACCCAGAGGATGGGCAAGGGATATAGTGAGAGGAACAGAGGGAGAAAAAGGAGAGAGAGAGAGAGAGAGAAAGAATGTGTGTATATAAATAAATAATGGATGGGGTACGAGGGGGAGGTGGGGCATTAGCAGAAGTTTGAGAAGTCAATGTTCATGCCATCAGGTTGGAGGCTACCCAGAGGGAATATAATATATGTTAAGCAGTCCTCTCTTTAAAACATTTAGCACTTAGTATGAGTGTGACTTCCCAATTGACCTGTAACCAACTATGGACAACTGCCATGTCATCACTTGAATTACACTAAATGTTTGTCCATATGCTTACAAAGAAGTAAAATGGGAATAAAATAACAAATTATCATAAGGAATTCATTTCCCTTTCAGGGTTCTTTTGAAGACCCTGACCTGGAGTTACACTTTGACTTCGTTTTTTTGCAGGAAAGGGACTCGCTTTCAGGGCCATACGGCTGCCCGCTTTTTGATATCCTGAGGACACAGCCTGGAAGACTACTGTGCCATTAGGGTGCTGGATTTTCGTGGCTCTGGAGACATGCCGATTCTAGGCCAGTGCCCCTGACTGAAGTCTCGTGGGAGACCACGGCACATTGAGAGCAGTGAGTTAGCTGCTGCAGGTGGTGTGTCCAGAGACCTGCGCCTCTCTGGGGCCGACTCTCTGGGTGCAGAGCTCAGAGAAAGTGACATAGCAGACGTTTAACATCATAAAGCAGCAAGTTGTTTGTTATGTTTCCCCTCTCGCTGTGAAACGGGGACATCTCTTTTTCCCTTATTAGGGAGAGAGAGAGAGAGAGAGAGAGAGAGAGAGAGAGAGAGAGAGAGAGAGAGAGAGAGAGAGAGAGAGAGCATGTGGTATGTCCATTACTGGGTGAATGAGTAGTCTTTGGGGTACTGCAAGTCTGTGTCTTTCTTGATGCTTGCTGCATGCTTAAGTGCTCGGTGGAGGGTGCTCATGCTTTTTGCTGGTGGGGTTGGGGAGGAAATCATTTTGCTGCTGTTTGTGCATGGGAGGGGGCTGCTGGGTGGTTGCTTTGGGGTTCTAACATTTAATTGTCATTCACTCTTTGGAGCACTCTTCTGTTTTCTGGATGTTTGTGAAGAAAAAGGATTTCAGGATGTATATTGGATATATTTCTCTGACTTTAAATGCACCTATTGAATCTGTTGAATTGGAACAGAGATGGTCCTCTTACCCTCTGAAACCAGATACAGCATTCAATAAGGATATATCTTACCTGATCTCTAACCTCAGCTCTAAATTCCGATCTGAGTTATTTTATTCTTGATTCCTCTTTGCTATAAGAATGTATTTTTCTTAGCCCTGAATATATTTAATAGTTTAGCCCATCCGCAGACTCCTTGGAATTATGTGTCCAGCAGCAGAAATTCAGAATCAGAATCAGGTTTATTTTACAGCAATAATACAGCGCTAGACATAAAAATCTAAATTAGAAAGAAATAAATTAGTGCAGTGCACAAGACAGATAATGAGGTAGTGTTCAGTCCATGAACTGTCCTAAAATCTGATGGCAGAGGGGATCAGACTTTTGAACAGTCCATCAATCCTGTTCTTAAAATGTTGATTGTGGGTCTTTAGACTCCTAAACTTCCTCTCTGATGGTAGTAATGTGAACATGGCATGTTCCTGATGATGAAGGTCTTCCATGGTGGATGCTGCCTTCCTGAGGCGTTAGCTCTTGAAGGTGTCCTCAGTAGAGGGGAAGACTTTGCCCATCATAGAACTGGCTGAGTCTACAACCCTCCATTGCCTCTTGTGATCCTGCGCATTGGAGGCTCCATACCATGTTGAGATGTAATGTCAGAAAGGCAGAATTTCTCCTCTGTAAACCTGTAGGAAGTTACAAAGATCTTTGGTGACGTACCTAATCTTCTCAAGCTCCTAATGAAATAGAGTTGCTGGTGTGCCTTCTTCATAGAGTCTCAGGAGAGATTCTGCCATCAGTGGTTTCATCGGTGAATTTATAGATGGCATTTGAGCTACGCTAGTTACACTATCATGAGCATAGATAGAGCAATGCAGTTGACTGAGCACACATCCTAGAGGTGTGCCTGTGGTGACTGTCAGTGAGGAAGAGATGCTATTACCGCTCTGCATTGACTGTGAACTCTGAATAAGGAAGGAAGGATCCTGTTGCAGAGGGAGGTACCTAGCTTTTGTTGCTTAATTCTGAGAGGATGGTGTTGACACTGATTTGTAATCAATGAACAACAACCTGACATATGTTTTATCTTAAGAAAATTACCCCTAATTTTTGATTGTCTCAACCAGGAATTATTTTATTGAGCAACACACTCGAAACACTGGAGGAACACAGCAGTCCAGGCAGCATCGGTAAAACAAGAGTATTGTTGATGTTGCGAGCCAAAATCCTTAGCCAGGACTGGAAAGATTATTGATTTTACAGGATGTGAGTATCACTGGAAAAGTCAATCTTTCTTGCTTACTCTAATTGCCAGACAAGCTTTTTTGAATCGTGCTTTTGACAACAAAGTCTGAGGATTTGACGTGATCAAAATGGACCAGTAATATCTACAGGAGAAGCTGCAAATGGTGGTCTTTTCATGCATCATCTGAGCTTGTCCTTCTATTTGATACCAGTTATGTGATTGGGAAAGGCTGTTGCAGTGGCCTACACAAGTAACCGCACCATATTTTGCAGAAGCCTGACAGTACAACCATAGTGGGGGAGGGAATAAACCCCACAGTACCTGTTCTATCAAAAGCAACACACGCAAATTCTGGAGGAACTTAGCAGGTTAAGCAACATCTATGGAAAAGGGTCGACATTTTGGGCCAAGACCCTTCATCAGGACTGAAAAGAAAGATGAGAAGTCAGAGTAAATAAGTCGTGGGGAGGGGAGGAAGACATACAATGTGGTAGGTGATGGGTGAAATCAGGATAGAGGGAAGGGATGAAGTTGATTGGTGAAAGAGATAAAGGGCTGGAGGAGGGGGAACTCTAATAGGAGAGGGCAGAAAACCATGGAAGAAAAGGAAGGAGGAGGAGCACCAGACGGAGACGATGGGAAGCTAAGGAGATAAGGTGAGAGAGCGTAACAAGAATAGGGAGTAGTAAAGAAGGGCGGTGGGCCATTGATGGAAGTTTGAGAAATCAATGTTCATGCATTCAGTTTGGAGGCTACGCAGGGAATATAAAGTGTTTCTCCTCCAACCTGAGTGTGGCCTCAAGGTGACATGTCAGCCCCATGGACTGACATGTCGGAAAGGGAACGAGAAGTAGAATTGAAATGAGTGGCTACTGGAAGATCCCACTTTCTCTGGCAGATGGAGCATTGGTGCTCAGGAAAGCAGACTCCCAGTCTGTGCTTGGTCTCATCGATATAAATGAGGCCACAACGGGAATACCAGATTAAGCAGATAACCCCAGCAGATTCACAGGTGAAGTGTCGCCTCACTGGAAGGACTGTTGGGGCCTGAATGGTTGCTAGGGAGAAGGTTTAGGGACAAGTGTGCCACTTGTTCTCCTTGCAACATTAAGTACCATGAGGAACGAGTGGACAAGGGAAGGGACAAGAATACTTCGGTATTCGAGGGATACCTATTCTATTAAGCACTTTCAGAATCTGTTAGACTGTACTGAATAATATATAGTATTCTATATTATATAATATATAACATATGCAGTAATATATTTAAGCAAATTAACATACATATTTAAAGGCTGACCTCCTCCAAGTCAGTAATGGATTTGATGCTTTTGGCAGTTTATCTTGTGGCATTGTTTAATTTTTGGCAGACATTCTAGGTGAGGACTGTGTTTGCAGACATGTGCACACAGAGATGGAAGGAATAAATAGATTCCCTGAAGAAAGAAGCACAGTCTCTACATTTTAATGTTATTTATAACATGAAGTTTTAATAGGTTTCAGGTACGATCATGTTTTCATCATACACATTCCTTACTTCCTATTGAGTTGAAAAGCCGAGGGAAAGAGGAAAACATCACATTTACGTAATTATAACAATAATGCTTTCATTATTCTGATATATTAGAGCTTTATTTGTGCTTCTAGTGATTTTAAGGTTTAATCTATCTGAGATATTGAGGTGAAATTTAACTTTCCTCCCTTTGGTCTAAAGTACATGGTTTTAATTTAAACAGCCAAAATGTTAAATAATCTGAAACAAGTATCAAGCCAGCCTTTTCAGTTTATCTGTAACAAGGTAATGATTCAGACATAAAGATACTTGTAGGTCCTGGTATCCTCAAAGTTCAAAGTATATTTATTATCAAAATATGTGTACAAGATTCAACCTTGAGATTTGTCTCCTTACAGGCAAAAGCAAAGAAGGCCATCAAATGTCCAATGTGCAGGAAAACAAGTTGTGCAAGCAATAAAAGTAAGCAAATGACATTCAGAGCTGAAGTTCACAACAGTGAGCCCACAGCCACGAAGCCAGTCATCACTGCAGCCAATCCAGAAATCCATTAGTTGCAGGCCATAGCCTCAGTTCAGTGCAGAGATGAGTAAACCTCATGGAGCAGTGAGCTGAGCACTAGGCCGTCCCTCTCCTCTGGCCCCAACATCCTGACTTTTTCAATCTAGCTCGGCGTTTCAGTCGGCCAAACCTCGGGTCGTTCTTTGTTCTCGGGCTCGGGCCCTGCTGTTTCAATATGCTCTCGGGCCTTGACCCCACGACCTTGATTTGGCCCATACCTGGCCTTTCCAATCTGGCCTGGCACTTAAAATGGCTAAATAGTGGTTCATTCCTCGCTCTCGGGCATGGACCGCTTCACGTTGCCCCCAAGTCCATTCCAGCAATGGCCAAGCATTGGCTCATTTCCCATTCTTGGGCCCAGGATAGGCCACCTCAATTCAGCCCTACACACGCCAGGCCATAACCACCTTGCACCTTTCAGACTTCAGCTCGTACCACATAAAAGCCTGTTGGTACAGGTGGTTCAGAAGCACAACTGTGAAAGGGAATTTTTAGGCTATTGATTACAGTGACCAATTCCGAGAAAAAATGTGATTAATCAAGCAGCTAATAGTTTTGTTTGCAGCCAGCAAGTTGTCACTGTGTTTCACCAGTGCTGTCTTAAATCAGAGATGGTCCTGCCTTTACTTTAATAATTGCTCTGATGCCAGCTTCTATTGAGCAGATTTTTTAAAAAGTCATTAAAGGATTTAGGTGATTTTACACCAGTGTGTGTGGGCCTGTTGAACTGCAGTATTTTCTGCAATTTTCATTAAACTCTGCACCCTTTGTCCATCACTGGACTCTCCTTTCTCCCAAGCCGGGAACAAAGAGCTCCTCCTCCTGAATGGTCTGAATGCTATCTTATCACCTAGATTACCTTCGGAGTTTATCTCCGATGCATTCACCCTCTCACTCTAATCACCATTTGATTCTCTCCATAATCACTGGAGCTCAGAACAACAGAAACTGGTCTTGTGATGAGGACTCGTTCCGCAATCAGGGACAAACACTGCCTCAACCTCTTCGGTTGCAGTCTGCCCCAATCAGGCCTCCAGCCTGTCAGTCAAGATGTCTCAGGGTACAATATCAAAGAAAATATTTTAATTAACACCCTCCAGTTAATAACTGGACGAAACTTGGGAAACTTGATAATCTCCATTTCCCAAACACAAATCAGCATTCTCTCTCTCCACCACCCCCTACAAGGAGCGTGTATCTGGACTAAAATCCAAACCATTATTCCATTTCTAATTTTATAGAGAAGTGACTGCTTGGCTTTGTCTACTGTGCCAGATTTTATTCACCCAAGGGAAAATTTTCTTGAGATCTGTTGTATGGAACTCATAAAGTATTCATAAGGAATGAGTTTAATTGTGCTTTAGCTAGTGCACCAAGCAAAATGCTCCAGCCCAGTGGCACAAGGGAAATATTGAAATCCCAGAGGCAATGCACAGTAAAGTTATAAAGCTAAACTTCTTTGTTAGAGGATTAAGCAATGGGAGAATGTGGCTGAGGTGAATTTATAAATGTACATCAAACAGTAACTGGTAGAGAAAAGTTAAATCTGCAGCATTATTTCACACAAGGTCATGATTGCAGAACAAGGGAAAAAGTTCAGCTGATTAAAATGTGAATTTAATACCAATTTCTGTTTTATTTTCTTCACCCAGAGGATTAAACAATTGAAATAGACCCTTGAGTAAGAGAGCAAAAATAACATTTAGATTCTTCCATGAATGAGATAAAATATATAATTATGGATGGCCTGAGCTTACAAACCTCATTAAAGGCTAGATTTCTCTTTTCTTCTTTCTCAGCATTTGCCAATAGCTGGATTGGACGCTATACACAATTACCATGTGTGCTCATGTAAGGTACAAATGATTCCAAATTAATTTGTTTCTCATCAAAGTTTTAAAGGTGTATGCCCTCTAGCTTTTCAAGTAAGAGTGAAATTAAATTTTATTATCTTTATTGTGTTTCGGATGACAATGTAAATTTCCTATCATATACTATCTTCTGTGCATTTTGTGTGGGGGGAGGGGGTTTGGGAGTCAATGTTCATTTTGTTTTCTTGTTTGTTTTTTGGGTGGGGAGAAGGATTTTTTGGGGGGAGAAGGGTTTTTGGGGGCCAATGTTCTTGTTGAAATGTATGCAGAAGTGGGGGGTTTGGGGGTTGATGATTGTCTTGCTGTTCTTCTTTTCTTGGCTTCATGGATATCTGGAGAAGAAGAATCTCAGAGCTGTATACTTCAAAAATTCAAAGGTCCGAAGGTTCATTTACTATCAAAGTATATTACTCTGAAATTCTTCAATTCTCCAGGTAGCCATGAAACCAAGAAATAAAAGAAAGGCAGCATGATCTTCAACCCTCAAATCCATTCTCCAGTACAAAAACTGAGCAAAATGGATCAGGCTCATTGATCCCCCAAAATACTCCTTCGCGCACAAAAAAAGAAGAAAATGGATCAGGCACATCGATCCCCAAATATCCCTCCCCACACAAAAAAAAAGAAAAGATCGGGTGAAATAAAACACAGAATATAAAAACCATAAGACTGAGAAAAGAGAATCTACAGTCCAAAGTCCAAATCCAAAATGCAGAAAAACCTGGAGAACACTCTCTGGGCCCAGCGGGATTCCTTTCCTTCTGAGGTACAGAGTGATCAAAAGCCGGGCAGCCGGCACTCACCCCTTTGCACTCGGTTTGAAGCTTCAATCTCCCTCCTCACTTTAATCAGTGAACAGTGGGAGCTTTAATTGGCAAAATAGAGCCAAACATTGGCTTGTGTCCTGTCCTGCAGCCTGCCCACCACGAGGTTCCCGCACACTGCTTCTGCCTCCCAGAGCCTTCTCGGAGACTGCAGAGCACTGAAGTACCCAATCGATCTCCAAGCAGCAAAACACAGGCTCCAATAGTTCCATAACCACACTCAAGATGAGAAACAATCATAAAATACATAAAAGAAGTGAAAAAGATGGTTTCATGATCTATCCAGAAGATGTCGACCAAAAGTGCATTGTATCTTGGCTGGAAGCCATTGATAACAAATGAACCTTTGAACTTTGAACTTTGATTTATTCTATCAATGCCACTTAAGATCATTAGGGATATTTTACTACAGGCTAGATTTGTGGATTCTATTTGTCATATGCTTACATGAATAGAAGCATTGTCTTCAAAATCTGGAACTTAATGGAACAATGAATAATTGCAAACAAATGCAGAACTTGCTTGCAGGCTAATTGTCAGTAAATATTGTTTTATAATGACTAGGGGAGCTACAGTATATTCTTGGAGAAATTAATGTTACAAGTCTTCAAAATATGTATTGCATCTTGAAGGAGCAACATACTGATGCACTCAGAAATGAAATAAAAGAATTGTGAAGGTATTTGAGATCTTGTTGTGAGCAGAGAAAATACAAAAGAATCAAACCTTTGACAGTCCAGCTCGAATCTTTTATTTAATACATGATGTTGACCTTGATCATCTTAAACACAAGTTTATAGCAGAACTGTGCACTAATATCCATCTCAATAGATTCCTGAATTAACAAGCTGGATAGTCATCCATACAGCCACTGCATTCAATTTCACACCTACTTCTCCAGCCAACAATCATGGGGACTGTTACAATAATGAGCTATAATTCCTATTGCCTCCCTCTCCAGTGTCAGTACAAACACATTAAAGAGATAAGAATCACCCTTAGAGAAATTAGGCCAAATTTATGATTCATTCTCTATTAATTGAAGATTTCCCAATGACTCTGCAGACTGTTGACGCAAATGATATGATTTGTTTTATATGCTGTTAGTCACCCATTTTAAATTGAGATTTGAGATGAAAAATGTGGTAGCATGGTCTATTTTTGTTGAATTTCTTATAGATCAAAGTTTGTCTAAATTTAAAGTAAGTCTTGTTTGATGACTCAATAGTTATGAGCAAATTGAAATGCTTAGGTAGCATGCAACACCTCAAATTTCTTGCCAATTGTTTAATTTGATAATGAATAAAATAACAGTTATACTTCACAGATAAGAGAACTTCACAGTCATTCCCTCTGATTTGATGATGATTAACTTCCACTCCAGTTCAGTGGATTCTAAGGGGGCTGATCAGATTGATGTGGAACCCACACATCCTACCACAGGCAGAGCAGAAACCATGTGATATGCAGGTTACACACATCAAAGTTGCTGGTGAACGCAGCGGGCCAGGCAGCATCTCTAGGAAGAGGTGCAGTCGACGTTTCAGGCCGAGACCCTTCGTTAGGATATATAGGTTATTCAAGAAGCGGTATGCTTTTTCTGTTGATTTCGCTGTGCTTGCAAATATTCCCACAAAGAGTCAAAGGAATTTCTGACGAGGGGCATTCTGAATGTTCCTCGTCCACTTTGATTAGCCAACAGCCAGTGCATCCTGAGTTAGAGAAGATGTTATATACTTTCAAGGAAGATTTGAAACAATCCTCGAAGTATTTTCTCTGCCCACCTGGTAGTCCCTTGCTGTGGTAGATCTTGAGTAAAATGCCATTTTTGGGAAACTAATGTCAAGCATATGCTGGCTAGTGGTGTAGTGGCATCAGCACCCAGACTTTGAGGCAAATGGTCCTGAGTTCAAATCCAGATGGCTCCTTGCCCACTTTCCCTCCATGCTGGGATGAGCATCGAGCTAGCAACTTGGCAAAATAAATGCTGCTCAATGCATCACAAGGCTTGAAAAGGAACAACAATGTCAACCATATGAATGGTGTGGCCTCTCCAACAGAACTGCTTGAATATAATTAGGGCCCAGATGCTGAGGATGGTAGACTGGGAGTAGATACTGATATAGGCTAACTGTTTCACAATTTATTTCAGGATTTTGCTGAAACTGCTTTGATCAAATTTCTCTCATAAGGTGCCCGCTGTAGGTACTTCATACCTTTGAAAAGTACAGGTGGGTGCGGATCTGTACAGGCCAGTGAGCTATATGACACTTTGATTTCTTGATCTTCAAATGCTCATTTTCTCAGTTGGCCAAAGGCTGTGTAATCTAGGGAGATGATGGCGATGTGTGTCATTTGTATCTGTCTTTGGTGAGAAGTGCCAACTAAGATGTGGGAACTGTTCCACACTTTCCAAAGTCTTGTCCTCAACATTTATTGCTAATGAATCATTTTGAGCAGTTAGGACAGGCTGACAAAGGAGCTATGTTTTATGGATGTGTTATGCAACATCTATTCTGTCATGCAATTCAGTGAACAAAACAAAGATAACTTGGTGCATATACAAGTATAACCTGTAGCTTGATGACTGAACTTAGAGTAAGTACTGAAGAGGAAATGACATTGGATGAACAGTTTCGTATTTGTCTTGTAGTTTAACTTCTTTCTGGCAGGGAACTTTCTGAAATCTAGTTGGAATATTGTGGTGAAGAAGGCAGAGAAGAGGATTGATGCAATTATATAGTCTGGCTTGAATCCAGTTGACACTAGGCCTGGGTCTACGGTGAAAGTGTATTCAAGAAAGAAGTAAAAAATCCAAATATTATAATGACTGAGGAGTTTGCCAACTTTCTATCATCGGAAAAGTTACTGCTTCTTCCCAGTAATAGAAGAGCTATTCCTTGGGATTCTGTCCATCAAGGGACAAGGACATGGTTTGCACCATGCAACAATCCTGAGACTAATGGAGAGAGTAAGATCAGCCTCTTCAATTTGCCTTCGTCAACCATGCAAAAGCTATTGATGCTGCCAGCCAAGAAGAACTGTGAAGATCTTTCTCAAAATTTCTGATCTCTGAATTAGTGTCAATTTTGTGTTAGCCAATTGATGATGTTTTAGCCATAATTCTAACAAATTATATGTTTATCAGTTAAGGAGAAACAGCAAACTCTAGTTGCATTTTGTTATTATAATTTGTCAGATAAAACACTGTGAACATGCACTTGATCTCAATATCCTTGCAATAATTACACCCCGGAGCAGATTAATTTCACATTGTTTGAATGTGTCTCAGACAACAGCGCAACTGTTAAAAATCTGGAATTATAAAGACTATTTTGTGGTTGTGGTGAGAGTTTCCTATTTAAAATATTCTTTATAAAATAACTACCAAGGTCAGCTTACTGGGGAATTCCTTGTACAAACTTTCTGTCCTAACAATATATAGAATTCCTCAATCTCTAATTTGCAAACTTGATGATAAACATTCTTAATGATGAGAAATTGCGAACAACTGCTCCCTGCAGACAAGTTCCCTTCTGTAAACTCTTTGTATTTTCATTTCTGTTACTCTTTTGCTTCAGTACTTTCCTTCTTCAGTTATCAAGGAAGAGGATTTTTTTTCAACACTGCCAATCTAACGCTATTCTGTATTTGCCAAGAGTAACCAAAGGGTGCCAAAAATGTCTTGTCATCAATAATATGGTCAGTGGTCTGGCACAAAATCAGTATAGACCACCAGGCTTTAATATTATTTGAAAGTGAAATTATTTTTCATTAGAGAAAAGAAGATTGAAAGGAGACATGATCCAACTGTTAAAGAATGCTTCAGAAGAATGGGTAATGTATGTGTGATTGGATTGTTTACTTTGGACTATGAGCAGAGTGCTAGAAGATGAGTATTAAGTGAACTGACACAGAATGAGATTTGAGTGCACTCCCTGCAGAATTGTATGTGGAATAGGCAGTTAGATAAATCAATTAATATTGTGCTGATTCTGTAAGGGAAAATGATAGAAAGGGAAATGAGAGTTTTTAGGATGCTCAGAAAAAAATAATTAAATACCACATGAATCTGAAACCTGTGGGATTGAAAAAAATGACTTACCAGAAAGACACCTGGTTGAAATGTCAAAACTGCTCTTTTGTAAAATTGCTTCCATTACCCTTAATTGTGAGGGAGACTATTGATAAGTATTTTTAATCTTAGAGATAGTGAACAAACTTTTATTTTAAATTAATCAGCTACAGAAAATTAATAATTCAATTACAGGATTTGGTACCACTGGATAAACAATCTGGAGCTAGAAGTGGAATAGGAATTGGTTTATTATTGTCACATGTACCAAGATACAGTAAAAAGCTTGTCATGCATTCCGTTAATATAGATAAACTCATTACACAATGCGGTGAGGTATTATAGGATAAAACAATAAGAGAATATACAAAGGTAGAATAAAGTGTGGAAACAACAGGGTGCAAGGAGATCAACAGGGTGCAAGGTCATTATGAGGCAGAGTGTGAGGTCAAAAGATCAAGAATCTAGTTTCTATGTTAAACCAACATTAATCAAAAATAGCCTTTCAAAATTAGCTTGGCCCCAATAAGTTAAACCATTTTGTTTTTTGCTCCCTCTTCCTTCTTCCATTCTGCACTCTAGCCTCTTACCTCTTCGCACCTGCCCACCACATGGGTCCCCTCCTCCTTCCCATTCTCCTATGATCCACTCTCCTCTCCAGCCTGTTAACTTTCCCACTTGCCTGGCTTCACCAATCACCTTCCAGCTATCATCTTAACCCTCCTCATGCCTTTACATTTTGGCATCTTCCCTCTTCCTTTCCAGTTCTGAAGAAGCATCTCTGCCCAAAATGTTAACTGTTAATTCATTTCCATAGGTGCTGCCTGACCTGTTGAGTTCTTCTAACATTTTGTGTTTGTCGCTTTGCGTTTCCAGCATCCACAGAATTTCTCATGTTCAGCATAATTCTTGAGTAGGATTGATGTTCTAGTCCAATGGTCAATCTTCCAAAGGATACTAAAATTACTTCCACCCAGCACCATCACCTCCATCCTCCCCCACCCATAATAAGTAGCTTTGCACTGGCTACGATATAATTATTAAATAGTGCGAAACATATTTCCAATGTTCCAGACATCTTGCTCTTCATGGCATAGTCAACTTTTATTTTTGACTCTATTTTAAATCTGACTGAAGACACCTTCACACTAGCTCTCTCATTAATTTAGAAATGAACAGCCCCACAGCAAAGTTTCTCAATCTTTTTCAGCCTGAATGTACAGTTCCAGTGCTGCTGAACTGCAGTGATATGAATAACTAAGACAAGCACCATGCAGATGCCATAAAAATGATAATTGTTTTGCTACAAACATAGACAGAAATGTAATAAATGTAATGAATAACATGTAAACTGTAAAGGGAAATGCAGTTTTGAAGAATAGTGCTTTCTTAGTACTCCCAGATAACAGTTTGCTCCCTTAATCTATTCTCTATTAAGAGGATGGAAGAGGAAACAGATTTAATCTTACAATCAGGTACATTACAGGAATAAAGCAAATAAGAAAAAGAGTAAAAACAATTGAAAGGGAAGAAAAGGTGAAAAAAAAAGAGTGCAGTGCACCGTACAAGAAACTGCTGGACCACCTCTCGCAGTCCAAGTACAAATAAAAGATGCGATTCTTACTTAGGAGTTCTGATGAATGGTTTTAGTCCAAAACCTTGGCTTTTAATTCCTCTCCATAGATGTTGCCAGACCTGCTGCGTTCCTCTAGAATTTTGTGTGTGTCACTCTGGATTTTCAGCCTGTGCAGAATCTGTTGTGTTCTTATGATATTAGTTTTTATCAGAAGGCAATTATTCAAGTTAAACTTAAATCTCACATCTTGATCTGTCTCTATCGCATTAAGGTATGAAAATAAACCCTGTGTTCTTATATTATTAATAATTAATATTGGCAAGCATACTTTGCTGAGGTATAATTTCTGGAAATGGAGAAAATACTCTATAGAAATGAGATACAAGTACAGAAGTTTGTGATTCCTGTTACCAATTGCAAGAGTTAATGAGATATATTGGCCTAGAAATGCATGTTAAATGAATCGGTCGAATGGCATAAATTTGATCTTAGATCTTATAGACAAAGGTTCAAAGGTTACCAAAGTATGTATGCAGAATGAAACTCTGAGATTCATCTTCTCCAAATAGCCACGAAATTCAGAATAACCATAGATATCATTGAAAGAAAATACAGCAACACCCCCCACATGAAAAAGAGAAACAACTAAAGCTTACAAACCCTCAACCCTCTCTTGCACAAAAGCTAACAGATCATCCACCTTGAAAACGACAGATAGAACATCAAAAGCAAAACCCCAACTCCCTCCCTTGCAAAAAATCTTACATTTCACCCACAAGGAGAAAAAAAACAGTGGCAATAACAGCAAACCCCACACCCCTCTCTCACACACAAAAAACTCATAGACCCCCCACACAGAAAAACACCAACAAGAACATCAGCCCCGTAATCGACAACCCTCCCTTCGCACAAAAACTAAACCTCGAGGACATCAAAACCCAAGCCCCAAACCCCCAACCAACAGCAAGAAAGAAAACACAGAAAGCTGAAGAAGACTAATATAAACTGCAGTCCACACCAATAAATCTCAGAATTTTTAAAACATCCTCCATCAGCATCAAGGAAAGCAACCACTGAAAATCAGTCCTTCCACTGGGAGCAGCTGCTGACCCACTGTCTCCCTGCCACTGACCCTTGATCTCCATGGACAGCAACCACCAACATGGCCTCCTCCACATTTGCCTTGATGTTTCAATTTTCCTCGATGCTTTGGTGGAGAAATGGAGCCATGGCCCCATGCCCCATCTCTGATCTTGCTCACAGTCCTCTCCTGGAATTTTCTTGTGGACAGCAGAGCACTAGTTAACTCAATTGAACTTCAAACTGTAGGTCACAGGCTCCAACAGTTTCCAAGACGCAATCAAGATAGAAAGAATAAGTAGAAGACATAGAACAAGTGGGATAATTGACTCTCTGGAAGATGTCGCCCAAGGAATCGTTGTTCGCTGGTGCCATCTTATCTGGATGTTTCATGATATTTGATGTGAGAGCACAAGATATTTTTGAGGAGCCTACTGTTCCACCAGGCCTGAGACCCATTCCTTGAGGTTACAGTAATCAGATAACCCATATATTGCCCTCCTAGATCTTGATTATGTAATTCCAGGAACGTGAGAACATAGTTAAAAAAGAAGGAAAGAATAACATGCAAATTCTAACCAACTTGCTCCTACTTCTCTCTGCCAGTTCGGAGTAGCCTTGGCCTGTAGCAACTCTCTTTCCAACTGTGCTTCATTCATCATCCTAAGAGAAGAATGAGTGGGTAAGTAAAGGAAATCACCTGCACCAAATTGGTAGGGATTATTCTGATGTTATGTAATTATGGGAACCATAATGATGGATTAACTAAAATGAGAACCAGTCTTCAGGAAATAAAAACTACACAATTTAACTTCCAATTGATACTTCATGTTTAGTGAAATGGATGTGGGATTTTCTCTGTCAATTTGGAACTACTTTGGAAGGACAACAAATGAATGTTCCTGCTATTAGCACATTGTTAAAGGTGAATCCCTGTCACTTAAGGCACAGTTCAGGCAGATCTATTTTGTCAAATAACTTTACTGAGTGTTGTATATTCATGGCGCCATCTCTCTACACTGTAAAAGAAGGTCTATATTTTGAGTGTCCAGAGTTTTTGGAGACCAGTATTGAATATTCAAAAGAGTTCTGCTAGCTGGGTTGTGCTGGGTTGTAAATGTGAAATTATGTTTATTTACCTGAGTATAAGTCAAGATGTTAAGTTGGTTGAGTGTAGCAAATGAGACGGTGTAGATAATAATTTATTGTTCTCCTTGTGTTGAAAATGTATAAAGCATTGTGACAGATGGGTGAGATTCTCATGGATCCTCCTGGACTCTCTTTCTCATCTGGAGGTTTTCTGTGTGAATAAAGACTTATTTCCCAGTTACACATTCCACATAGCTCAGTTTTAGTCAGTCAGAATACCAGTGATAGAAAATCATCATTTTATCTTCTACATTCTGAACCATCAAAACTACCTTTAAAACCTGTAGATTGACACTTTCATGAGTAGATCAATAGTAATTTCTTGGTTTCCAAGTATGTGCTGTATATAGTGCTAACACCTGCTCCAAATTCACCCCCCCCAAAAAAAAATTGCAGAGTTGCGATGCCAGAAATAACACCATGATGTTTTCTGCTTGAATTCATGCACTAAAATTGTCCTTTGGTAGTTTCCGCTGAAAGCTGGGCATGCAGATCGTGTTACAAGCTCCCCACAGCTTCCACAGAAAGCAGCAGTAGAACTCAAAATAGAGGTAGCAGGAAGGGTGAGGGAATCAGAATCAATGTTAGGTTTATTGTCACTGGCATAAATAGTGATATTTGTTGTTTTGTAGCAGCAGTACAGTGCAGGCATAACAAATTAATATTATGAGTTACTAAATCAATAGATAGATATTTCTATAGATATATCAATAGATAGATATTGCAAAAGAGGTAGTGTCCATGGTTTCCTGTACCATTCAGAAATCTGATGGCAGAGGGGAAGAAGCTTTTCCTAAATCATTGAGTTTGGATCTTCAAGCTCCTGTACATCCTCCCAGATCCTAGTACTGAGACAGTGACATGCCCTAGATGGTGACGGTCCTTAATGGTGGATGCCACCTTCTTGAGCCTCTGGAAGATATCTTGGATGGTGGGGAAGCTTATGTCTGTGATGGATTTGGCCTAGTCTACAACCTTCTGAAGACTTCTTCCGACCCTGTGCATTGGCGCCTCCACACCAGAGAGTGATGGAACCAGTCAGAATGCGCTCTATGGTACAGTTGCAGAAGCTTGTGAGAGTATTTGGTGACATTCTAAAATCTCCGCAAACCCTTAACGAAGTAAGGCCATTGGCATGCCTTCTCTTGACATTCTTCTGTTTTTGGGCTTCTTCTTCTTATCGTGTCCACAGACAGTCTATCCATGGCCCAGCCAGAACTGGACACATTTTTGTGCCTTGTTGTTGAATTCGGCAAGATCTGCAGCAGTACAGGGTCCCTCTAGCCATGGGCATTGCAGGAGATGTTGCATAGTTTGTGGCTCAGTTCCACATTCACAAGTTGTCGGGCTGGTTGCATATCCCACTTGCTTAGTGACACCTTTGAACGACCTACACCAGTCCTAAGTCTGTTAAGGCACTTCCAGGTTGCCCAGTTGCAATTAGCTCCAGGGGGAAGGCTTTCATCTGGTGGAATTTCCATCGTTGGGGGTTGTTTGAGACTGGTGAACCGGTCTTTCCACAAGGCGATGCGGGCTTCAGACAGGGTTGATTGTAATGGAACAGCACTGTTCATGAAGCTCTTCCTTGGCTTTAGGCGGCTGGGTGTAGGGGTATGACCATGTAGATGGTTCCTCTCATCTGATGTTTGACAGAGTCGTTCTTTCTTGCTGGCTACTGTTCTTCTTACATCAGGGGGATTGATACCTGCCAGGATATATAGGCTGTTGGTGTCTGTTGGGTTTAAACAACCTTTTTGGGTGATCCCCATAAGAAGTACTGGCCTAAATGGTAGTTACACTTTTAGCTATCTAAGTCACTACAAGCTGTCAGCTACAAAATGCCAGTTGTCACTAAATTCAGCTCAGTATTAATAAAAATAAGGTTGCAATCAGACAAGATATTTTCATAAAAATCGTCTAATAATAGCCACTGAAGAGAGAGTCCAAAGGATGCTATCTGCAATACATTAATGCGATAACGCTGATTTCTTAATTGAGATCTCATTTACAAATCTTTGTCCCTCTATATCCATACATTTTCGTAAGTGAAATGCAAAAGTTGTAGGTTTCCTCCAGAAGCTAAATTCTGCCAGCAGTAAACAGAGCATGTGCATTAGGGTTCATAACATCAATAACTGCTTGACCGATACTGGACAAACATCAAGGACACACTCAGGGGAATCATGTACAGAATTGTCCAGACCAATTTCCATGTGGTCACTAATTGGTCTAGAGACCATTGCTAGCATGGTCTAGTATGTGGAAAATAGCTTTACTGTATACGTTGTGCATAGTAATATGGAGAAATGGATTGTATTTCTTGCAATATTCCTTCTTACATCATATGGAAGAATTCACCATCGGTTCCAAAGATATACCCTGGGGATATAGGCTTAATTTCATGAGGGTTAGGATAAAAGGAATGAATGCATGAATAGCACATATTTTTGTGGTTCAATAGATGTCTATCCTAAAAATTTATCCACTAATTTCCATGACTACAAAGGAACCCATAGAAATGAGGCAGTAATCAATGAAGAAGTGCCTCCCAGTTGCAAGTAACTGAAATTCAGTGGTAAAATTGGGTTATTTCTTCAGCAGTTTGATCGGGGCACAACTACGCAAGTGCATGGACATCAGCCAGTGAGAACGGCGAGAAGTGTTTAAAAGGAGACGGTTATTTCTTCAGCGGATTGATCAGGGCACGACTGCGCAAGCGCATGGACGTCAGCCAGTGAGAACAGCGAGAAGTGTTTGAAAGGAGACGGTTATTTCTTCAGCGGTTTGATCAGGGCACGACTGCGCAAGCGT
Organism: Mobula birostris; assembly: GCF_030028105.1. Classification (NCBI taxonomy): domain Eukaryota; kingdom Metazoa; phylum Chordata; class Chondrichthyes; order Myliobatiformes; family Myliobatidae; genus Mobula; species Mobula birostris. The sequence goes on from NC_092373.1 coordinate 46,543,304, forward strand.
GTGCAGGTCAGCCAGTGAGAACAGAGAGAAGAGTTTAAAAAGAAGACAGCGTTATAGAGCGAGTGAAAAAATAGGAAGACTTTGGCTCAATGGGGCTTAGGCGATAATGGGTTGAGGTGAGATATGTTACTCGTGTAGAATACAAACAGGACATATGTGTGCGAGGCTAGTTTTCTGTGCTGGGTGCCAGATGTGGGAGGTCCTGGAGATCCCCAGCCTCCTGGACAGCCACATCTGCACCAAGTGCACCGAGCTGCAGCTCCTTAGGGACTGCGTTAGGAACCTGGAGATGCAGCTTGATGACCTTTGTCTGGTCATGGAGAGTGAGGAGGTGATAGAGAGGAGCTATAGGCAGGTAGTCACTCCGAGGCCTCAGGAGATAGACAAGTGGGTAACAGTCAGGAGAGAGAAGGGCAAGGGGCAGAATCTAGAGAGTACCCCAGTGGCTGTCCCCTTAACAATAAGTACTCTTGTTTGAGTACTGTTGGGGGAGATGGCCTACCTGGGGAAAGCAACAGTGGTTGCGCCTCTGCACAGAGTCTGGCCCTGTGGCTCAGAAAGGTAGGGAAAGGAAGAGGACGGCAGCAGTGATAGGGGACTTTAGAGTTAGGGGGTCAGACAGGCAATTCTGTGGATGCCAGAAAGAAACACGGATGGTAGTTTGCCTCCCAGGTGCCAGGGTCTGGGATGTTTCTGATGGCATCCACGATATCCTGAATGACATAGGTAGGAAAAGAGAGGAGGTCCTGAAAACAGACAACAGGAAGTTAGGAAGGAAGTTAAGAAGCAGGACCTCAAAGGTAGTAATCTCTGAATTACTGCCTGTGCCATGTGACATAGAATGAGGAGGAGGATAAATGTGTGGCTGAGGGATTGGGACAGGAGGCAGAGATTCAGATTTCTAGATCATTGGGAAATCTTTTGGGGCAGGTGAGACCTGTACAAAAAGGATGGGTTGCACCTGAATCTGAGGGGGACCAATATCCTGGCGGGGAGTTTTGCAAAGGCTACTGAAGAGAGTTTAAACTAGAATTGCTGGGGGGTGGGAGCCAAACTGATGTGACGGAGGAAGACACAGTTGACTCACAAATAGAGAAAGCTTGGAGACAGTGCGAGAGGGAGGATAAGCAGGTGATAGAGAAGGGACAAGCTCAGACCAATGGTTTGAGATGTGTCTATTTTAATGCAAGGAGTATTATAGAAACATAGGACACCTACAGCACAATATAGGCCCTTTGGCCCACAAGGCTGTGCTGAACATGTCCCTACATTAGAAATTACTGGGCTTACACATAGCCCTCTATTTTTCTAAGCTCCATGTACCTATCCAAAAGTCTCTTAAAAGACCTTATCATATCTGCCTCCACCACCATTGCCGACAGCCCATTCCACGCACTCATCACTCTCTGCGTACAAAACTTACCCCTGACATCTCCTCTGTACCTACTCCCAAGAACCTTAAAACAACGTCCTCTTGTGGCAGCCATTTCAGCCCTGGGAAAAAGCCTCTGGCTATTCAATAGACAATAGACAATGGACAATAGGTGCAGGAGTAGGCCATTTGGCCCTTTGAGCCAGCACCGCCATTCACTGTGATCATGGCTGATCATCCACAATCAGTATTCAGTTCCTGCCTTATCCCCATAAACTTTGATTCCGCTATCTTTAAGAGCTCTATCCATCTCTTTCTTGAAAGCATCCAGAGACTTGGCCTCCACAGCCTTCTGGGGCAGAGCATTCCATACATCCACCATTCTCTGGGTGAAAAAGTTTTTCCTCAACTCCGTTCTAAATGGCCTACCCCTTATTCTTAAACCGTGGCCTTTGGTTCTGGACTCACCCATCAGCGGGAAAACGTTTCTTGCCTCCAGTGTGTCCAATCCCTTAATAATCTTATATGTTTCAATAAGATTCCCTCTCAGCCTTCTAAATTCCAGAGCATACAAGCCCAGTCGCTCCAATCTTTCGACATATGACAGTCCCGCCATCCCGGGAATTAACCTTGTGAACCTACGCTGCACTCCCTCAATAGCAAGAATGTCCTTCCTCAAATTCACACAATCAATGCCTCTCATCATCTTATACACCTCTATCAGGTCACCTCTCATCCTTCGTCGTTCCAAGGAGAAAAGCCGAGTTCACTCAACCTATTCTCATAAGGCATGCTCCCCAATCCAGGCAACATCCTTGTAAATCTCCTCTGTACCCTTTCTATGTTTTCCACATCCTTCCTGTAGTGAGGCGACTAGAACTGAGCACAGTACTCCAAGTGGGGTCTGACCAGGGTCCTATACAGCTGCAATATCATCCCTCGGCTCCTAAACTCAATTCCACGATTGATGAAGGCCAATGCACCATATGCTTTCTTAACCACAGTCAACCTACACAGCTGCTATGAGCGTCCTATGGACTCGGTCCCCAAGATCCCTCTGATCCTCCACACTGCCGAGAGTCTTACCATTAATACTATATTCTGCCATCATATTTGTCCTAACAAAATGAACCACTTCACACTTATCTGGGTTGAACTCCATCTGCCACTCCTCAGCCCAGTTTTGCATCCTATCAATGTCCCGTTGTAACCTCTGACTGCCCTCCACACTATCCACAACACCTCCAACCTTTGTGTCATCAGCAAACTTACTAACCCATCCGTCCATTTCCTTATCCAGGTCATTTATAAAAATCACAAAGAGTAAGGGTCCCAAAACAGATCTCTGAGGCACACCACTGGTCAGCGACCTCCATGCAGAATATGACCCGTCTACAACCACTCTTTGCCTTCTGTGAGCAAGTCAGTTCTGGATCCACAAAGCAATGTCCCCTTGGATCCCATACCTCCTTACTTTCTCTGTAAGCCTTGTATGGGGTATCTTATCAAATGCTTTGCTGAAATCCATATACACTACATCAACTGCTCTTCCTTCATCAATGTGTTTAGTCACATCCTCAAAAAATTCAATCAGGCTCATAAGGCATGACCTACCCTTGACAAAGCCATGTTGACTATTCCTAATCATATTATACCTCTCCAAATGTTCATAAATCCTGCCTCTCAGGATATTCTCCATCAAATTACCAACCACTGAAGTAAGACGCACTGGTCTATAATTCCCTGGGCTATCTCTACTCCCTTTCTGAATAAAGGAACAATGTCCGTACCCCTCCAATCCTTCGGAACCTTTCCCATCCCCATTGATGATGCAAAGATTATCACCAGAGGCTCAACAATCTCCTCTCTCGCTTCCCACAGTAGCCTGGGGTCCATCTCATCCAATCCCAGCGTCTTATCCAACTTGATGCTTTCTAAAAGTTTCAGCACATCCTCTTCCTTAATATCTACATGCTCAAGCTTTTCAGTCCGCTGCAAGTCATCACTACAATCACCAAGATCCTTTTCCATAGTGAATACTGAAGTAAAGTATTCATTAAGTACCTCTGCTATTTCCTTCAGTTCCATACATACTTTCCCACTGTCACACTTGATAGGTCTTATTCTTTCAAGCCTTATCCTTTTGCTTTTCACATACTTGTCGAATGTCTTGGGGTTTTCCTTAATCCCGCCCACCAAGGCCTTCTCATGGCCCCCTCTGGCTCTTCTAATTTCTTTCTTAAGCTCCTTCCTGTTAGCCTTATAATCTTCTAGATATCTAACATTACCTAGCTCTCTGAACCTTTTGTAAGCTTTTCTTTTCTTCTTGACTAGATTTATTACAGCCTTTGGACACCACGGTTCCTGTACCCTACCATAACTTCCCTGTCTCATTGGAAATTACCTGTGCAGAACGCTACAAAAATATCCCCTGAACAATTGCCACATTTCTTCCTACTTTTCCCTGAGAACGTCTGTTCCCGAGTTAAGCTTCCAATTTCCTGTCTGATAGCCTCAAAATTCCAATTAAACGCTTTTCTAACTTTTCTGTTCCGATCTCTCTCCAATACTATTGTAAAGGAGATAGAATTATGATCACTATCTCCAATATGTTCTCCCACTGACAGATCTGACACCTGACCAGGTTCATTTCCCAATACCAAATCAAGTACAGCCTCTCCTCTTGGAGGCTTATCTACATATTGTGTCAAGAAACCTTCCTGAAACAACCTAATAAACTTCACCCCATCTAAACCCCTTGCTCTAGAGAGATGTCAATCGATATTTGGGAAATTAAATTCTCCCATCACGACAACTCTGTTATTATTACACCTTTCCAGGATCTGTTTCCCTATCTGCTCCTTGATATCCCTGTTACTATTGGGTGGCCTATAAAAAATACCCAGTAAAGTTATTGACCCCTTCCTGTTCCTAACATCCACCCACAGAGGCTCTGTAGACAATCCCTCCATGGCGTCTACCTTTTTCTGCAGCTGTGACACTTTATATGATCAACAGTGCCATGCCCCCACCTCTTTTACCTCCCTCACTGTCCTACCTGAAACATCTAAAACCTGGCACTTGAAGTAACCATTCCTGTCCCTGAGCCATCCAAGTCTCTGTAGTGGCCACCACATCATAGTTCCAAGTACTGATCCACGCTCTAAGCTCATCCACTTTGTTCACAATACTCCTTGCATTAAAATAGACACGTCTTAAACCTTCAGTCTGAGTGCGTCCCTTCTCCATCATCTGCGTATCCTCCCTCACACACTGTTTCCAAGCTTTCTCTATTTATGAGCCAACTGCCTCTTCCCCAGTCTCTTCAGTTCGGTTCCCACCACCCCCCCCCCGCAACAATTCTAGTTTAAACTCTCCCCAGTAGCCTTAGCAAACCTTCCCGCCAGGATATTGGTCCCCCTGTGATTCAAGTGCAACCCATACTTTTTGTACAGGTCACACCTGCCCCAAAAGAGGTCCCAACGATCCAGAAATCTGAATCCCTGCCCCCTGCTTCAATCCCTCAGATAAGTCCCTATCGCGGACCTTGGCAGCAGGGAGGGAACATACCATCTGGGATTTTCGATCTCTTCCACAGAACCTCTTATCTGTCCCCTTAACTATCAAATCCCCTATCACTACTGCTCTCCTCTTTTCCCTCCTTCCCTTCTGAGCTGAGGGTCCTGTCTCAGTGCCAGAGACGCAACCACTGCAACTTGTCCCTGGTAGGTTGTCCCCATCAACAGTACCCAAAATGATATACTTATTATTGGTGGGAACGGCCACAGGGGTGCTCTGCTCATTCTGTCTATTCCCCTTCCCTCTCCTGACAGTCACACAGTTACTTGCCTCCTGACTCTTAGGGGTGACTATCTCCCTGTAACCCCTGTTTATTTCTGCCTCTGCCTCTGCCTCATGAATGATCCAAAGTTCATCCAGCTCCAGCTCCAGTTCCCTAACTCAGTTTGTCAGGAGCTGCAGCTGGATGCACCTTTCACTGGTGTAGTTATCAGGGAGAATTGTGCTCGTCCTGACTTCCCACATACTCCAAACAGAGCACTAACTGCCCTAACTGCTGCCTCCATTATCTGCTCCTAAAGTAATTAGATTAATTAAAGGAATTTACCCGACCTTACCTCACTTGGAGTGAAGCTCTTCCTCAGCCATGGAACACTCAAAGCTGCTACGCAGGTTGACTCTGTGATTAAGAAGGCATATGGTGCATTGGCCTTCATCAATCATGGGACTGAGTTTAAGAGCCGAGAGGTAATATTGCAGCTATATAGGGCCCTGGTCAGACCCCACTTGCAGTACTGTGCTCAGCTCTGGTCACCTCACTACAGGAAGAATGTGGAAACCATAGAAAGGGTGCAGAGGAGATTTACAAGGATGTTGCCTGGATTGGGGAGCATGCCTTATGAGAATAGGTTGAGTGAATTTGGCCTTTTCTCCTTGGAGCGACGGAGGATAAGAGGTGTCCTGATAGAGGTGTATAAGATGATGAGAGGCATTGATTGTGTGGATAGTCAGAGGCTTTTTCCCAGGGCTGAAATGACTAGCACGAGAGGGCATAGTTTTAAGGTGCTTGGAAGTAGGTACAGAGGAGATGTCAGGGGTAAGTTTTTTACGCAGAGAGTGGTGAGTGTGTGGAATGGGCTGCCGGTAGTGGTGGAGGCGGAAACGATAGGTTCTTTTAAGAGTCTCCTGGATAGGTACATGGAGCTTAGAAAAATAGAAGGCTATGGGTAAGCCTAGGTAATTTCTAAGGTAAGGTCATGTCCGGCACAGCTTTGTGGGCTGAAGGGCCTGTATTGCGCTGTAGGTTTTCTATGTTTCTATGTTTCTAAAACTCACATTTTTAATTTTAGTCTTTAACTTTATTCTTCCCTTCCTTCATCCTAATCAAATAAATCACTGTATACTCAGGCACTTCATCAAATATTGAGCTTTTAAAGGTAGGACTTGTTAAAGACTTGAATGGACAATCCTTCCAAAGTTACTTCTGCTTTACACTGTTAACTTGAAAGACCTTGAGAGCATAATTGTTTAATTGCAATTAATTTCTAGATACCATGATAGAAAGAACAAAGAAAATAGAACAGTACAGTGCAGGAATACTTGACCCATAATATCTGTGTCAACCATGATGCCATCTTAAACTGCCTATTTACTTGCATGTGGTTTATATCTCTCAATTCCCTGTCTGCCCATGTGTTTGTCTAAGTGTCCCTTAAATATTGCTATTGTAGCCCCCCCGGCCACTCTCAGGGTCACTCGGCTCGCTGTCGTCTAGCGAAACAGCCCTCGGCCCCGCCAAAATGGGTAATAGTTTGTGTGGATGCTGTGTGAGGTACCCCACCCCGCCCAAGTAACAGACAATACACCAGATACGATTAAATGATTTACAGTTTATAGATATTAGTGGAACTATATAATTAATAAATAAATATAAAAGGAAAATAAAAGGCACCACACTTATCAAAATTCAATCTCTTCGTGCACAAAACAGTTGGAGCTCAAGGACCTTTTTCGTCACCCTGCGACCCCTCGGACCACCTCGACCGGCCGCCTGGGACCAACAACGGTGGTCGACCAGACGCTCCACACGAGTCCGTCTCCATCTCCTCGCTGAACGCCCTCCTCGGGGTCCGACCCCGTTAGCGGACATCACAGCACATCATCCATCCTCTGTCTCGCTCTCTCGCCTTCTGCCCCAAAACCCCGCGCATACAGTATATTCAAATACACCAAAACCATAACAACTATCCCAATTGGTTAAAACAGCCTCTTATCACACTCTAAACCAAAACAAGCTGCTAGCGCAAACTTTATCAGCGTTTAACACAACAAAGCCGCATTCCCCACATTAACATAACAAAGACGCCATTTTAATTAGCCTCTGCAGTAACATAAAAGTCGAAACTCCCTTACACTATCATGGCTGTTCCTATCATTTCTAACAGCATATTCTGAGCACCTATCACTGTCTGTGTAGAAAACTGTCATTGTAGATCTCCTTTAAACTTTTTGCTTTTCACCTTAAAGCCATGGGCTCTAGCTTCAGAAACTTCCATCCTGGGAAAATGATTCTGAATATCTACTTTGACTACCCCTCTCAAAGTTTTATATATTCTCAAACAAGAGAAAATCTGAAGATGCTGGAAATCCAAGAAACACACATAAAATACTGGAGGAGCTCAGCAGTCCTGATGAAGGGTCTCAGCCTATTTACTCTTTTCCGTGGATGCTGCCTGGCCTGCTGATTTCCTCCAGCATTTTTGTGTGTGTGGCTTTATATATTCTACCAGGCTTTCCCCTTATCCTCTGAAGCTACAGAGAAAATAATTCAAGTTTATACATTCTTTCCTTCCAGCTCATATGCTAATATCTCCTTATAACAAATATAGCAACATGCTGGGGGACCTCTCCAATTTGACCTCCAAAGCATCCCACACCCCATCCTTTCTGTAACATAGTGATCAGGACTGTACTTAATACACCAACTGTGACCTGACCACTGTTTTATACATCGTAGCCCATTCTTTAGTTAGAGCCTTCAGCATTTTGGGCATCGAGGGAGAGAGAAAGAGGAGAGCCATCCACAGTACCACCCATGCAGCAGAGAGGGCCTCAAGATGGCTGTGGCTCAAAAGAGGGAGCCATGGAGTCATAAGTAGCTAGTCATCTGGACAGAAGCTGGGGTCTGATCAGCCCCGGCTGGGTCACCTGGAGGAGATTGTATGATGTTGAAAGACCCGAAACACCCGATGATTCCAGGAACATCACTGAAGATGTGTCCAGAAGCATCAATAGATGTATGTACACAGTGACCTACCAAAATGACTTCCTTATTTCTATTATCAGTGTCCCAATCTTTGAACGTAAATGTACTGTACATCTTCTTTATCATCCTATGTTCTTGTGTTATTTGTATTGACACTTTTTGGGAGCTATGGACTGGCAATCCAAGGTCACTATGTATATGAATGCTCCTAAGGCTTCTGCCATTTATTACATACTTACCTTTTACATTTAACCTCCCAAAGTGCAACACCTCACACTTGAATATATTAAACCCCATCTGCCATCTCCCTGCCTAAAATTCCAACTGATCTATATCCTGCTGAATCTTTTGACAAACTTCTCCACTCTTAACAAGTCTATCAATATTTGTGTCATCTGAAAAAACTTACTTATCAGCCAATCTTCATTTTCTTCTATGCCAGTTGTAAATATAAGATTCAAGTTCAAGATCAAGCTTAACTACCATTCAAACATTCAAGAATATCCATGAATACAGCCAAACGAAGCAGTGATCCTCTGAGACAAGATGAAAAACATCGTACCAACCATCCTACACAGTATAAGGCTTATATAGTACATATAAGATAGTAAGCAGTCACACAAAAATATATGTAGCCCAAGTCCCCGAGTGACATGCCCTGTAAATTGATGGTGCATGGGTAATATTGGCAAGAACAAGCAGTTCTTAGCAGTCTGTTGTTGGAGCATGCACACACACAATCCAGCTTGTCATTCCACCAATCTAACACTAACACTGGAGAGAAGCACTATGCAGGGGGGGGGGGGGGCGCACGTGGAAGGCAGCCCCCACCCAGCATGAACACATGCTACACTGCCTCTGGCTTTCCCTGTTATGGACTGCTGCAACAGGCAAGCCGACACTTGTGACCTATTCCTACCTATAACCGAAGCCACACAGCTTCCCCACTGCCTGTCTCACCATTAAACAAGGGAAGCTGACTTGCAGCATTTCACATTACCAATGTCCAACAGGGTCTTACGATTGCAACAGGAATGTCCAAGGCAATCACTCAGTGTTAGACTGCACATCACCTTCATGCACTGACTCCAATGCCTTCCTGTAGCAGACAGCAACATGGTCTACACAAAGTCCACCTCCTCCACCAACGAGCAGCTTGTTGATAGGCTACATCTGCAGTACTTGAAGTTCTAAATGTTCAGCATTGCCTTGTGATTGTAAAAAATATGTAAAAAAAAGACAAATACACCTTTGGTAAGCCCCAAGAGGCCGTTGTGTCCAAATGCACCATCATCTTTCCGGAAGTTCGATTTTATCAAAATATCACAAGCAGAGGTTCCAGCATTGATCCTTGCTGAACACCACTGATCACAGACAGAATAACACCACTCCACCACCTCCCTCTGTTTTCTATGATTAACCCAATTTTGAAATCAACATGCCTATCAGTCTACATTGAGGGACTTGTTAAAAGTTTCACTGAGGTCCATGTATACGACATCCACTGCCTTACTCTCATCGATCATCTTCGTCACTTCCTCAAAAACACAAATCAATTTTGGAAGCTATAACCTCTTCCTGCAGAAAGCCTTGCTAACTATTTCCTATCAAGTCTTTGCTCTTCCAGATGTGAGTCAGTCCTGTCCTCAGAATCTTGTTTGTTTCCTTCCCTACAAGGATGTAATACTCAGCAGCCTACACTACAAGCAGAGGTTATTGTCCAGTCCTTCATGGCCTTGCCTATGGCTAGAGAGGATACATCGTAAAAACCTTCTTTTGAAGCAGAATTACATCAGATTGCAAATGACTGGTTACTTAGTCATAGTACAAATAAAAACTCTTCTAACTGGCTAATTTGAGAGTGCTTAAGGGATGAAATTAGCTAGAATGTCCTGTGAGGCAGTGTCTGCTTTGTATGCTTTAGCAAAATGTTATCAGGAGCTGTGATAGGTCCCATCAGTGAAGCAACAGACCATGTTACTGACACCAGCATTAAAACATGGCATCTTCCATTGGAATTCCTTTGATTCAATTTACGGTTTGCCTGTAAAAACAGGACAAGAACAGAAATCATTTTAAATAAGGGAAAACAAAACTCTTTTGCAAGTTTCTTTTGGTAGGTTTACCTGTATAATTGAACAGAGGAATGGAAGAATACTTAAAACAAAATATTTGCAAAGAAAGGATTAGGATACTGATATCCTTTGGGAAACTATACAAAGAACTGGCACAAACATTATAACTTCTATGACAATATTTACTCATAAAGAAAATAGCAATTTATAATATTTTAATGGTATGGTTAACTGGCATAATTTTTACAGGAAAACCATAAGATCACAGTGGGACAGAAGTAAATGGGCAAGTGCACATACACCACTCTTGTAGAGAACACTGACTCATTTCCTGAAGCCTGCAGTGAGTTTTAGCAGGTGAACAGTCAAAATAACCAGACTCAGCATGTGATGAGAGAAAAAAGGTAATTTTGCCACATTCCCAGGAAGATTTGACAGAGACATTCCAAAGCTGGTCTGCTACCACTCCTTATTGCTATAAAAACCAATGACATTCTCAGCTGAAAGGAAAACTGCATGTGACTAATTATATAGCACCCCCTGAGTAGCTTTTGAAACTATATAAATATTTAATTGCTAAACAGGTTGAACAAACAGAACTTCTACCTCTGGCAATATACTATACTAATATATGCTACATTCTCTGATCAGTGGGGGTATGCATATGTTATATTAACATTGAAACCAATACATTGTCGAAAATACAGTATATGGTATGACAAAAATGGTTAAAGAAAGGTGATAACCAAAAGAAATTATAAAAACAGCCCTTGATAAAATTATTTAATAGTTCATTTTGTGCTTGTGATAAAGTTTCTGTACATCAATGTCTGTTTTATAGTTGTAGTGTGTTGTTATCAGTAACATTTGTGGGAATGAACTAAGAAATATAATGAATTAGCCTTCATATCTTCACACACGGTGATTCCATGGCATGAATAGTACTTACAAGGCATATTGTGAGAAATTTTCTTTGACATGCATTGTTGATCCATTCATTCCATCATCTGAGGTAATCTTTGTTGGAACCTTGGGAAAAGATAAACTGTCTATTGGTAACTAGTCAATGGCAAATGGAGGGTTATAATAGAATCTGATGGCTCTGAAATCTTCCCATACTGTTCTGGCAAACAACCCATCACCACTAACGAAGGTTCAAAACCACTTTCTTTTTTTTTTGGCGTGTGTGTCTGTGCGTGCGTACGTCCGTGTGTGTGCTATGTTGGCGGGATGATGTCTTTTTCATGCCTTTACAAGGCGCAGAGCGAGACAGAGGGATTGTGTGGCACGCCACTCCCCACACAGACACCCCGCAGCATTTTTCCCTTTATCTTACGAGGTCGAGTTACAATCTCAACACTCAACCCGGCACGGATGGAAAGCGTACTCGGGAGCGGACCCGACTGGGTTCGAACCCGGGAACCTCTGTTCCAGAGTCTGGTGCTAATGTCATTGCACCACCAGCTGGTCCACAAAACCACTTTCTAATGGTGTTATTCTGGCCTCTACTTACTTCAGCTTCAAATTAAGGATGGTCCACATAGTCTCAGATTCCTCTGCAAGAATTCAACAGGACTGATTGTTGAGAGTTGTTGGAGTCTCTCAGCTGTAGCTGCAGCTCTGTGAGTGACAGGATCCATCATCCATTTAATATAGTCAGTGTTTTCTGGGCTAAGGAAAGAAGTAGAATCCTTAGTAACAAAACAACAAACACCTAGCTCCTTAACAGATAAAAAATATGGAGAATGCAAAAATTGAGTTTTAAAATGTTCAGATTATTGGAAAATGAGAAGCTTGAAATGGTTAAGAAATTTTTGAATCTTTAAATGCTGGGCATCATCTAATCAGAGAAGGGGATTTCATGGTGAGTTACAAGAATTCATTTTACATTGACTGCTAGAGTGATATGGAAACCAACAAGTGCAGACAGGGCCGCAGCCTACAATGCCCAAATCACAGAGCAACTGATTTCCTGGCTTGTGGCTTCAGGCATAAAAACAAGCAACAGCTGGAGTCAGGTATTGGCCTCATTCACAGAGAATAATTATGCTAATACCACTCCTTGCTAAAATTTTTATTACGGGTGAGCAACTGTCCACTGCACACTGTTTAACTGAGATTCTGTGTCAGTGTTTCTGAAGGAAGATCAAAAAGATATGCAGACAGTGGAAAAATGAAATAAAACCAGAACATTTTGGAAACATCTCTGGAACATTGAGCATGTGCCTTCTTGAAAAGAGAAATAATTAACACTTCAGATCCAGACCTTTAATCAGAAACAATATAGGTCATTAGGCATAAGAATTTGTTTTACATTGCTTTTTATAGAATAATTTTATTATCTTTACTCATGAAATATATTAATATTGTACATCAGCCATTTTTTTTGCTGCTTTTGCATCCTCAATAAATCAATGGATATGACAATGGGGCAGAAATGTGGAATTGAGACACATGATTAACTCTGACATTAATTGGTGTAAAGAACTCTAAGGGATAATTATCTGACCTTCTACTTTTATTTTTACATTATATTCTTCAATTCAGTTGTTTGTTGTTTGCAGTTGCATTGTAGCAGAATCAGGTTTAATATCATTGGCATATGTTGTGAGATTTGCTATTTTGTAACAGCAGCACATTGCCACACATAGTAATATTATAAAACATATAAATTACAGTAGGTTATATATAAATTAAATAAATAGTCAAGAAAAGATAAAGAAAAAAGTGAAGTAGTGTTTGTGGGTTCATTGTCCATTCAGATATCTACTGGCAGAGGGGAAAAGGTTTTTGCTGAAACATTGAGTGTGTGTCTTCAGGCTACTGTACCCCCTCCTTGATGGTAGCAACGAGAAGAGGGCATACCCTGGGTAATGGGAGTAATTAATGATGGCTTCCGCCTATTTGAAGGTGTTCTCAATGTCGGCAAGTCTAGTGCACATGATGGAGCTGGCTGAGTTTACAACTTTCTGCAGCTTTTTCTGATCGTGTGCAGTGGCCCCTCCATACCATATGGAGCTTCAACCAATTAGAATGCTCTCCCTGGTACGTCTGAGGAAATTTGTGAGTAATTGGTGACATATCGAATGTCCTGAAATTCCTAATGCATCAATATATTGGACCAGGATAGATCTTCAGAGATGTTGACTCAGGAACCTGAAACTGCTCACCTTTTCAACTGTTAATCCGTCAATGAGGACTGGTGTCTGTTTCCTCGACGTCTTTTTCTGTAAGTCCACAATCAATTCCTTGGCCTAACTGACACTGAGTACAAGATTATCATTGTGACAGCACTCAACCTATTGTTCTAGCTCACTCCTGTATGTCTCCTCGCCACAAGCAGAAATTATGGCAACAATAGTTGTGTCATTAACAAATTGATACATGGCGTTTGAGCTGAGCTTAACCACACAGTCATGGGTGTGAAGAGAGCAAATAGCCTCTTCTTAAAGGCAACAAGACAAAGGAGATGGCTATCCACTTCAGGAGAACTCATACCACTCACACCTCCCTTTTACATCAGCAGCATAGCAGTGAAAACTGCAAGCTGTTTCAAACTCCTGATAGTGCCTATCATGCACAACCTCTCATGATCCCAGAACAGATCCTACACAGTCAGGAAAGTTCACCAATGCCTCTGCTTTCTGAGGAGATATCCATACTCACATCCCTCTACAGATGTGCAGTAGATAACATCCAAGCAAGCTGCATCACAGCTTGGAATAGAAACTGCACTGTGGTGTGCAGGAAGGCTCTACAATGGGTAGTCAAATTGCTCAATGCGTCACTGGCTGCAGCCTACGCACCATCAAGGGCATGCATTATATACAGAAAGATGCTGGAAAAAGACTAGTAACGTCATGAAGAATCCCACCCTCCCTGCTCATGAACTTTTTGTCCCAATCCCCTCAGAGAGGAGGCTACATAACTTCCATGCCAGGACCTCCAGACTCAAAACTGTTGCTTTATTCAAGTAGTAAGTGTCAAGTAATGCAATGTACTTGTTGCTGCTGCTCCTTGCATCAATACTGCAAGGTTTGGGGTCTTCTAGGGTTCCTGACATTAGCTGAATGGGGCAGATTTACTGTCAGACTTTCCTTGCTACCTTTAAGGCTTCTGAACAAATCAGTTTTTCTGTGATGTGGGTGTTTTAGCAGGAATTCCCCTTGCACTGCCGGTGATTAGAGGAATTAATAGAGCTTGCTGAGAACAGAAGGAAGAATGGGAAGGGAGATTAGCTTCCAGTAGATGGCCCCAGGAGTTTATGGTGCAATCTTCCTACCTGCACATTAGCCAGGAATTATATGTGATATCTGTATTTCAGCAAAACATTCTCACTGAAATCTGCCACATGATTCAACACCAAATACAAACTCAGAACAGGGTCAGGGAGCCTCCGATCAATGATTTATTTTTTTGTGTGTGCAGCAAATGAAACAACGTTTTTTATGAATTTGCCTGCAGTTCCTTGTCCAGTTTTGTCTGAGGAAGAATACACATGGTCATTTCTTTTAGAGAAAATAGAGAAAATTTCAGTTGTACAGCAGAAAGGGAAGTAGAGACTTTGCTTTCAGAAAACTGGGAGTTTCTGAGGGGAATGATGATGTTGAAACATAGACATTTCTTTGTAATTACTGTGTCAGTTCTATAGTCCAGCCGGAAAGGATTCTACTCCACAATGTCTCGCTGTAGAGTGACAACTCAGCCTTTGGAAGGAATGCATTGTGGGCTTTCTATCAGTCTACGGACAGAGCACAGCACGTTTTCTCTCCTCAAACTGCAGCAAGCTAATCCATGCTGATTTTGAAATCCATGTTGTGTTTGACTTTCTCATTGGAGGACCACAGTCAGTGTGGATTAGTAATAGCATCTCCTCCTCACTATTAACACAGGCGCACCTCAAGGATGTGTGCTTAGCACTCTGCTCTGCTCTCTCTATACTCATGACTGTGTGGCTAGGCAGAGCCCAGATGTCATTTATAAATTTGCCAATGGCACCACTGTTATTGGCAGTATCTCAGATGGTGATGAGAAGGTGCACAGGAGTGAGACAGATCAGCTGATTGAGTGTTATCACAAAAACAACATTGCACTCCACATCAGTAAGACCAAAGAATTCATTGTGCACTTCAGAAAGAGAAAGTCAGAAGAAAACCCACCAGTCCTCATCACTGGTTCTGTAGTGGAGGGAGTAAGCAGCTTGAAGTTCCTGACTGTCAACATCTTAGAAGATCTATCCTGGGCACAATAAATTGACACAATCACAAAGAAGGCATGCTGATGCCTATACCTCATTAAGAGTTTGAGGAAATTTGGTATGTCATGAAAAATTTTAGCAAGTTTCTATCAATGTACCTTGCATAACCATCTGGTATGAGGGCTCCAGTGCACACGATTAAAAAAGACTGCAGAGCGTTGTAGGCACAGCCAGCTCCATCATGGGTGCAAGTCTCCCTAGTATTGAGGAAATCTTCAAGAGGTAGTACCTCAAGAAGGCAACATCCATCATTAAAGACCTCACCACCCAGGGCATGCCCTCTTCTGATTGCTGCCATCAGGGAGGAGATACAGGAGTTTCAAGATTCACACTGAAAAGTTTTAGACCTATCTACTACCCCTCCACCGTCAGGTGTCTGAAATGTTTGTGAATCCATGAATTCTACTTCATTATTCCTCCTTTATACAGATGCAGAAGATTGAAACTTGGAACAGCGAATTGCTGGTCTCCACTGCAAGAGCGACTACTCTCTCGCCCTTGATGGAGAGAGAGAGAGCCTGCCTGAGGCACCAAAGTGCTGGGCTATGGACTGTAATTTTGATGGACTCTGGATTGAGGTCTCTTTGGGGTTTTTGCTGTTGCTTGCATGATGGCGGGGGTAGGGTGCTAGGGCTTCTGCTGGCGCAAGTGACGGGAGGAAGGTAAGGGATTGATGCTTCTACAGCTGGTTGTGCGAAGGGAGGGAGGTGGGGGTCTGGGGCTTTAAAGTTTCTATCATTTATTCTAAAGGGTTTCTTACTTTGTGGATGTCTATGAAGTGTAGGAATTTAAGGTTGTATACTGTTTACATTCTGTGATATTAAAATGAACCTTTGAACCTTTATCTTTGATTGTATCTTATAAAAATATTTGTATGCTTTGCTGTTCTGCTGCTGCAAAACAACAAATTTGATGACATATGTCAGTGAGAATAAACTTGATTCTGATTTTGATTTTGATTATCTTCCAAATCTGAATGATTTCTAAAATGCCTTTCACCAGCTGCAGCAATCATAATGTAATTTTCTTGTCAGTGGTGCCCCCCTTTAGAACATGCAGGCACTGACTACACACGGAAATTATATAAGCTAGCAGGCAGCTTGGAAGTTGGCAGCTATCGGAAGTAACAGGCATGATCTTCCCCACGCCTGTTTTTGGGAACTATTCAATTTAACCTGCAGTGACTTGCTATGGATATGCATTCATCAGCTGCCATGACTTGTAAAGATCCAGTCCTATGAATGTTTCATCTTTGCATCTTGGAAGAGTTGCACATGCTGGAATAGTTGTTCTTGAGCCAGGTAACATCTGCACTTCAAACTGCAGAAGGAGCTGGGAGTCCGGCAGCGTGTCTTCTCACATAGTGACAGCTTAGCCAGACTTCTGCTCTTGTACCTAGAGACTTGTGGAAGAATGTGTAATTATAAAGTGTTGATGCCACTGGCCTGAATAAATTAAGTGTGATGGTCACTGTCTATGATGTGACTTCCATTACCACAGCACGAGTTCATTGTTAAAGGGGAATAGAAAGCAGTCGACTTTCAGTATAGACCATTCTCATTCTCTATACTGTCTGCTTCCCAACAACTTTTCCAATCTGTGTTTTTGGAATAACAACTATCAATAAGTCTTGTTTCTATTATATCCTTCAAATAATGAATACCAAAAATGAGGTTTGATATTCGGCATATCATTCTCAAGATGTTTGTGATTAAAAATCTTAGTATTTAAAATAAATTCTGAAAAATTTTATGGAGAAGAAATATAATGTAAATTCTTAGCATTATCCAGGGAGTAGAAACAGTGCCTTTATTGTACTGCATGAAATCTATTTTGTAGTGAAGGAGAAATGGATTAGAATCAGAATCAGATTTAATATCACCAGCTTATGTTGTGGAAGCAATACATTGTATTGCAATGTACTGCTATTAAAAAAAAACTATAAATGATGATATAAGTAAATAATTATTTATTTTATATATATATATTATATAAAAGTAGTGCAAAAAGAGAGCTAAAACATAGTAAGGTAGTGTATATGGGTTCATTGTCCTTTCAGAAATCTATCCTGAAGTGTGAAAGAAGCTGATCATAAAAAGATGCATGTCTTCAGGCTCCTGCACCTCCTGTTTGATGGCAACAATGAAAAGAAAGCATATCCTGGGTGATGGGGGCCTGATATGATGGATGCCACCTTTTTGAGCCACCTCATTTTGGACAGGCTAGTGCCTACAATGAGTTTGCAACTTTCTGCAGCTTTTTCTGGTCTTGTGCAGTGATCCCTCCATTCTAGACGGTTATGCAACTAGCTAGAATTCTATCCACAGTACATCTGTAGAAATTTGCTAGAGTCTTTGGTGACATACTAACTCTCCTCAAACTCTTAAAAAATATAACCACTATCATATCTTCTTTGTAATTTCATCAATATTGGGCTCCGGATATATCTTCAGAGGTCTTGAAGCTGCTTAGTGCCAATCCCTCAATGAGGACTGGTGTGTGTTCCCTCGACTTCCCCTTCCTAAAGGTCACAATCAATTCCTTGGTCTAACTGATGTCGAGTACAATATTATTGTGACACCACTCACCTGGTGATTTAGTCCACTCCAGTACGCCTCCTTGCCACCATCAGCTGAGAAGATCATCTTCCTGCCATTACAGACATTTACACCACACGCTGCATCCGTAAAGCAAACAGCATTATGAAGGACCCCACGCACCCCTCACACAAACTCTTCTCCCTCCTGCCATCTGGCAAAAGGCACCGAAGCATTCGGGCTCTCAGACCTGACTATGTAACAGTTTCTTCCCCAAAGCCATGAGACTTCTCAATACCCAGGGCCTGGACTGACACCAACCTACTGCCCTCTACTGTACCTGTTGTCTTGTTTATTATTTATTGTAACGCTTGCACTGTTTTGTGCACCTTATGCAGTCCTGGGTAGGTCTGTAGTCCAGTGTAGTTTTTGGGTTGTTTTACATAGTTCAGTGTCATTTTTGTGTTGTTTCATGTAGCAGCATGGTTCTGAAAAATGTTGTCTCGTTTTTACTGTGTACTCTACCAGCAGTTATGGTCGAATTGACAATAAAAAGTGACTTGACTTGACTTGACTTGGAAATTATGCTAACAATAGTTGTGCCTTCGGCAAATTGATACATGGCATTTGAGTGGTGCCTTACTGATGTTAAGTGCAAGGTTGTTGTTGTGACACCACTCAATCTGCTGATCTATCTCATTTCTGTATCCCTCCTCACCATCAGCTGAAATTCTGCCAGCAATGGTCCCGTCATCGGCAAATTTATATAGAAAGGGTGTTTGAGCTGTTCTTAGTCACACAGTTGTGGATACAGAGAGAACAGAGCAATGAGTTAACCATGCATCCTCGAGATGCACCTGTGTTGATTGTCAGTGAGGAGATGTTATTTCTGATCTGCACAGACTGTGGTCTCCTGGTGAGAAAGTCAAGGATCCAGTTGCAGTTATTTTGAACCTCAACTAGAGGATGAATATCTCTTTTATTACTGGAACTGTGGCATATCAGAGGGCTCTGAACCCAGGCCTCTCAGTGATACTGTATTTATTCTACAAAACCCTCTTTTGAGTTGCATTCTTTTTAAGAGTTGCTCTCATGCCAAATATCATTAAGGTTTTCCTGTGCCAACAGCTTATTCAAAACAGGGAGATGAAATTCGATCAAGTTTACCATCATCTTGTATTGCAAGTGAATCCATTCAGGAATTATTCTGTCATTACTCATCTCAGAAAGTTTTGAGTTTTATTTGTTATAGAAAGTTAGCAAAGGGAGGTGGGTCAAAGGGATAAAGTCCTATTATTTTGAAGGGAAATAAAAGAAATTCTCCAAGCATTGTACAGTAAGTGTCAGTGAAACTGCTCATAGTAATCACACAATGCAAGCAAATTCCAGCTCTGCATTATATACTTTTAAATTAATAATGATATCCATATGTGATCTTTTTAGAATATGCTTTTCACATGTAAACTGCTTCTGACAGTTGCTATTATGTTGAGGATCTCCAATATCATAGAAATCCTGTTGGCTGTTTCCTTCTCCCTGTACAATCTGTTGAAAAATGAAGAAACTGAATTGTGAATTAACTAAAGTGGGATAACTTAATTTCTGTCTTCTTATTTATTGGCAAATGTCATGGCCACCGTGATTTTTATTATTTCTTAAGCCTGCACCAAAATGAAACATAAAGTTTTGTAAATTAAATGCCAGAATTGCCAACTGTACTCTGCAGACGTTTTCACGTCATGGTACATTTCAGTTTCTTAAAATCAGGAATGTTATCATTTTTTGCTGATAACATATCTAACACTTTGCATAGATTTGTTAAAGACAGGATGCACTACTTCTGACTTATTTCCATGCATATGGAAACATTTATTACAATACAAAAGTTATTTCTTTGCATCTTCAATTTCTTCAATGTGTCTTCCTACAAAGACAGACTTCAAAGAGCCCATTTAATTTCTCAATCTGAATGAAAATGACAATGTAGCAAATACATTGGTTGCACAGAAAAAAAAATGTTTATCTGCAAAGACTTTTCAAAATTATGTGCTGTGAGCCAAAGACTAAATGGTGTAGGTTTTCATCTTTGTTCCCCATAATAATCTGATGGGTTGTTGTGCAGATCCAATATATAACATACCTGTTTGTTACTCCATTCAAATCAATGGAATGAACTGAAAGTGTGTTCTTTCAAGGCAAGTTCTCTTCTGCCAGATTTTGACCCGTTCAAGAAAGACATAATTCCTTGCACTCATCGCATTGAAAAATAATGTTTGCCAACATTATTTTTGTGTTCTTTAAATGCATATGATCTGTCTTACATAAGATTGGTTCAAATGTCCTACTTATAAAATACAACAAATTGTGTGAAATAAAAATGTATGAATTAAATACAAAGAACATGAGTAGATACAATTTCAGTGCTGGAATCCTGGAAGGTTTGAATGCAATGAAATGGATATACAGCTATTTTGTTCGGTAGAGGAACACTGCCACTACCTTTGCTCTCCGATTTATTCTAACACATTATTGAATAAGCTTTGGAATATAATAATATTTTAAACAATTGAATTTATCAAATCCACTAATGGATTATTATTTTCTATAAATCTCTACATTTGCAAACCCCAGTTGCCCCCACTCCTTTTGATCTATCTCAAAGTTGGTCTAACATGAATGGAAAGTTTTGCCAATTAAGCATGGGAAAACTAAATGAGTTCATCATGTGTTTTTTTCCCCATCATTTCTATACCTTTCAGGCAACTGCCTGAAGCTGAGCCAGGCTGTTTTCTGATTTGATGTTCCATTTGATCCCTAAAATATGTTTATGATCACATAGTCACTCTGAGAAAAAGTCTGGTTGCTTCCACATCTCTAGCTAGGGTCACCAGTCTTTGATCTGCCTATCAACAATTAGAACCCCTGCTCGGAGCTTGTAACATGTGGGCTTGATCAAGAAAACTCTCCATACTACACCCTACATAAACTATGCTCTTTCAACTCTTCACACCCCTCTTTTCTCCCCTTCCTTTGGGCAGAAGGTATAAAAGGTTGAAAACATGCACCACCCAATTCAAGGACAGCTTCTGTCCTTCTATTAGAAGACACTTCACTGGATTTCTTTTATATCAGAGATAAATTCTTGATCTCTCGATCTAACTCATCTTATTTTTCCACCTGCACTGCACTTTTTCTGTAACTGTTACACTCTATTCTGCATTCTCTTATTGCTTTTCCATTTGTACTGTCTTAAAAGTACAAATGATTGCAATGATCTGTCTGTATGTCATGCAAAACAAAGCTTTTCACTGCACCTTGTGGACAATACTAAAACAGTTGCCCATAAATTCACTTAATTAAATGAACCTGCAATGAATCCAAACGTAGGTAATGCTTGAGTTAGATATGGCCCTTGTGGCTACGGGGGTCAGGGGGTATGGAGGGAAAAATAGAGGGCTATGAGTAACTCTAGGTAACTTAAGGACATGTTCGGCACAGCTTTGTGGGCCGAAGGGCCTGTATTGTGCTGTAAGTTTTCTATGCTTCTATGTTTCTAAAAAGGGATTGCATTCAATAATTCTGTGGTCTTTACATCTAATGGTTGACATTCTCCCGCAATGATGAAGGAAGCCATTGAAATAAAACCAGAAAAAAAGAATTTTAACAAAGCCGAAGGAAGAAATGGAATCCAATTGTAAACAAGATGGGGCAGCGGAAACCTGATTGGATGATTGGACCAATCAGGAGGGAGGGACGACAGGACTATATACACCACCAGACTAGACATGCCTAGGCATCATCCCTGATGAAGATGGCAAAGTTTGTCATTGAAATGTCAGTTAAAAGCAATACTTGTACCCGGCTGGAAGCCAGAGAAGAGTTTATTTGCCTATTGGTTGACAGTTTCAAAAAAGTTTCTGTTGGCACTGTAAACAATAATGAGTTTAAAAAGTACATGTCAGATCCTGCTGAACAAGGTGTTTTTGTGGCTTATGATATGATTGACCTTTTTTAATTCTGCACAATTTATTGAAGCATTTATGAGAATGTATGTTAATGCAGCAACTACAAATGTAATTAGTGGTCAGACATTGTTCACAATTATTCTTTATGTTGATTTTCTATTGGTTCCTCATATTGCAAACTAAATATCATTGTGCTGCAAATTATGGATGCCCTATGCAAATAGACTGTCTAGATTTTCCTAAAATAGTTAACAATAAAGCATTCATCATGCATGCAAAGAAATAACTACTTTTACCCTGTTGCAAATTTATATCTGGTTCAAGAATAAAACAGAAGATTGTGTTTATACGAATATGTATTGCACTTTATTATGGCATGTTTTAGGTTAGAACAAGTTTGTATGATACTTTGGAAGATGTGGTAATTTAGGATAGATTATGCGGAGTATTTAATATTTCAGTAATATTTTAGGAATATTGCAAATATATTGATTGATTAAGCATTCTTTGATGTTTACATCATTCATTATGGAATATACATAAGAAATTTGAAGAAGGGTTTCACTTGAATCATTGACTATTCCACTGCATAGATGCTGCCTGACCTGCTGAGTCCCTCCAGCATTTTGTGTGTGTTGTTCAGGTTAATTTTGGGTGTCTGGGATCTCTGTCCCATGTGAAATACTTTGTCCCAGCAAAGGTATCTGAAAAACATCACATGCAGATAATGTCAACTAGTATGAAACAATATAGATTTTAGAATGCATTGGGATTGTTAGGAATAACAAAAGGACTAACACAAAGAGCTAGAATGCATTCCTCAATTGTTTGTTTCTGCGACAGATCGATCATTTTCCTGCAACTCATTGATATGTCATTTTATTTAGTAAGAATTGTAGCTGTGCTTGGAAATCGCTTGAAGTTTATAAATATTTTGAAATTCAAAAATATTTTATAAATCAGGAATCCTCAGTGAGCTTTAATTGTGTGTTAATAGCCATTTGTCTAATTTTAAATCTTTTTAAAATTTATAGTTATCATTATATAATGTATCATTAAAAATAACTTACACTGCATTTTAACTACTTTGTTAGCTGGAAGTATCTCCTCCTTCACAGGGAGGGGGACCCATCACCCAAATAGTGTATATTGGTAGCTAGACCTCCTTGCAGACACTAGACACGAAAATAAGCTAGCCTAGTCATTGAAGAGTAGGTTGATACGGTATACCCTCCCTATAGTGAGTCTATCCATAGATAGTTTTATCAGATAGGGTTTAAAATCTCCTCTTGGGTTAGGGCTTTGCAGACAGTGAACCCAATACCATCATGCACAATGCAAAATGGACAGTATTTATTTTTCTTGTTTAATTTCCTTTGCACTGAATTACATGTTAAGTTACTTCTTACCTAATGATATGGTGTTAAATAAAGGCCAAGTAGGCACGTGGCCAAGTGGTTAAGGCATTTGTCTAGTGATTTGAAGGTTGCTAGATCGAGCCTTGGCTGAGGCAGCGTGTGTGCCCTTGAGCAAGGCACTTAACCACGCATTGCTCTGCGACGACACTAGTGCCAAGCTGTATGGGTCCTAATACCCTTCCCTTGGACAACATCGGTGGCATGGAGAGGGAAGACTTGCAGCATGGGCAACTGCTGGTCTTCCATACAACCTTGCCCAGGCCTGCACCCTGGAAACTTTCCAAGGTGCAAATCCATGGTCTAATAAGACTAACGGATGCCTATAAAAAATAAATCCCTTACTCCAATAACATTATAAGCCTGATGGATATTTACAATAGTCCTGTAGTTCTGTCACTCCTTGTAAATCTCCTCTGCACCCTTTCTTGGAAACACAGTGCAACATGAATCTGCATTTAATTGAAGTAAATGGAAATATGAGGCTATCAGGCAGGAACTTGGAAGCATAAACTGGGAACAGATGTTCTCAGGGAAATGTACGGAAGAAATGTGGCAAATGTTCACGGGATATTTGCGTGGAGTTCTGCATAGGTATGTTCCAATGAGACAGGGAAGGATGGTAGGGTACAGGAACCATGGTGTACAAAGGCTGTTGTAAATCTAGTCAAGAAGAAAAGAAAAGCAAAGCTTACAAAAGGTTCAAAAAACTAGGTAATGATAGAGATCTAGAAGATTATAAGGCTAGCAGGAAGGAACTTAAGAAAGAAATTAGGAAAACCAGAAGGGGCCAATCATGGTATCGTGTTTAGGAGCTGAGAGGTAATGCTGCAGCTATAGAGGACCCTGGTCAGACCTCACTTGGAGTACTGTGCTCAGTTCTGGTTGCTTCACTACAGGAAGGATGTGGAAACCTTAGAAAGGGTGCAGAGGAAATTTGCAGGGATGTTGCCTGGATTGGGGAACATGCCTTATGAGAATAGGTTGAGTGAACTCGGCCTCTTTTCCTTGCAGTGACGGAGGATGAGAGGTGACCTGATGCAGGTGTATAAAATGATGAGAGGCATTGATTGTGTGGATAGTCAGAGACTTTTTCCCAGGGCTGAAATGGCTAGCATGATTGGGCACAGTTTTAAGGTGCTTAGAAATAGGTACAGAGGAGATGTCAGGGGTAAGTTTTTTTTTATGCAGAGAGTGGTGAGTGCGTGGAATGGGCTGCTGGTGATGGTGGTGGAGGTGATGGAGGTGGATGTGATAGGGTCTTTTAAGAGACTCCCGGATAGGTACATGGAGCTCAGAAAAATAGAGGGCTATGGGTAACCCTAGGTAATTTCTAAGGTAAGGATATGTTCAACACAGCTTTGTGGGCTGAAGGGCCTGTACTGTGCTGTAGGTTTTCTGTATTTCTGTCTCCCCCATCTCTTTCAGCTCTACACATAAAATACCACTCTGATCTTCCAAAGGACCAATTTTTGCCCCTAGCTATCCTTTTGCTTTTAACATGTCGATATCCTTCACCTTGTCTGCTAGAGCAACCTCATGCTTTCTTTTAGTTCTCCTGATTTACTTCTTAATTGCTCTTTTGCATTTCACGTACTCCTCAAGTACCCTATACCTGCAACTAAAGTTCCCTAAATCTGTTATCCTTTCCTTTTATTCTGAGAGGAGCATACAAACTCTATAATCTCAAAATGTCACTTTTGAAGGGCTCCCATTTACCATGTACACCTTTGCCAGAATGTTCCAATCCATACATGCCAGATCCTTTCTGATGCCATCAAAATTGGCTTTTCTTTAATTTAGAATCTCATCCCAAGGACCTGACCTACCTTTTTAATAATTAACTTGAAACTAATGGCATTATGCTCATTTGGTGCAAAGCGTTCCCCTACATAAATTTCAGTCACCTGCGCTGTCTCATTCTCCAACCATAGATCTAGTATTGCACTCTCTCGAGTTGGGACTCGGATGTATTGATTAAGGAAATTTTCCTGAACACATTTGACAAACATTTTCCCAAACAGAAAAAATGCTGAATATTCTCAATAATCTGTATTACATATATAGCAGGGGTGATAAAATGTTTACTTCACATGTTCACCAACATTTAGAGATAGAATCAGGAAACAGCACAAACTATTTCACTGATTAGTAGTGTTGGAAACATATAACAAGGAAGAACAATATTTTTGAAATGATTTTCTCCCTTTGCACACGGACACAAAACGATAGAAGCATGAATTTGTTCAAAATGTAGTTTTTTCTTTGATGAAAGAGAAGAATTCTATGTTAATTTCATATTGTTATATGGTCCAATTGCAAGGTTATTGATCAGAAAGCTACCTGTGATGATACTTTGATAACAGCACAACCTCCTCTGCAGCACAAAAATTTCTCAGATTGTGCTGGCTAATGTGAGGAAAGCTCCATGTTTCAAGGGCATAAATATGCTTAACAGGTCCGGTTCTATTAAAGAAATCAACTCTGTATATCACAATTGCTCATTTATATTGATACAACCCTTTCCATTAGAACAACACAAAATATACTGGAAGAACTCAGCAGATCAGGCAGTATCTATACAGGGAAGTGAATAGTCACCATTTCAGGTCAAGGTCTTTTGTCAGGACTGGAAAAACAGAAGGAAGAGGCCAGTATAAATGGGTAGGGGGAATGGCATGATGCGAGAGCTGTTGGATGATAAATGGGACCAGCCGAGAGGGGGATAATAGGAAGGTTGGGGAGTCGGGGAATGGAAATCATGTAAGAAGCTAGGAGTTAATAGGTAGAAGTGAAAAGGGATGAATAAGATGGAATTTGACAGGAGAGGACAGGGGACCATGGAATAAAGAGGAGGTGGAAAAGGGAACTGGAGGGCAGAATGTGTGGATGGTGGGCAAGGGAAAAGAGAAGGGATATGAGGCCACTGGGAAAGGGAAGATGGGGAGTGGTGAAACAGAGGGGAATATTTATAGGAAGTTAGAGAAATTGATGGTCATGCTATCAGGTTGGAGGCTACCAAGGCCATCATGTGATTCTGGCCTCAACTTGGCAGTAAGAAGACCTGGAGAGACTGTATGCAAAAGGGAAGTGCAATTAAAATCACTGGTCACCAGGAGATCCAGGTAGTCATGGTTGATGGAGTGAAGTGAATTTCCAGTCTGCATCAAATCTAACCAATGTAATGGAGGCTACACCAGGAGTACCAGATGCAATAAATGACACAGATGAAGGACTGGTGAAGGCATGTGAAGGACTGTCTCAACTCGTAGGACTGTCCTCTTTTTCCAGAAGGGATGGTATCCCTCAAACTCCATTAGTGCAATGCTCATTCACATCTCTTCCCTTTTTTGAATGTACAGTATGACCCATGTTATTCCCTGTCCCCAAGATATAACAGGGATAGAGTTCCTTTGTCCTGTTGTACCAGTCCACAAGCCAATCCATCCAACATATGAATCTTTGGAACTTATGTCACCTCCAATAAGATCCCATCCTTGAATTCCTTATAAGGATAAGGATATCAAAAGAACAGGCGGGTAGGCAGAGGGTGTGGAGTGGCTCTGTTGGTAAAAAATGAAATCAAATGAAATCCTTAGAAAGAGGTGATATAGGATCAGAAGATGTAGAATCCTTCTGGGTAGAGTTAATAAACTGCAAGAATAAAAAGAGTATGAAGAAAATTATATACAGACCCCCAAACAGTAGCCAGGATCTGGGAACAAAATTTCAATGAGAAATAGAAAAGACATGAATAAGGTTATTATTACGATCGTCATGGGAAACGTCAATATGCAGGTACAATCGACTGGGAAAATTAGGCTAGTGCTGGATACCAAGAGAGGGAATCTGTAGAATGTCTATGAGATGGGTTTTTTTTTAGAGCAGCTTGTGGTTGAGCGCACTAAGGGAAAAGCATTTCTGGATTGTGTGTTGTTTAATGAGCCAGATATGATCAGGGAGCTTAAGATAAAGGAACCCCTGGAGGAAGTGATCATGATATGAAAGAATTCACCCTGAAATTTGA
Source organism: Mobula birostris (assembly GCF_030028105.1). Lineage (NCBI taxonomy): Eukaryota > Metazoa > Chordata > Chondrichthyes > Myliobatiformes > Myliobatidae > Mobula > Mobula birostris. The sequence goes on from NC_092373.1 coordinate 46,570,736, forward strand.
GAGGGCGAAGATGAAGTCAAAATATATCAGTGTTACAGTGAGGTAAAGGGAATTCCAGAGGCATAAGGGAGGAGCTGGCCAAATTTGACTGAAAGGGGACACAGGTGGGCTAAACAGCAATGATTTGAGTTTCTGGAGGCAAATCAAAAGGCACAGGATAAGTACATCCCAAAGTTGAAGAAGTATTCTAAAGTGAATTTGAAGAAACTGTAGGTGACAAAGGAAGTCAAAAACAGCGTAAAAGAAAAGGAGAGGGCATGCAATATAGCAAAAAAAATAGAGGGAAGTCAGGGGATTAGGAAACTTCTAAAAATTAACAGAATGTAACTAACAAAAACATAAGGAGAGAAAAGATGAAATATGAAGATAAGCTAGCCAACAATATCAAAGAGGATACCAAAGGTTTTTTTTAGATAGAGAAAGAGTAAAAGAGAGGTGAAAGTGGATATTGGATTGCTGGAAAATTACACTGGAGAAGTAGTAATGTGGGAAAAAGAAATGAAGGATTAAATTAAAAAGTATTTTGTATAAGTCTTCACTGTATAAGCACTAATAGTATGCCGGAAATTTGGGAATGTCAGGGGTTATAGTTGCTATTACAAAAGAGAAGGTGCACGAGAAGCTGAAAGGTCTGAAAGTAGATAAGTCACCTGAAATAGATAGATTACATCCCAGGATTCTGAAAACGGTAGCCAAAGAGAATGTGGAGGCATTAGTAATGATCTTTCAAGAATCACTAGATTCTGGAATGGTTCCAGAAGACTGGAACATTGCAAATATCACTCCATTCTTCAAGAAGGGAGGGAGGCAGCAGAAAAGATATTATAGGCTAGTTAGCCTGACCTCAGTGGTTGGGAAGATGTTGGAACCTATTAATCAGGATGAGGTTTCGGGGTACTTGGAGGCACATGATAAAGCAGGCCAAAGTCAACATGGTTTCCTTAAGGAGAAATCTTGCTTGACAAATCTCTTGAAATTCTTTGAGGTAATAATGGACAGGATAGACAAAGGAGAGTCACTGGATGTCCTTTGTTTGGATTTTCAAAAAGACTTTGATAAGGCATTGCACATGAGGCTGCCTTACAAGATAAGAGGCCACAGTATTACAGAAAGTATACTAGCATGGATAGAAGATTGGCTGACTGGCAAGATGTAAAGATTGGGAATAAAGACTACTTATTCTGGTTGGCTGATGGTGACTAGTGGTGTTCTGCAGAGATCGATGTTGGGACCACCCTTTTTTCATGTTATATGTCAACAATTTTGATGATGGAATTTATGGCATTGAGGCCAAGTTTGCAGAGGATACAAAGATAGGTGGAGGGGCAGGTACATTGAGGAAGCAGGGAGTCTGCAGAAGGGCTTGTAAAGATTGGAAGCATGGACAAATAAGTGACAGATGGAATATAGTGTAGGGAAATGTATGATCGTGCACTTAGCTGAAGGAATAAAAGTGCAGACTATTTTCTAAACAAGGAGAAATTTCAGAAATCAGAGATGCAAAGGCACTTGAGAGACCTTACGCAGGATTCCCTAAAGGTTAACTTGAAGGTTGAGTCAGTGATAAGAATGGCAAATGCAATGTTAGCATTAATTTCAAGAGCACTAGAATAAAAAAGAGCAAGGATATGATTCTAAGACTTTATAAGGCATTGGTCAGACTGCACTTGGAGTATTCAGAACAGTTTTGAACCCCTTAGTTAAGAGGCATTGAAAAGAGTCAAGGCAAGGTTCATGAGGGTGATTCTGGGAGTGAAAGGTTTAATATATCAGGAACCTTTGATGGTGCTCCTGTACTCGCTGGAGTTTAGAAGAATGAGGGGGGATCTTATTGAAATCTATTGAATATTGAAAGGTCTGGACAGAATGGATGTGGAGAGGATGTTTCCTATAGTGGATGCTTCTCGGACCAGAGGGAACAACCTCAAAATAGAGGAATGACCACTGAAAAGAGATAGGGAGGAATTTTTTAACCCTAGGGTAGTGAATCTGTGGAATTCTTTACCATACCTGGTAATTCATTGAGTATATTTAAAGTGAAGGTTGTTAGGTTCTTGGCTAGTCAGGGTGTCAAATGTTATGGGGAGAAGGCAGGGGAATGGGATTGAGAGGGATAATAAATCAGCCATAATGAAATGGCATAGCAGACTCGATGGCTTGATTTGCCTAATTCTGTTCCCATGTTTTAAGGTCTGAACAGAAATTCCTTGTGAGGCAGTCTCTCACGTGTGAATCCATCAGTGTCTATCACATCTGGACCTTCTGGTGTGGCTTCCTCTGCATTGGTGAGACCTGACACAGATTGGGGTAACACACATCAAAGTTGCTGGTGAACACAGCAGGCCAAGCAGCATCTCTAGGAAGAGGTACAATTGACGTTTCGGGCCGAGACCCTTCGTCAGATTGGGGTATCATTTCATTGAGTACCATCATACTAGCCAGGATTTCCCAATGGCCAGTCATTTTCATTCTACTTCCCATTCCCACATTGATATGGCTGGCCACAGCCTATCTCATCCCTTTGCAATCTAACTGTTGGAATCAGTGACTTTGTAGAAATTGTCAGTGGATAATCTGCCTCTTGCGATGGAGTCAGAGAAATCAAGAGAGGGGAGAAAAATGTCAGAGATGGACCAAGTGAAGTAGCGGGTGGAGAGGAACTTGTTAGAGAAGTTGATGAAATTGACAAGTTCCACACGGTGCTGAAGTAGCGCCAATGCAGTCATCAGCATAGCAGAGAAAGAACTAAGGAGTATTGCTGGTGTAGTTTTAGAAAAAGGACTGTTCCACATAATCAACAAAAAGATGGCACAAATATAGCCTACAGCTACTCCATTGGAGTGGAGAAATGGGGTGGAGCTGAAAAGAGAAGTTGTTTCTTCTAGATGGACAAGGGTAGTGGTGGAGGGGACCTAGTTGGCTGTATTATCCAGAAAGAAGCAGAGGGCCCTGAGTCCTCCCTGATAGGGAATACATATGTATAGGATCTGAAAGGCTGTGGTGGCAATGAGGGCCAGGCAGGGCCAGGAAACTGAAAGTTGTTGAAGTGGTGGAAAGAATGTTCATTGACACGGATGTGGATGAGGAGACATCAAACTAAGGCATAAGATGGTATCAAGGTTTGAGTTTAGTCGGGCAGAACAGGCAGAAGCAATAGTTCTACTGGAGTACTTGAGTTTATGAATCTTGGGAAAGAAGTAGAAACCAGCAGGGCAGGATTTGGGAACAATAAGGTTGGAAACTGTAGAGAAGAGATCTCTGGAGGTGATGAAGTCAGTGATGATATCGAACTCAGTGGCCTGATGACCCTAGTGTGGCCCTGGTTCAGCAGTAAATAGAAGAATATGTCTGAGAGCTGCTGTATGGCTTCTACAAGGTAGAGGTCAGTCTGCTAGACTACAATAACACAACCCTTGACCTCAGATTTGATAGTGAGGTTGGGATTAGTGGAGAAAAATTTGAGGGTAGTGTGTTCATAGGGGGTGAGATTGGAACATGTGAGGGGAGTGGTATTATCAAGATGGTTATTGTCCCATTAGCAGTTAGAGATCAAAATATCCAGAGTGGGCAGAAGGCCAGAGCGAGGAGAAAGGCTTGAAGTAGGAGAAGGGGTCTTTGGGTAGGATAAGGTGGGGTTGTGATGAAATACTTGCCAAAAACTTAGGTACTGATGCAATGGAAAAAGAGCTTGGCAACATGGTGGGCATGGAATTACTGAGGTGCAGACACAGTGGAACAAGGGTAAGGCGCTTGCCGAGGACAGAACTTTTTGCCATATTTCAGAGGGGTAGTGAAGACATAGCAGGGGTTGAAGCTGGGGTGAGAGGAGGGCAGAGGGTTGAAGAGGTTAGAAGAGGCTTTGAGGGGTGTATTGGTCAGGAGAAGCTCGATGGGAAGAAAGGGAGTGCTCAGAATGAAAGGGGCAGGCTGTGAGAGACGAGGGTTGGGTGGGGAGTGGTGGTAGAAGTGGCGGGCTGTGAGAGACGAGGGTTGGGTGGGGAGTGGTGGTAGAAGAAGAAGAGCAGAAGGACGCAGAGTAATATGAGAAGACCCAGCCTAAAGGAAAATATGGCCGGGTGGGAACCAAAGGTGGAAGGACCCTTGGCTTGAAAGTAAGTAAACTTTTAATCCTGCTTGGACACAATGAAGGAGAAGAACCAATAGCTGAACATGTGTATTTAGCAGAGTACTAAGTATTGGAGAAGACCCTGAGAAGTTATGGAGAACAAGGCATGGAGTTATGGGAGAGGAAGAGAGAGGACTAGAAGATAGCTGTGCATAGAGGGGACGGGAGGGCATGCCATTGGAATTCAAGTTTTTGGGAAATTAAATTTCCAGGAATGCCTCTCTCCATCTCAAACAATTCATACAAATACGCAAGCAGAAAAAACTGTCTGACAAAGAGCCTATTCAACTCAAAACCAAGACATCCAAGATTAAGGAATAGATGCATCAATGACAAAAATGTTCCCAACAAAAAAATTAAATTATATTCTACTGTTTTTGCCATTTTGTACAAGTAATATTGTTTCTACTTTGGTCTTACAATTTTCATTCCAGATCATATGATCTCCTGCTGTTCCTTTCATTTTTCTCTCATCCTATTCTACAGGCATTTTTATCTGTGTGCCCTGGAATTACTGAAATCTTCATTATATTCCCCACAATACAGAGCATTGCCAAGAATTTCTGTGATTTCGAATTAGCCTGGTGTTTTTTCATCAAAAGTTGAGTCTTTCCTAATTCTTCCTGTGCAGACAGATGATCAGATATTGTATCCTCCTCTTAAATCTCTCAGCAGGATGTACTTTTCTTCAGACATTGAAGATCTGTTTGATTGTCAACTAGACAACCATTCAACAAATAAAACAAATTGCAGAGGCTTTATTTGTTACCTTTCCAGCTGCTTGAGATCCCTCCTGTTAATAGTATAAATTTCAGAATAGAATAGGTGAGCAGGGACCATAACTTTGCATTAGATCTAAGGTCTTGATTTTCAAATATATTTTTCTTAGTTAACCAGTGACCATGATGGCACAGTGAACAACAGCAAGATATCTACTACTGCTAGTATTCTGCCAATATTCAAATAAAAGATACACTCACAACACGCTGGAGGAACTCAGCAGGTCGGGCAACATCCGTGGAAAAGATCGGTCGATGTTTTGGGCCGGAGCCCTTCGTTTTCTCCTGCCAATCCAATGATAAATCTATGATCCATGACGCTGCCACCTCCAGGCATTAGAGTTCTAGTGCTCTCCTGACTATCAGCACATGCTTTGCAAAGTTCAGCACATCTAATACTCTACTGCTTAAGTTCAATAGTTCCCATCCTCAAACTTCCAGCTCAGATTTCTCTTCTTCATGTTTGTCTTTTCGTGTTTCACTTTTCCTTATCTTGAAACTGTTTCAACCCCCAATTCCTTACACAGCATTACGTGTTCATCTACCTCATTTTCATCACCCTTGTTATTAGCATATTCAACTATCTCAGCTCTGCATTCTGGAGTTCTTTTTGATTTCCCCTGTCACTCCCATTCTTCTACAGCTTTAAAATGGTCCTTCTATCATTCTTGTGATAATTCCATCTCTTCTTCAATGTCATGTTTTTCTCTGATTATATTTATAGGTCGGGTTACTCTGCCATGTTAGCATACATTGTGTTAGAAAGGAATCAATAGGCTGGCATTTCATCCTCTTTATTTCATAAATGATTTTATTTAAATTATAGAGCCTTTGATAGAGAACACAGAGAGAGGAGGTACTGGATATGCCAGTGTTTGACATATAGATGTTATAGATTTACATTTTTCCAACACTACGTTAGTGATCTGAGGAATTCAACAGCAATGATTTTATGAAGGCATGGCTCGTCAATGGCAAATCCAGTAAGACATTTTATTTGAACAATACCATGAACAGTTTACTAGAGTTGACAAACTCTTCACTTGATCCAAATTTTGCGCAGGAAGTGTTTGCCAACTCACTAATGTGTAATTTGTTTTCTTACCACTCATTTAACAGTTTATCAAAAGAACAAAGCTCACAAATTATAATTTCTGGAATTCAAATATTGGAAGAAAATCAGAAAATTATTCCTAGTGCTCCACAGTTGTTATTTATAATTTAAAAGCATACACAAACAGCCAAACATGCATATATGGCTCATCAATGTACAATCCCGTTGCATATTTGAACTACTGATTATTTCAAATTCATGGACTTTTTTCTTCAAGTTTACAGTTATCAATTACCATTCACAATAGGGTATTTTAAAACCATTTGTACTGTCAATGTAACGTTGATATGTAATGACTCTGATATACTGTACTATGTTGAATATTTTAAGTCGTTTGACTGATGTGTCTCCTGGAGAGGTCAGTTCACAACACTTGGGAAAACCAGATCAGACCAAATGCCTTCCAGTTTGTTGGACTCATAAGCAATTTCTCAATCTGAGCTAATTTAAATATTTAGAGAATACTGATTTCTGTGCCAGCGATCTACAGATCTGCCTTTAGTCTGATTGATCATTGTCCCAGCCAGGCAGGAGTCAGACAGTGTAAACACAGTAGTGCTTGGCTGGAATCTGAACTCTTAAATCTGCAGTGTAAATGCAGGGCAGGATAGTTTCTTTCCATGGTGAACTATTAGCAGCTAATTCAGAACTGTCTCCTGGAATAACATCAGTTACTTCTTCAGAGTGCTCAGAAATCTGTTCAAATTACAGGGAGAAACTAGGAGAATCCCTTGTAAATGTTATTCCCATACATAGGATTGAGATAGGATTCAGAAGTTTGAGGAAGTTGATCACCCAGGTTGAACTTGTAAAAACTTTAAATGAATTGGAATGAAATCACATATCTCAACTTTCCCAAGGTCTCATTTAAAATAGTTTTGACTTGTTCTGATGATGGGCGTCCAGCCTCAAAAACATTCCAGATTATGATAAAATAAGCCTGGCTACATTTTTCTGAATATGTATTTTATAACTTAGCAATCTACCACGTGTGAGCCAATCATTTATTTTCATCAACAGAGGAGATTTAATTCTTATTGAAATTGTCACGTTCTAATATGTATTGTATTTATGTTTAATTCCCTTCTTTTCCAGATTTTTGGGCACCAATGTATATTAGGCAGGTTTGGAGCAGTGTAATTGAAGAGTACAGCAGCCTTTCATCTCTGTCCATTTGTAGAAGTTAAACTTTTGTTATTTTCATACAGGAAATGTATTTAATTAACAAGAAGGATTAGGAAAGCAAAACAATCTATAGGTAAGAATAAAACCTATAAAGTATAGAATAAAAGTAAAGAATAAAAAGTATAAAATAAGTTTATGTGTGAAAGAGAATGAATATTAACACATATTATGGGTTCACTCAATATTGAAATTGTGAGTGTAATACAAAATATATTCAAGATCATAACTAAGACTATTCAAAGCACATGCCTGCTATCTATTGCAAGTAAAATGTTCAATATTGCATGTTTCATAGGTTCTAGAAATGGGCTTCATCTATGGTTAACTCAACCCTGTTTAACATATAATTCATGGCAACGTGGAAGTGAAGGTATGCAGATTGGAAACTTCAGTATCTAGAGGACCACAAACTCCACTGTTCTGATTGTTGAGATAGACAGCAGAGATAGTATTATTGAAACAACAATGTATTACCATATAAAATACCAAATTTAGATGTTTCAGAAGGAAGTATACTGGATTTAATAAAAGGTCTGAAAATTTAACTAGTTAAATAGTACCATTCTCAAAATTCAGTGAAAGAAAGAATAAGAATATAACTCATTGGTCCCCAAACTTTCAAATACATTTGGACCTAGAAGACTCAGCAAAAAAAATGAAATGCTATTCAAAAATCGTATAATTAAATTATTGCAATGAAAACAGGGAATAGTGTTGTTCTCTCAGTGTACTTTGGAGCATAGCCCAAAAAAATAGGTATCACAATCTGAGACAGCGACATCCAATAAATTTTACAATTCTTTGGACATGGTAAATTATATCACATTTTTATATGCTCCTTTTTCTACAGGTCAGATCTTGGTTAACTGCAGATAAGAAAAAAATAGCAAACCTTCGTCTGCCAAATAGCTGTTCTCTGTGGCTATCATTGATTTACTGATCTCTGCACTTGTATTAATAATCTTGAGGGATCAGAGAATTCTGAGTGAATACTCTTTGTATGCACCTCTGATGAACTTTTATCAAATGTTAGTCCATCTGTATGAATAGATGCTTTATACTTGTTAGTCTCACATTACAGCAAAAGTAACTCTATGGATATTTTAATTCAATCATAATATGGAAAGCTCATTATTCTTAATAATAAAACTCATCTTTCCTCATATAAAATAATATAAATTCATGCATAGTGTAGAAAACAATCAAGTTGTGCCTTGCTAATTTAAACCCTCAATACCATGAAATTTTTGGTTGTGACAGATACGATTTGATTAATGAGTTAGGAACATAGTGTAATATGAAAAAAAACATGGTCAACTATTAAAAATCATGTGCATGGGTAGGGCAGTTGGTATAGATACTTCTTACCATAATTCACAGTTTTCATTGTTATGCATTGTAATGAACTGCTGCCACATAACAACAAATTTCACAACCTAAGCCAATGCATATTAAACCTAATTCTGATTCTGAACCATTGCTCGTTATTGCACCATAAGCTATTAGCTGTGTATTAGGAATATCAACTAATAGTGAACAGAAATACTCCATCCTCACACACTGATTACTGTTGAAAGTTTCAAGCCCAGAGTTAACAGTTTGCATGTTGGATATTCCTTGATAGTTTTTCATTCTTTCTTGTAGGGTAAGATAATGCAGCTGATAAGGGGAAAGACCAAAATAGAATAATCCCTCCAGTCTGTGGAGGAGATATTGCCAGTCATCATGGGAAAAGCTACTGTTGAAGCTGTGACTACTGGCTTCAATGGAGATATTAATGAAGGAGCTTTCTACATACCCTATGCTTCTCTCTATGTGCGGGATCACTTTGTTTCGGAAGGTTCACAATTTAACACACACACACACTTTCTCCTAGAAGAGCACAGGATACTAGCCCCCCAATAATAAAATACCACTTTGGATACAGTTGTGGGATGACCTACTGCGTGGAGCCTTAGTGTTCGGTCTTGGCTCTGAGTCTGGTGCTGCGGCTCAGAAGAGAAGTGGGGAGAAGAGAACTGCAGTAGTGACGATTCCATAGTTAGAGGGGCAATATGAGATTTTGTGGATGTGAAAGAGACACCTGGAGGGTATGTTGTCTCCCAGGTTCCAGGGTCAGGGACGACTTGGATTGGGTTCATGGCATTATAAAGGGTGAGATTGAGCACCCTTGGTCTTGGTGCATATTGGAACCAATGACATAGGTATGAACAGGAAAGAGGAACTGAAGGGAGCATTTAGGGAGTTAGGTAAAAAGCTGAAAGGCAGGACCTCCAGGGTAGTAATTTCTCGATTGCTGTCTGTGCCACAAGCCAGTGAGGGTAAGAGTAGGATGATTTGGCAGATGAATGTGTGGCTGAGAAATTGGTGCAGGGGAAAAGGCTTTAGATTTCTGAATCATTGGGATCTCTTCTGGACAAGGAATGACCTATACAAAAGGAAAAAGTTACTGCAGAATCCAAGGTGTATGAATATCCTTGGGGCAGCTTTGCCAGAACTGCTGGAGAGGGTTTAAATTAAGTTAGCAGGGGAATAGGAGCCAGAGTGATAGGGCTGAGGGTAGGGTGGTCGGTATACAAGTAGATGCAGTGTTCCGTGAGATGGTCAGGAAGGACAGGCAAATGATAGGGCAAAATTGCAATCAGTGGGATGAGCTGCAGAGTAACATGGTGACAAAATCGAAAAGGATAATGAATACAGGATTGAAGGTGTTATATGTGACTGCATGCAGTATATGAAATAATGTTGACGATGTTGTAGTGCTGTTAGAGATTGATAGGTATGACATTGCGAGCATCACTGAGTCGTGGCTGAAAGAAGATAACAGTTCGGAGCTTAACAGCCAAGGAGACAGATTTTATTTAAAAGACAGGCAGGTAGGCAGAGGAGGTGGGGTGACTCTGTTGGTAAAAAATGTAATCAAATGTTTAGGAACACACAGAGAATGCTGGCAGAACTTAGCAGACCATGCAGCATCTATGAAAAAGACTATAGTTGGCGTTTTGCGCCAAGACCCTTCATCAGGACATACAAATCCTTAGAAAGAGGTGACATAGGATCAGAAGATATAGGATCCTGTGGGTGAGTTAAGAAACTGCAAGGGTAAAAAGACCCTGCTGGGTGTTATATACAGGCTTCCAAACAGTAGCTAGGATGTGGGCCACAAATTATAATTTATGTATGTATGTATGTATGTATTTAATTTCTTATTTATTTTGTTAGTTAGTTAGTTAGTTTTTTACAATGGGAGACAGAAAATGCATGTCAAAAGGGCCATGTTATGGTAGTCATTGGGTATTTCAATATGCAAGTAGATTGGGAAAATCAGGTTGGTGCTGCATTCCAAGAAAGATAGTTTTGTAGAATGCCTCTGAGATGGCTTTTTAAAGTAGGTTGTGGCTATTCTCGACAGGATGTTGTGTAACAAGCTGGATTTGATTTGGAAGCTTAAGCTAAAGGTACCCTTAGGAGACAATAATCACAATATGCCAGATTTCAGCCTGCAATTTTAGAAGGAGAAATCAGATGTACCAGTATTAATAAAATGAATTATAGAAATATAAGAGAGGAGCTGACCAGTGAGGTGATTCGAAGCAAGAAGGCTGTGAGTGGAACAGCTAAGGATTTTCAGAGCGAAGGCATTTTACTGCTTGGGGTAAAGAGAGGTAAGACTGCGCAGGCATGTGACGCCAGCCAGTGGAGCGGGAAAAGTTTAAAAAGGCAAGGATTCTTCAGCTGTTTTAGATTTGAAGCAAGAAGGCTGCGAGTCGAATGGCTAAGGAATTTTGGAGCAAAGGCATTTTACTATTCGGGGTAAAGAGAGGCAAGTCTGCGCAGGGACGCAGTGGGAGGGAGAACAGCCAGAGGCCGTGGTACATATTAGTACCAATGACATTGGTAGGAAAAGGGAAGAGGTCCTGAAAACAGACTACAGGGAGTGAGGAAGGAAGTTGAGAACCAGGACCACAGAGGTAGTAAATCTCTGGATTACTGCTTGTGCCATGTGACAGTGAAGATAAGAATAGAATGAGGTGGAGGATAAAGGTGTGGCTCAGGGTCTGGAACAGGGGGCAGGGATTCAGATTTCTATATCATTGGGACCTCTTTCAGGGCAGGTGTGACCTGCACAAAAAGGACGGGTTTCATTTGAATCCAGGGGGAACAATACCCTAACGAGGAGGTTTGCTAAGGCTACTGTAGAGATTTTAAACTAGAATTGTTGCGGGTGGGAACCGAACTGAAGAGACTGGGGAAAAGGTGGCTGGCTCACAAATAGAGAGCGCTTGGAGACAGTGTGTGAGGGAGGATAGGCAGGTGATAGAGAAGGGAGGAGCTCAAACCAACGGTTTGAGATGTGTCTATTTTAACGCAAGGAGTATTATGAACAAAGCGGATGAGCTTAGAGCATGGATCAGTACTTGGAGCTATGATGTGGTGGCCATTACAGAGACTTGGATGGCTCAGGGACAGGAATGGTTACTTCAAGTGCCAGGTTTTAAATATTTCTGAAAGGACAGGGAGGGAGGCAAAAGAGGTGGGGGCATGGCACCATTGATCAGTGATAGTGTCACAGCTGCAGAAAAGGTGGACGTCATGGAGGGATTGTCTACAGAGTCTCTGTGGGTGGAGGTTAGGAACAAGAAGGGTTCAATAACTCTACTGGGTGTTTTTATAGGACACCCAATAGTAACAGAGATATCAAGGAGCAGATAGGGAAACAGATCCTGGAAAGGTGTAATAATAACAGAGTTGTCATGGTGGAGGATTTTAATTTCCCAAATATCGATTGACATCGCCCCAGAGCAAGGGGTTTAGATGGGGTGGAATTTCTTAGGTGTATTCAGGAAGTTTTCTTGACACAATATGTAGATAAGCCTCCAAGAGAAGAGACTGTACTTGATTTGGTATTGGGAAATGAACCTGGCCAGGTGTCAGATCTCTCAGTGGGAGATCATTCTGGAGATAGTGATCATAATTCTATCTCCTTTACAATAGCATTGGAGGGAGATAGGAACAAGTCTAAAAGTGTTTAATTGGAGTAAGGGGAATTATAAGGCTATCAGGCAGGAACTTGGAAGCTTAAATTGGGAACAGAAGTCCTCAGGGAATGTGGCAAATGTTCAGTGGATATTTGTGTGGAGTTCTGCATAGGTACATTCCAATGAGACAGAGAAGTTATGGTAGGGTACAAGAACCATGGTGTACAAATGCTGTAGTAAATCTAGTCAAGAAGAAAAGAAAAGCTTACAAAAAGTTTGGAGAGTTAAGTAATGACAGAGATATAGCAGATTAAAAGGAAAACAGGAAGGAGCTTCAGAAGGAAATTAGGAGAGCCAGAAGGGGCCATGAGAAGGCCTTGGTGGGCAGGATTAAGGAAAACCCCAAGGCATTCTACAAGTATGTGAAGAGCAAGAGGATAAGACGTGAAAGTATAGGACCTATCAAGTGTGACAGTGGGAAAGTGTGTATGGAACTGGAGGAAATAGTACAGGTACTTAATGAATACTTTACTTCAGTATTCATTTTGGCAAAGGATCTTAGTGATTGTAGTGATGATTTGCAGCAGACTGAAAAGCTTGAGCATGTAGATACTAAGAAAGAGGATGTGCTGGAGCTTGTGGAAAGCATCAAATTGGATAAGTCGCTGGGACCGGATGAGATATACCCCAGGCTACTGTGGGAGGTGATGGAGGAGATTGCTGAGCCTCTGGTGATGAACTTTGCATCATCAATGGGGATGGGAGAGGTTCCGGAGGATTGGAGGGTTGCGGATGTTGTTCCCTTATTCAAGAAAGGGAGTAGAGATAGCCCAGGAAATTATAGTCCAGTGAGCCTTACTTCAGTGGTTGGTAAGTTGATGGAGAATATCCTGAGAGGCAGGATTTATGAACATTTGGAGAGGTATAATATAATTAGGTGTAGTCAGCATGGCATTGTCAAGGGCAGGTCGTGCCTTACGAGCCTGATTGAATTTTTTGAGGATGTGACTAAACACGTCGATGAAGGAAGAGCAATGGATGTAGTGTATATGAATTTGATAAGGTACACCATGCAAGACTTATTGAGAAAGTATGGAGGCATGGGATCCAAGGGGACATTGCTTTGTGGGTCCAGAACTAGCTTGGCCACTGAAGGCAAAGAGTGTTTGTAAATGTGTCATATTCTGCATGGAGGTCAGTGACCAGTGGTGTGCCTCAGGAATCTGTTCTGTGACCCTTACTCTTCGTGATTTTAATAAATGACCTGGATGAGGAAGTGGAGGGATGGGTTAGTAAGCTTGCTGATGAATCAAATGTTGGGGGAGTTGTGGATAGTGTGGAGGGCTGTCAGAGATTACAATGGGACATTGATAGGATGCAAAACTGGGCTGAGAAGTGGCAGATGGAGTTCAACTCAGATAAGTGTGAAGTGATTCATTTTGGTAGGTCAAATATGATGGCAGAATATAGTATTAATGGTAAGACTCTTGGCAGTGTGGAGGATCAGAGGGAACCTGGGGTTCGAGTCCATAGGACGCTCAAAGCAGCTGCACAGGTTGGCTCTGTGGTTAAGAAGGTAATTTAGGAGCCAAGAGATAATGTTGCAGCTCTATGGGACCCTGGTCAGACCCCACTTGGAGTACTGTGCTCAGTTCTGGTTGCCTCACTACAGGAAGGATGTGGAAACCATTGAAATGGTGCAGAGGAGATTTACAAGGATGTTGCCTGGATTGGGGAGCATGCCTTATGAGAATAGGTTGAGTGAACTCGGCCTTTTCTCCTCGGAGCAACAGAGGATGAGAGGTGACCTGATAGAAGTGTATAAGATGATGAGAGGCATTGATTTTGTGGATTGTCAGAGGCTTTTTCCCAGGGCTCAAATGGCTGCCACAAGAGGACACAGGTTTAAGGTGCCTGGGAGGAGGTACAGAGATGTCAGGGTTAAGTTTTTTTTACGCAGAGAGTGGTGAGTGCGTGGAATGGGCTGCTGGCAATGATAGTGGAGTCGGATACAACAGGGTTTTTTAAGAGACTTTTGGATAGGTACAAGGAGCTTAGAAAAATAGAGGGCTATGGGTAACCCTAGTAATTTCAAGACATTGGGCAATATCAGAAAGAGTGCTCCTTGTTAGATTCAGAGGACAAACATTTGATTTAGCAATTATAAATGTATATGCACCAACAGATAGAACAAATGAAGATATAGATAAATTCTATGAAGAGCTTGAACAAGCAAAGAATGGATGCAAATCTTAAGATATTGTTATTGTCATGGGAGATCTAAATGCTAAAGTAGGACAAGGTGCTGATGGAAATACCATAGAAAAATTTGGACAAGGGGAAAGAAACGAAAGAGGTGAGAAATGGGTGGAATGGTGCAAGATGAATAATCAGGTCATTATGAATACCTACTTTAAAAACCATCCAAGATGCTTGTGGACCTGGAAAAGTCCAGGTGATAACACTAGAAATCAAACTGACTTTATTACTATAAACCAAAAATTTAGAGACTCAGTGACTCAATGCCAAATATAGGCAGGTGCAGACTGTAATAGTGACCTTACCCCAGTAGTATGTCATGTAAAAGTAAAACTAAAAAAACTATAGAAGCAAAAACCTGAACAATCCCTTAACTACTTGCAATTAATTAAAGAAGAAAACTTAAGACAAAAATTTACAATTGAAGTAAGGAATAGATTTCAAAGTCTAGAAATAGAATCTGTTGAAGATGATAACAATCATGTAGCAATGAAATTCAGCTCTCTAAAGGATGCCTTGGTAGCATCAGCAAAGTCAGTGATTCCTAAAAAAGAAAAAAGCACAAAGAATAAATGGATGACAGATGAATTCAAAAATCTAATGGAAGAAAGGAGATGGAAGAAAGTAAATCCTATAGAATCTAAGTCCTTAGATAAAAAAGTTAAAAAGCTTATGTCAAAAAGCCAAAGAAGAGTGGTTTAACCAGGAATGTGAGCAAATAGAAAGAATCCCCATTAAAGATCCAAAAAGGTTACATCAACAAATCCAGAATATCCTGATAAAAAGCTCTTCTGTTCTTCAGGTGGATGTTTGAAAGCAAAGGACGGTACCATTATCATGGAAAAAGATGAGATTATGAACAGATGGAGTGAGTGTATTCAGGAATTGTTCGAAATCGATCCAGGTGAAAAAACAGAAATTAAGAAAAAAATTGAAGGTCTATGTATTTTAAAATCTGAAGTTCGTAACGCAATAAATAAGATGAAGAAAGGTAAGGTAGCAGGTCCTGATGGATTAGTAATAGAACAAATTATTGCCCTTGAAGATTGTGGAATTGAAAAACTTACTGATTTAATCAATGACATTTATGAGACTAGAATAATACCAGAAGAGATGAAAAAATCAGTACTTATCACTCTTCCTAAGAAACCTGGAGCACTAGAATGTGAATTACATGGGACCATAAGTTTAATAAGTCATATCATCAAGATGCTCCTAAAAATTTTGATGACAAGAGCTAAAAGTAAGATATAAGCTGAAATAGGAAAGAATAATGTGGTTTTGTGAAAGACAAAGGTACATGAAACACAATATTGATGTTAAGGATACTATCAGAACGAGCTATTCAAGTGCAAAAAGATTTGTTTGTTTGGGTTTTATCGACAACACAAAAACATTAGATAAAGTGAAGCACAATAAGTTATTTGAACTATTACAGAAAACTCTAGATCTAGATTCGTAAGACCTCTGCCTAATCAGAAATTTGTACTGGGAACAAACTGCCGCTGTAAGAATAGATGGAGAAATGAGTCAGTTTAAGAAAATCAAGAGAGGCATTAGACAATGGTGTGTTTTCTCCCCTGATTTATTTAATGTGTACAATGAAACAATATTACAAAATATAAGGTACATCTTGGGAATCAAAGTTGGTGGTAAAAACATCAATAATTTCAGATATGCAGATGACACTGTGTTAATTGCAAGTATGGAGGAAGAACTACAAAACTTAATTGATATAGTTGTTGAAGAAAGTGCAAAAATGGGTCTATCTATCAATTGCAAAAAGACAGAATGTATGGTGATATCCAAAAAGAAGGAGAATCCTATCTGCAGGCTGAGAATAAACAGGGAAGTTATACAACAAGTACAGAGCTTTTGCTACTGAGGAAGCTGGGTGACATCAGATGGCAGGTGTGACATGGAGATCAAAAGAAAAATAGGGATGGTAAAGGACACCTTTACGAGAATGAAGAGTGTACTGACTGATGCTAAACTAGGCATGACAAACCCATCTCAGAGTACTGAAATGTTACGTTTATCCAGCTATGTTATATGGCTCAGAATGTTGGACAATATCTCCTAACATGAGGAAATGAATTGAAGCAGCAGCAATGTGGTTTTTTAGGAAAATGCAAAGAATATCATGGATAAAATAAATATCTCATGAGGATGTCATGAACAGAGCAAACATAAAAAGAGAAATAATGTATGAGTTCATGAAAAGGCAACGTAACTTCATTGGACATGTGATTAGGAAAGAGGAGTTAGAATGCACGGTAATTATGGGAAAGATTGAAGGGAAGAAAGCAAGAGGAAGACAAAGACAAATGATGATGGAGATAGCTGCCAGAGAACTGGAAATGAATATCAATGAATTGATCCACTTGACCCAAAACAGGAGTGTGTAGGCCATGGCAGTCAAAGTTCAAACTGGGCACGGCACCTGATAATGATAATGATGATGATGAGTAATTTCTAAGGTAGGGACATGTTCAGCACAACTTTGTGGGCTGAATGGCCTGTATTGTGCTGTAGGTTTTCTATGTTTTCTATGTCCTAAGATATTGGACCGTTGGAGAATGATACTGGAGCAGAAGTAATGGGAGACAAAGAAATGGTGGACGTATTATACAAGTATTTTGCATCCACCTTCACTGTGGAAGATACTAACAGTATTCCAGATCATTGAGGTTGTCAGGGGCAGAAGAGAGTGCAATTACTATCACTATTGAGAAGATGCTTGGGAAGCTGAAAGGTCTGAAGCTAGGTAAGACAAGTAAACCAGAAGGACTACTCCCCAAGGTTCTGAAAGAGATAGATGGAAATATTTTGGAGGCATTAGTAATGTTCTGTCAAGATTCACTAGCTTCTGGCATGGTTCCAGAGGACAGGAAAATATCTCTCTTCAAGAAGTGAGGAAGGCAGAAGAAAGGAAATTATAGGCCAGTGTTTGAAAAGATTTTGGAATCAATTGCTATTGATTGGGCCTCAGGAAACTTGGATGCATGTAATAAAATAGATCAAAGTTAGCATGGTTTCCTTGAGGAAAAATCTCGCTTGACAAATCTATTGGAATTCTTTGAGGGAATAAAAAACAGAATAGATGGTGGATGTTCATTATTTGGATTTTCAGAAGGTCTTTGATAAGGTGCTATACATGAGGCTGCTTAACAAGATAAGAGCCCTTGCTGTTATAAAAAACATGGGTAGGGGTTTGGCTGTTTGGCAGGATACAAAGAGTGGGAATAAAGGGAGCCTTTTATGGTTGTCTGTTAGTGATGCTCCACAGGGGATGGTGTTGGGACTGCTTTTTACATTATATTTTAATGACTAGGATAAAAGAAATGATGGCTTTGTGGCCAAGTTTGTAGACAATACAAAGGCAGGTACTAAAGAAGCAATACACACAATGTGCTGGAGGAACTCAGCAGATCAGTAGCATATATAGATGGGAATAAACAGATGACATTTCAGGCCAAGACCCTTCATCAGAACTGGAAAGAAAGAAGAAAGAAGTCAGAATAAGAAAGTGGTGGGGGGGGAGGAGGAAGAAGTAAAAGGTGGCAGGTGATAGGTGAAACTGGGAGAGGGAGAGGGAGTGAAGTAAAGAGCTGGGAAGTTGACTGGTGGAAGAGATAAAAGGCTGGAGAAGGGGGAATCTGAAAGGAGAGGACAGAAGACCATGGAAGAAAAGGAACGGGAATGAGAACCAGAGGGAGGTGATGGGCAGGTAACAAGAGAAAATGTGAAAGGGAAACAAGAGAGGGTAATGAGGAAGGCGGGGGGGGGGGGGCAATTACCAGAAGTTCAAGAAATTGATGTTCTTTCCATCGGGTTGGAGGCTACCAAGATGGAATATAAGGTTTTGTTCCTCCAAGCTGAGTATGGCCTCAGTGTGGGAGGTGAGGAGGCCATGAACTGACATGTTGGTTTAGGAATAAGAAGTAGGACTGAAATGGGTGGCCACTGAGAAATCCCAATTTTTATGGTAGATGGAGTGATGGTGCTTGAGGAAACAACCTCCCAATCAATGTCGGGTCTCACTGATAAACAAGAGGCCACTCGGAGGCACTGGATACAGTAGGTGACCCCAGCAGGCTTGCAGATGAAGTGTTGCTTCACCTGGAAGAACCGTCTGGTGCCCTGATTAGTAGTGACAATGGAGGTGTTGGGCTAGTTGTGCCATGTTCCACTTGTGAGGCTAAGTGCCAGGAGACAGATCAGTGGGAAGGGATGAGTGGACAGTGGGAGTCACATAAGGAGTGACCCCTGTGGAAAGCTGAGATTGTGGAGAGGGAAAGATATGCCTGATGGTGGGTCCCTTTGGAGATGGTGGATGTTATGGAGCATTATGTGAGGGATACGGAGGCTTGTGGGGTGATAGGTGAGGACAAGAGGAACCCCATGTTTGGTGTCACGGTGGGAGGATGGGGTGAGGGCCAATGTGCACAAAATGGAAACGATGTGGGTGAGGGCAGCATTGATGGTGGAAGAAAGGAAGGCCCTTTCTTTGGAGAAAAGAACATCTCCATTTTTCTGGAATAAAAAGCCTCGCCCTGAGGAAAGATGTGGCAGAGATGGAGGAACTCAGAAAAGGGAATGATGTTTTTTTTTACAAGTGATAAGGTGGGAGGAGGTATAGTCAAGATAGCTGTGAGAGTCAGTGGGTTTAGAAAAAAATATCAATAGATAGACTATTTCCAGAAATGGAGACAGAGAGATTGAGAAATGGAAGAGATATGTCAGAAATTGACCAAGCAAATTTGAGGGCAAGGTAGAAGTTGGGGGCAAAGTTGATGAAGTTGACGAACTCCGCATGGGTACATGAGGTAGCAGAAATGCATTGGTCAATCTAGTGTAGGAAGAGTTGAAGAGCGATGCTGGTAGAGGTTTGGAACATAGACTGTCCAATGTAGCCAACAAAAAGGCTGGAACATATGGGGCTCATTTGAATGCCCATGGCTGCACCTTAGGTTTGAAG
This sequence comes from Mobula birostris, assembly GCF_030028105.1. Taxonomy (NCBI): domain Eukaryota; kingdom Metazoa; phylum Chordata; class Chondrichthyes; order Myliobatiformes; family Myliobatidae; genus Mobula; species Mobula birostris. The sequence goes on from NC_092373.1 coordinate 46,590,159, forward strand.
GATGTGGGAGGAGCCGAAGGAGAAATTCTTAAAGGTGAGGATCATTTCCCACAGACAGAGGAGATTGGTGGTGGAGGGGAACTGGCCTACCACCACTGAAAAGATCGAGAGCATGTGAAGTGTCATGGATGTACGTAGAAAGGGACTGAACCAAGGGGGATAAAATAGAGTTGAGGTATGCGGACACAAGTTCAGTGGGACAGGAGCAGGGAGAAACAATGGGTCCACCTGGACAATCCAGTTTGTGGATCTTGGGTAATTGCTAAAGGACGTTGTGGAAAATTTAGTATGCATCCACTCCAACATCAGACAGCTGGTAGGTGCTGACTTCACACCTTTGAATCTCACAGTCGAGCAGCGTTTGGTAATTGCTAACACAATTCTCATTGCATCATAAACTGCTCTTTCTGCAGTTTCAACCTAACGTCTGATAATTGTATTGGAATCTCAGACTGCTGTCTTACAAATTCAGACTATTGCCTTTTTAGAATTGGAACTGATGTTCAAAGTTATTGCCAGGATACCACAAACATTCATCAATCTGTTCTTCCACAGATCACAGAAATGCTAAGACAGCATTCTGGAACAACAGTGGCAGCTCCCTAGTACACTGGCCTGTTGGTCTGATTTAAAAGCACATCCAATAAAACTTCACATTAAAGCTTTACAAAGCATTCTTAGTGTTTGCGATCATTGTAAAATTTAACAGTGCCAAGTCTCATTTGCCACAAGCCTAAAGGGCATAAGTATTCATTGTAAAAACTTACAACATTCATCTGCCTATCCGAAGTAGAGAGGCTTCATAGAATCATTTCTGACTCTGTAAATGATGTAGCAAGTATATATTTGTTCACATTCATTTAATTAATATATACTTGATGATGAAAATTATTTGTTTTCTTTTTCAACCAGGACTCAGACTCTTGGGTTCTTCAGCGATTTCAGTTATTTATTTCAACTTGAAGACTTTTTCTGAATCAGAAAATAAACATTCTTTATTAATTAGAAAAATCATTTTTGAATTATTGCTGGCTTTTATCAATTATGCTTCCTGTAAATGGACTATCAACAATAACATCTTACTTTTAGATACTGCCTTTGAATTAGAAAGATTGCTTAGGGCATCTTCAAAGGTATATAACCATATAACCATATAAAAAAAGACAACATGTCGAAAAATAAATATTTGAAAAAGGGGCCAAGTCTTTGGTCATAGCTGTGGAATTTAAGTGGATAGTCAAAAAATTTTATAAAGAAATTTTAGGAATATTGTATCAGACACAGGAGACCAGCACACCAATGATAACTTCAGGAAGGCACACAATTATACAATTACAGTGAGATATGATGGAATTTTAAGGTTGGAAGAAATCATATAGATAAGAAGTAAGACCATCAACAAATTTAATCACAGAGGAGGGAATTTTTAATTTGAGAAATAGGTCACTGTCGGCTAAAGCAGATCATTGCAGACAGTGGGATAGTGAATGGAACTTAACATCGGGAACATAGCTTCAACAAAATGATATTTTACAGAGTCTAGAGTTATGATCAACCAGCTAGTAAATGTTGGCATAGTTTGATCAATAGGTGACACAAACCTATCTGAAGTTTTCACCTGCAGCTTGTCCAAGGCTCATGCGATGTCAGACTACGTTACAGAAGTAGATGTACTTTACAGGATATGCAGTCGGAAACTCATCTGTCAAGAGTCTTCATCTTGGAACAATAGCTGCAGAAGGAATGATCTGTGTACATTATTTGTTATGAAGAAAGGTATTGTCTGAGTTTGGAAGGTGGTATTTCAGAATAACTTTGTGCCCATTATGTATCAGCCAAAATATTTCCACCGGGCATTATAAAAAAGATACAGCAACTGCGTAGGCTTCATCTAGAGATGTTTCCACAGTATTAAAATGTTGCAAAGAAGTGTCCATTTATGTTTGCGACACTGTAAAAAAGTGTGAGAAGATAAGATCCTTTCACTTGCAGTTGCTGAAGGCCTAACTTCTGCTTTAGGTGTAAGTGCTGGTATCTTTTTTTTTAATCTCAGCCTCTATATCAGTTAACAATTCTTGTTATCTAATTTGGAGGATTAGAAGGTCATTAAACATTTTAGAGGAAAGTTTAGCATAGTCCAGATTCTTAGCATGAAATATAAATCCATAATCCTAATAATTTTAAGCTATTTAAGTTTCTCATTCTTAAAGACTCAGGATGGTCACCAATAATACTGTAGCACTAAGAATAATTCTTATTAATTCCATTGGACTATAACATTTCTTTTGGAAAGTCTCAGTCCAGAAAGCAAGAAATATGGATACAAAGGGTTATGGTGTTGCTTAGTATCTAAAGGTCAGAAATAAAGACTTGAGGGCATTCAAGTAACATCCCTATATGAGCTCACTTCCCCATTCAACACATTATAAAGGAATATGATAATCCATGTAACTGGAACTTTCCTCTCTTTCATCAGAATTAATTTTCTCAAGGTGGACAACTCTCTTTGTAATGCAAGATTCAAAATATCACCAAAGTGATTTATTAACAGCTTGAATTATTGGTCAGGTGGAGATTTTTTGTTACTTTAGCAATAAAGTAATCTTTTACTATACCATTATTCCAAAGCACTAAAAAGACAAATCACCAGGTGTTTCTTTAAATGTAAATCAAGCTTAGTAGTTCACATGCTGTATATTAATTTTCATTATCATCTGAAATCACTTCACCCAGCACAAAAGATGAGGAATCATACAGAGAAACCTATGTTTCCCTGATCCTTTGCCAAGTTTAAAGACATCATGTTAGAAGCTGGTTTTGACTCAAAAATTTACCATGCCTACAAAATTGGCCACAGTCCCAGGATGAATTAATTCCAAATGGAAACTTATGTTAATTGCCTTTGCTTGCAAAACTTTTAAGGACATTTAAAAACATTAAACTGTTTCATTTTGATACAAGAACCCAAATGTGTTGAAAATAAATATTTTTTTAAGTTACTAAAACCTGATTTCTATCCCCCAAGATAACATATTATGTCTAAAAGTCGTTGAAAAGAACATAAAATGATGTAACTGCAAGTACCAAAGTTGACACTGAGCTAGAAGGTGTTTCTCTTGTGAAATCCATTTTTGCTTGCTTTTATTCCATAGTCCTAAGTTGCCACTCAAACATTTTGTGCAAGAAATATACAGTAAACAATTTCAAAAAAAAAAATTTAAAATTCTCCTTATGGTTTACATAGTGCTGACTTTAAATTCGCCAAGATACAAATGACCAAGCAAAAGCTTGAGAGAAAAGAAAACATGTGACAGATGCAATTTTGAGTACAATTTCTTGCAGAATGACTCATGCTGCTCAAAGCAGGAAGTTGACCCAATCAATTTTTTTCCCTTTGTTTTAATTTAACATTCAATTGTGCCATATTTCTTCAACAGAATTTCATTGTAAGATTAATGTCCTTGCTGAGACATTATATGCAAATATTTACTATTCCATTGCCTGCATAAATAGTTTGTTATGAGGTGCCTTTTAAATGGTAACACATTACATACCATGCCTGATTATTTCAGCAGAAATAGAATGGTGAAGTAACCACTCCATATATATCCAATGACTGAAGCTCTTGTGCAATGATAGGATTAATCTGTTTTCAGTGAATAGCTGAAAATAGCTAGTTTTTCATTAATGTTGCTACATTATCTATTTTTAACACCTTGTCAAGATAAGCAAATGTGATTTAGTTTTTCTTCTCATATTGAGACAATTTGCAAAACGATTGCTAGCACATGTATCTGGAGTACGGAAGCAATAGATTTCTCATGTTTAAATAGTAGCATAAGGACAGTCAGAGGGCAAGATATTGCAACTTTAACATTGACTAAACAAAATCTGAAATGAGGCAGAATGAAATGTTAACTGAAGCTCATTGTGTTTACAGACTATTGACCCAAAAATGACCTTTTGTGGAAATTGAGAGCAGATTCAGAGTAGGCCCTAGTGCAGTACACCTAGTCTTGAGTATTTCTTTCTCTGCACCAGGGCACATTAGTTAAAAGTAGTTCTTTGTGACCTTGACAGTGGCATAAGGCATGAGGACATGGGTGCCTAGAAATTCAATTGTAGCTGTAAGTTGGCAGTCCAGGTATTTGGGATGGAAAGGGTCAGTAGTTCAGGCTTGATTATAAGTGCACCTGTTCCCGTGGCTTTATAATAATTATGTATTCTGGATGCCCATGGAGGAAGCGGATGCAAGAAGATAGGCAAAAACTGGTGACATGATAGTGGGTACAGTATGTTTGGACTTCTCAGTAACGGCATTAAAAGTTATTTTTTTATCTTTACTCTGTGTTGCTCCATTGAGTAATTTCTCCAGTTATTGCAACCAGAAATACACCTCACAGACCACTGCATTACTGCACCACTGCACCAAAATAGTTACTTCAGTAAAAACAGAATAAAGGGATTGCAAACAAATCAGCTGCTATTCTGCCAGTCATACCATATCAAAATTCACATAAGTAATCAAAGCACAAAAGCAGATGTTCAATAGTTTTTTTATATACAATGAATATTGTTTTACTTTTATACATTTACTGTTAATCTGCCCATATAGACTTGAATAGATTGCAATATGTAAAGAGCAAGCAAAATTTAATCCTTTTTATCTTGGTGCATGCCAATTTTTAATCGATAAATGGTAATGTTAAAAACTGTAAATAAAGGTGTATAAGCTTACTGCCTGGGTATTTTTGGAAGAGACTGAAAAAGAAGCTGAGAATATAATGGTGACATACGCCTCTATGCTTGTCCATAAATTGCTTCTATTTGAATCAATAAAATAGTTAAACATATTATCTGTTTCAAAACTTGAACAGCTGTTTTTCATCATTTGACTAACTTATAAGACCACAAAACCATAAGATATAGGAGCAGAATTAGGCCATTTGGCCTATTGAGTCTGCTTTGCCATTTCATCATGGCTGATCCAATTTTTCCCTCGCCCAAACTCCTGCCTTCTCCCGGTATCTCTTCAAGACCTGACCAGTCAAGAATCTATCAAAAACAAGAGAAAATCTGCAGATGCTGGAAATCCAAGCAACACACACAAAATGCTGGAGAAACTCAGCAGGCGAGGCAGCATCTATGGAAAAAAGTACAGTTGATGTTTCGGGCTGAAACCCTTCAGCAGGACACTGCCTTAAATATACATAATGATTCAACCTCTACAGCCACATGTAGCAAAGAATTCCACAAATTCACCACTCTCTAGGTAAAGAAATTCCACCTCATCTCCATTCTTAAAGGACAACCCTCTATTCTGAGGCTGTGTCCTCTGGTCTTAGACTCTCCCACCATAGGAAACATCCACTCCACATCCAGTCTACCATGGACCTTCACCTTTTGTTAAGTTTCAATTAGTTTATCCCTCATTCTTGTGAATTATAGTGAATACAGACCCAGAGCCATCAAATGCTTTTCATATGACAAGCCATCAAACCTGGAACCATTTTCATTAATCTCCTTTGAACCCTCTCCAGATTCACCACATTCTTTCTAATAGGCCCAAAACTGCTCACAGTACTCCAAGTGAGGCCTCGCCAGTGCTTTAAAAAGTCTCAATATTACCTTCTTCCTCTTATAGTCTAGCCCTCTTGAAATGAATGCTAACATTGCATTTGCCTTCCTCATCACAGACTCAACCTGCAAATTACCTTGTACAAGGATTCCCAAGTCTCCTTGCGCCTCAGTATTTTTTTGTACTTTCTTTCTATTTATACAATAGTCAACCTTCTTCTTCAACCAGAGGTGAATCTGTGGAACTCTTTGCCACAAACAACTGTGGAAACCAGGTCTTTATGTATATTTAAGGCAGAGGTTGATATTTCTTGATTGGTGAGTACATGAAGAGATACGGAGGTTGAGGCTGAGATGAAAATTGGATCAACTCTGATGAAATGGCAGAGCAGACTCAGTGGGTTAATTGTCCTAATTCTGCTCCAAAATCTTACGGTCTTTGATTTCATCTACAAACTGCATGGCCATACACTTCTTGACTCTGTACACCATCTGCCACTTCTTTATCCATTCTCCTAATCTATCTCTAGCCTTTCTACTTCCTGAAAGTTACCTGCTCCTCCACTGATCTTCATATCGTCTGCAAACTTTGCAGCAAAAAATAATTCCATAATCCAAATCTTTGACATATAGGGTAAAAAGAATCCATGCCAACCCAGACTCCTATAGAACACCACCAGCAGCCAACCAGAAAAGCTCCCTTTATTCCCACACTTTGCCTCCAGCCAATCAGTCACTGCTTTATCCATGCTAGAATCTTTCCTTTAATACAGCATGCTTGTAGCTTGTGAAGCAGTTTCATGTATGGCACCTTGAGAAAGCTCTTCTGAAAATTCATGTACACAACATCACTGATTCTCCTTTGTCAATCCTGCTTGTTATTTCTTCAAAGAATTCCAGTAGATTTGTCAGGCAAGAATTCCCCTTGAGGAAACCATGCTGACTATGGCCTATTTTACCATGTGTCTCCAAGTATCTGAGACATCATCCTTAATAATTGACTCCAACATCTTCCCAACCACTAACATCAGACTAAATGTCCCATAGTCTCCCATCTTCTGCCTATCTCCTGTCTTAAAGAATGGAGTTACATTTGCAACTTTTCAGTCTTCTGGAACTATTCCAGAATCTGGTGATTCTTGAAAGATCATTACTAATGCCCCCACCATCTCTTCAGCCATTTCTTTCAGAACCCTGGGGTGTACACTATCTGGGACAGGTTGCTTACCTACCCTCTGATCTTTCAGTTTCCCAAGAACCTTCTCTCAAGTTATGGCAACTCCACACACTTCATGACGCCTGACGCCTGAAACTTTCACCATACTGCTAGTGTTTTCCACAGTGAAGACGGATGCAAATTACTTATTCAGTTCATCCACTATTTCTTTCTCCCCCATTAATACCTCTCAAGCATCAATTTCCAGTAGTCCGATATCCACTCTCGCCTCACTTTTACCCTTTATATATTGGAAAACACTTTTGGCATCTTCTTTAATATTATTGGCTAGCTTCTTTTCTTTTTCCATCTTTAACTTCTTAATGGCATTTTAGTTGCCTTCTGTTGACTTCCAATCTTCTATCTTCCCACTAATTTTCGCTCTATTATATGCCCTCATTTTGGCTTTTATGTTGGCTTTGAATTTTCTTGTTAGCCATGGTTGTGTCATCTTGGCTTTGGAATACTTCTTCCTCTTTGGGATGTATATATATTCTGTTCCTTCCAAATTGTTTCCAGAAATTCCAGCCATGGCTGCTCTGCCATCATCCTGTCATGGTCCGGTCCGTGATGTCCGTATTCTGGTTCACGGTCCGGTACATCGACCCTTGCTCTAGGTTTCCCTTTCTACCCTGTTTCTGTTCTTGTTGAGCTCTAATTGAGGCAGCTGATGCTCATTGGGGCTGGCTGCATAAATACCTCCAGAGACCAGGGCGTGGTTGCTGGATTGTTCTTGTCCTTACTCCTTGTATCCCTTGCTCTGTCTTCTGTTTCCTGGTCTGAATCCCTGCCTTGTCTTACCAGTAACTCTCGCCTCACCTGAAGTTCTGTCTTGCCTTGCATTGCCTAAAGCCTTGCCTTGTCTTGCTGTCTTGTCCTGGAGCCACCCTGTACTTAGCTCCCTTCCTGTCCCTTGCCTCAGCCAGGTAAGTCAGGCTGTCTTGCCGTTACCTGCGGTTGGTTCTGTCCCTTCCTGTCCCTTGCCTCCATTGGATGGTGATCCGCGCCCTGCCCAGGAGTACTGCGCCCTGCTCAGGTGAACCGCGCTCTGCCCAGGAGGAGTCTGCCTAGCCTCATGCCTGAAGACTCCAGCCTCCTGCCTCCTGCCAAGCCTCACCTCAAGTCTCTAGCCTCAAGCCTGAAGACTCCAGCCTCCTGCCTCCTGCCAAGCCTCGCCTCGTCTCTAGCCTCTAGCCTGAAGACCCCAGCCTCCTGCCTCCTGCCAAGCCTCGTCTCAAGTCTCTAGCCTCTAGCCTGAAGACTCCAGCCTCCTGCCTCCTGCCAAGCCTTGTCTCTAGCCTCAAGCCTGAAGGCTCCAGCCTCCTGCCTCCTGCCAAGCCTCGCCTCTAGCCTCAAGCCTGAAGACTGCAGCCTCGTCCTGCCTGCCTGCCGAGCCTCGTCCTTGCCTAGTTCTGGGGTCCGAGCCAGAGGCAAGACCAAGGTACTGGGCCCTTCTCCAGTCTCTGGCTCGGAGTCCCAGCCCAGGCTCCTAGCTCTCTTGTCCAGTCCTGTTCCGGGTTCCCAGTTTTCGTGTCCATGTCCTTGCCCTCACCCTGTATCGTAGTCCTGTCCCTAGTACTTCAGTGTCTGTATCTTGCACTTGGGTCCGTTCCTAGCCACCGCCCTATGACACATCCCTGCCAGTCTTCTTTTCCAATCAATTCTGGCCAGCTCCTCCTTTATGTCTCTGTAATTCTTTTTATTCCACTGTGATATACTGAGTTCTGGTCAGATGATTCAAAAGAACTGCAAGCTAGAAGTTGTATTAGTTCTTTTCTAATTGTCTGTATCTGAGGGCTTTCATTGGGGCTTTACAGTATGGCATACACTAATTGGCAATCTAATGTGCAAACTGACTTCTCATCGCTTTTATGTATTCAGCCTTGATGCAAGGGATCTGGTGCACTTGATATCTGGCTCCTCATAATACCCAAGCTGGAGTTCTGCTGTGTGCCTTTCAGCTAGGTCTTCTATGTATACAGTAAAAGACTATCCACTATTAGAGTGGATCAAATTATTAGCACAATCTTTTCTTGCAAGGGAAAGTCTATCTCCATACATTATGTTGTTGGTAGGTAGCTTCAATCTTACAGATCAAAACAAATTATTTTTATATGTTTACAGAGTCCAGTAATTCATCAACTTCATGTCCTTGAGGTTGTTGTATTCCTTATTTACATTCTTTTCTTATCTGCATCTGTCTTAAATGAGTTGCATTTGTCTTTAAGGCTTCTCCCCCGACAGCTGTGTCCTGTTTTCCTCTGTTGTCAGAACACTCACTGTCATAAAACCAGCTTCACACAGGTTTCATTTTGTCATCTTACATTTTGCAAAAGTTATACATTCATAAAGATTTCAGGGCTGTAGATATATTCTCACAATTGTCTGTACAAAATAGTCCCATTAACTGTAGCCTCCAACTTTAATTTATCAGCAAATTTTGATTTGTGGTTTAATTGGTACTGATAATATTAACTGACCTATATTGGAGAAATATGTTTGAGGACATTATATTTTAATTTAAAATACTTAATTAATAATTTTATTTTATTTTAAATTACTTTCCTTTTTTCTAGTATGTCTAATTTTCCAAGTGATAAGGTTCAAAAAGCCAGCAGAATAGATGCAATTTGTTAGTGGAAGTGTAGGTCCCATGAAATAAAAACAATTATTAACCTGAAACATACATAAAATTGCTAAGAGTACTGTAAACCTAAGGAAAATGTTATCCTAATTTGGAAATCTCTAAAAGGAAATGGTGATACCTACACCAGTGTAACATATACTTTTGATGTGTTATGGGTTAATGCTAGGTATCCTTCCCTTTTTATCAGTGGTATGCTGACTCACTGAAGGCAATGTTGCATTTTGTCATACTATCAGCATTTGAGGTGTTACTCTTGAGATTTGCAAAGAGGTTTACTTCTTTCACAAAGTCGTTCTTGACCTTTATTATCAAGTGTTGCACAATAAGGATGCATCATTAGTTTAATGTCCATTGTCCTGTATTCTATAGTGGACCAATTTAATATCACGTGGTTTAACTTATAACGATGATCTACAGTGCACAAATCACAAACATTATTTATACACCATAGGTCAATGTTTGAAGCTGGAACAATCCTGGTTCTGGAAAAGATGTTTTCCCAGTTATCCTGTAGACCACTCCATCAGGAAGTTTCCTGGAGCTGGGGCTGGTTTCTTGGAATTTTTTTAGCCTCTGTTGCACTGTAGATCATGTCTATTAAGTCACAAGATGGAAGGCTTTAGGTGGCACAGTAACCCTTGACCATCTACAGAATGAAGTGCCTGAAAATGAGATTTAAATCCAGCAGGAAGCTCATGGTCAACCTGGCAACAGTAATTACCAATCTGCGGTATGTTTCAGAAAAGTTCAAGAATCAACACACACAAGATGCTGGAGGAACTCAACAGGGCAGACAGCATTTATGGAAAAGAGTAAACAGTTATTGCTTTGGGCTGAGACCTTTCAACAGGACTGGAGAAAAAAAGATGAGGAGTCTGATGGGGGAAGACAGAAGGCCATGGAAGAAAGAAAAGGAGGAGAAAGAACAGATCCCGGCCCCCAGTCAACTTTCCAGCTCTTTACTTCTACACTCCCCTCCGTCCTAATTTCATCTATCACCTTGTCATTCTTCCTCCCCTCCCTCTACTTTCTAACTCTGACTCCTTATCTTTTCTACTCCAGTCCTAATGAAGGGTCTTGGGCCCAAATATGGACTGTACTCTTTTCCAAAGATGCTGCCTGGTCTGCCGAGTTCCTCCAGCATTTTGTGTGTGTTGCTTGAATTTCCAGCATCTGCAAATTTTCTCCTGTTTGACTTTCAAGATTCATGATTGTTTATTGTCATTCTTCACTACACACATGTATAGGAGAATGAAATGATTGTTACTCCTGATCTGAGGCAGCATACACAAAAACACAACAAGCATTAAGTACACAATTTAAAAAAATTAAAAAAACACAATAAATATAAATATAAAAGCAATCCTAGAAAGCACAATGTTCAAGTAACTGTTATATACAAAGGTGATATTATGTCCTCAGGTGACACTAGGTCGTGTGTATGCAGTGGTGATGGGGCAAGTGGAGTTGTTTAATGAGTGGAGGAGTTCAATAGCCTGATGACTTATGGGAAGTAACTGTTTTTGAATTAAGTGCACCTGGCATGAATGCTGCATTGCCTTTTCCCTAATGGGAGTGAGACGAAAAGTCCATAAGCATGGGTTATTTACAGACGGTGCTTCAAAAGACTGAAGCAGCATCAGCTTGATATCTCCTGCTAGTCCTACCAATCCACAGGCAGTAGGAGTAAACTGATATTCTCTTTTGGGTGAACAGCCCCTGCATCAGGTTTTACCTGTGTTTAGTTTGCACAGATGCTGGCCCCAAAATTCACAAGCCAAATATCATACTCTCAAAACGTGCACTCTTACTTCATGTTCTATCTGCCAAGAGATAGTACTAGGACAGGAGAAGCTTTTCTAAAGAAATGACAACCTCATCAGCACCTGGGAATCACTGAGCTAGGTGTATTCATACAACTAAATGAGCATTCGGGCTGGCACCTGTGAATCTCCAGTTACCAAATAGGGAGTACACATACAGTACTGTGCGAAAGTATTAGTCGCATACCTGCTCCGCCATTTCATCATGGCTGATCCAATTTTCCTTTCAGCCCCAATCTCCTGTCTTCTTCCATATCCCTGCATGCCCTGAGCAATCAAAATTCTATCAGTCAGGTCATGAAGGGATACGGGGAGAAGGCAGGAGATCGGGGCTGAGAAGAAAATTGGATCAGCCATGATGAAATGGTGGAGCAGATTTAATGGGCCAAATGGCCTAATTTTGCTCCTATATCTTAAGGTCTTATACTGCATATATAGCTAAGGTGCCTATGACTTGCACAGTACTGTAGTGATTTATGTATTGCACTGCACTGTTGCTGCTACTGCAAAAAATAATCATGACATATGTGAGGGATGATAAACCTGATTCATAATGATCAATAAACCAATTGGTCGGAATCTAATGACTTTACCTAGTGTCTAAAGGCTGGGTGTGTCTGCACCCGTGCTCCCTTGCCCCTGGCACTCCTTCTTTGCCATCAGCCTCTCATCCTTTCCATGGCATTCCCCTTTTGACTTTCCCAACATCCTTTGCTTTGGAGATTTACAAACTTGCTCTCCGCACCATGTTGACACATACTGTGCTGTGCAAAGGTCTTAGGCACCCTTGTTATATACTGTATACGTTCCTATGACTTCTGCAAAGTACTGCAAACCCAGTGGGAGGAAGACACCACCCCACTTACTACCTTTCATCCAGCCAAGCCCAGTGCTGCCCCACCTGTAGCAGTCTGTGATTTGCACATAATGCATTTCCTGACGTGAAGAAGTAAATAGATATTTGAGGGGGAATACAAGATGAATTAGAAGTAAAATATTTTCAACAGAATTATATCACAAGAACTGAATGGTGCTAAAGTGACACTAATATCTCAGTCACATTCTACTGTAATGATCACACTTTGTAAATATTAGTTTCTTTCTAGCAACACTCAAATCCCAGATTATTAGGCTTCATTCTGTTGCAAATGTAATTTCCATTACATTTACTGTGCAAAAATGAAATTGAAGAAATAGCAAGGAATTACTACTGCCTCTGTAAGATGTATGAGTTGCTCATTGGATAAGGGGAAATAGGGAACTGTGAATTATTGTCAAAATGGTGTTAAATTACAGTTGTGACCCCTTTTGCTGGTGAGACATTTCATGTATCTGATTAAAAGCGAGACCATTCTATGGGGTACAAATTGCACCTATTTGTACCCGAATAGTCAGTAATGCTATTGCTGCTAAAATTTTATATTAATTTCTTAGAGAAAGAAGCAAAAAGCTCTTCCTTAGTAGGCCTCTTCCTCAGTAGTTTAAAATAATTGCAATAAAAGTGTTCTAACATAAATGCACTAACATTTTAAAATGGTCTTCAAGATTAAAATTTGTCAGCTAGCCCCAGAGCGAGACAAGTAAAACTATAAATATTTGACAGTGCAGCTGTCTTCTCAGTCTCTGGAGAAGTGGATGAGACTCCATGATGTTACTTTGTACCTGGATTATACTTGTAGAAACACATCAATTGCAAAATGCTTGCTAAAACATTTGAAGAAAATTTCCTTCTGCTCTTTTAAATTTTAAACAAGTATGATAGAATTGATACGGCTCCGGCATTATAACCCCACCTTCCTGCTGCGCTAATAGTGCATGCTCACTCCATCCTCTCGCCTCCTTAACAGTGGTAGAGTTCCTCTTGTCCTTACCTATTACCCCATGAGCCTCGGCATCCAACACATGATTCTCCACAACTTCTGCCAACTCCAAAGGGATCCCATCACCACACACATCTTTACCTCCTCCCTCCTACTTTCTGCTTTCTGCACAGTTCACTCCCCCCCATGATTTCCTTGACCATTCATCCCCCCCCACTAACCTGCTTCCCAGCGTTTTTCCCTGCAAGAAGCCAAAGTGCAACAACTCCCCATTCACTTCCTTCCTCACCTCCATTCAGGGACCCAAACGGTCCTTCCAGGTGAGGCAATACTTCACTTGCAAATCTGTCGTGACAAGTGCTCTTGATGTGGCCTCCACTACATTGGTGAGACCTGGTGTAAATTGGGGGCTACTTCATCAAGCACCTCTGCTGCACCTGCCAAAAGCAGAACTTACTGGTGGCCATACATTTTACTTCTGATTTCCAATTTTATTTTGACATGTCAGTGCATGGTCTGCTCTTGTGCCATGATGAAGACACCCTCAGGGTGGAGGAGCAACACTTATGTCCAATTTAGATAGCCTCCAACCCGATGCATGAATATTGATTTCTCTTTCCTGTTAAAAAATAAAATTCCCTTCCCTCCCCTCTTCTTCAGTTCCTGATATTGGCCTCTTACCACTTCTCAACTGCTCATACTCTCAAAATGGTGCCCCTTCTCCTTCCCTTTCTCCTATTGCCCACTCTCCCCCTCCGATCATATTTTCTTCCTCTCCTGCTCTTTACCAATCCCACCCATCTGGTTTTACCTATTACCTTCAAGCCATCCTCCTTCCCCTCTCCTACCTTTCTGTTCTTGCATCTTCCTCTTTCCTTTCCAGTCCTGAGGAAGGGTCTCAGCCCAAAACATTGACAGTTCATTCACTTTCATGGTTGTTGCCTGGCCTGCTGAGTTCCTCCAGCATTTTGTGTATGTTGCTTTGGATTCCCAGCATCTGCAGAATTTCTAGTACTTATACAATTGAAATATTTTCAATGAATTTAAGAAGACAATCATTAAGTATTTTGCTATTAAATGGTTTTATTGTGGAAATCATTATGGCTAATCAATAAACAGTTATCTCAATATTATCAGCTGTAACTGGCTGCTGACAAGCCTACTTTGATACATAATGAATATTTCTTAGGCTGCCTCTGCTGGTAACTTTTCCAGCTTGAATTATTAAACACCCTTACTCAGTTTCTGGTAATGGATTTACCTGAAGCTGAGGAAGATTCCCCACATATTCCAGTCACACACACAGTGAGCTTGTTATTGAGTACAGAGTAGCTGCAGAGGACTAAGAAAGCCATGTTTGTGGAATAAAACAAAATTATAATGTACTTGTACTTTTCAGAATGCTGAAAAAATACAGACAAATTGTTGAATTAATTTTCTATTTAAGTTATTTGCATATTTATTTACAAATATTCACTCTTACTTGTATGCCATTGTGTATGAGTAGAATATCCTGATGGCCAGAATATGATGTGGATTTGATCAGAATCTCTCATTTGCAAATTTATGAGGAAGAAGGGTAAACCACAAAGATGCAAATCAAAGAAAAGATAGTTCATTGTTGACAATTGACAGCTATTGCAGAGACAATATTTATTTCCCTTTTATGAAACAAAAGAATATCATTGCAAAATTTGAAGAACCAACAGGCTAAACAATTAGTTTGTTGTTGATCTCAGTCTGCTGCCTCCTAATACTTGAGCCATACAAAGTGTTCATCCAGTTATATTTGTTTATTAGTAGTATGCTGTGAACACCAGCAAAATCGAAGACAATTTTCTGTTCCAGCATATACAAAGTTTAGCTATTTTTGACTTCAGCTGAGGAGGTAGACAGACCCTGTGGAGGGTAGAACCAGTAACCACAAGCCATATGAACCAGGATGAACCATGCTTCACCTATCTCAACAAAAGGGAACAAAATTAATCTTACCTTTAAGGATGACTTGCTTGGTTTCCAAACATCGATCATAACAGCCAATGTATTATACATCTCAGAACACTGGCCCAGCGTTTGCCATCAGCAGGGTACCAGTCAAGCCAAAGATGTTTAATGCAAAATAAAAAGTTTAAAAAAGTAATGAGACAGTGTTCATGGTGTTCATTGTCCATTCTGAAACCATATTCCTATGGAACATCACTAATCATAGGGCTCCAGTTGGAATAATTCAGTGTGACTACCACCATCTGTCTTCGATGGGCAAGCTGGTTCTGAACTGAAACTGACAATTCACCACTGATGCTATGCATCTTAATCTTCTGGATGGGCTTCCCATTAGGGATTTTGTCAAATGCCTTACTAAAATCCACGTAGACAACATCCACAGCTCTACCTTCATCAATCATCCTTGTCACTTCATTAAAAAAAAATCAATCAAGTTAGTAAGACATGACCTGTCCCACACAAAGCAATGCTGACTCTACCTAATTAAGCCATGACTTTCCAAATGCTCCTAAATCTTATCCCGAAGAATTCTCTCCAGTAACTTCCCTACTACTAATGTGAGATTTACTACTAATGTCTATAGTTTCCAAGATTATCCCTGTTCCATTCTTGAATAATAGAACAGCAATGTTTACTCACCAGAACACTGGGACCTCGCCTGTGGCTAGAGAGGACACAAAAATATTAGTCAAGGCACCAGCAATCTCTTCGCTTGGCTCTCTAAATAACCTCATGTATATTCCATCAGCTACTGGGACTTATCCACCTTAAGGCTCTTTAAGAAACCCAACACATGTCCTCCTTTATTTCAAAATGTCCTAGCATATCAATACTCTCAGCACTAATTTCTCCACATCTGTCTCCTTGATAAATACTGATGTAAAGTACTCATTGAGGATGCCAACCACATCTTTTGCATCCAAGCAAATGATCCCCACCCCCCCTTTATCCTCAGAGTTGCCCTACCCTCTCCCTAGTTATTCTCTTGCTGTTAATATATTGTATAGAATGCCTTGGGATTCTCTTTAATCCTACTTGACAAGGACTTTTCATGGCACCTTTTGGCTTTCCTAATTTCCTCCTTGATTTCATCTCAGATAATCATCTAAAACTTTGAAAAACTTCTATATATGTGTGGTGGAGAGTATGCCGACTGGTTGCTTTACAGCCTGGTATGGAAACGCTAATATCCTTAAATAGAAAAGCCTACAAAATATAGTGGGCACAGCCCAGTCCCTCACAGGCAAAAGCCTCCCCACCATTGAGCACAACTACAAAGAGTGCGGTAGCAGGAAAGCAACATCCAATATCAAGGAACCTCATCATCCAGGCCATGCTCTTTTCTCATCTCGACCATCAGCAAATAGGTAGAAGGGTTTCAGGCGCCACACCACCAAGTTCAGGAACAGTTATTACTCCTCACCTATTAAAACCTTGAACTTCAATTGCCCCAATACTGAATTGATTCCACAACAAATAGACTCTCTTTCAAAGACTCTACAAACCACGTTTTCAATATCTATTTATTTATTTGTTTGCTTGTTTTCTTTATTTCAATTGGACAATTTGTTGTGTAGCCTGGGGAAAAATACATGCTCAGAACAACTAATACATCTACGGGTCTTAAATTCCTTTATCTGTTTTAGATATTTTAATGCAGAAAGAGGGAATGAAAATAAAACAACAAAATTAATTTAAAAATAACACAGTTTCCGCTGCTACTATCTCAGCTTAATTTCAGACCACACACTTGTTACGTATGCAGTATGAAAATAACTAAAACAAAATATACAAAACCAATACGATAGTGGCAATTCCAAATAAAAAACAATACAAACGATATTACAACCCCACCAACCCTGTACATTACACATAACATCAAAAATATAAATAAATACATCTCATCTTAAATAAGAGGTATACTCACTTTGACACGCATGTGCCTGACTTCCAAACACATGTAGCCTAGACCCTGAAATGAGTTTTCCTCGCTCACACTATGTAAACAGAGATAAACACATTCACATTACTCTACTACATTCATATTCAGTCATGCAACAATAAAGAAAGACAAAAATAAACTTTTATGTCATATTGCCTTGTAATTGAATTACTAAAAAGACTAACCTAGTAGGCCAATAAGGAAATGCACACAACCCTGCTATTCTAGCACTAATCAATTTACTTGTGAGAATCTATCGTATCTGCTTGTAAAACATGTTAAATTACCAATATTCTAGATTTACAAACAAGTATAAACAAATTTACATGGATATTATCAAATATTATTCACCTTTCTTCACTAATCCTGGGAAAAGCACTCGATCATCATTCTCTCTAGAATATGACAACCCTTCATTCTACTCCACCTGTGCAAAATCACTATTTTCTCTTAAAAGCACAGGCAGCTATTTTAGCATTACCAGGGTGAATACACAAATGCACTTTAACAATAAAAAAATGATATTCAACTGTCACCTGGTTACGGTTGTCTTTTGTACATTGGTTGTCTGTTTTTCTTTGATGTGTGCAATTCATCATTAACTCTATTGTATTTCTTTGTATTTACTGTGAACACCTGCAAGAAAATAAATCTCAGGGCAATATATGGTGACATATACGTACATTGATAATAAATCTACTTTGAAATTTGAATTCTCATATTTGTCTGTAAATTAGTTATTTGAAAGCAGAAGTATTAGAACAGAACTGAGGAATCAATGAACTATAAAATATAAGATTTTAAAGGCATGTTTCCAACGAAATGAACTAGAATACAATATCATCTTGTTTAGCCATGCATCAACTTTGTACAGCTGAACAGCAAATCCACATATTGCAAACTAATTATTGATTTAATTATTTTCCATTTGATCCTCTAGCATGCATTTTTGAAGGTATGTGAAAGTAAAAAAATAAGAAAGAAAAAAAACTATATTCATAAGCAAACATTTCAGACCCTTTTTAGGACATCCCAGAATGCTTTACTATTAAATCTGTATTTTTGAAATGTGGTCTCTGTTTTCATAAACCTGAAAATTTCCGATGAAATAATAAATCGGATCATCATCAAAAGACAATTTGAAGATATGAGATAAATCTCAAATACAGACATTTCAATAAGTTTAAATTCCAGATTAAAGGCATTTCACATTTTGTTGTCTGCATAATACTACTATGTGATGCAACTTTGATCCTGAGGCACTCCAATTAACCGTAAAAATCATGTTGGATATTGTTATCTCTGAGTAAATGTCTGCTTTCGATAAGTCCTAGTGTAATCCTGTAAATAAAAATGTTGGTGTTCTTCTAAGAATGAAAATGTTCCCTGCTAAGAAATTAGTAAATGAACAATGAAGTGCAGATTAGCAAATTAATCCCTTCAGTCACCAAGCAGTTCTTAAGTTCTGGAAATATCTTTTGACTATCTTGCATAAAAAAGTTTTAAATTAACTTTGTATTTTTCAATAGATAATTAAAATTTGTGCACTCAGAAAGAATACATTATTTGAATTGCCAAATCTTTCTTTTTCTAATAGTAACCTGACTGCAATTTTCAAGAGCTTCTGCCCCAGCCACTAAACAATGATATTGTGTTTGATATTTTACAATCTCTTCCATGTAATCCTACGAGTTTCAATCTTTTCAGTTCATTCTGAAAACATCAATAATACAAGACCAAAAGGTTTCACAGCCTTTTTAACTTCTTGCTACCACATCTAATCCCTATTTCCAAACTCGCAGGATTACAGCTGTGACCTTGCAGAGAGATAAAAATTGTAACATGATGAATTTTTTAGTTATTTAATGAATGCTGCTGAAATAAAATCTTTGATGAAACTGTATTTCTGTTATATCAAGACAGAGTGGAGAACACTTCTAGTGAGGCGTTATGGGTGGAACTGAGAAATAAAAAAAAATGACCTCATTAATGGGGCTATGTTACAGATCACCCTAAAGTCCAAGGGATTTAGAGCAACACATCTATAGAAAGATTGCAGACTATTGCAAGAAACATATGATTGTTATGGTAGTCGATTTTAACTTTCTACATATTGGCTGGGAATCCCATATTGTAAAAGAACTAGTTGGGAGAGAGTTTATCAAGCATGTTCAGTGAAGTTTCCTTCATTGGTCCATAGAAGTCCCAATGACAGAGTGTGCAATGCTGGATCTGCTGTTAGGGAATATGACAGGGCAGGTGACAGAAGTTCGTGTAGGGGAGCTCTTTGCATCTTGTGACCACAGTGCCATTTGTTTCAAAGCAATTATGCAAAGAGATAGGTCTGGTCTGTGGGTTGAAATTCTAAATTGGAGAAAGACCAATTTCGATGGTATCAGAAATGATCTGGCATGTGTGGATTGGGACAGGCTGTTTCCTGGCAAAGATGTACTTGGAAAGTGAGAGGTCTTCAAAGGTGAAATTTTGAGAGTACAAAGCCTGAATGTGGCTGTCAGGATAAAAGGTAAGGATAACAAGTGTAGATAAGCATGGTTTTCAGAAGATATTGAGGCACTGGTTGAGAGAAATAAGGAAGTGCAGAGCAGGTACAGGCGGGTAGGAACAAATGAAGTGTTTATGGAATATATGAAATACAAGAGAACGCTTAAAGAAATCAGGAAGTATAAACAAAGGCATTAGTTTGCCCTAGCTGACAAGGTGAAGGAGAATCCTAGGGGATTCTGTAGCTATGTTAAGATCAAATTTCAAGGGGCAAAGTTGGTCCTCTGGAAGATCAGAATGGTAATCCATATGTGGAGCCAAAACAGATAGGGGAAGAAGTTAAGTAATTTTTTTGCATCTGTATTTACTCAGGGAATGGATACAGAGTCTATAGAAGTGAGGCAAAGCGGCATCATAATCATGGACCCTGTACAGGTTACAGAGGAGGAGGTGTTTGCTGGCCTGAGGCAAATCAGTTTGCATAAATGCCCGGGGCCTGACAAGGTGTTCCCTCAGACCCTATGGGAGGCAAGTAAAGAAATTGCTGAGGCCCTAGCAAAGATAGTTGAATCATCTTTAACAACAGGAGAAGTACCAGAGAATTGGAGGAGAACCAATGTTGTTCCACTGTTTAAAAAAGGCTCTAAACATAACTCAGGAACTTATAAGGTGGTGAATCTGACATCAGTTGTGGGAAAGTTATTGGAAGGTATTCAAAGGGACCAGATATAAAAGTATTTGGATAGGCATGGGCTGATTAAGGATAGTCAGTATGGATTTGTGCATGGTAAGTCATGTTTAACTACTCTTTTAGAGTTTTTCGAGGAAGATACTAGGAAAGTTGATGTTGTCTACATGGACTTTAGCAAGGTATTTGACAAAGTTCCACATAGGAGGTTAGTCAAGAAGGTTCAGTCACTCAGCATTCAAAATGAGGTAGTAATTTGGATTAGACGTTGGTTTTGTGAGAGAAGCCAGAGAGTGTTAGTAGATAGTTGACTGTCTGACTGGAGGCCCGCAACTGGTGTTGTGCTGCAGGGATCAATGCTGAGTCCATTGTTGTTTCTCTTCCATATCAATGATCTGGATGATAATGTGGTTAACTGGTTCAATAAATTTGTGGATGACGCTAGTAGTGATGTTGCAGTGGACAGTGCGGAATGTTATCGTGGCTTGCAGAGGGATCTGCATCAGCTGGAAAAATTTGCTGAATAATGGCACATGGAATTTAATGCAAATAAGTGCAAGTTACTGCACTTTGGTAGGACCAATCAGGGTAGGTCTTACATAGTGAATGGTAGGGCACTGAGGAGTGTGGTAGAACAAAGGGATCTGGGAATACAAATCCATAATTCATTGAAAGTGGTGTCACAGGTAGAGAGGGTCATAAAGAAACCTTTTGCCACGTTGGCCCTGATAAATCAATGTATTGAGTACATTCGGTGGGAAGTTATGTTGACGTTGGTGAAGACTAATTTGGAGAACTGTGTGCAGTTTTGGTCACCTACCTAAAGGAAAGATGCACTCTAGATAAGGCTGAAAGAGTATAGAGAATTTACAAGGATACAGAGTTATAAGGAAAGATTGAATAGGTTAAGGCTGTATTCCTTACAAATATAGAAGACTGAGAGGAGATTTGATAGAGGAATACAAAATTATGAGGGGTATAGATAGGGTAACTGCGAGTAGGCTTTTACCACTGAGGTTGGCTGGGACTACAGAGATCATGGGTTGGGTGAAAGTTGAATAGTTTAAGGGGAGCATGACCAGAAATTTCTTCACTCAGAGGGTTGGAAGAGTGTGGAATGAGCTGCCAGCACTAGTGGTAATGCAAGCTTGATTTCAATGTCGAGGAGATGTTTGGATCGGTACATGGATATGGGGTATGGAGAGCTATGTTCTGGTGCAGGTCGATGGGAATAAGCAGTGTAAATGGTTTAGGCATGGATTAGATGGGCTTAAGGGCCTGTTTCTGTGATGTACTCTATAACATTCAACTTTAAAAATATAAAGAAAGCATCTTTGATGCTAAATAATAAAAAGCCCTGTATTTTGAAATCTTAAAAGGTCTTTCAGAATTTAATGTTCATTCAGTATGCACAGGAGATGTATAGTAAAGTTCAAAGTATATTTATTATCAAAGTAGGTATACATTGTACAGCCTTGAGAGTCATCTCCTTTCCAATGAAATCCAAAATAACCCATAAAGAAAGACAAAAAAGAAGTGTAGTACTCCAGAAGATAGAGCAATTACAGCTTATATAACAACAGTTTCAGTACAGAATAATATGATGAATATAATACTTAGAGTGTAAGCAGAAAATACATTATTGTAGTTTAGTCAGTAAAGTTTGAGGTTTAAGTTTAATAAACAAAAACAATATGATTTACTTTGTTGATTTCTGCAGATTTTACCATCTGGTTGATGAGCATCACGATGTCCCTCCATTTATTTCTGTTTTAATATAGGATGAATGCATAAGTAAGTTATGCAAAAAAATCCCAACTTGCTAACTTCTTCAAGTGACATTGTTTGAAAGTAACCAAAAACCATTCTGTCTGGCATGTGATTACCACGTGGGGAAGTTCAGACAAAAGTTCAAATGCATTCTAAAATAGCTAAACCATTCTCTCTTATAGCTCTTTTCAGCATCATTGTTCAAGAAATACAAGATTAAAATATTTGAAGATGTGTTAAAGGAAAATATTTTAACTTGTTTGATGTTGGAGATTTGTAAAAAGAAAAAAAAGAAAGATCATAACTTTCAGTGCATGATTCGGTCAACTGGATTTCACTTGACCTTCATTATTCACACAAAAAGCTCTCAGTACCACAGTGAGCACTATCTACTTTGTGGCTTCCACTGTAAAACTTCAATAAAACTTGTTTCCTTTCACCTAAATCTAAGAACTGGGAAGCCTTATTCTTTATATTCAGTTTGATTGCAATGATCCTTCCGAGCCAACAGCAATAGAAATCTTGAAATTCATCCAAATTCTAAGATACAGCACCTAGTAAAATACAATTAAAAAGGTATTAATCTATGTCTAGATAGACACAGCATAACATAAAAAAAGTTCTGATCTTTTTCATTACAGTTCATTGAAGACAGAACTGTTTCTTCTTTATGAGAAGAATTTGAATTTTCGAAAACATCTGGACAATGTATGAAACCAAACATTAGATTGTTCTTGAGTGTTTCTGACAATGCAATTCCCCTATTACAAAGGGGGAAAATTCTGCAAATGAGCAAAATGAGAAATTAAGAAAAGAAAATAAACTCTTTTTTTCTTGTCCAGTTGTTGACTGACCCAATAAGAATTTCCAGCATGATTTTAAGAACATAGAATATAGAACAGTACAGGAACCTCCACAAGAATAGGGGATGTAAAGGAAATTCTTTTACACTTGTGTACTCATGAATGAGAATTGGATCTTGAATCTTAAACATGATGTTGTGCCAAACTAATTAAATTAATAATCACAAATTCCAATCTAAACTACCTTTGCCGACCCAACGTCCTTATTCTTCTATTTCCTGCAATTCATGTGCCTATCTAATAGCTTTTTGAACAGCTCCATCACATTTGCCTCCATCACCACCCCTAGCAGTGCATTACAGGCATCCACCACTCTCTGTATAAAATCTTGTCCTGCACACCTCTTTTAAACTAACCCCTCTCAACTTAAATGCTTGCCCTCTGGTATTAGACATTTCAACCCTGGTAAAAATGTATGCTATCCAATCTATCTATACCCATCATGAGGGGCTATTATGGGGGTGTGAGGGGCTACTGCATAGGACCAAAAGGAGCTGCAGAGGGTGTAAATTTAGTCGGCTCCATCTTGAGTACTAACCTACAAAGTACCCAAGACATCTTCAAGGAATGATGTCTCAGAAAGGCGGCTTCCATTATTAAGGATCCCCAGTATCCAGGGCGTGCCCTTTTCTCAATGTTACCATCAGGTAGGAAGTACAGAAGCCTAAAGGCACACATTCAGCGATTCAAGAACAGCTTCTTCCCCTCTGCCATCTGATTCCTAAATGGACATTGAACCCTTGAACACTACCTCACTTTTTAATATATATTATTTCTGGTTTTGCACAATTTTTAATCTATTCAATATATGTATACTGTAATTTATTTATTTATCATTACTTTATTTTTTTCTTCTCTACATTATGTATTGCATTGAGCTGCTGCTGCTAAGTTATCAAATTTCACGACACATGCTGGTGACAATAACCTGATTCCGATTCTCATAATCTTATTAAAGCTCTATCAGGCCTCCCCTCTGTGCTCCAGAGAAAAATAACCTGATATATCCCATTAGGCCTTGAGCACTTACCCACCTTAATATTCTTAACATCCAACACCATCTCCTTCATTATCTTAAAATGTCCTAGCCTTTTAGCACACTCCACACTGATCTCCCGAGCCCCCCTTTGTCCTTGAATGGTCCTACCCACTCCCTAGTTATCCTCTCACTCTTGATGTATGTATGAAATGCCTCAGGATTCTTTTTAATCCTACTTGCCTAGGAATTTTCATGGTCCCTGTCCTTTCTCACCTGAAGAATTTTCATGGTCCCTGTCCTTTCTCACCTGACTCAATTATCACCTGCCAGCTCATCCCGCTCCCCCCCCCCACCACTTCCCTGGTTTCAGCCCTTTTACCTTCCCAGTCCTGATGAAGGAATTCAGCCAGAAATGTAACTGCTCATTTGCCTTCATAGATGCAGCCTGATTTTCTGAGCTCCTTCAACAGTTTGTATGTGTTATAACAAAAAAAAAGTCTCCATTGCAGTTAGGCATTGATAGTTTTAGATTCCTAAAGCTATTTAAAATGCAAATAACAAGTTGAATTCAATTTTTTTTTGAAATATAATTAAGAAATAATTTGCTTGTGAACAAACAATTATCCATTACAGTTTAGGAGGAAATGCATTACATTACAGGTCGGCCACCTCAAACACCTGCCAAAGGTGTGATGATTACTTTTTTGCATAGCTTAAGTTTCAAGATTGTAATTTTTGTAAGCATTATACTATTACACTCAGTTTATTTAGTATTTTCTACAAAACACAATTACTAAACTGTAACCTAATTATTAAGTATGTCACTTAATGAGTCAGTTTTCAAATTCAAAGTAATATTTAGTGCTCTTTTTTAACAGCTTAATTAACACATTTGCATGGATATGTGCATCATCATAATATTGTAGAAGTTAGACCATAAGACACAGAAGCAGCATTAGACTATTTGGCCCATCAGGTCTGCCCTGCTATTCCATCATGACTGATCCATTTCCCTCTCACCCTCTCAACCCCATTTTCCTGCCTTCTCCACATAACCTTTCATGCTGTGGTAAACCATATATATGTTGTAACTGGGTTAAATGTCTGGACACACCCCTCTGCTGACTGCCCCTGTGGCTCCTCCCACAGAATCCTGTATAAAGATGATTCCGCCTTGCCCCTTCCCCTCAGTCCAGGGGCAGACACTCAGCATGGAGGTTGTATTGTTGTACAGCTAATAAAAACCTTTCAGTATTTTCACTCAACTTCAGTCTTTTGGAGTTATTGAAGGTGCTTCACATGCCCTGGTGAATCAAGTCCTTATCAAGCTCCATCATAAATATACCCAGTGACTTGGCCTTCATAGCCACTGAATTCCACAGATTCATCACCCTCTGGCTGAAGAAACTCCTTCTGATCTCTGTTGTAAATGGGCATTCCTCTATTTTGAGGCTGTGCTCTCTGGTCCTAGACTGCCCCACTAAAGGAAACATCCTCTTCACATTCACTCTATCTAGGTCTTTCAAAATTTGATAGGTTTCAATAAGATCTCCCCCCCACCCCCCACCATTCTTCTAAATTCCAAGTAAGTACAGGCCCATAGCCTTCAATCGCTGCTCATATGATAGCCATATCATTCCTGGACTCATTCTTGTGAACCTCCTCTGAACCATTTACAATGTCATCAAATTCATTCTTAAATAAGGGGCCCAAAGCTGCTCATTATACTCCAAGTGAGTCCCCACCAGCGCCTTATACAACCTCAGCAGTACATCCATGCTTTTATACTCTAGTCCTCTTGAAATGAATGCTAACATTGCATTTGCCTTGCTCACTACCATTTCCAACTTTAACTTAACATTTAAGGAATCCTGCACAAGGACTCCAAAGTCCCTTGTACCTTGGATTTTTGATTTTTCTTCCTGTTTAGAAAATAGTCTATACTTCTATTAGTTCTATCAAACTGCATGACCAAACACTTCCAGACACTGTATTCCATCTGCCAACTCTTTGCCCATTCTCCTAACACATCCAAGTCCTTCTGCAGCCTCTCTGCTTCTTCAACACTGCTTGGCCCTCCACCTCTCTTCATATCATCCATAAACTTGGACACAAAGCCATCAACTTTATCATCCAAATCATTGACAAACAACATAAAAAGATGTAGTCTCAACACTTCATTCAGCCATGACTCCATGATATCCATGTCGTCATACCTGCCAATTCCTAAATGAGCTACAAGATTATTTACCTTATTTCGTATACAACATGGACACAAATAAAACACCTTTAATCCTGGATTTGTCACCCTTTCTTAATTTTGGCCCCATCTTACACTGCAACCCATCCTACTGACTGCAATTTTGCATTATCATGAGCCTGTCCTTCCTAACGGTCTCACCATACACTCATTATCATCATCATTATGGTGCTGTGTCATATGATATTGGCGATCAGGCTCTCATGACCATGATTATTCTTGGCAAATTTTTCTACAGAAGTGGATGCCATTGCCTTCTCTGGGCAGTAACTTTACAAGACAGGTGACCCCAGCCATTATCAATATTCTGAAGTATGTCTGCCTGGCATCAGTGGTCACATAATCAGGACTTGTGATATGCACCAGCTGCTCATACAACCAACCACTACCTGCTCCTAGCATTTTACATGACCCTGATCAGGTGGATAAGCAGATGCTACACTTTTCCCAAGGGTGACCTGAAGGCTAGCAGAGGGAAAAAGCGCATTATACCTTCTTTGGTAGAGGCATATCTCCACACTCGCTAACACTATATATAACCTCCGCTTGTAAACCTTCTTATCCTCAGCCCTATCACTCCAGTTCCCATTCCCCTGCCAAATGAGTTTAAACTTTCCCAAACAGCTCTTGATTCTTGATTACCTGACTGGCAGACCACAGTACGTGTGCTTGCAACACTGTGTGTCCGACAGAGTGATCAGCAGCACTGGGGCTCCACAGGGGACTGTCTTGTCTCCCTTTCTCTTCACCATTTACACCTCGGACTTCAACTACTGCACAGAGTCTTGTCATCTTCAGAAGTTTTAGGATGACTCTGCCATAGTTGGATGCATCAGCAAGGGAGATGAGGCTGAGTACAGGGCTATGGTAGGAAACTTTGTTACATGGTGTGAGCAGAATTATCTGCAGCTTAATGTGAAAAAGACTAAGGAGCTGGTGGTAGACCTGAGGAGAGCTAAGGTACCGGTGACCCCTGTTTCCATCCAGGGGGTCAGTGTGGACATGGTGGAGGATTACAGATACCTAGGGATATGACAATAAACTGGGCTGGTCAAAGAACACTGAGGCTGTCTACAAGAAGGGTCAGAGCCGTCTCTATTTCCTGAGGAGACTGAGGTCCTTTAACATCTGCCGGATGATGCTGAGGATGTTCTACTACAAGTCTGTGGTGGCCAGTGCGATCATGTTTACTGTTGTGTGCTGGGGCAGCAGGCTGAGGGTAGCAGACAACAACAGAATCAACAAACTCATTCGTAAGGCCAGTGATGTTGTGGGGATGGAACTGGACTCTCTGATGGTGGTGTCTGAAAAGAGGATGCTGTCTAAGTTGCATGCCATCTTGGACAATGTCTCCCATCCACTACATAATGTACTGGCTGGGCACAGGAGTACATTCAGCCAGAGACTCATTCCACCGAGATGCAACACAGACCGTCATATGAAGTCATTCCTGCCTGTGGCCATCAAACTTTACGACTCCTCCCTTGGAGGGTCAGACACCCTGAGCCAATAGGCTGGTCCTGGACTTATTTCCTGGCATAATTTACATATTACTATTTAACTATTTATGGTTTTATTACTATTCAATTATTTATAGTGCACCTGTAACGAAAACCAATTTCCCCCGAGATCAATAAAGTATGACTTTGACTATGACTATGACTATAAAAATCTGCTTGCAAGGATATTGGTCCCCCTCGGGTACAGGTGTAGCCCATTCCTTTTGTATACGTCATACCTTCCCCAGAAGGGATCCCAATGATCCACAGATCTGAAACCCTGCCCCCTGCATTAGTTCCTTGGCCACGCATACATCTGCCAAATCATCGTATTCTTGCCCTCAGTGGTGTGTGACATAGGCAGCAATCGAGGGATTGTTACCTTGGAGGTCCTGTTTTTCAGTTTTCTACCTAGCTCTCTAAATTTTCTCTTTAGGACCTCCTCACTTTTCCTTCCTATTTTATTGGTACCAATATGTAGCAAGATGTCTGGCTGCTCACCCTCCCTCTTTAGAATGCCATGGTGCCATGGACACCACCAAAAGGACAGCATAACTAAGAATACAGTTCACCATTACCTACTCAAGTACAATTAAGAATGTACAATATATTCTAGACAAATTAAGTTTCAATAATCCAATAAAGTACGATGATTATGAAAATTCCTTAGCTATTTCCCTTGCCTATAATGACTGTAAATATTGAAGAGAAAGATTTTGTTAGGTAAGTTACAGTGTTGCTGTCTATTGGTGTATCAAAGCTGTAAACATTATACTAAAGCATTAAAGAAGTATTTTGAACCATTGTCATAAAAAAATCTTGGTAAAGTGATAATGGGATAGCTGCAAGGTCACTGGCCTAGCAAAAATGTAGAATACCTTTCTAACAGGTGTAGCGTGCGGCCAAGGTGTTGAACTAGCAATCTGAAGATTGTGAGTTCGAGCCCCAGCCAAGGCAGTATGTTGTGTCCTTGAGTAAGGCACTTAACCACACACTGCTCCAGTCCACCCAGCTGAAAATAGGTACTGGCAAAATGCTGGGGGTTAACCTCACAATAGACTGGCGTCCTATCCGGGGGACAGTCTTGTACTCTCAGTTGATTCATGCCACAGAAACCGGCCTGATGAGCCTATAAGGCTTGGGACAGACTTTAACTTTACTTTTAACCTTTCTGGCAGGGATAGGGACAACCCTGGCAATTATAGACCTGTGAGTCTTACATCACTGGTGGGCAAACAACTGGACAGGATTCTCAGATACAGGATTTATGAGCATTTGGAGAAGCATAGTTTGTTTAGGTATAGTCATTATGGCTTTGAGAGGGGCAGCTCATGCCTCATAAGCATGATTGAATTCTCTGAGGAAGAGACAAAACAAGTTGATGAAGGTATAGCAGTGGATGTGGTGTATATAGATTTTATTAAGGTGTTCAACCACCTCTACTGAGTACGTCCACAAAGAGTACCGCACCTACAAGAAAGCAGTATACATCCAGGGCAGCCAGCCTCCCATCATCCAGGTTAGGCTCTCCTCTAAATGTTGCTATCCAAAATGATGTACAGGAACCTTGGGTCGCACACCATCAGATTCAGGAAAAATTATTATCATTCAGCCATCAGGCTCCTGAACCTGCATGGATAACTTCACTCACCTCAACTCTGAACAGACGCCACAACTGATGGATTTACTTTGAAAAACTCTATAACTCATGTTTTCAGTATTGTTTGTTTGTTTAATTATTTATTTATTTTACAGAGTTGATCTTTTTTTTGCAATTGGTTGTTTATCAGTCTTTGTCTGTAGTTTTTCATTGATTCTATTGTATTGTTTTTCCTGTGAATCCCCACAAGATAGTATTTAGTGACATATATGCACTTTGATTAATTTACTTTGACTTTGAGCTTTATGTTCAGTTCTGGTGACCTTATTATATAAAGGATATGAAAGCTTTACAGAGGGTGCAGAAGCGACTTACAGAATGCTTCTTGGATTAGAGAGTATGTCTTATGAGAATAGCTTGTGAAAGTTAGAGCTATACTCTTCAGAGCATAGGAGGATGAGAGCTGACTTGTTCGAGGTGTACAAAATAATAAGAGGCGTAGATAGGATGGATGATCGGAGATCACTAATACAGTACTTTTTTTGTAATTTATTTTTTATTGAAATTCATCGTCAAACAAACATTTCCATAAGATGCATTTCAGACACTGTGCATATATGTCATGTAATCATACTCGTCACAAATCTCCACAACTTTAAGGTAACTGGAGGAAAGTATAGGGGGGGGGATGTCAAATGAAGGTGTTTTTTTTTGCACAGCCAGCGGTAGAGGCATGGAATTGTGCTGCCAAGCCTGGTAGTAGAGGCAGAAACATTTGGAAAATTTAACAGACTTTTAGACAGTCACATGCATGAATTCAAAATGGAGGGATATCCAGGAAAGAAGGGTTAGGTTGATCTTGGAGTAGGTTAAAACGTCAGCAAACATTATACGCCCAAGGACCTGTACTGTGCAGTTCTTCTTAATGTTCTATGTTCTGTAACAATGTGATATCTTAGTCATTCCTCAGAAGCTATTGTCAGGCAACCAGAACTCTGCTTAAGGCAGGCAGGAGGCACTGTTGTTTTGCAATATGGGATGTACAGTATGACATAACTAAACAGTATTTGCCACTTCAGGACAATACTGACTGGAGCTGGAACTGCAGATACCACACTCACTGTAAACTACTGGTGCAGCTGAAAACAAAATCCACAAATTTATTCCCAATTTATTTTTGGAGAAAATGAAAAGTTCCTTCCACTTTGGAGAAGTTGGAGGGGTCATTAAAGTTTTCCCAACTCTCTGCATTGCCTTCCTCCAACCCTAATTATCTCCAGTGTACAAATTGTCTGTCTGCAGCCTGCATGTGTAAGGACTAGCACAAGTGAAGCCCAAAATGGAAGGAACTTTCAAATAAATCAATGTAATTAGTAATAGGAGCATTCCACTATGAACAGTTCTAGGGGTCAACAAAGTATATCCTCTTGAAAGGTACTGTGAGTGGTATGAATTCAACAATAGGTGCAAATTTTAGTGACTCATTACCTAGATACAAGTTTTCAAATCTCTCAGCAACAATACACAAATACAAATTGAAGAAATTAAATAAAATCTGAAATAAAATGATAGATTTGACAACTGTGTAAGATTCCAAAGGGGAAATATGCCATTCTTAACCAATTTGACCAATATGCACCTCCAGACCCACCCATATTGGTGATACCTGCTATTGGAAGTAACAAGACATACTACTGAACTGATGGGGTGGAGTTAGGGATGGTCAACCAATGCTTGTTCACATCCCATAAACCAACATTGAAACAACTGCTTTGCTCAATGCACCTTAACAATGAGGGATTTTAATCATTCTAGCCAACAGCAACTTCAAAGCAGCAGCAGGAGGTGCTGTAAGCTAGGTTTGAAAATCTGGGCACTTTATTTATTGACATAGTTGCATAGTTAAGCACACCAGAGGAAATGCTGCACCCCTTTATCAAATATTTATCTGAAAATGGGATATCTTTATATTTCAAAGATTCTTGAGCTGCACACTCAATGTGCCTTATCATTTCCCCTTTCCTAAGTGGCTTTTTCATTTGTGCTTCACGTTGCACAGTTATTATACCAACTGTGTATTTAAAAGTTCTGTATATTCATTGATACTTTAACTCAGAATGAAACTTGTAGTCTAGCGAATAGTCATACAATGGTGCAGTACCACTTTGTAAGAGCATTAGACTCTAAAAAAAAGTTATTTGCAATTGGTATCTATGGAAGATAGTAGAAAGGTTAAAAGTGGAAGCAGAAATCACACTTGAAAGCAATGAATACTAAAGAGCTTATCTAAATCCTACTATAAAGCAGCTGCTTTGTTTGAATTAAATCTCTTTTATACTTCAGCCAAACTGAACTTCAGCTGAGTCATCAGTGGATAATATAAGCCTGACTTCTGAATGTGGAATGAAGATATTTACGGCAAAAGAAATCCTACTTAACTTCACAAACTTCCAGAAAGGTTACAGTAAGCGGGCGCCAAATGACATTGGAAAGGATTGTATATCAGCAGAACTAGTGTTTATCAACAGCCAGAGGTAGCATGTCCCTGCAGGGTGAAGTGTTATAAGAACTTTAGAAAATTATATAGCTTGTGAAGAGTACTCAAAGTAAATTACAAGTCAGGATCCCAGTTTTGACAATCATAGTCATTTATAACAGAGATGAAATGTTTTGTTTTATTTTTCTTTCAACTGTCAGTTTTGATCCTGGTTTGGGCCAACAATGTTCATGAAACAGGTTTCATTTTAAATATCCCAGCTTTTTAAAAAAATATACCTGCCTCTGCAGATACTGCTGTTGCTTATGCTTCCTTTTCATGATGTTGTAACTTTTTGTAGCACGCCTTCAGTTACAATGCTGGTTAGTGTTTGTCATGGAGGAGACTGGAATATTTTTGTCCTCTTGCACTTCACCATGTTCAACTCTGGTGTCTTCAAATTTTGGGGCTGGAGGGGAAAAGACGAGAGCTGATATCTTCCTTTGAGGCTCAAACCTTCACAAGTCGATTGTAGCACATCAAAAATTGATTTGTTGAATAAAAGAATCAAAAAGCTCCATTAAATCTTCTATGACTTTACAAAAGATGTTCAGGACTCTTTCAGACATGTGTGGTTTACCACAACGTTTAGTAAAAAGACTCCACCTGAAGTTAGGGAAGATGAGGGCTTAATATTACAAATACGAGAACTGATTCATCAGAGAAATCTTCAAAGTATTAAAAGGAAACATTGCATTGAAGTGTTTTGTTGAGATGAAAGTGATTGCCAATTTACTGAAAATACTATGGGAATGAAATGTTATAATTATTTCATATGGGCTTTTAATGACTAAAGGTTAATTATGTGCTTTAATTCATTTCAGTCTATTTTGATTCAATTTTTAGAGCATCGCAATGCAACATAATTGTTTAAAGGTCACCAAGATTTTCTGCCTGCAGGTGTTTCGAGTACCAACAAAGGATCTCACAGACCAGTCATGCAAAGAGCACATTACACGTCTCTGCATGTATGCAAAGGCACTGGAACAAAAGAAAGCAAAATGCTGCAGAGAATGGAAATCCAAATCTGAAAGAGGAAACATTGGAAATACAGCAAGATTAAAGTGTAGAGGGAGCAACAGAGTTAACATGCTTAGTTTCTGTCTTTGCTTCATTGCTTTTCTTTCCACAAATGATTTTATGGTGCATGTCTTGACATTTACTATATGGGGAGAAACTGTGTTCTGATGTAGGCCACCTTGAACCCTTGGAGATCACATATGCTCATTATTTTACTCCAGTGCTCTAGAACAAAGATCTTATTTAGCAGCAGGTCTCAGATATTGATGAAGCAAAACTGCAAGTGCAAAAATCTGCGGCAGAGTAGCTGCTTACCTGGCCAAGCAAGATAGTACAAGTATTACAGATCTATAGAAATTGTTGCTTTGATATCACTGGATATTAATATTGGCAGTTTTCTGGGAACACATGGTGGTACACCAAGCTGCAAGTTAAAAATTTACCATTCAGGAGGATGCTATCAGTACCCTGAACATACCTGAGTTTTTGCAAACATGCTGATGATCTAATTAATCACTTTTAACAGGATACAGTGAACAATAGACAAAACTAAATAAAAAGAATGAGTGTAAAGAAAACAATGCAATGAAGGTTCAGTGTGCAGAAATGCCCATACAAATTAAGATACCTTGCAAATTAATGGTGTCACACACCTTATCTTGGTGATTACTTTTAGATGTTTCTTTTTATCACTAAGCCAAGCAGAGTTCATTATTATATTTGAACATTTTGCTTTCAAATGCTGGAGCTTAGAAGAATGAGAAAGGATCTCAGACTGGTTATCTAGAAAGTTAGATCCTTTCACTTCTTTCATTTCTGTATTTCCTACTGGGTGACGGGAAGTCCCACTCACTCTTTAGTTCCCCATTATAGCAAGATTGTAGTTACTATGTCTGCTATCAGATAACAGGAGTTTAAATGGATGATTGTGCTCCCTGTCACATGCTCTGTTATGGCTCTTCGCTAGTTATAGTCCATTGGCATAAAACTTCAAACTTCGGGAACTGCTTCTTGTTCCAAAAACAGTCATTTGTTTTGGTTCAACCTTATATCTTATTCCCGCACACAAAAGTTGACCAATTTTTCCAAACTAAAAGATTTCTTTTTCCCTGAAGGTTGCATAAAGTACAGTAATTTAAGTCATCTTGGTTACACTAGCAATGGATATCTCCTAAACACAAGAAATCCGAAGGTTCTCCCATAACCTTTGACACCCTGATAAATCAAAAACCTATTAACCTCCACTTTAAATTTACCCTTTGACTTGACACCCACAGCCATCTGTGGCAATGAATTCCACAGATTTACTATCCTCTGGCTAAAGAATTTCCTCCTCATCTCTGTTCTGCATGGATGTCCTTCTATTCTGAAACTGTGCCCTCTGGTCCTTCTCACCCACAATAGTAAATATCCTCCCAACATCCACTCTATCCAAACTTTTCAGTATTTGAAAGTTTTCAATTAGTTCTCTTCTCCTTCTAAACTCCAGCAAGTACAGGCCCAGAGCCATCAAACACTCCTCATATGTTAACCTTTTAATTCCCAGAATAATTCCTGTGAACCTCTTCTGGATCCTCTCTTAGCTGAAATGCCCAAAACTACTCACAATACTCCAAGTGTGGGTTGTTCAAAGTTTTATAAAACCTCAGCATTACGCTCTTGCTCTTATATTCTGGTCCTCTTGAAATGAATGCTAAAATTGCCTTCTTTACCACCGACTCAACCTGCAAGTTAACTTTTTCAGATTCCTGCACAAGTACTCCAAAGTTCTTTTGCACCTCTGATTTCTGAATTTTCTCCCCTCTTTGAAAAGTTTGCACCTTTTTCCTTCTACCAAAGTGCACGACCATACACTTCCCTACACTATATTGCATCTGCCATTTCTTTGCCTGTTATCCCTATCTGTCCAAGGTCCTTCTGCAGATTCCCTGCTTCCTCCATGCTACCTGCCCCTCGACCTACCTTCATATCATCCACAAACTTGACCACAAAGCCATCAGTTCTATTGTCAAAATCATTAATTTTATTACATAAAAATTAATCCCAACATCAACCCCCGTGAGCACCAATTGTCACCACCAGCCAGAATGAAAAGGCTCCCTTTATTCACACTTTTGCCTCCTGCCAGTCAGCCAAACTTCTATCCATCCAAGTATCTTTCCTGTAATACCATGGCCTCTTATCTTATTACATAGCCTCATATGCAGCACCATGTCAAACGCCTTCTGAAAATCCAAGTAAACAACATCCACTGACTCTCCTTTGTCTATCTTGCCTTATATTTTCTCAAAGAATTTCAACAGATTTGTCAGGCAAGATTTTCCATTAAGGAATCCATGTTGACTTTGGCCTATTTTGTCATGTGTCTTCAAGTACCTTGAAACTTCATCCTTAATAATGGACTCCAACATCTTTCTAACCAGTGAAGTCAGGCAAACTGATCTATAATTTCCTTTCTTATGTCTCATTCCCTTCTTAAAGAATAAAGATACATCTGCAAATTTCCAGTCTTCTGAAACCTTTCCAGAGTCTAGTTATTCTTGAAAGATCATCGCTAACGCTTCTACAATCTCTTCAGCTACTTCTCTCAGGATGTAGACCATCTTGTCCAAGTGTCTTGTCTATCTTTAGACCTTTCAGTCTCCCAAGCACCTTCTCCTGAGTAATAGCAACTACATTCATTTCTGCCCCCTGATACTCTCAAATTACTGGCATACTGCTACTGTTTTCCACAGTGAAGAGTGACACAAAATACTTACTATGTTCATCCATTATTTCTTTAATACCTCTCCAGCATCATTTTCCATTGGTCCAATGTCCACTCTTGCCTCTCTTTTATTCTTTATATATTTGAAAAAAAAAGACTTTCGGTATCCTCTTTTATATTATTGATAGCTTACCTTCATATATCATCTTTTCTCTCCTGTGGGTTTTTTAGTTGCCTTCTGCTCATTTTTACAAAGTTTCCCTATCTTCTAACTTGTCACTAATTTTTGATATATTATATGCCCTCTCTTTCGCTTTTATGTTGTCTTTGACTTCCCTTGTCAGACATAGTTGCATTAACCTTCCTTTAGAATACTTCTTCATCTCTGGAGTGTATCTATCCTGCACCTCCCGAATTCTCCCTGAAATTCCAAATATTACTGTTCTGTGATCATCCCTGCTAGTGTACCCTTCAAATCAACTTTGGCCAGCTCCTCTTTTATGCTGCTGTAATTTCTTTTACTGCACTGTAATATTGATACATCCGACTTTCCTTTCTCCCTCTCAAGTTGCAGGGTGGATTCTGTCATATTGTAATCACTGCTCCCGAAGAGTTTCTTTACCTTAAGCTCCCAATCAAATCTGGTTCATTACACAACACTCAAGTTAGAGCCTTTCCCCTAGTGGGCTCAATCTCAAGGTGATCAAAAAAGCTATCTTATAGGCATTTTAAAAATTCTCTCTCTTGGGATATAGCCCCAACCAAATTTTCCCAATCTACTTGCATATTGAAATCCCCCAGTCTCTAACATAACATTGCCCCTTTTCCATGCTTTTTCGATCTCCCAATGTAATTTGTGTGTCACATCCTGGCTACGATCAGGAGGCCTGTATATAACTCCCATCAGGGTCTTTTGACCCTTACAGTTTCTTTACTCTACCCACAAGGATTCTACATCTTCTGATCCTATGTCACCTCCTTCTAATGTTTGGATTTCATTTTTTACCAACAAAGCCAGCCCCTCTACCTACCTGCCTGTCCTTCCGACACAATGTGTATCCTTGGATGGTAAGCCCCTAACTATGAAGTTTCAGCCATGACTCAGTGATCCCAACAAGGGCATACCTGTCAATTTCTAATTAGGCTACAAGATCATCAAACATGTACCATATACTGCATGCATTCAAACATAACACCTTCAGTCCAGTATTCACCACCCTTTTTGATTTATCCCCTATATTGCACCTCAATTTATCTCACTGACTGTGATTTGTACTCTATTATCTGTCTGTCCTTCCTCACAATCTCACTATACACTGCATCTTCTTGTATACCAACTGCCCCATCCTCAGCCCTATCATTCTGATTCCCAACCCCCTGCCAAACCCTCCCCAACAGCTCTAGCAACCCTGCCTGTAAGGATGTTGGTTCCCTTTGAGTTGTGGTGTACCCTATCTTTTTTGTACAGTTCATACCTTCCCTAGAAAAGATTCCAATGATCCAAAAATCTGAAACCCTGCTCCCTACACCAATTTCTCAGCTATGCATTTATGCATTCATCTGCCAAATCAACCTGCAGCTACAATTCCTTAACACAATCTCTAAGGAGCTGCAACCCCAGGCATTTCATGCAGGTGGAGACTGGAGGGCTCCCAGAGTTCTCACATCTCATACTTGAACAAACCACTAACTCTGGACCAACCACTAACTCTGGACCCATTCTCATCGTACTAGCTATGTACTAATCAACAAAAGAAGAGAAAAAAAAAATTACTAGAAACTTACTTAGAATCTCTGCCTGGGATTGCCCTAGGTTATTCCAGCCCAAGCCTATTCAGACAAAGCTAGACCACTCTAAAAGAGCATCACTCCAACAATCAACACACAAAGTCGCTGGTGAATGCAGCAGGCCAGGCAGCATCTCTAGGAAGAGGTACAGTCGACGTTTCAGGCCGAGACCCTTCGTCAGGACTAACTGAAGGAAGAGTTAGTAAGAGATTTGAAAGTGGGAGGGGGAGGGGAAGATCCAAAATGATAGGAGAAGACAGGAGGGGGAGGGATGGAGCCAAGAGCTGGACAGGTGATTGGTAAAAGGGATACGAGAGGATCATGGGACAGGAGGTCCGGGAAGAAAGACGGGGGGTGGGGGGAACCCAGAGGATGGGCAAGGGGTATAGTGAGAGGGACAGAGGGAAAAAAAGGAGAGTGAGAGAAAGAATGTGTGTATAAAAATAAATAACAGATGGGGTATGAGGGGGAGGTGGGGCATTAGCGGAAGTTAGAGAAGTCGATGTTCATGCCATCAGGTTGGAGGCTACCCAGACGGAATATAAGGTGTTGTTCCTCCAACCTGAGTGTGGCTTCATCTTTACAGTAGAGGAGGCCGTGGATAGAAATGTCAGAATGGGAATGGGATGTGGAATTAAAATGTGTGGCCACTGGGAGATCCTGCTTGTTCGCCAGAGAAAGCAGGATCTCCCAGTGGCCACACATTTTAATCCCCTTCTTATATGTCTATCCACGGCCTCCTCTACTGTAAAGATGAAGCCACACTCTGGTTGGAGGAACAACACCTTATATTCCGTCTGGGTAGTCTCCAACCTGATGGCATGAACATCGACCTCTCTAACTTCCGCTAATGCCCCACCTCCCCTCGTACCCCATTTGTTATTTATTTTTATACACACATTCTTTCTCTCACTCTCCTTTTTCTCCCTCTGTCCCTCTCACTATACCCCTTGCCCATCCTCTGGGTTCCCCCCCCTCTTGTCTTTCTTCCCAGACCTCCTGTCCCATGATCCTCTCATATTCCCTTTGCCAATCACCTGTCCAGCTCTTGGCTCCATCCCTCCCCCTCCTGTCTTCTCCTATCATTTTGGATCTCCCCCTCCCCCTCCCACTTTCAAATCTCTTACTAACTCTTCCTTCAGTTAGTCCTGACGAAGGGTCTCGGCCTGAAACGTTGACTGTACCTCTTCCTAGAGATGCTGCCTGGTCTGCTGCGTTCACCAGCAGCTTTGATGTGTGTTGCTTGAATTTCCATCATCTGCAGAATTCCTGTTGTTTGCCACTCCAACAATCTTGGGTAGGAGGTAGAAACTAGCATTGTGGGGTAAGGGAACTATGATTTTGGTGGCTGTCAATGGGAGATCTTCAGAATAGATGAGTTTGGTGATAGTGTCAGTGACAATTTTCTAATGGTCCTAAGTGGGGTTCCTTTCAAGGGGTAAGTAAATGGAGGTTCTGAGAGAAGCTGCCTAGCCTCAGCAAGGCAGAGGTCAGTCCACCGCACTAGAACAGCATCCCTTTTGTCTGGGGTTTCATGGTGATGCTGTGATTCGTGCAGAGAGAGTGGAAGGCAGTGCATTCAGTGGAAGTAACGTTCGAAGGAGAGAGAGGAGTGCTAAAGTCAAGCTGGTTGTTTTCTCATCATCTTATATAACTCCTTGAAAGACTTGTTTTACCTGTGGCCTGGATCATCTTGGCTAATGATCTTACTTATGACTATATGCCCTTCTGCATGTTATGATCTATTGCTATTGACTATCTTTGTGAACATTAAGTTGCGGTTGAGCATGGAAGATTTCTAATTTTGACCTTGATAATTCTGCACAAAAGTCTTGCGAAATGTGCAGCCATTATTGCTCGTTGCCCACAGGTGGATTTTTCATGACTTTTAAGCCCCACAAAATCACATAGGTTTATCGGCATTAGGCACAATCACGCTGGTATCATCCGTTCACTCTGGTTGGTTCCAGTACCACAGCATTTAGGTCTAGTTTATCTATTTCCTTCTCAACTTGATTCTTTTGAGCATACTGGGCTGGTCTGGACTTGCTTTACATCTGATCTGGTGTGGATTTGGTGTGCACTATTTAAGCAGTGGAGCTGATTTTTTTTAACACTTTGCTTTATATTTCTAATGGGTCGAGGTGCAAGTTTGCAGGGTCAATGCTGAAAACATTCTTCCAATTCAACCTGTATCAGAAAGACCTCCACTATTAAAAATGGCACATTTTCATAGTTTGCAACAATAATGGATGGCTGTACTCACCAGCCTGATGCCCGAATGCCAACTGTTTATTTCTCTTTATAGATACTGCCTGACCTGCTGAATACTACAGCATTTTGTGTCTGTTGCTGTACTCACCATCTCTTGTTTGGCATCATGCTCTGTTGTTTACACTCATGCCCGTAAAATCTCACTGAATAGGCTTCACACCACAATGATGTTCAACGTCAATAGAACTTGGCTGAACACTGCAGTAGAAGCCTTGCATCATGACTGAACTGATCACATATCGGATGCTAATGAAAAGTCTGGCAAATTTATTTCTACTATGGCGTATGGTACAAATCAACCCCATTTTTCCATCTTCTGAAGATTATCTAAAATAACAACAAGATCATGGCCAACTGGACCAATGAGCTGAAGAATAACGGATAGGATTTAATTTAGCGAAGTGCATGGTGTGGCATTTTAATAAGACTTACACAGTAAATGATAGAGCAGCTGGGAGGGTGATGTAAAACCAAGACCATGGGGGTGCAGGAACATAGTTCCTTGGAAGTTCTGAAACAGGTTCACAGAGGTAGATAGGAATGTAAGAAACTGCAGAGGATAATGGACTCTATCCATATATCATGAGCACATCCTTATCCACCATCAATAGTATCTTAAAGAGGCATGAGCTTAAGAAGGCAACATCTATCATCAAATATGGACACCTTCCAGGCTATTTCATCGTCTCTCAGGTGCCATCTAGCAGGAGGTACAGAGGCCTGAAATCCCACACTACCACATTTAAAAACAGGTTCAGTTCTTGAACCAAACTACACATCAATACCTCAATATAGCAACACTATGAACAACTTTGAACACTTAACACTATGATGGACTTCTTTTATTTTGTTTTAATTGTGTTCTTTCTTGCATAATTTTACATAATTTATGCTGTTAATTTGTTTTACTTGTGAATACTGTGTATCTGAAGTTATGAATCTGTAATGTTGCTGCAAGTAATATTTTTATTGCAAATGTGCAGCCACATACTTGTGCATAGAACATTAAGTTTAACTTTAAGTTTGACTTTAGTGAAGAAGGCATTTGACATGCTTGACTTCTTTGGACAGATACTGAGCATAGTAGTTGGGATAGCATGTTGTAGTTGTGCAAGATATTGTTTCGACCATGTTTGGAGTACGGCACACAGTTGTGGTCACCATTCTAACTGGTTGCCTCATCATCTGGTGTGGAGGGGCCACTGCACAGGATTGGAAAAAAAACTGCAGAAACTCAGCCAGCTCCACCATGGACACTAGCCTCCCCAGCTGTAAGGACATTTTCTAAAGATGATGCCTTAAGAAAGGTAGCACCTGTCGTTAAGGAGACCCATGATCCAGGATATGCCCACTGCTCGTTGTTACCATCAAGTATGCATGAATGCATGAAGGCACACACTCAACATTTTAGTAGAAGTTTCTTCCCCACTGCTGTCAGATTTCTGAATTGACAATGAACCCATGTACACTATCTCATTCTATTTTTTCTGCTTATATATATATATATATATACACACACACACATTAAACCTGATACTGATTCTGAATGAGACTAGCTTGGTTGGACAACTCAGTGCACAAGGACAAGTTGGGTTAAAAGGCCTCTTTCTGTGCTGTCTAACTCCATGACTTCACTACTCAATAACATCCAAACAAAATTGTTTTGATTTCAATTTATATTTAGATTTAGACTAATTTATTGCCACATGTACCTGACTGCAATGAAATTCCCTGCTTGCATGAAACACAGTGTGAAGAGTATATACACTGATAATGAATACAACAATGATTACAGTGATGAGTGTAAAAATGACATAATGGTGCAAAGTATACTAATGATGCATTGTTATTCTATTTGGCTTTGAGGCTTATCTTAGCCTTGGATTTACAGCCTGGAAACATGACCTTGTTTGGTTATTGAAACACTTGGGCTGTTTGAGAGTATGACTATTACAATGACAGCAGCTGACTGTACTAGTCCGACTTTTATGCTTTGGACTTGGTGTCCTAATTTTAGATTTGTTTTCTGAGTATGGAATGTAGTTGTATCAAAATAAAATTCATAAGCATGTTTTTATATTTTTTAATTAATATGAAATGTAAAATATTATATTTGTATGATAATTAGCTTTGACTGAATTTGTTAATCTACTGGTTTACATATAAACCTACTTAGCAAGACACAATGCAAAATGACATCAACATTGAAACACAAGAGTAAATTCTTCAGTTATCTCATCTTGCATTTGGTTCCTTACTCCAAACAAATAACTTCCAAGAATTTCTAATGGCTTTGTATCAATGTAATCTTTCAGATTCTGAACAAACTCTTTAAATATAACAGCTTTTGAAGCACTGGTGTAAGGCAATTGGTCAGTGTGCAATATATCTTGGCTTAGTCCCCTCCAATTGTCAGATCATTTTCAGCTGCCAGAAAATCACCTTCTACTTCAATCTCCAGTATATTATTGTCATAAAGAATACCGAACACAAGGTCAGTATTATATACCTAGATTTCTGACTCAACTAGGTGCAAAAATAATGGTATGACTGTACATTGATAGGTTGGTTCCCCTGCTGCATGACACTGTAGCTTGCTCTCTTTTCTTTGGGACCTTTGAGAATCCAGATTCCATGTGATTGATTGCAAGAAAATACAACAATAAAAAGTTTAGTTTGTGTTCTAAAGTCACCTTAAACTTCTAGTCAAGAATCAACGATGTCCAACAGATCTGAAAAGAAAACTTGTTAATTTGTAGTATCTTCGGAATACATTGAAACAGAACAAATATAATAAATGGTAAAATTAACTGGGAAGACAGCTAACTAACTGCATACATGAAGGGACTTCAAGATTTGCTGCAAACAGAGTTCCTATGAACTTTTCTGTGATGGTATTACCTTCCCTGGCAAGTAGGCACACCACATGGCTCTGCTGTTCAGCAGGTTCACAACACTGAAACATACCATTTTTTCCATGCTTAAATATACTTAAATATAAAACAGATTGGTATCAACTCCCAGTAGCAGTGGTACTTTTAATATAAACAGCAAATAGCCTCACCTTCCAGAAAGAGAGGCCTGGGAGCTTTTGGACATCATGGTATCTCAGAGTGTCAGAGTTTGGAGTTCAATTCCTACATCCTTCCTGTGGAATGTGTGGCTTTCCTCTGGCTACTCCGGTTTCCTCCCACAGTCCAAAGACATACCGGTCAGTAGGTTAATTGGTCATTGTACATTGTCCCATGATTAGGCAAGGGTTAAACTGGGGGTGGGAAGGTTGCTAGGTGATGCAGATTGAAGGACTGGAAGGGCCTATGGCATTGTACATCAATAAATAACTAACTAAATAAATAAATAAATAAGTAAAAGATTTGAACTCCTAGACTTTACCACTATGTCCACAATAAGTTCATGACAAAGTTGAAAGGAAGAAAAATGACTAAAATGACTAATCCTGTGCAGTGGCCCCTCCATACCAGATGGTGGTACAACCAGTTAGAATGGTGACCACAACTGTATGCTGTACTCCAAATATGGCATTTACTAAATCTCACAGGCATTGGCTGACTGGGGGAAGGAGGATTTTAATTGGAAGGGGGTCAAAATCTGAACCTTAAAATAATGGATCGTGGCACTTGAACTGTTGGTGTGGAGTGATAGCACAAGACAAGACTGACAACATGAGCCACAGAGAACAAATATAACTGTTGTGACAGTGATCAAAGTCACTGGAGGAACACTGAAGCTAGTGATATAGAAAGTTCTTATTCATCACAAGAAGGCATTCTTCCAGAGGTTCCCTCAATAGAGTCTCACAAATTCAAAAGTACATCACATTTTTATACCCTTAAGATCAAAGGTGATTCAATACAATTTCAGTAGCTATAGTGACATTGTTTACTTCAATGTCACTGGGTTGATAATACTTTCTTTAAATTACATATCTACAGTGACAGACCCCTCTGAATTTTCAAACACCCTTGCTGGGGCAAAATAATTCACACAAGTAGTCTATCAGCTTCTCTGGACAGGGATCGCAGACACTCAAAATTAATAGATCAGTAATTTGATGTGCTAAGTGATAATATAAGTCTGGTTTGCAAGCTTCCTTTAATTCAAGTCACAATGGTGCAAAATAACTTTGCCATTTTAAATGGCCCTGCAGATTGTCCCCATTGTGGAATTTTGTTGTATTTCTTTGGCACCCAGTCCCTTGCTATGGGCCAACCTGTGCTCCACAGACAGTATTTAAAAAAGTGTGCAGTCAACTCCAATTTACTGCTTTAAATTTGCAGTTTACATTACGAACTGAAGACTGGTTCTTGTTTATTAATATCTGCTACATTCACAGATCTCCAAATTATTCCCCAACATTCACTCCTCCTAGCCCCTGGACAGAAATCTGGCCAAGTTTTAAGGAGGATCTAATTGGGTAGGGCAGCATATATGCCCTTCACTTTGAATCCCTTTCCAAATTACTAACTTATAATGTCCCTATGTACATCTACATCTACACTATCTTCTCTAAGTGGCTACTTACAAGACTAAGTACTGATGGCAACAAGATGTTCCAAAGATTTGATCACACCCTCTTCTTGGTTAATTCTGTTCTCTCAATGTCAACCAGTCTTTAAGATGCAGCTTTGTCATTTGTGTGCTTGTTACCTCCTTTCCTACTGGCTCATTGCATTTCAATCACATCCTTATCTTTTCCCATTTACTATCTGATAGCCAAAAATAGCAGCCTTGGCAGTCAGTGGTTACTCTGTGGGCAGGTGACACAGCATGGTATCATTGTTTCTGGTTCACAGGCAACAATTCACACTTCATGCCATGACAGAAGATTGTCAGAATAATCTGACACGCCTCTCAGTCCCTTTGATCAATCAATAGGAGGGTTCGGAGTGAGCTCTATTTGAATGGCTGCAAGGATCTCACCTCAGTGGCACCTCCTCCCAGACTGTCCTTCGATTGCAGACCCATCCATTGAAAGGGCCTAGATCATTTGTGTTCACTCTCATTCAGACTGAAGTGGCTGCCTTCTGATGCTGTACGTTTTCTTCTCTTTCTCAGTCTGCCTTGTCATCGAGGTTGTGTAACTTGATGTCTCTGCCATAATGAGAATCCCTTTGCATCTATTTTCCCAATGCCTTTCTATTCTGATCAATATAACTATCTCCCAGAACCAACTTTTATTACAAAGTGTTGTTACCAATATACTTTAAAACTTTACTTATTGTTTGCTGACACATCTATGTCTTTTGCATTCATGTTCCTGTTTCTTTTCATCCATTCACCTGAACCATCAGGAGTGGTTAGA
This sequence comes from Mobula birostris, assembly GCF_030028105.1. Lineage (NCBI taxonomy): Eukaryota > Metazoa > Chordata > Chondrichthyes > Myliobatiformes > Myliobatidae > Mobula > Mobula birostris. Next base: position 46,634,997 of record NC_092373.1, read on the forward strand.
TATGAAACAGCAGCCTTGTGTTTGTAACTTAGATTCTACATAATGACTCTGTTAATGGCTGGACTTGATCCTTTGTTCTGTCTGGGAGGGCAACAAGAAGGTGAGTTATACAGTTTAACCTGAGTCCGGTGCTTCTACTGACTGCCTCACAGGGTCTGCACCCAGACACAGGTGTGAATTGTCATGAGCACCACCTGTGGGCCTATCCACCTGGGAGTGAATCCTGCCATTTCAGGTGGTTCCTTTGGTCACCCGTCTGTGGGAGGATTATCTTCTCTCCTCTGGCTCTCTCTGATCAGCAATGTATCATTGCTGTTTTGCTCCGTTAAACTTGGTTGCAATGGTCCTTCACATCTCCACATAATCTTACTAAATTTTCTCCAGTAGTTTCTTCCTCCACACTTTCAATTTCTGTTGACTTACGTTCCTTTCCTCTCTTTGCCCCATGATTTGTATACTCATTCCCTTTCTGATCCTTACTCGCCTCTTTCTGATGTGTCTTCACTTTAATTGCAGCTATCTTTGCAGGCATCTGTACTGCTTTTAACAGTTGGTTCATATCCTTCGAATGTCCTGACATGATTCGTCCCATTTCCTGTCCCTTCTTGGGGCTGTAGTCTTTCCACGGGTTATGTTGTCAGCTCATTGGATCATACATGTTCACTGTCTCTGTCTTGTTCATGTTATTTCTCCCTCTCCTGAGCCTATGATAGTGCCTGCCTTACCCAGTGTGTCTATCCCTCAGACAATACCCATATTGTTTGGACACAGCCAAAAACCTACAGGAAGCTGCACTTGCTCAAGCTGAAGAACCTAAGGCTCACTTCTCTCTTTCTTCATTGTTTTACTCTCTGCACTGGTTTCCAGTCATAAGCAAGGCTAGATCAGTTATTGATAATGGTGTATCTGTTTCAATTAACATATCACACTGCTGTACACTAATAAACCTCTTGTGTACATCCATGGGTGAACTGTAGTTTCAACGGAGGCTGCTGCCAGCCATTTCTCTGACCTGGATGCTGTCCTCACCAGCTCTATGATCTGGTCAGCATTCAATGCACTGCTGTCATTTCTGCCTGTTTGGGTGAATGATTTGCACAAGTTTCCTCCTTTTCTAGGACACTGCCTCCAATTGTGGCCCAGCAGGCCGCAGCTATAACATAGCATCTCCTTAGTATGTCCTCGAGGACATACCCGACCAAAACTTTTCCATGGAGGGCTTCCAGACCATTCGGGCTGACCGGAAGTGCACCGAGAGCGGTAAGCGTAAAGGAGTTGGGGGCTTGTTGTTCTGGTTAACAACGGATGGTGCAATTCTGGCCATATTATGTTCGAGGAACGTGTTTATAGACCGGATATTGAACTTTTTGCTGTTGGACTCCGGCCATATTCTACCAAGATACAACATTGGGCATCATGGGAGGTTGTTCCTGCCTGTGGCCATTGAACTTTGGAGCTCCTCCCGTGGGGGATCAGACACCCTGAGCCGACAGGCTGGTCGTGGACTTATTTTCCATCTGGCATAGTTTGCATATTGTTGTTTGATTGTTTGTGGTTTTTGTATTGCTATATTTACGCTCTATTCTTGGTTGGTGCAGCTGTAATGAAACCCAATTTCCCTCGGGATCAATAAAGTACATCTATCTATCTATCTATCTTTACCATTCTATGCCTAATCCAGCAGTTCATTGCTAGATGCAATGGTTGCTGCACACAACTCAAACCTTTTGCATCATCGCAGCAGCTACATCCACCACAGCCACTTTACACCCTCACTTCCCACTCCTCCTGTTCATCTCAACAGCTCATGATAATATCACTGGGTAGGTTGATCTTACTGCTATCCCCAAGTCTAAAACTTCCTAGTGGCCTGAGCTTAGGCTTTCCTTCAGCATTTTCAGGAAGATTGGATCATCCCTCCCTGGATTGGCCAATCCTGAGGATCCTCATATGCTCAATATTTGCACTTTGCTCAGTCTATGACAGGCCCATCAGCTCTCTGAACCACTTTCAGTAGAGCTACTAGGACTTGATGTTTCAATCCCTATGGTAAGTTGGCACTCTTGATGTTGGCAGTGGGTTTGGAGCGGTGACAAGGAGGGAGGGTAGGTACATCATCGGGGTCATCAAGTGGGCACCCTCCTTCTTTGACATTTCATTGATAAGTCCACGATATCTCCAGAGGGCTCAACGGTGCTACCTGGTGTCCCAGATACACCTCCCTCAGGTCCATACCCTCCTGTCTTCATCTTGCAGCCCAGTTGTCATTATCACTCTCCAATTACTCTCACCTCCCCTCAGTCGTCTCCTCACTTCCCCCTTAAAGAAGTGATATCTCTCCTCATTGAAGGCATTCCTGCTAATTGCCTATGTACCACCCTGCACTCCCTGGGCCATACTCTCCCACCTACATCTCAGACATTTTGCTCTTACAAATACATGTATATCTTTTGGGTGCATCTGGCAAATTTCTTCAGGTTTGCACCAGAATTCTGAATTCCCACAAATGACTTTAACTGAGGACAGTACAGATGAAATGCTCTGCTTTTCCCAGGGTGAAGGGCTTACGGATGGTGGTAATCAATGTTAAGAGCTGTCTGGGGTCATCAGGATTTTTGACCTGCCATTGTCTGACCTCAGTAGGTGCCATCCTAACAGATGGGTATAACTTCTCCCTCAAATATTTCCACAATAATTCCCATATTAAGCAAAATATAAGGGATTGATAAAAATTAAACAGTACATACCTGTACTTAAAACCACAGAAAATATATTCTGAAATCTTCCAGTTCTTTGGCACTGAACTCATGATGCCTGTTGTATTCTCTTCCATATCAAAGTCTGTTACCCTACAGTTTCATACTTACTCTTAACACTCTCACAACAAGGACACTGCTATACTGTCTCCCAAATGAGTACGTACACACCCTTCTGACGGCCCATATAGTCAGTAACTACTTTCACAACTGGAGTTACTCTCTCACAAAACTACCCAAAGCTATCTATTAGCTGGTTCTTTAATCAAACATACATGCACATACACCACACTTTGATATCTGCCAGTTCACATCTCCACTGTGTTCTTTCATACCTCATGATCCCATGATCATTGACTTGAACAGATCTAAGCATGTGTGCTATTCTCCAAAATACTCCCCCCCCCCCGAGTTAGACTGCTTAAGTTGTTGGCCACTCAGTGGGTCATGAATGTATTCCACGCAAGCCCCCAAATGTTGTGATGTGATCAATGTCAATGAAGAGACACTGAAGCTGGTGGTATAGAAGCCTTTATTCATCACAACAGGCAGGCATTCTTTTGGAGATCCTCTTGGTAGAGTCTCACAAACTCAAAAGTGCACTACATTCATACGCCCTAGGATCAAAGGTAACAGTTGGTGATTCAATACAATTTCAAAAATTACAATGACATAGTTTACTTCTATGTTTTGGGCTGATAATGCTTCCTTTGAGTAACATCACTATGGGGACAGATGCATCTGAATGTTCAAACACCCTTGCTGGGGCAAAATAATTCACACAAATAGTCAAAAAGCTTCTGGGGACTGGGATCCCAGGCACCCAAAGGTATTGATGGATCAGCAATTTCATGTGCTAAGTGATAATTAACAGTCTGGTCTGCCAGATTCCTTTAACTGAAGTCATAATGGAGCAAAATTATTTAGCCATGTGCCTGGTTCGATGCAGGCGCAATTAACATAACCCCATTATCTTCTCTTAAGCAGCCAGCCCCGTGCAGTGGGCCAACCTGTGTTCACAGATAGTATTGCTTATTTCCAAAGCAGTACTTTTAATTCCATTTACTGCTTGCAATTTACACTTTACATTACAAGCTGAAGACTGGTATTGTTTATTAATATATGCTCTATTCACAGAACTCCAGAATACTCCCTAACAATAGCATAAGAATAAAACAGATCACTGGAGGAACTCAGCAAGTCACCATCTGTGGAGGAAAAGGGACAGTTAACATTTTGGGTTGTATCATTTAACCCCTTTGCCTCCATAGATGCTGTTTGATCAGCTGATTTTCTCCACTAGTTTATTTTCACTCCAGATCACAGCATCTGCAGTCTCTTCAATCTCCAAAGATAATATGAACTCATATTATGCTGTTGATCTATTGGCAGCAGGTTAGCCTACTCTGAAAATTTCTGTTCAGGTACTGGATCACAACTACATTCAAGTCAGGTAATATTCACTCCACATCCCTAATTCTCCACTAAATTAATTGATGAGAGTACAGTTTCAGAGATCACCATGAAATGACAACATTGATGGGTTTAGAATCACGTATACAGCCAGATAAGGTACAGTATGGTTACATATTTTGTTCCCTGAAGGGAGTTAGTGAACTTGAAGGATTTTTATGACAGTTCAAAAGTTACATGAATTGTATCAGAGTTTTTTTTTTACAGTTTTATTTAATTATGGGTGGAATGGAGACAGGTTAACCCCTATTGACATCAGTGGATCTGGGGTTGAGAGGGTGAACAGCTTTAAGTTCCTTGGCATACACGTCAGCAAAGATCTCACATTGTCTGTACATACTGGCTGTGTGGTATAAAAGGCACAACAGCACCTCTTTCACCTCAGATGGTTGAGGAAGTTTGATATGGCCCCCAAATCCTAAGAACTTTCTACAGGAGCGCAATTGAGAGCATCCTGACTGGCTGCATCACTGCCTGGTATGGGAACTGTACTTCTCTCAACTGCAGGACTCTGCAAATGATGCGGACAGCCCAGTGCATCTGTAGACGTGAACTTCCCGGTAGTCAGGACATTTACGAAGACAGGTGTGTAAAAAGGGCCCAAAGGATCATTGGGGATCCAATTCACCCCAAACACAAAACGTTCCAGCTGTTATCATCCAGGAAACGGTACCAAAGCATAAAAGCCAGGACTAACAGGCTCCAGGACAGCTTCTTCCACCAGGCCATCAGACTGATTAATTCATGCTGAGACAATTGTATTTCTATGTTACATTGACTGTCCTGTTGTACACACAATTTATTATAAATTACTATAAATTGCACATTGCACATTTAGATGGAGACCTAATATAAAGATTTTTACTCCTCATGTATACAGAGGATGAAAGTAATAAAGTCAATTCAATTCAACTTGTTCTTAAATGCACAATTTTCATGCTGAAATTTGAATTCACATCTAGCAAGCAGAGGTCAAGATTCTAGATGCTAAGAGCAAGTGCAGTACAGTCTAACCAGAGTTTATAGAGCTGCAACATTACCTCATGGCTCTTGAAATCAATCTCCTAACAAATAAAGGCCAACACACCATATGTCTTCTTGACAACCCTTCCAACATGCACAGCTACTTTGAGAGATCTATGGATGTGGAGCCCAAGATCCCACTGTTCCCACACACTGCTAAGAATCACACCACTGACCTTGTACTCTGCATTCCCAAGTGTATCACTTCACACCTTACTGGCTTGAACTCTATCTTTCACTTCTCAGCCCTTATCAAAGTCCTGTTGTAACCTATAACAACCTTCTACATTATCAAGAATATCACCAACCTTCAAACTTACTAACCCACCCTTCCACTTCCTCTTCTAAAACATTAGACCACAAGACCATAAGACATTCAGCCCAATGAACCTGCTCTTCCATCCCATCATGGCTGATCCTGGATCTCGCTCAACCCCATACATGTGCCTTCTCGCCACATCCTTTGATGCCCTGACCAATCAGTAAACTATCAATTTTCGCCTTAAGGACCTGGCCTCCACCGCAGTCTGTGGCAGAACATTGCACAGATATACTACTCTCTGGCTAAAAAAAACCTCCTTATCTCTGTTCTAAAGGGTTGCCCCTCAATTTTGAGGCAGTGCCCTCTAGTTCTGGATACCACCACCAGAGGAAACATCCTCTCCACATCCACCCCATCTAGCCCTTTCAACATCCAGTAGGTTTCAAGAAGATCCCCCTGCTTTCCCCTAAATCCCAGTGAGTACAAGCCCAAAGCTGCCAAACGCTCCTTATAAGTTACCCCCTTCATTCCAGGAATCATCCTTCTGAACCTCCTCTGGACTCTCTCTAATGACAACACATCCTTTCTAGATATGGGGCTGAAAACTGTTGACAATACTCTAAGTGTGGCCTGACTAGCGTCTTATAAAGGATCAGCATTATCTCATTGCTTTTATATCCTATTCCCCTTGAAATAAATGTCAACATTGCATTTTCCTTCTTTACCACAGACTCAGCCTGTAAGTTAACCTACAGGGAGCCTTGCACAAAGATCCTAAGTCCTTCTGCGCCTCTGATTTTTGAACGTTCTCCTCATTTAGATAATATTCCACTCAATCGTTCCCTTTACCATAATGCATTATCATACATTTCCCAACACTGTATTCCATCTGTCATGTCCTTGGCCATTATTCCAATTTCTCTAAGTCTTGCTGCAATTGAATTGCTTCCTCAACAGTACCTACCCCTCCACCTATCTTCATATCATCTGCAAACTTTGCCACAAAGCCATCACTTCTATTATCTAAATCATTGACAAACGATGTGAAGAGTAGCGGTCACAATACTGACCTCTGAGAAAAACAACTAATCACTGGTTGCCAACCAGAAAAGGCCCCTTTTATTCCCACCCACTGCTCCTGCCTGTCAACCGTTCTACTCTCCATGTCAGTATCTTTCCTGTAATGTCATAGGATTTTACCTTGCTAAGCAGCCTCATGTGTGACACCTCATCAAATGCCTTCTGAAAATCCAAATAAATGACATACACTGCTTCTCCTTTGTCCACTCTACTTGTTACTTGCTCGAAGAACTCAAACAGATTTGTCAGGGAAGATTTCCCTTCACAAGTGCCATACTGACTTTGATTTCTTTTATAATTAGTCTCCAACTACATTGAAACCTCATCCTTAATAATACTTCAATACTTTCCATCCACTGAGGTTAGGCTAACTGGCCTATAATTTCCTTTCTTTTGCCTTCCTCCCTTCTTAAAGAGTGGAATGACATTTGCAATCTTCCAGTCCTCCAGCAGTGTCATGATAATCGTTGGGGATTTTAACATGAAAGTGGATTGGGAAAACCAGGTCAGTACTGGAACTCAAGGGAGAGAATTTGTAGAATGCCTAAGGGATGGATTTTTAAAACAGCTTGTTGTTGAGCCCACTAGGGGATCGGCCGTGCTGGATTGGGTGTTGTGAAAAAATCCCAAGGTGATAAGACAATTTAAGGTTAAGGAACCCTTAGGGAACAGTGATCACAATATGATACTTTATACTTTATTATCGCCAAACAATTGATACTAGAACGTACAATCATCACAGCGATATTTGATTCTGCTCTTCATGCTCCCTGGAGTACAAATCAATAGATAATAATAAAAATTTAAATTATAAATCATAAATAGAAAATAGAAAAGCGAAAGTAAGGTAGTGCAAAAAAACCGAGAGGCAGGTCCGGATATTTGGAGGGTGTGGCCCAGAACCGGGTCAGGGTCCGTTCAGTAGTCTTATCACAATTGGAAAGAAGCTGTTCCCAAATCTGGCCGTACGAGTCTTCAAGCTCCTGAGCCTTCTCCCGGAGGGAAGAGGGATGAAAAGTGTGTTGGCTGGGTGGGTTGTGTCCTTGATTATCCTGGCAACACTGCTCCGACAGCGTGCGGTGTAAAGCGAGTCCAAGGATGGAAGATTGGTTTGTGTGATGTGCTGGGCTGTGTTCACGATCTTCTGCAGCTTCTTCTGCTCTTGGACAGGACAACTTCCATACCACTTGGATCGGGTCCACTTTGAAATTTGAGAAGCAGAAACTAAAATCCAATGTGTCAATATTTTAGTGAAATAAAGGAAATTATAATGGCATGAGAGGGGAACTGGCCAAAGTTGACTGGAAAGTGTCACCAGCAGGAAGGACAGAAAAGCAGCAATGCCTGAAGTTTCTGTGAAAAAAGGGGGAAGTGCAAAACAGATATATTCAAATATGAAGGAATTTTTGAATGGAAGAAGTACACTACCGTGACTAACAAGTGAAGTCAGATCCAAAGTAAAAGCAAAAGAAAGGGTATACAAGGAGGCCAAAGCTGGTGGGCAAATAGAGGGTTGGGAAGCTTTTAAAAACTTGCAAAAGGAAACTAAGAAGGTAATTAGGAAGGAAATTATGAAAGGAAGCCAGCGACTAATATCAAACAAGATACAAAAATCTTTTCTAAGTATATAAAAGGTAAAAGAGCGTTGGGGGTAGATATGGGACCAATAGAAAATGACGCTGGAGATATTGTAATGAGAAATGCAGAGATGGCAGAGGAACTGAATGCGTATTTTGTATCTTTCACAGTGGAAGACATCTGCAGTATACCAGACATTCAAGAGTGTCAGGAAAGTGAACTATGTGCAGTGAAAATTATGACTGAGAAGGTGCTCAGGAAGCTTAATGGTCTGAGGGTGGATAAATCTCCTGGACCTGATGGAATGCACCCTTGGGTTCTGAAGGAAGTAGCTGGAGAGATTGTGGAGGCATTAACGATGATCTTTCAAGAATTGATAGATTCTGGCATTATACTGGATGACTAGAAAATTGCAGATGTTACTCCACTATTTAAGAAGGGTGGGAGGTAGCAGAAAGGAAACTATAGACCTGTTAGCCTTACATCAGTGGTTGGGAAGTTGTGGGAATCGATTGTTAGGGATGAGATTATGAAGTACCTGGAAACACATGACAAAATAGGCCAAAGCCAGCATGGTTTCCTGAAAGGAAAATCCTGCCTGACAAGCCTACTGCAATCTTTTGAGGAAATTGCAAGCAGAGTTCACAAAGGAGGTGCAGTAGATGTGGTGTATCTGGATTTTCAGAAGACTTTTGACAAGGTGCCACATATGAGGCTGCTTAGCAAGATAAGAACCCATGGAATTACAGGGAAGTTACTAGCATAGATGGAGCATTGGCTGATCGGCAGAAAACAGAGAGTGAAAATAAAGCAATCTCTATTCTGGTTGGCTGCCAGTTACTAGCGGAGTTCCACAGGGGTTAGCAGTAGGAGTGTTGCTTTTTACAATATATATCAATGATTTGGACAATGCGATTAATGGATTTGTGACTAAATTTGCCGATGATACAAGGATAGATGGAGGAGCGGATAGTGTTGAAGAAACAGAGAACCTGCAGAGAGACTTAGATATAGGGGAATGGGCAAAGAAATGACAAATAAAATACAATGTTGGAAAGTGTGTGGTCATGCACTTTGGTGGAAGAAATAAATGGACCAACAATTATTTAGATGGGGAGAGCATTCAAAATGCAGAGATGCAAAGGGACTTCGGAGTCCTTGTCCAGGATACCCTAAAGTTTAACTTCCAGTTTGAGTCAGCGGTGAAGAAGGCGAATGCAAAGTTGTTATTCATTTCTAGAGGTATAGAAAATAAGCACAAGGATGTGATGTTGAGGCTCTGTAAGGCACTTGTGAGATCACACTTGGAGTACTGTGTGCAGTTTTGAGCAAATTTTAGAAAGGATATACTGGCATTGAAGAGGATCCAGAAACGATTCATGAGAATGATTCCAGGAGTGAAAGGGTTACCATATGAGGAACGTCTGGCAGCTCTTGAGCTGTATTCCCTGGAGTTCTGGAGACTGGCGGGGGATCTCATAGAAACATTCCAAATGTTAAAAGGCCTGAACAGATTAGCTCTGGCAATGTTATTTCCAGTGGTAGGGGAGTCTAGGACAAAAGGGCACAACTTCACAATTGAAAGACGTCCATTTAGAATAGAGATGTGGATAAATTACTTTTGTCAGAGGGTGGTAAACCTGTGGAATTTGTTGCCACGAGTGGCTATGGAGACCAAGTCATTGGGTATATTTAAGGCAGAGATAGACAGGTTCTTGATTAGCCAAGACATCAAAAAGTATGAGGAAAAGGCAGGGGAGTGGGGATGACTGGAAGAATTGGATCAGCTTATGATTGAATGGTCAAGCAGACTTGATGGGCCAAATGGCCTGCTTCTGCTCCTATATCTTATGGTATTATCTTATCTTATAGCCTTATGGGACCATGCCAGAATCAAGTGATTCTTGAAAGAGCATGGCTAATGTATCCGTTACCTCTTCAGCGACCTCTTTCAGGACTCTGGGATATAGTCCATCTGGTCCAGGTGACTTATCCACCTTAAGACCTTTGAATATGCCTGCACTTTTTCCTTTGTAATAACAATGGGTCTCACTCCTACTCCTTGAAACTTATGGACCTCTGGCACACTGCTAGTGTCTTCCACAGTGAAGACAGTTGCAAAGCACCCATTAAGTGCACCTGCCATATCTTTGTCCCCCATTACTACCTCACCAGCATCATTTTCCAGTGGTTCAATATTAACTCTCACCTCCCTTTTACTCTTTTATAACTGAAAAAAAAACTTTTGGTATCCTGCTTTATATTATTGGCTAGTCAGCCCTCATATTTCCCTTCTTTTCCCTTCTTATAGCTTTTTTAGTTGTCTTTCATTGGAATTTAAAAGCTTCACAATCATCCAACTTCCAACTCATTTTTGCTACCTTATACGCCCTTTCCTTGGGTTCTATGCAGGCTTTAATTCCCTTTGTTAGTCACGGTTGCCTACCCCTGCCATTTGAGAACTTCTTCCTCTGTGGGATATATTTATCCTGTGCCTTGTGAACTGTTCCCAGAAACTTCAGCCATCTCTGCTCTGCCATCATCCCCACCAATCGACCTGGCCAAGCTCCTCAAGCCTCTGTAATTCCCTTTATTCCATTGCAATACTGATACATGTGACTTAAGCTTCTCCCTCTCAAATGGAAGTATGAATTCAATTATATAATGATCACTGTCTCCTGAGGGATTTTTTTTACATTAAGCACCCTAATAAGATCTGGATTATTACACAACACCTAATCTCAGATAGTCATCTTGTAGGCATTCAGTAAGTTTCCTCTCTTGCGATCCAACACCAACCAAATTTCCCAATCCCCTTGTATCTTGAAGTCCCCCATTACAATTGTGTCATTACCCTTATTAAATGCCTTTTTCAGCTCCCTTTGCAATCTCAACCCCACATCTTGGCTGCTCTTTGGAGGTCTATATATGATTCCCATTATGGATTTTTTTTATCCTTGCAATTTCTCAGACACAAAGTTTCAAGATTCCCTGACCCTATGTCACCTCTTTCTAAAACTGTAATTCCATCTCTTACCAACATTACAGCCTATGCCTTCTTGCCTGTCCTTTTGATACAAAGCATATCCTTCAATGTTAAGCTCCCAACTATGGCCTTCTTTCAGCTACGCCTCAGTGATTCCCACAACATCATATCAACCAATCTCTAATTTGCCATCAATTCATCCACCTTATTCTGAACACCACATGCAATTAAATTCAGTCCTGCATTAAACTCACCCTTTTGAATTTTGCCCCTGTGGTACAACTTAGTGCTTTGCTCTGTCTACATTTGTACCCAACCACTGGTTTATCCTTCCTTACATTCATGTTACACCTAACTCTACTTGTAAACCTGCTGGCTCATTCTCAGCTCTATCATACTGGTTCCCATCCTCCTGCCATATTTGTTTAAACTAGTCTCAATAGCTCTAGTAAATCTGCCCACAAGAATATTGGTCCCCCTCAGATTCAAGTGTAACCTGTCCCTTTTTTGGGGGGTCCCACCTGCCCCAGAGGCAGTCCCAATTATCCAGAAATCTGAATCCCTGCCCCCTGCTTTAATTCTTCAGCCATACATTTATCTGCCACCTCATTCTATTCTTACCATCACTGTCACGTGGCACAGGCAGCAAACCCGAGGTTACTGCCTTTGAAATAATTTAATAAAGTCACAAAAACCTGGCCAGGGCACTAGCAGAGCCTGATGCCTTGCAGGGATTTACCCATCTAAAGGGAGGTTCACCTTCTGACAAGTTACTGCCCATTCCACCAGTCTGTTTATATCCTGTCATAATTAATTGCTCTCCTCTTCACATTTCACAATAATCCCTTTGACACTGTTTCAACCTTTAAAGAAAGGTTAATGGAAAATCTGCTACTGGTGGAGAAATAAAATCACAAAGAGCAGGGGTCCCAGAACAGATCCCTGTGGAACACTGCTAGTGATTGTCCTCAGGTAAAATACATTCCATCTTCTACCACCTTTTGCCTTCTGTGGGCAAGCCACTGAAATTGATTAAATTTGATTTAAATGATATGCTCTCTCAATTCGTCTGTCATTCTAGTTTAAATCACTATATTTACCACCACAACTGTGTTGAATGCATGCTAATTACATCACATATCTAATTTTTTAAACAAAACAATTGCTAATTATATTGTACTTCATTCAGAAAAAAAAGGATATTTCAGTTTTCCTTTTGTGGCATCTTGACTCTTCTATTTGTACTATTCCGTGCTTTAGAAGATAATGATGTAAAGATTTACCAATGAATATGAAACATGCTAAGAATTAAGGTTAGAATTAAGTTAATTCAAAGAGAGAACAAAATTGCTCATAATTTTATGTTACACTGACTATGGTGCTAAATTTGGCATGTGATACCTTAGCCTTGTTTTTAAAAGAAGTTCCTTAAGTATGGAAAGGAAAACGAAGAGCAGTGTTACTCACAGCAATGTGTGAATCGCCTACATACTTGTCTTCTGTTTCAGCAACTTTGAGTGAATCATTATCATTGATAGGAATGGTACAAATGAAACAGTATCATTGAACCACAACTATGGATAGGAAGTATTCCAAGGGATATGGGCCAAACAAAGACAAATTAAACTAGCTTTGATGAGAACCTTAGTTGTTTGGACCACTTTTCTAAAGGGCCTGTTTCCCTGCTTCTCTTACTCTAGTACTTCCAAGAGTCAACCAATCATCACCCCTAACATTGAAACAGCAGTTTGATTATTGTGTCTGATTTTGCTAAGATTACTATGTCAGAATTTAATCATCATCCCTAATAATGCTAAATATTTTAAACATTTCTTCTGTCATCATTAGATCAGCCGTGGATCACAACCCTAACAAACTAGGACCAGAGTGAAATCACTATTTTGACACAGCAGTACAGATAGCACAGAACTAAATATTAATGTACCTTTTAAAGTTTTCTCCATCCTATCGATTTGTTCTTTCCTCATCTCTTTCTACTCAGCAGGTTAAGCATGGTTGTTTTCTGAAATGTTCCCAGTCATAATGAAAGGTTATCAATGGGGTGGCACGATAGCATATTGGTTGGCACAACACTTTGTAGTACAGCATCTTGGGTTCAATTCCCACTGCAGCCAGTAAGGAGTTTGCACTCTCTCCCCATGACCATGTGGCTTTCCTCCAGGAGTTCCAGTTTCCTCCCATAGTCCAAAGGCATACCAGTTAGAAGGTTAATTGGTCACAGTAAATTGTCCCATGATTAGACGATTAAGTCAGGGGGATTGCTGGGCAGCGCGGCTAGATGGGCTGCTATATCTCAATAAGTAAGTAAATAAATAAATAAATAATCTGAAAGGTTAATACAGCTTGTCACTCCATGTTTGCTGACTGACCAGCTACATATTTTCAGTAATTTTAACATTGTAATCACCAATATAGAGCATGTGTAGTTTCATCCCAGATAATTATGGAGCAGTTGTCATATACACCTACAGCTGTTGTATGCTGCTTAGCCAAAAAAATTAGTAGCAAGCATGAGTTTACTGAATTATTATTACTGTAATTGCTGTAATTGCCTCGAACATCACAGACATGTCCATTACATTGAAATCTATCCACATATTCCATTTGCTCATACTACTACCCATTTCCATTTTATCAGTTCAGAGAAAGAGCCTCAGAGCCAAGGTTCCCAAATTATAACCTATTGTTTTCTTCACTGAATGTCCCAGTAGATGTGGATCACGTGTACATCAGACATTGACCATGCTGCATTGATCTCCTACAATACCAATGGCTGCATATTATAATGTTCCAGTTCTGGTCGCCTCACTATAGGAAGGATGTAGAAGCTCTGGAAAGAGTACAGAGGAGATTTATCAGGATGCTGCCTGTTTTAGAGAGTATGCATTATGATCAGAGATTGGGGGAGCTAGGGCTTTACTCTTTGGAGAGAAGGAAGATGAGAGGAGACATGATAGAGATATACAAGATATTAAGAGGAATAGAAAGAGTGAACAGCCAGCACCTCTTCCCCAGGGCACCACTGCTCAATACAAGAGGACATGGCTTAAAGGTAAGGGGTGGGAAGTTCAAGGGGAATATTAGAGGAAGGTTTTTTACTCAGAGAGTGGTTGGTGTGTGGAATGCACTGCCTGAGTCAGAGGTGGAGGCAGATACACTAGTGAAATTTAAAAGACTACTAGACAGATATATGGAGGAATTTAAGTTTGGGGGTTATATGGGTGGCAGGGTTTAAGGGTCGGCATTACATTGTGGGCCGAAGGGCCTGTACTGTGCTGTACTATTCTATGTTCTATGTTCTATAATTATTTTGCCAGTACACTTACAAAATAATTATAAGATGCAAAATTATGATAATGTTCAATAGCAAAATAAATTATTTGCTGATATTATTATAGAGAATTCTACTGACAGAACCAGTAGTGGAATTGACTTTACAAGCTCAGGTTGTTTCTTTCCACAGACAAGACAAATGCTCAATTTGCCTGTAAAGCCAGTGGTGATGATTTCCTGATCAGTGACCTATATTGATATTCGTGGTGAATTATTTTTTAGTGTTCACTGCATTTGTGAAGGCTTGTGAATATCCTGTTGGCTGCTCCCTTGATGGACACACTACCTGAAGCAAGGGCTAAGATATAAATACAGAGATCAATGAAAGCATTGAATTCTTTATCACAACAATATAAAGAAGGGTTTTTGAACCAACCCTAATTACTACAGTTTAGCTAAACTATGACCACATTAATCACTTTACGCTGAAATGGGCATTGTTTTTGTTCTAATCATGTTTTTCCTTGTAAATAACATGTGTATTTTATGTTTAGTTAATGTTTTTTTCTTGTGAGTGCTGCTTATATGATGCTCTGTGCCCGTGATGCTGTTGCAAGTATTTCTTTGCACCTGTGCAAGAAAAACTTGTACTTGTGCATATGATAATAAACTTGATTTTGACTTTGAATAATCAAGATGCCTTATTAGCTTTGAAAACCTGGAAAGCAAATTACTCTGTTGAATGTATACATAAATGATTGAAATAAAATACAGTACATGCAGCAATGCAACAAATTAAATCAGAGACAATGAGTGGATAAATAGTTATTACTTTATCACATCATTCTTTTCAAAATCTCTATTGTAACTAACTAAGATTAAAGTAAGCCATTTGGAAAAGTGGATGTACTTCATCTGTGAAATTATATAAGACCAATATTTGTATTAATTTACAACTGTTACTGAGAATTCTCTATCAATTTGCAATTAAGTTGAATTGCAGTTTGAATGGCCAATTAGATTGATCCCCCATTTGCATCCTCTTGTAAATGTGCTGATATACGCTTTATCTAAGTGCAAAGTCAACAGTCTCAATCTTTGTCTTTCCTATTATTCCTTTAACACAATCTACATTTTAAAAATCATTTTCTTTGTCTAACCAATATGACACTTTGAATGGTTCGTATCTAGGATTGCATTTAGTTAGCATAGCTGGCATACATTTTGCCTTCTCACTGGGAATATGCACTTCCATATTTCTCAATTTTCTCTATCTTTTAACAGAACAGAACAGTGCTGTGTACTGTTCAACATTCAACCTATGATGTTATGTTGATCTTGATGCCAATTTATATCACATGACCTGTCTATCATCCATATCCTCTCATTTCCTTCATATTCATATGACTATCTAAAAGCCTCTGAAATTCCACCAAGCTGGCTGCTTCCACGACTACCTTTTGCCTCCCATTCCAAACACCTGCTACTCTCTGCACAAAAAAAAACACTTGCTCCTCATGTTGTTTTTAAACTTCTTCCCTCTAATCTCTGGTACTGTGCGTCCCATCTATCCTTGCATAAACCTTAAAACCTCCATTAGTTCTCCCCTCAGACTCCAACACTCTTGATAGAACAACTCTGTGGAGTTCTGAGGTACACTGCCTTACCCTCATCAAGTGCCTATGCCACCATCTCAAAAAGTCAAGTTTGAGAGACATGATTTGCCCCACACAAATCCATGGTAACTGTTCCTACACAGAATATTCAAACATTAGCCACAATATTTAAATGTCTTTAAGTGGCTCCTTAGAATGACTGGAATATAATAGATGTTGAGGAAATAAAAGCAAAATAAGATGAAGTACCATGCAGACATTTTCTGTTTATTGTCAAATTTTAAATTAGTTCTTAATGTTACACAATAAAATGGCAAAATGATTAATCACTAACTTCATCTTGCTTTTCTCTCTTATCCCTCTGCTACAATCAGGTAAAAGGTCATAGTGTCTCAGGACTCGCTCTGACAGGTTCATGAACAGTTACTACCCCTCAACAACCAGGCCTTTGGACGGAAGAGCATAACTACACTCTTTCTATTTCTGGTGTTCCCACAATCAAGGATCTCACTATAAGGATTCTTCATCTTGTTATTTCATGCTCTCGTTATTTATTGCCATTTATTTATTTTTGTGTTTGCACAGTTTGATATTCATTGATGCTGTTTACTGTTATTGCTCTATAGATCTGCTGAGTATGCCTGTAGGGAAAAGAATCTCAGGGTTGTATGTGGTGTCATGTACAGTAGCATGCAAAAGTTTGGGCACCCCTGGTCAAAATTTCTGTTACTGTGAATAGCTAAGTGAGTAAAAGATGACCTGATTTCCAAAAGGCAGAACATTAAAGATGACACATTTCTTTAATATTTTAAGCAAGATTACTTTTTTATTTCCATCTTTTACAGTTTCAAAATAACAGAAAAGGAAAGGGGCCCAAGCAAAAGTTTGGGTACCCTGCATGGTCGGTACTTAGTTTTTGTAGCCAGCTAAGAGTCTTTCAGTTCTTGTTTGGGGGACTTTCACCTTGTTCTGTGAGAGTCTTGAACCATCTTGCATGCACTGCTCTTTTGAGGTCTATCCACAGATATTCGATGATGTTTAGGTTGGAGAACTGTGAGGGCCATGGCAAAACCTTCAGCTTGCGCCTCTTGAGGTAGTCCATTTTGGATTTTGAGGTGTGTTTAGGATCATTATCCTGTTGTAGAAGCCATCCTCTTTTCATCTTTTTTTACAGACGGTGTGATGTTTGCTTCCAGAATTTGCTGGTATTTAATTGAATTCATTCTTCCCTCTACCAGTGAAATGTTCCTCGTGCCACCGGCTGCAACGCAAGCCCAAAGCATGATCGATCCACCCCCGTGCTTAACAGTTGGAGAGGTGTTCTTTTCATGAAATTCTGCACCTTTTTTTCTCCAAACATACCTTTGCTCATTGTGGCCAAAAAGTTCTATTTTAACTTTGCAAACTTCTGACGCTGAATTTTGTGGTGAGGACGCAGGAAAGGTTTTCTTCTGATGCCTCTTCCATGAAGTCATAATTGTGCAGGTGTTGCTGCACAGTAGAACAATGCACCACCACTCAAGAGTCTGCTAAATCTTCCTGAAGTTCCTTTGCAGTCAAACGGGGGTTTTGATTTGCCTCTCTAGCAATCCTACGAGCAGTTCTCTCGGAAAGTTTTCTTGGTCTTCCAGACCTCAACTTGACCTCCACCATTCCTGTTAACTGCCATTTCTTAATTACATTATGAACTGAGGAAACAGCTACCTGAAAGTGCTTTGCTGTCTTCTTTATAGCCTTCTCCTGCTTTGTGGACATCATTTATTTTAATTTTCAGAGGGCTTGGCAGCTGCTTAGAGGAGCTCATGGCTGCTGATTGTTGGGACAAGGTTTGAGGAGTCAGGGTATTTATAAAGCTTTTAAATTTGCATCACCTGGCCTTTCCAAATGATGATTGTGAATACGTCATAGCCCTAACAAGCTATTTAAGGTCTGAGACCTCGGTAAAAGTTATGACAGCTCAAATCTCTTGGGGTGCCCAAACTTTGCATGGTGCTCCTTTCCTCCCCCCCAACATTAAAATTGCACAAAACAAAAATAATACACTAATCTTGCTTAAAATGTTGAAAAGAATGTTTCATCTTTAACTTTATGAGTTTTGGAGATCAGTTCATCTTCTACTCACTGAACTATTCACAGTAACAGAAATTTTGACCGGGGTGCCCAAACTTTTGCATGCCACTGTATATATTCTGATAATAGGTTTTATTTTTAACTTTGAACTTTTTTGTGACTGAATTGTGCAAAGACAATCAGATGATATAAATGCAGAGCATTCCTTTGGCACCCTCAAACAATGCTTCTGTTGTATGGAAGATCCCATTCAGGTACATTTGTGGCTGGAATTACAAAGGTGCTCTAAATATAGGTAGAGTAACTTTGTCAATCTGAGATCAACAAAAGGATGGAAGCATGAACCATGAAGAAAAGAAAAAGGCAATGAGTTATAGGATGAGTTGTATCTGATGAGATCAGATCATTCTGAGTAAAACTCTAAACTCAACCCAAAATAATTCCACACGCCTAATCTTTCCTCTGCTGTTGACAAGACAACCTTCTTCCATTTAACACTATATCTCCATTTTGCTGAAAATCATCATAAGTTGGGATGCCAAAAGAATTTTACAACACAATACACACGCCAACAGAATAACATACTTCTGTAACTCATTTCACATTGCCAACATTACACATACTCCTGTTACTCATTTCCATGCCAATTTCATATGCATTCGTGGTAAGATGGCATTGATAACTGGCAATTCTATGTGCAGCTCCGAAGCGAATCATCCAGTATTCCCATTTAGGACTTCAACAGCTGAAATCTACAATCACAGCCATGGGTACTTCAGTAAGCAGCATCAATTTAAAACATTTGAAAAATCTTTTGATACTCAAAATCGACAAACCTCAGATGGGAGACCTGGGTCATGAGTGCAGTTCCCTTTTTAAAAAAGGTAAGTGGAGAAGGCATACTAGTCAACAGGTATAATTGAAATACAGAGACCTTAAACTGTTACTCCACTACCCTGATGGTGAATATACAGTCCATGGAAAATAAAATTGAAGACCTAGAGCAAGATTGCTATACCAGAGAGACATCAGGGACTTCTGTGTACTTTGCATCATGGAAACATGGTTTACACCCACCCTCTCAGATGCAGCACTTCATCCTAATGGCTTCATGATTCTTCCAAAAGACAGGATAGCCCAGTCTTTTAAAGTCAGGGGAGATAGAGTATGTTTTATGAACATCATGGTGTACAGACTTGGTGGTTCTGTTGAGTCCTGTTCACTCGATCTGGAACATCTAGTGGTTAAATATGACCTATTTTATCTGCTAAAGGAGTTTCTGCCATCATCCTAGTATCAGTGTACATTCTACATCAGGGCAATGTCAGGCAAGCATTGACTGAGCTAAGCACCATAATCAGCTTGAGGCATAAAATCTGCACACTCTGATGCCTTCCTTATGAAACAACAGGAATTCTGCAGATGCTGGAAATTCAAGCAACACACATAAAAGTTGCTGGTGAACGCAGCAGGCCAGGCAGCATCTCTAGGAGGAGGTGCAGTCGATGTTTCAGGCCGAGACCCTTCGTCAGGACTAACTGGAGGAAGTCCTGATGAAGGGTCTCGGCCTGAAACGTCGACTGCACCTCTTCCTAGAGATGCTGCCTGGCCTGCTGCGTTCGCCAGCAACTTTTATGTGTGTTGCCTTCCCTATCAATGTGGGATAGCTCAACCAGGACAGCTTGAAGAAGTCTCTGAACAACTACCACCAACATATCACCTGTGGAACCAGAGGAGCCAACAACCTTGACCACTGTTAAATCACCAATACGAACTCTTACTGTGCCATCCCACAGCCGCACCTTGAAAAGTCCGATCAACTGGCTGTACTTCTACTTCCTAGCATACAGGCAGAGACTATAGACCACAGCACTAGTGGTGAAGGCCAAGAAGATATGGTCAGGAGAGACAGAGAAGCACTTACAGGACTGCTTTGAGTTGGTGTACTGGACAAACTTTACAGATTCATCATCGAGACTGAATGAATACACGACAGTTGTCACCAACTTCATCAAGACCTATGTGGATGAGTGTATGTCTTCAAGAACAGGCTGGACCTACCCAAGCCAAATGCCGTGGATGTACCAGGAGCTTCATAGTCTGCTGAGGGCTAGATCTGTGGCATTCAAGAACGGAGATCCAGAACTATACAGCCTGCTGAAGGTTGCTTCAAGAGTGGAAAAACAATTCGGCTTGAGGTAGAGGGAATCATAGGCAGGTAAGCTCTGGAAAGGTCTGCAGTCTATTGCTTCCTACAAAGCAATGCCAAACATCATGAATGGCTGTGATGCTTCACTGCCAGATGAGCTCAATGTCTATTACCTACACTTTGAAAGGGGAAATAAAATTACACCCGTGCAAATCCCTGCAGCATCTGGTGACCCTGTCATCTCTGTCTCACAGGCCGATGTCAGAACATCTTTCAAGTGGCTGAATCCTCAAAAGGCATTAGGCCCTGGTGATGTATTTGTTAGGGCTCTAAAAACTTGTGCCAACCAATTATCGGCTGTGTTCAAGGATGTCTTCAATCTTTTGCTGCTGCAGTCAGAGGCTTCCGCCTAAGCCTCTGTACCTTCTTTGCAACTGGATCTTTTACCTTCTCACTGGGAGACAAAGTCTGTTCAGATCAGAAATAACATCTCTTCCTCGCTGAACATCAACACTCGTGCACCTCAAAGATGTGTTAGCCCTCTGTTCTATCCTCTGTACACCCACGACTGTGTGGCTAGACACAGCTCACGTGCCATCTATAAATTTGCCGATGACACAACTTGTCACGTACCCCGTGACAGGTTAAAGAACCAGCAGAAATGGAAAACACCTTGAAGTCTGATATTGCTGTTAGCTAATGCTATTTATTAGTAACTACGCAATACAGTAGTATAAAATCAGATAAATCAAACAGGTTAGCAAAGATTATGTATATATATTAAGAGTGGAAATATAAAAGCCAAGCTTCTTCAAGCCTAGGGGTAAATGGATGCAGTCTTACAATGATGAGTAATGTTCAGTTCAGTTCGTGGTATTGAGTTGAGTAGCGACGGAGAGAGAGAGGTGTTGTGGTTGTTCGAGTAAGCCGATGCCATCAATTCTTCATATTGTCTTCCGAAATCCTTTAGAAATCACTGAGTGTGACCAGAACAGGGGGACCGTTTTCTGTGGTGGAGTTATCAACCCAGGCAAGGGTTGGACACACTAATAACTTCCCACCAGTCACACCCGTTCCACACTGCGAGAGCCACTGATCAATTCTTCTGATCGATCCTCCAAAAACCCACCTTACTGTGGGCACAACAAAGCTCATCCAGTGTCCAAAATCATGTGTATGTCTGTCTACCAGCTGACCTTGTATTTATCTCACCATGCTGAACACCAGCTGTCCATCAAGTAGCTCCTCCCTTCTATCGCTGTAGGAACTCAGAAGCTGGCAGTGTCCTTGCAGAAATTCCAAACAAACTGTGAGCAGTCTTTGCCTCGCCCTCTCCAATAACAAGTTGTTTGTGCTGTACAGCTCTCTCACTTTCTTTAAAAGCACAGTTCATAGGGATAATTCAGGATCCCATTACACAGCTATTGTTGGCAGATTTTCAGATCATCATGAGAAGACGTAGTAGTGAAATTGATCAGCTTGTTGAGTGGTGTCACAACAGCAATCTTGCACTCAACATCAGTAAGACCAAGGAATTGATTGTGGCCTTCAGGAAGGGGAAGTCAAGGAAGCACATACCAGTCCTCATTACAGTGGATAAGGTGAGCAATTTCAAGTTCTTGTGTGTCAACATCTCTGAAGTTCATTTCTGGGCCCAACACATTGAGGCAATTACAAAGGAGGCATGACAATGGTTATATTTCATTAGGAATTTGAGGTGAATTGGTATCTGTCCAAAAGCAGACACAAATTTTTACAGTTGTACCACGGAGAACATTCTTACTGGTTGCATCAAGATCTGGTATGGAGGGGCCACTGCACAGGATTGGAAAAAGCTGCAGAAAGCTGTACACTCAGCCAGCTCCATTCATGGACTCTTACCTCCCCAGCATCAAGGACAACTTCAAAAGGCAATACTACAAAAAGTCAGCATCCATCATTAAGAATCCATATCATCCAGTACATTCTCTCTTCTCATTGCTACCATCGAGGAGGAGGTACAGAAGCCTAAAGATACACACCCAACATTTCAGGAACAGCTTCTTCCCCTCCTCCATTATATTTCTGAATGGACAATAAACCCATGAACTCTTCCTTACTTATTTCCTTCTCTGTTTTGCATTGCATGTTTATTTTAGTAGTTTTTAAATATACTTTTCATTGTAACTTACAGTTTTCTGAAAATTATTATGTATTGCAATGTACTGCAGCTGCAAAACAACAAATTTCACAGCATATGTCAGTGATATTAAACCTGGTTCTGATTCTGATTCATGTCCTAGTATCTTTATAAACTGTCACTCCGTGGTTGATACAATGGAAAGTTGTTCATTTTCAAATGAGGGTGTAAGATCCCTTTTATTCTGATCTTGGCTGACCACCTTTAAGCTGTATCATTCATACCTGGGCTGTAGCAGGATGCAAGAACTCTCATCTTCAGAAAAGACAGCATATTTGACCCTCATGGTGTGAAATTTACACTCTCACCCATCCTTATAGTCTGTTGAAAGAGAGGTCAATGAACCTTTGTGAAGTCTTAAAAGTCCTTTTGAAAATTGTTGGAAGTACTTTTTCCAGCAATGAATGTGTGGAATTCCATCATAACATAAAAAACTTTGATAGGAGCAAAGCAATGTTTGTACTTTACTGGCAACCTCTCAACATGGTTAAATAGCTGAAGTCATTTATCAGGGGTTTATCTTTATTGTCTACCTGCACTACACACTCTCTGTAGCCGTTATACTTTAATCAGCAGTACTTTGCACTACCTCAGCACACTGTGCAATGATTTGATCTTTATGAATAACATGCAGGATAAGTTTTTCTCTGTACCTCAGTTAATGTGACAAAATACACAAATTTCAATTCAAATAAAATTTGATAACAAAACTAACATGAAGAAAGTTGACATCTACCTCCTGGCACTTGTCCTTGCAAGCGGAACAAGTGCTACACCTACCCCTACACCTCCTCCCTCACTACCATTCAGGATTCCAAACAGTCCTTCCAGGTGAGGCAGCACTTTACCTGTGAGTCTGTTGTGGTCACTTACTGAGTCTGGTGCTGCCAGTGTGCTCTCCTGTATATCAGGGAGCCTCTTCATAGATTGGGAGACTGCTTTGCCAAGCATCTTGCTCCGTCTGCAAGACAAAGTGGGATCACCCAGAGGCCACCCATTAATTCCACTTCTAATTCCCAACATGTCTGTCCATGTCCTCCTCTAATGTTGTGATGAGGCCACATTCAGGTTGGAAGAGCAACACCTTATGGGTAGCCTCCAACCTGATAACAAGAATATCGATTTATTGAATTTCTGGTAATGCCCCTTCCCTCACCATTCCCCATTCCTGCTTCCCTCTCTCACCTGCCCATTACGTCCCTTTGGTTCTCCTCCCCCTTCCCTTTCTTCCATGGCCTTCTGTCCTGTCCTATCAGATTACTCCTTCTCCAGCCCTTTATCTCTTTCATCAATTGACTTCCCAGCTCTTTACTTCACCCCTCCACCAACCCCATCCCCCCCAGTTTCATATATCACCCATTACCTTGTATTTTTCCTCCCCGCCCCCCCCACCTTCTTACCTTGACTTCATCCCTTTTTTCTCCAGTCCTGATGTAGGGTCTTGGCCCAAAATATCAACTATTCACTCTTTTCCATAGATGCTGCCTAGCTTGCTGAGTTCCTCCCATTTTGTGTGTGTGTTGCTTGATACGAAGAAATGAAGTCAGATTTGAAGAAATATATAAATAAAATAATTAACAGAAATAGGTTGAGAAGAAGAAAAGTTTAATGAAGATGCCCCCTTATTATGGACTTGTACAGTTGAAGGAATGGCCACTGATATTGGAATCATTAAAAGTGGAGATGCACAAGACGACAGATTTAAAGGACAACAGGTATTTGAGGGGCAATAGGTCTGTGAAGATTATGAAGGCACTGGACCTAGGAGAGACATCAAGGATGGAGATATTAAAGCTAGCATTAATGGTCCAGAAGTCTATGCAATCGATGGGATTAGGGTGTTCAATGTAACTGGTAGTCATTAAGCTGGGGGACCAATGTTTTGAAAGATCTTTTGTTTACTGGAGAAGATGCTAGAAGGTTGTACTGTGGACAATAGTCTGCAGGCAAACTCAAAGACATAGGTGTAGGATTCCTGAACTGATGAGCTGGCCAGAAACTGAGTTGACTGATGTCATACAAGTGGGTTCCATGAGTATTACTCCAGTCTTCCACATTCCTTCATTTCTGGCAGGATTTGCAATGTGGCAAACATTTGATCTGACACTTTCTTCATGGCCTAAGATGTCAATGTGCTTTTCTAACTCCTGTGCTGCTGAACAGAATGTGACATTTGTCCTGCAGCAGACAACACCTAGTCTGCCCTGCAGTCTTGGCTTAGTACTTGAATACCTGCTCTCGTACTACACCATGTTCAGATCCCTTATCTCACTATACACCCTTGATTTATCGCTATGTTATTACTGAGCTCTTAGTTTCATTACGTAGCTATCATAGCACAATCCTGACTTACCCTGCAACCGGGGAACAATTGCAGTAATTAATTTCTTAGAAGCTAAAATGGGAGCGCTTAAAGAAGTTGCTTTAGATTTACTGATTTTACTGAAGAGTTTAAACTTAGACAAGATAGATTAAAATTGACAGTTAATCAATGGGTCAATCTAAAACAATTTTCAATATAAAACCATTTTAAAAAGAATCATTTTAATGTACCTTTGTGACGCTTTTCTACATTCACTTTTAACCCATCTAAGTATTTGAAAAAAAGAGCAGTGTTGCCTTTAGTAATCTCTACTTAAACTCTTGTTATCATATTATCCCAAGCAGGGAGCATTCTTTACAGTGATTCATGAAGGAGATAGCAGAGGCTGAGTACGATTTAACAATCTTAGCTGACTATACGGGTTGCAACTTTATCTGCATTTCAAAAGCTGATAAGGATAAATGTCCCAGGCAACAGTTCGGTACCAGCCAGTAAACTTAAGGCAAAGTTAATGCATTCATCAAACAGAATTTTTTATTTCCTAGAAGAAAAATACGGGCTGGAAAATTGTATGAAGCTGCTCCACATTCATGCTTGATCCTTATCAAACTGCGAAATGCACGTCTACGTTGAGTAGGTCTCCAGCATAAGTTCATGAACAAGCAGATTTTGACCTGGTGACAGAGGCTTGAGCAGGTGAGCTGATTGTCAAAGCCTGAATGGTTGTGAATAATTATCCCTCTTATAGTCAGTGCTCTCCATCAGATTAAATGATGCTGCTGAATCAGCACCAGGTCTAACCAGTTGTTGATCTAATGGGCACATACTCCAACAATTGTATTCTTTCTCTGGGCTCTAAGCTGGAATGTGTTTGAATGACAGGAATGATCATCTGTGCAGGTATTTGGCACATCCACATTTTGTGTGGACTTCAACCCAACTCCTCTTTCCTACACTGATATCATACAAAACAACAGAACAAAATTCTTCAGGCAGAGTATCTTAGAAGTGAATATTTGAAATTCCCTACTCAAGCTCTTGTTGAGATAAATACAGAATGGCCTGATAATTTTTTTGGATAATAGGTGATGTAGCAATGGGGTTAGTGTTGATAAATGGTGCAAAGGTAAAAGATCAGCATAAATCTTCTTAAACAGGGAAACAGATGTTGGGTGGGAGGTGAATGGCCTGCTCTTACTTTAACTTCTGAAGTTATTATGTCACTAAGGGCTGAGCAATAAGTGCTGAATCTTTGTATCCAAGGTGAGATGGGTACAATCTCTATCCTATAATGAAAGGAGCATTTTAGACGTTTTTAAACACTCTGCACTTCCATCCCTAAGCACCAGGGTATGATCCAACAAAGATAAGACCTAGCTCGAAGGCAGTAGAATTCACTTCAGATATTTCTCCCAGGATTTGTCCTTAGGTAGAGCACAATTACAGCGTCCAATGCAGTAACTCCGGCATCAATTATTGACTTTCAAAATCAATATTTTTAAAAAGTGACACATGGAGCAATTTAAGATAATGCTTACTAGTTCAGAATCATAGAGCTGTGAAGCCCGTAAAAAAGGCCCTTCGATCCATCTTTGTCCATGCTGACCAATTTGTATATTCAAGCTTATCCCATTCCCCAGGACCTGGTCAATATACCCCTGAACGTTTGTTGATATAATAATGGCAGTTTCTTGAGTCTATGTTAATATTCTAAGTCACCAAAACATGCAACATGAAATTTGTAAAATAATTATGCAGCAAACTTAGCATTATACCTACACTCATATGATATCTGATAGAGAATTAACTCTTGGTTTCTTGTGGAGTATGGTGTATGGTACAAAGGAGAGTTGCCTTAATGAAGAGAAAATTGAAAAGTGTCAGGTCACAACAAATTAACTGACTGGCCATAGAGTGATATTGTGGTAGTAGAGACAGGTCCTATAATTATGGTCTGGGATGTTATGAAGTGAAGCACTAGAAATAAATACATAGAAGGTGCTCTTTAAAAAAAATAGTGATGTTGCATTTTATTATTACTCTGTATTTTTAAGTTTTCTCTGTTAAGATGGTCACCAGCAAGCAAGTTTGCAACGTATTAGTTTGCTCAGAAATATAAAACTGCCTCATTTTTTAGAACAACTTAAATGCTCATCACAAAATGGCCTGACAATATTATGTACATAGCATTGCACACAACAAGTTGGAAGAAAGTGCACACAAACATTATGATCCATGCAACTCAAAAGATATTCTTCAAAGTCCATGCTTATTGAACTAGGACTACATTTTGATGTTTAGTACATACCTGATTGAAAAAAAACAAAATAACATTTTCCTCCATTACTTTAGATAAACTATAACTGGCAGCTTTGTGTTTTCTTCTGTTGCTTATTTCAGGATTTGGTGTTAAACTTTGATAAAACTAAATTATTTAATGCTGGAAACCAGGGCCTCAAATAGTAAAACTTGGTACTTTTCTTTGTCCTTTGGGTTTGAAACCATCTGCTCACTTTGCACAGAAGAAATATTTTCAACTCTCAAATTTCTGCCATCCACATTGGAAATTATGCATAAAGTATTTGAAGCTTTAATTTAGCAAATATTTTAAGTGTTGTCAGTGTCTGTAATTTCAGTTATTCATGTCAGAAATTTTCCATTTGTTTTTATGAGTATTTTAAGTCAAGTTGAACCGTTTCAGCTTTTAGACACCCCAAGGAGTTTGCAGCAATAGCATTCCCAAGGGTTGGTGGATGTATTGGCTGCAGTAACAGCCTAAACAGAGAAGTTAACACATTGAATATCAAGTTACTGGTCCAAGTGTTTGAGTGAAATAACAAATTAATTAAACATATTGAAGGAGCTAATAGGTTGAACTATCCTTCCCATGGAGAATGGCATGTGGAGTTCCATTTTAAGAGGAGATCAAATTGAGGCTATGACCTGAATGCAAAGTGATCAGAGTGCATGTCTTAGAAGTGGGAAATGGGAGGAAACAGAGCAAAAATTATTGAGTGAGTTGGACAAAATTAGTATGTGTGCAAAGCAATAGCACCTGAAATTAAATGCAAGCCAATGTAAAAGACTATTCATAGAAATACAAATGGGCAAACTTTGTACTCAGTTAATGGTTTTGAAATAGTCATGGTTCAAATGGAGAGGAAGTAAGAGCTCTCAGCATGCATAATATGGGATATATACAACCAGTTGAAAGCACCAATAAAATGTTGAACTACAAAATCAAAACCGTTGTTAAAGAAATGTAGAAGTAAACCGTGTGATAGTTTGGTACCTTATCTATTCCGGCCATGGAGTTATAAAGGAAGTATGTAATACTTGAATGGAAGTGCAGGGAAGATCCAGTATAGTGAAGCCTGCAATCACAAATCTAGTTTGCAATAAAATTCCAATAATTCAGCATCCCTGGGACTTCCGTGTCACTGGATTAACAGATTTTCCAGATTATTCGACACTACTCCTTTTAATATCCAAACACAAATCTTATTTCATTCTTTTTACATGTTATGTGTTAATATTAATATATTTTCCATTGAACCCTGTGACTTTAAAGGGAGCAGGAAATCTACAAGCTCTCTGAATGCACGTACTGGCCAGACTTACTCATATTCCTATCACCTGCTGTTCCGGATCCAGTCCTGGCTCCAGTTACAAAATCTGCTCATAGTCAAGACCCTCTGGTACCACAACACATCTCACTTACCCTCTAGAGTCCTAACTCACATTTCAGAGCCAGATGAATCATCAGGACTTGCAAACAGTCAGATACCAGATTTTTGTACGTTTATTATGGGACAATCCTTAGAAGACACGGGATTTTCATGGACTGATGGTGGTAAATAGCACAGAAAATATGAATTGAATATTATTTGTTAGATTGTGAATACAGAGCAAGTCAACTATGCTCAACCTACTGCCGGGGAGTTCTAGGGTTGAGGAATCCTACCTTGAGTGACTTACCTTTTGATGTCCATGCAAACTCCTGAATTTAGTTAGAAATACATAGAAAATATTAATGGAAAACAAGAAGGTGACTCTGAGCTGTGAGCTTAAAAAGCCAGAATAGGCTTCTTCAACTGCAATAAATAATATCTTTAACACATTGTTCTCAACATTATGAGAATAAAATAAAATGATGTTTGCTATTTTGACAGATTGAAATCTTCATTCTTCTCTTCATTCTTTTTATTATAGACACTCAGTTGTAATCTCATTTTTCAGTTTCACTTTGTACCTCAGTTCTGTTGCAAAAGCTAACAGATACATTTCTGTAAATGTAAAAAGCAGTTTCTACCAATTGAATTGTACCCAAAGGACGCATTAAAATAGTTTATGATAGTTAAGAAAATTGTTTCAAATCAACTTTCCATTAGCCAGTCATACAACTAAATTGTCAGTGCTTGATTTTCTTTTGTAAGTTATTTGTTTACATTTTATATCATACATCTGATGACAGTTTTTAACCACGACTAGCATTTACCATGTGTACTCTGCAAATTGCCTTAAACAAGGCTCATTTAAATATGCACCTTTTATAAACCATTTACAGATGCTTACCGTCATGGAACCTGAGAAATATTTTTTTTAAATACTATATTCTGCTAGAAGGAACACATGTTATTTCACAGAACAGATACAATTACTGCATTAACTTCAGCTGATTTATTGCTCAAATATTGTCAGAACTTCATATATTCAGTTTTATATTTTAGAGTTGATTCTGTAGTAATAGCACAAACTGATGCATAGAGTGCCATGGTCCGGATCGGGGTCCCTTTAAATTTACCTTGTTTATGTTACGATCCGGACCGTTGATTCCCTGTTTTCCCGTGTCCCTCAACTTTGGTGATTAGAGGCAATTAACACTCGGCTGAACCGGTAGTTTATAGTCTCTGGATTTCAGCCGTTCGATGCGGGAGCGTCTGCAAAGCCTGCAAAGTCACGGCGTGCCAGTGTCATCTGGCCGGAGCAAGCCTTGTCTCCGCCCGAAGTGAGTGTCGGTAATTCGCCTTTCCTCACCGGAGCAACCCTGTCCAGTTACCTCGCCGAAGCGAGCCTGCAAAGTTTCCTCATCAAGGTGGGTCCGTCAGTTAACCCGCCGGAGAGAATCAGGAGCCGCTGTCTACTGTTCCCGGGACGAGTCGAGAGCTCGGCACTATCTGGAAGTTCCAAGTACCACGTCCACATCCTGGCTCCGGCGGCATCCAGGTACCATGTCAAGTCCTGGCTCCGGCGGCGTCCAAGTACCACGTCCTGGCTCTGGCGGCAATTAAGTACCACGTCCATGTCCTGGCTCCGGCAGCGTCCAAGTAACATGTCAAGTCCTGGCCCTGGCCGCTTCCCAGTTCTGTGTCTAGACCTGGCCCTGGCGGTCTGTGATTCCTGTCCTACCCCCCTTGTCTGAATCCTTTCTCTGCCCCTCTCGCCATTAGCCCTCATCTGCAGCCCCCGCTTGCACTTCAGTCTAGTTCCATCACCGGAGCTAGATAGGTACTGTCTGGTGTTCATTCGTGTTGGTCTTGTCTTGTCTTGTCCTCGCCTCCATGGGGTAAGTCTGGCAATCTTGCCGTTGCCCCGCGGGGAGTCATGTCTTGTCCTGTCCTCGCCTCCGTGGGATAAGTCAGGCCGTCTTGCTGTTGCCCTGCGGAGGGTCATGAGTCCCAGCCCTATGTCCTGCACCCAAGGAGGGGTCCCGGCTCTCTGTTCTGTGTACGAGTCCCGGCCCTATGTCCTGTACCCAAGGAGGGGTCCCGGCTCTCTGTTCTGTGTGCGAGTCCCGGCCCTATGTCCTGTCCCCAAGGAGGGGTCCCGACTCTGTATTCTGTGTATGTGTCCATGGTTCTATGTACCTGCTCTCCGAGACTGAGGCTCTGTTTTCCATGTTCCTCCACTCCCTAGCCAATGTCATGTCCATGCCTGGTTCTGGGGTCTGAGCCCGAGGCAAGACCCAGGTACTGAGTCCTTGCCCAGTCTCGGGCTCAGGGTCCATACCCTAGCCTCTTCATGTCTCCTCTAGTTCTGGGAGCCGATTCCAAGTCCAAGCCCTGACCCTTGGTCCCAGCCTAGTCGTAGTCCTGAGTCCTTATCCTGTTTACTATTCCTGCTTCTGTCTTGCTCTCTGGGTATCGAACAATAAACTAAACCTAAGTAACCTCACAAGATGTGTCTTGCACTTGGGTCCACCCTTGCTCCCTATGCCCCGCCACTGTGACAGAACGCTCCCGCCAAACATGGACCCAGCAGACACAAAATGTTTTCCCAAACTCTTGTCATCCTGAAAGTCAAAGTGTTGTTCTGTTTTGCCGGCCGGCCAAATCCCCCCACCCACCCGGGTCATCGGTAATACAGGCAAATCCGTTGGTCGCCTGGAGGCTCCTATTGGGAGGGGGGTACTGCCATGGTCCGGATTAGGGTCCCTTTAAATTTAGCTTGTTTATGTTATGATCCGGACCATTGATTCCTTGTTTTCCCGTGTCCCTCGACTTTGGTGATTAGAAGCAATTAACACTCGGCTGAATCGGTAGTTTATAGTCTCCAGCTTTCAGCCGTTCGGTGCGGGAGCATCTGCAAAGACTGCAAAGTCATGGCGTGCCAATGTCATCTGGACGGAGCAAGCCTTGTCTCCACCCGAAGCGAGTGCCAGTAATTCGCCTTTCCTCACTGGAGCAACCCTGTCCAGTTACCTCGCTGAAGCAAGCCTGCAAAGATTCCTCATCAAGGTGGGTCTGTCAGTTAACCCGCCGGAGAGAATCTAGAGCTGCTGTCTACTGTTCCCGGGCCGAGTCGAGAGCTTGGCGCTACCCAGAGGTTCCAAGCACCACGTCCTGGCTCTGGCGGCATCCAAGTACCACGTCCACATCCTGGCTCCAGCGGCATCCAAGTACCACGTCCATGTCCTGGCTCCAGCGGCGTTCAAGTACCATGTCAAGTCCTCGCCCTGGCGGCTTCCCAGTTCTGAGTCTAGTCCTGGCCCTGGCGGTCTGTGATTCCTGTCTTACCCCCTTGTCTGAATCCTTTCTCAGCCCCTCTTGCCTCTAGCTCTCGTCTGCAGCCCCCCGCCTGCACTTCAGTCTAGTTCCATCACCGGAGCTAGATAGGTACTGTCTGGTGTTCATTCGTGTTGGTCTTGTCTTGTCCTGTCCTCGCCTCCGTGGGGTAAGTCAGGCCGTCTTGCCATTGCCCCGCGGGGAGTCATGTCTTGTCTTGACCTGTCCTCGCCTCTGTGGGGTAAGTCAGGCTGACTTGCCGTTGCCCCGTGGAGGTTCATGAGTCCTGGCCCTGTGTCCTGTACCCAAGGAGGGGTCCCGGCTCTCTGTTCTGTGTGTGAGTCCCGCCCCTATGTCCTGTACCCAAGGAGGGGTCCCGACTCTGTGTTCTGTGTATGTGTCCATGGTTCCATGTACCTGCTCTCCGAGACCGAGGCTCTGTTTTCCATGTTCCTCCACTCCCTATCCCATGTCCTGTCCATGCCTGGTTCTGGGGTCCGAGCCCAAGGCAAGACCCAGGTACTGGGTCCTTGCCCAGTCTCAGGCTCGGAGTCCATACCCTAGCCTCTTCATGTCTCCTCTAGTTCTGGGAGCCGATTCCGAGTCCAAGCCCTGAGCATTGGTCCCAGCCTAGTCGTAGTCCTGAGTCCTTATCCTGTTCGCTATTCCTGCTTCTGTCTTGCTCTCCTGGTATTGTACAATAAACTAAACCTAAGTAACCTCACAAGGTGTGTCTTGCATTTGGGTCCACCCTTGCTCCCTATGCCCTGCCACTGTGACATAGAGAGATCCAGTACAACAACCTAGTTCACACCAACCACCACCATCTATTTTGACACTTCTCCCACACACACCACTGCTATTCTCATCACAATCACACCTGCTCCTCTCCATATTGTACTTCTCACCTACACAACAGGGGCAATTTACAATGGCAAAATAACACACATTTCTGGATGTAGGAGGAAATCAGAGCACCTAGAAGAAACCCACGCAGTCAAAGAGAGAACATACAAATTAATACAGACAGCGATAAGGATCAGCATCGAACCTAGGTCACTGGTGCTATGAGATAGCAGCTCTACTAGTTCAAAATTCAAAGTAAATTTGTTATCAAAGTACATATATGTTACCATATACAATTCTAAGATTCATTTTCTTGTGGGCATACTTAATAAATTATAGAATAATAACCATAACAGAAAGACTGCCCAGCTTGGGCATTCAGCCGGAGTGAGGAAGACAACAAATTGTGCAAATACAAAAAGAAATCAATAATAAATAAATAAATAAACAAACAAACAAACAATAAATAAAGAGTGCATAAGTTGTGGGAACATTTCAATGATGGGGCAGGTGAATTTGAGTGAGTTATCCCCTTTGGTTGAAGAGCTGATGGTTGATGGGGAATAACTGTTCCTGATCCTGGTGGTGCGAGTCCTGTGGCTCCTGTACCTTCTTCCTGATGATAGCAGTGTGAAGAGAGCATATTATGGGTGGTGCTTTCCTGTGACAGCGAATCCTGCTTTTCTGTGACAGAGTTTCATGTAAATGAGGTCAATGGTGAGGAGTGCTTTACTTTTGATGGACTGGGCCATATCCATTACTTTTCACAGGTGAAACACTCCAGTTTACACGGCTGTGTAAATCTAGGGAAGGCAATCTCTGGCCCTGTCAAATGTGTGAGATTGAAACCAAAACCCCCTGATTTGCTCGATCATTTGCTACCCTATTACAAATTAATGCCACGAAATAGCCAATAGTACACTGCATACAGTTAAAGACGTTATATGTATGAATCTTAACTGAAGGGTCAGTAAGGTATAACAAAAAGAAAAGTCGCTCGCAATCCATCTCAAACAAATGGGTCTCCCATCGGATCGTATGCTATGACCGGTTCTCCCCAGCATCTTCTCTCTTCATCTCCTCTCAAACAAAAGCCCAAGTCCAACCTTATTGTCCCTCACCAAGAAAGACCTCCACTAATTGGACAGCACACACGTTCCACATCATCCCTTATCTTCAACAATCACCTAAAAAGGCTGAAAGCAGAACAAACAGATCTTACTGAGCTGCTAAATGAAATATCTACAGCATAACAGTAAAGATGTGAACCAGAGCATTACACTGTCCCCTCCCCACCACAAATAGATATGTCCTGATGACTTTGAAAATGATTTTGTCATCCTGTCATTAATGACACCATTTTCAAAGGAATTTCGTGATGTCAGAACCTCCAATCCGTTTGTAAATGTTAATGACATATCTCACTAGGCAGATAGTTGCAACCTTCTGTTCTCCCAGTGGTACATAAGCCTGCCTATCTGGGGGTCTCTTGACACTTTGAGACCTCCACATCCTATCATCTATGTCTTCAGTTTCAGACTTTCCTTGGGATACTTCTGGTCTACATGGTGAGGTCTCCCCCGTCTATTACTCGTGCCTTCTGGCAACTCAGGTTACTCTGCCACTTGGCTGAGCTCAGCTTCATTCCCAATTCCCGATTTCACCTGCCTTGATTAGTGTGCAGTTAGCAAGAGGCACCATATACCACACCTCATTTCTTCATCCTCCCAGTCCGTATCCCATTCAGAGCTGGGGGCCAGTCTACTCTTCCCTGCTGCTGATCCTTCAGTCTCTCCATGTCACCACAGAATCCTCTTACCAGGTGTAGGGTCCAGGTCAGGCTCTGGGTCAACACGTACCTCTTGTCCCAGAGATACAATGTGGTGATACATGGGAATCTTGACAGGTCATTCCCATCCTCTGGTTTCACCCAGAAAACTGGTACATTTGGTATCTGACTGTCCATTACATAGGGTGTAGGCGCCCAGTGGTTAGCTAACTTATTCTTTCCAGCTAGCCCCAAATTCTTTTTGAGGACTTGGTCTCCAGGTAAGAATTGGGAGGACCTAACTTTTTGATCATACTTCCTTGATTCTGCTTGGTAACCAAGACCTCAGCTAATTCATAAACCTATTTCAGCTCCCTGCTCATATCAGACACATACTTCAGATAAGTCTTCTCTTTATCAGCCTCACTCATGGCTATCTGGTAATACCCACTCCTCAAGTCCAGCACTCTGAACAATGCCGCACCATTCAGGCAGGCCAGCACATCCTCAGTTCTTGGGACTGTATACTGGTTGGGGACTGTATAGAACAGAGAACATAGAACATAGAATAGTACAGCACATTACAGGCCCTTTGGTCCACAATGTTGTGCCGACCCTCAAACCCTGCCTCCCATATAACGCCCCACCTTAAATTCCTCCAGATACCTGTCTAGTGGTCTCTTAAACTTCACTAGTGTATCTGCCTCCACCACTGACTCAGGCAGTGCATTCCACGCACAAACCACTCTCTGAGTAAAAAACCTTCCTCTAATATCCCCCTTGAACTTTCCACCCCTTACCGTAAACCCATGTCCTCTTGTATTGAGCAGTGGTGCCCTGGGGAAGAGGCACTGGCTATCCACTCTATCTATTCCTCTTAATATCTTGTACACCTCTATCATATCTCCTCTCACCCTCCTTCTCTCCAAAGACTAAAGCCCTAGCTCCCTTAATCTCTGATCATAATGCATACTCTCTAAACCAAGTAACATCCTGGTAAATCTCCTCTGTACCCTTTCCAATGCTTCCACATCCTTCCTATAGTGAGGCAACCAGAACTGGATACAGCACTCCAATTGTGGCCTAACCAAAGTTTTATAGAGCTGCATCATTACATCGCGACTCTTAAACTCTATCCCTCGACTTATGAAAGCTAACACCCCATAAGCTTTCTTAACTACCCTATCCACCTGTGAGGCAACTTTCAGGGATCTGTGGACATGTACCCCCAGATCCCTCTGCTCCTCCACACTACCAACTATCCTGCCATTTAATTTGCACTCTGCCTTGGAGTTTGTCCTTCCAAAGTGTACCACCTCACATTTCTCCGGGTTGAACTCCATCTGCCACTTCTCAGCCCACTTCTGCATCCTATCAATGTCTCCGTGCAATCTTCAACAATCATCTACACTATCTACAACACCACCAACCTTTGTGTCATTTGCTAACTTGCCAACCCACCCCTCTACCCCCATATCCAGGTGGTTAATAAAAATTACGAAAAGTAGAGGTCCCAGAACAGATCCTTGTGGGACACCACTAGTCACAATCTTCCAATCTGAATGTACTCCCTCCACCACGACTGTCTGCCTTCTGCAGGCAAACCAATTCTGAATCCACCTGGCCAAACTTCCATGCCCTCTGACTTTCTGAATAAGCCTACCGTGTGGAACCTTGTCAAGTGCCTTACTAAAATCCAAATAGATCATATCCACTGCACTACCCTCATCTATATGCCTGGTCACCTCCTCAAAGAACTCTATCAGGCTTGTTAGACACGACCTGCCCTTCACAAAGCCATGCTGACTGTCCCTGATCAGACCATGATTCTCTAAATGCCCATCGATTCTATCTTTAAGAATCTTTTCCAACAGCTTTCCCGCCACAGACGTAAGGCTCACTGGTCTATAATTACCTGGACTATCTCTACTACCTTTTTTGAACAAGGGGACAACATTTGCCTCCCTCCAATTCTCCGGTACCATTCCCGTGGACAATGAGGACATAAAGATCCTAGCCAGAGGCTCAGCAATCTCCTCACCTCATGGAGCAGCCTGGAGAATATTCCATCAGGCCCCAGGGACTTGTCCGTCCTAATGTATTTTAACAACTCCAACACTTCCTCTCCTTTAATATCAACATGCTCCGGAACATCAACCTCACTCATATTGTCCTCACCATCATCAAGTTCCCTCTCATTGGTGAATACCGAAGAGAAGTATTCATTGAGGACTTCGCTCACTTCCACAGCCTCCAGGCACATCCTCCCACCTTTATCGGTCCTCCCTTCACTCCTGTCATTCTTTTGTTTTTCACATAATTGAAGAATGCCTTGGGGTTTTCCTTTAACCTACTCACCAAGGCCTTCTCATGCCCCCTTCTTGCTCTTCTCAGCCCCTTCTAAAGCTCCTTTCTTGCTTATCTATATTCCTCAATAGACCCATCTGATTCTGCTTCCTAAACCTGATGTATGCTGCCTTCTTCCACCTGACTAGATTTTCCACCTCACTTGTCACCCATGGTTCCTTCACCCTACCATTCTTTATCTTCCTCACCGGGACAAATTTATCCCTAACATCCTGCAAGATGTTATGCTTGTTTAGAATCCAATAGTCCACACACATTTGTACCTTTCCATTCTTCTTCCTTGCCACCAATATTAGAGATGCATAAGGGCTTCTGGACTCAGTAATGATCCCAGCTTCCTTCAACTTTTGCAGATGCTGCTGAATGTCCTCCACCTCTGCAGGTGCCAGTTGCCGCGACCTTTCTCTGAACAGGGTGTCCTCTGTCACTTGGATGGTATGGCGAGGGCTCTTGGAATAACCCACATCAAACTGTCAGTAGAAAAGGCATCTTCCAGCTTCAATATTTTCTCTATCAACCTTTCCTTCCAACCTCCAGCTACCAGAGAGTCCCCAAAGTTGAATGACTCGGCAGTCATCTTTCCTCTTTTCGGGGAGACTGTCTCCCCGGCTTGTCTCACAGGGACACTAGATATTACCATCACCAGGAATAGGTGCACCATTGGCATCCCTCACCTGAGGGTGACCCCTGCTCTGAAGTGTTCCTGACACTCACTGTCATCCTGTTCACCTGTACAACTGAGGGCTTCTGCAGCTTGGGCCTCATCAGTACCCCAGCAGGTAAGCCTGACTCCTCTTTGTGGTCTTCCGGACCACCAAGAGAGCCTTGGCCTCAGGCATTCCTAGAAATTCGGGTTTCTACTTTCCCAGGCCATAAGGTGGCTGGTTTTGACTGGGTGAACCACTTATCATTCAGCTCAGCGTGGCCATGCACTTCCTCAAAAGCAGCTTGGAATACAGGGAGAATGGACAGTGTTTTCAAAAGCTCTTCCCTACTTTCTCCTGGCAGGCTCCCACTAGCCTCCTCACAATAGGAGTACTTGTCTCTACAGGAATTGAAGATTTGTCCCTCTCAACCGGATCCAGACAAACCAATACTAATGTACCAAGGACCTCAGCTACTCCCCCATCTGCCTCCGAAAACTCCAGCCTCACTGACAAGTAACCATCGTATGGATAGCCACCCATACTAAGACCCCAGATCTCTAGCGCACTGAGTGGCGTCAATGGTAAATACATCAAATACTGTTTGTAAAACGAATGGTACGGCAGAGTAATCTGAGAGCCGGTATCAAGTATGGCTCTACATAAATGTCCTCAATCCATGGCGATACATTGGAGCTTGACCCCACAAAGCCTTCAGGAATAGGGTTTTTTGCTTTAAGGTGTTCCTGGATATATTGCTGGGATTGTGCTCCCCCCAAGATGCCAGGCCATTCCCTCATTGGGTTTCTCCGTTTAGGTACTCCCCTCCCTTCCTCTATCCCTATTTCACTCTGCCCCTCCCCCAGCTGCCTATCACCTCCCTCATGATTCTGCATCCTTCTTCTACTACCCATTGTTTTCCTGCCTATGACATCCCTGCTTCCCCTCCCCCACCTCTTTGTCTTTCAAGTTACTGGTCTTTCAACTGAACATACAAGCATTCTTCAAATCTTTCCCCCTCCTTCTTTGTTCAGTCCTGACGAAGGGTTCCGGCCCAAAACGTCGACTCATCGTTTCCACTGATGCTGCCCAACCTGCTGAGTTCCTCCAGCGTGCTGTGACTGTCAATAAAAAGCATCCTGATGTATGCAGATGCTGCTTGAGCTGCTGAACATTCCTAGTGCTTGCTGTTGCATTGTTACTTGGGTTCTGTGCAAAAAAAGAATTGAATGTGTGGCCAGAGCAGAGATGTGAAAGGCAAGGGTTTTGATTTCCGGAGAAGGAAGGAGCAGTATCATGGATCAAAAATCATTTGAATGTTGGTTAAAATAAGGGGTAGCATGGAGTGGTCTGCCCTGTCAATTTCCTATGGCTTCTTCCAGGCATAGAATGTGAGGATTAATGTAGGATGTGTATAAATGTGTACTTGATGATCGGCATGGGACTGGTGTGCTGAAGGATCTACTTCCATGCTGTGTGATTACAAGATACTGTGCGTCTACCAGTTGTGGATTTTCCCTTAGCCTTTCTAAAAAGGTTGAACCAGGGTCAGAAAGATTATTGTAAACTGTGAAAAGGAGAACAATTAATTATTGTAGGATATAAGCAGATTAGTGGAATGGCTAGGCACACGTCAAAAGGTAAACTCACCTTCAAGTGAGTAAACCCTGGTGTTGTAGACTCAGCCGATTCCATTACACGCATAAGCCTTCTCACTAGTGTGGACAACTTGAAGAGGCTGTGCCTCAAGAAGGCAGCATTCATCACTAGGGATCCTCAACATCCAGGACATATCCTCTTTTCTTCATTACCATCAAAGCACAATGATAGTGGGAAGCTGTTCCCTTGGATAGAGCTGTTGAGGACTAGTGGTTACAGATACAAAATAATGGGAGGAGAATTATGAACGAGATGAGGATTTTTTTTATATATTGCACATGGTTGGACTCTGAAATATTGCCAAGAGGTGTGGTGGAGGCAGATTCCGTTGTGAAGGCAAGGCAATAGATGTTGTCCACATGGACTTTAGCAAGGCCTTTGAAAGATCCCACTTGCTCAAGAAGGTTCAGTCATTTGGAATACAAGATGAAGACATTGGCTTCACAGAAGAAGATGGTTGCCTCCCTGACTGGAGGAGGATATGCCGCAGGGATCGGTGCTGGTCTGCTGTTGTTTATCATCTAAGTCAGTGATCTGGATTATAATGTAGTAAACTGGATCAGCAAATTTATGGATGACACCAACTTTAAAGGTGTAGTGGACAGCAACAGCAAAGAAGACTATCAAGGCTTGCAGTGGGACCTGGTCCAACTGGAAAAATGGGCTGAGAAATGGCAGATGGACTTTAATGCGGCCAAGTGTGAGGTGTATCACTTTGGGAGGGCAAATCAGTGTCGGACTTACACGGTGAGCAGTAAGGCAACAAGGAGTGTGGTAGAACAGAGAGATTTGGGAATACAGATTCTTAATTCATTGAGAGTGACATCACGGGTAGTTAGTGTCATAAAAAATGTTTTCGGCACATTAGCCCTCATAAAACAGAGTACTGAATGCAGGAATTGGGATGTAATGTTGAAGTTGTATAAGAAGTGGGTGAGGCTTAATTTGGAACATAGTGTGTAGTTTGGTTGTCTATCGACAGGAATGGTGTCGATAAAATTTGAAAGTGTGCAGAGAAAATTGACAAGGATGTTGCCAGGACTTGAGGACCTAAGGTATAGGGAAAAGTTGAGTAGGTCCGGACTTTATTCCCTGGAGTGTAGAAGAATGAGGGGAGATTTGATAGAGGTATACTAAATTATGAGGGGTATAGATAGGGTAAATGCAAGCAGGCTTTTTCTACTGAGGTTGGGTAAGAGTATAACTAGAGGTCATAGCTTAAGGGTGAAAGGTGTAATGTTCAAGAGGAACATGAGGGGGTACTTCTTCACTCAGAGGGTGGTGAAAGTGCAGAATGAACTGCCAACAGAAATTTGGGTGCAGGTTTGATTTCACCATTTAAAAAACATTTGGATAGGTACATGGATGGGAACGTATGTAGGGCTATGGTTCCATCGCAAATCGATGAGACTAAGCAGATTAATAGTTCAGGACAGATTAGATGGGTTGAAAGGCCTGTTTCTGTGCTGTAGTGTTCTCTGACTATATGTTTAAGGACATGCAGTTGTGGAAGCATGGCATTTTTAACATGATCCACATTTATGTCAGAAAAATGTATTCTAAGAATTAATAAAGACAGACTAGGTCTCCCTGATAGCACACTTACAGAGAACACAGAAAGAACAGCAAAAAAATATATAACATTGATTTTGTTTCTTCGGAACGCCAACATTCTGGGATTAATTTTACACCTTTTGTGGAGCAGGGTAATTACAGGAAACTCTTTAGCCTAGGGTGGAGCCATTATAATGGGCTGAGATGAGATTGTAGGATCTCTTGAAAAATGAGCATGA
The DNA here is from genome assembly GCF_030028105.1 of Mobula birostris. Lineage (NCBI taxonomy): Eukaryota > Metazoa > Chordata > Chondrichthyes > Myliobatiformes > Myliobatidae > Mobula > Mobula birostris. Next base: position 46,675,867 of record NC_092373.1, read on the forward strand.
AAATGAGGAATAATGGGTGCAGCATATTTATGCCTGACTCTAGCTCAGTGGTGGTACTTGCTTTCCACCCTATTTACATGTGCATGTAAAGGAGAAATTCCATGCTGATGTTTTCAATAAACATAACCAGCCTTTTACAATTATGGCTGCATTTGTGGAGAAATTAAGTTGTTCCAGTTGACAAAAGGCACCAAGCTGATTTACAGGTAGGCATTCAAATAAACTGGTTCTTCTCTTTAACACAAGACCTCTTGTTCCTTTCAGAGATTTAAGAAATGGCAGTGTTCAGTTACTCTGTCCAGTCTTGCTATTATTATGATGCCACTTGTGTATTTTTATGCTGATAGACTATGTCCTTTGTGAAAACATTTAGAAATGGGCAGAACCCAAGGGACATGTCACTAATTGTATTGCTTCACAAAACACTAGTTCTGGAATATTAAGACAACATTTTTTTTAAAGGGACGTCTGAGGACAGGTCCAGCTGGGTTAACACTATGAGTGCCTGAACATATGGTTTAGTTTCTTTTTTAGATTATGAGAACACTCAGTCCTCTTTTATTGTCATTTAGAAATGCATACATGCATTAAGAAATGATACAATGTTTCTCCGCAGTGATATCAGGGAGAAAACAGGACAAACCAAAGATTAACACTGACAGAACCACATAATTATAACATATAGTTACAGCAATGCAAAACAATACCATAATTTGATGAAGAACAAACCATGGGCATGGTAAATAAAGTCTCAAAGTCCCCGAGTCAATCGACTCCCGAGTCCCTGATAGCAGGCGGCAAAAGGGAGAAACTCCCTGCCATAAACCTCCAGGCACCATCAACTTGCCGATGCCTTGGAAGCAGCCGACCACAGCCGACGCTGAGTCCATCCGTCCGAAAACTTCGAGCTTCGACCAACCTCTCCGATACAGCCTCCCGAGCGCCATCCTCTGCCGAGCGCCTTCGACCTCGCCCCAGCCGCTGAAACAAGCAAAGCCGAGGATTTCGGGGCCTTCTGCTCCGGAGATTCTGGTTACCACACAGTAGCAGTGACAGCGAAGCGAGCATTTCAGAAGTTTTCCAGATGTTCCTCCATACTCTCACATCTGTCTCCATCAAATCAGAATTGTGCACGGTCCCCTACTTGACAGATAACAGACATCACCACTGAAGTGGCCACGCGTGCTGCCGTCGCGCCGCCATCTTCTCCTCCTCATTCTCTGAATTGTAATTCTATTGTAAAGTTCATTGATTCTATTATGTTTATTATCCTAATATTGATTTATTGTGAATGCCCACAAGAAATTGAATCTCAGGGTTGTATATAGTGACATATATGCACTTTGATAATAAATTTACTTTGAACTTTGAAATGTGGTGTATTAACGCACAATTCTTTCACTTATAAATCTGACTTTCAAACTGACCTTGGACTGACCTTTTCCTTCATTAAGTTTAATTTTTAATTCTCCTTTCTTTGTCTCTATTTTTATCATAGAGAAAGACATGAAGACTTTGGAACTAGGAAAAGTAAAAGGTAGGTGGAAGGTGGAAGTCTTGGAGATAGTCCATATTATAGTAGAGGAGGTACTGGATGTCTTCTTAAAACATATGAAGTTAAACAAATCTCCTGGGCATGATCAGGTATATCCAAGAACACTTGTGGCTGATCTGCCTGAGATATTTGCACCATCATAGTCGTAGATGAGGTGCCCATAAACTGAAGGGAGTGAATGTTGTGCTTTTATTTGCAAAGGGGATCAAAGAAAAAAATAGGAGCTACAGGCCATAAAGTCTAAGATCTGCAATAGGTAAGGTACTGAAGAGGATTCTGAGGAATAAGATATATTTGGAAATTCAGGGGTTGACTGGGGATAGCCAGCATGGCTTTGTTCATGGGAGGTCATGCTTTACGAACTTGAATGAGTTTTGTGTTAAGGTGATTCAGCAATCAGATGAAGGCAGGGCACTAAATGTGGTTTATAAGAACTTCAGTAACGCTTTTGATAAGCTTCCATGTGGTAGGTTGCTTTGGAGGGTTAGATTGCACAGAATCCAGAAAGAGCTGGCTAATTGACTACACAATTGACTTGATGGTAGAAAACAGAGAATGATGATAGAAGTTTGTTTCTTAGACTGGTGGCCCATGACTAAAGGTGTGCTAGGCCCATTGTTGTTTGTCATTAATACCAACGATTTGAATAGACTTGAAGAAGTCATGGTTATTAAGTTTTCAGAAGATGCTAAAATTGGTAGCATAATGGTAAATAAAGAATATGATCAAAAATTATAAGAGGATCTTAGTCAGATAAGTAAGTGATCCAAGGAATGGAAAATAGAGTTTAATTTCGATAAATGCGAGGTGTGCATTTTGGAAAGATTAGAGTTTTAGGATGAATGGCAGCAGCCTGGGAAGTGTTTTAGAACAGAGGAACCTTGAAGTGCAAGTACTTGGTTCACAGACAGTGGAGTTACAGGGAAAGACGGTGATGAAGCAGTCTTTTTGCACACTGACCTTCATAAGTCAAGACATAGAATATAAAAGTTAGGAATTCATGGGGTTGTTGTACAGGATGCTGTTCAGACTGCATTTGAGAATTGTGCTTAGTTTTGATCACGCTGCTTCAGGAAAGATGGTATTAAACTGGAAAAAGTGCAGAAAAAAATTACAAGGATGTTTCCAGGACGTAAAGGACTAAGTTAAAGGGAGAGATTGGACAGGTTAAGTCATGGTCCCGGCCGTTAATTCCTCTTATTATCCTAATTCCCTTTTCCCTGTGTTCTCCTGGGCTCCTTGATTGCAGCACCTGATTCTCTTCTAAACATACTGCATAAAAACCCCGGCTTTGCAACCACTCATGGCCAGACCATTGCTTCAGCCAGTATGGTAATTCACGTTCCCAGCTGCTTAGAATGGTGTATTCTAAGCTATACTTCAGTACCAAGGTTTACCTGTGAAGCTCTGCCTCTCCATGTCAAGATAAGTATTCTAAGTTTTACTTCAGTACCAAGGTTTACCTATGAAGCTTTGCCTCTCCGTGTCAAGAAAAGTATTGTCTGCCACTTGCCTTCCTACATTCCGTGTCAAGGTAAGTTTTGCCTGCCGCCTGTCTCCTATTTGCTATTCAGCTCCAGCAATGCCATGTGTCAAAAAAACCATTGTCTGCCGTTTGCCTTTCTATGTAACGCTCCATGTCAAGATTAATGTTGCCTGCCACCTATCTCCTGTTTGCTGTCCAGATCGAGCAATGCCCTGTGTCACAAAAAGTATTGTCTGCCATTCCCCTTTCCATGTAACTCTCCATGTCAAGATTAGTGTTGCCTGCCACCTGTCTCCTGTTTGCTGTTCAGCTCCAGCAACGCCCGGTATCAAGAAAAGATTTGCCTGCCTCCTGTTCCTCAATTCACCCGCACTGTCTGCCTGTGTTAATTCTGTATCTCGACCACTTAGAATTGTGTATTCTAAGTTTTGTTTCCACGCTGTTTGCTTGTATTAATTCTGCCTCATGGCCGCTTAGAATTGTGTATTCTAAATTCTGTTCCTGCGCTGTTTTCTAGTGTTAACCCTGTCTCTCGACCGCTAAGAATTGTATATTCCAAGTTCTGTTTCCACGCTGTTGTTTGCCTGTGTTAACTCTGTCTCTCCGTGTTAATAGGAGCATTGCATGCCGCCTGCCTTCCCATTCGTCCTTCCGCCTGCTGTTCTCCTCAAGCCACGCTCGCACCCTGGTCTGCATCTCTGCTCTGCCTCGTTCCGCCGCCCACCAACATTCTCCGTTGGCTCAGTGGTTAAATGCCATGTTCCCACAGTGGCAACCCAGGTTCAATCCCTGGCCAAGCCTTCCTTGCTCTTCGGTTTTCCTGTGCCTAATCCTCACTCCCCACCCTTCCCTGTAACCGTTAATAAACACTTTAGATTACTCTACCTCCATGTCTGTGTCCTGCGTTTTGGTTCGCCCTGTTCCATTGCAACAGAATGGACTGTTCAGCATGGACCCAGCAGACACAAACACTATCCTACAAGCCCTTGCCAGCCAGAGTTCCCTACTGGAACCCTGCCCAGAGAGCAACTTGAAGATTTGAAGAAAGTGACTCAGAGTTCTCAGGTATCAAATGAGAAATTTGTGCAATTACAAAGACAATTAGAAGAAGCCAATGTTTTGTTACCAACTGAATCATACTTCAGAGCAAGGATTAAGGGACTGTCGCCATTTGACAAGGTAAGGGGTGGTATGACATGAAATTTTGGTAATGACGTTGATTTGCTTTTTCAGGAAAATTCTACAATTGTTCAGAAAATAGCTTTGATTGAGAAAATTGTGTCTGTGTTGCCAAAGATGAAGGGTCTGCACCATTTGGAACCATATCAAATTCTGGGTCTGGTATTCATACACATATTCCCTGTTGTACAATAATTGGTGCTATTGAAACCAGAAAATTGAGAAACCTTCTTAAGGATGGTGAAGATTTGATGGATGAAAATGTTTTGAAATTTTATACCCAGCAGTGGGAAGATTACAGGTTTTCTAGTATAAATGTTGAATGGAATCTGTGCCTACCTCAATCGACATTGGGACCGCCGTGGATGTGATGTAAATACCGAAGATGAGCTGGCTTGCAAATATGAATAAGTACTTATTAAGAAACATCGAGAAATTTTTCATACGGAATTCCAGAACTTATTAGATGCTGATAGAAATGAGGACTTGGATAAAAGTATAACTTAGTGTCTCAAATCCAAGATGGACTTCGAGAGCTGAAGAAACTTCCAGAAACGCATACCCATAGCCACGGCTTGGCTGCCATTGAGAAGTGTGGAGAAGCTGCTCTGAATGATCCGCAGATTTATGTTCAGACAATTCTGGATGTTCATAAGAAGTATAATGCATTCATCTGTCAGCCCATTGTGCTTTCCTGCGTCGACAATCCGGGCAAGCATGGTGATTCACCTGGAGGCTACCACTGAGGTGGGTTACTTTCATGGTCCTGACTGTTAATTCCTCTTATTATCCTAATTCCCTTTTCCCTGTGTTCTCCTGGACTCCTTGATCACGGCACCTGATTCTCTTCTAAACATACTGCATAAAAACCCCGGCTTTGCAACCACTCATGACCACACCGTTGCTTCAGCCAGTATGGTAATTCACATTCCCAGCTGCTTAGAATGGTGTATTCTAAGCTTACTTCAGTACCGAAGTTTACCTGTGAAGCTCTGCCTCTCTGTGTCAAGATAAGTATTCTAAGATTTACTTCAGTACTGAGGTTTAGCTGTGTAACTCCATCTCTCCGTGTTAAGGAGAGCATCGTCTGCTGATTGCCTTCCTACGCTCCGTGTCAAGATAAGTTTTGCCTGCCACCTGTCTCCTGTTTGCTGTCCAGATCCAGCAATGCCTGGTGTCAAGAAAAGTATTGTCTACCGTTTGCCTTTCCATGTAATGCTCCATGTCAAGATTAGTGTTGCCTGCCACCTGTCTCCTGTTTGCCGTTCAGCTCCAGCAACACCCTGTGTCAAGAAATGTTTTGCCTGTCTTCTGCTCCTCCATTCATCCACAATGTTTGCCTGTGTTAATTCTGTCTCTCGACCCCTTAGAACTGTGTATTCTAAATTCTGTTTCCCCACTGTTTGCCTGTGTTAACCCGATCTGTCGACGCTAAGGATTGTGTATTCCAGGTTCTCTTTCCACGTTGTTTGCCTGTGTTAACTCTGTCCCTCCGTGTTAATAGGAGCATTGCATGCCGCCTGTCTTCCTGTTCATCCTTCCGCCTGCTGTTCTCCTCAAGCCACGTGTGCACCCCGGTCTGTATCCCTGCTCTGCCTCGTTCTGCCGCCTGCCTACGCTCTCCGTTGGCTCAGTGGTTAAACGCCACGTTCCCACGGTGGCAACCCAGGTTCAATCCCCGGCCAAGCCTTCCTTGCTCTTCGGTTTTCCTCTGCCTAATCCTCACTACCCGGCCTTCCCTGTAACCATTAATAAACACTTTAGATTACTCTACCTTTGTATCTGTGTTCTGCATTTGGGTCCACTCCGTTCCATTGCAACAGAACGGCCTGGCCAGCATGGACCCAGTGGACACAAACACTATCCTACAAGACCTTACCAGCCAGAGTTCCCTACTGGAACCCTGCCCAGAGAGCAACTTGAAGATTTGAAGAAAGTGACTCAGAACTCCCAGGTGTCAAATGAGAAATTTGTGCAATTACAAAGACAATTAGAAGAAGCCAATGTTTTGTTACCAACTGAATCATACTTCAGAGCAAGGATTAAGGGACTGTCACCATTTGACAAGGTAGGGGGTGGTATGACATGAAACCTTGGTAATGACGTTGATTTGCTTTTTCAGGAAAATTCTACAATTGTTCAGAAAATAGCTTTGATTGAGAAAATTGTGTCTGTGTTGCCAAAGATGAAGGGTCTGCACCATTTGGAACCATATCAAATTCTGGGTCTGGTATTCATACACATATTCCCTGTTGTACAATAATTGGTGCTATTGAAACCAGAAAATTGACAAACATTCTTAAGGATGGTGAAAATTTGATGGATGAAAATGTTTTGAAATTTTATACCCAGCAGTGGGAAGATTACAGGTTTTCTAGTATAAATGTTGAATGGAATCTGTGCCTACCTCAATCGACATTGGGACCGCCGTGGATGTGATGTAAATACCGAAGATGAGCTGGCTTGTAAATGTGAACAAGTACTGATTAAGAAACATCAAGAAATTTTTCATACAGAATTCCAGAACTTATTAGATGCTGATAGAAATGAGGACTTGGATAAAAGTATAACTTAGTGTCTCAAATCCAAGATGGCCTTCGAGAGCTGAAGAAACTTCTAGAAACACATATCCATAGCCAGGGCTTGGCTGCCATTGAGAAGTGTGGAGAAGCTGTTATGAATGATCCCCAGATGTATGTTCAGACAATTCTGGATGTTCATAAGAAGTATAATGCATTCATCTGTCAGCCCATTGTGCTTTCCTGCGTCGACAATCCGGGCAAGCATGGTGATTCACCTGGAGGCTACCATTGAGGGGGGTTACTTTCATGATCCTGACTGTTAATTCCTCTTATTATCCTAATTCCCTTTTCCCTGTGTTCTCCTGGACTCCTTGATCGCAGCACCTGATTCTCTTCTAAACATACTGCATAAAAACACCAGCCTTTCACCCACTCATGACCACACCGTTGCTTCAACCAGTGCGGTAATTCATGTTCCCAGCTGCTCAGGATGGTGCATTTAAAGTTTACTTCAGTACCCCGAGGTTTACCTGTGAAACTCTGTCTCTCCATGTCAAGATAAGTATTCTAAGTTGATTTCAGTACTAAGGTTTACCTGTGTAACTCTGGCTCTTCGTGTCAGGATAAGAATTCTAAGTTTATTTCAGTACCGAGGTTTACCTGTGTAACTCTGTCTCTACGTGTTAAGAAGAGTATTGTCTGCCACTTGCCTGTCTGCGTTCCGCATCAAGGTAAGTTTTGCCTGCTGCTTGTCTCCTGTTTGCCATTCAGCTCCAGCAACACTGTGTGTCAAGAAAAACTATTGTCTCCTGTTTGCTTTTCCATGTGACGCTCCATGTCAAGATTAGTGTTGCCTCCCACCTGTCTCCTGTTTGCCGTCCAGTTACAGCAATGCCCTGTGTCACAAAAAGCTTTGTCTGCCTCCTGCTCCTCTGTTCACCCACGCTGTTTGCCTGTGTTAATTCTGTCTCTCGCCCGCTTAGAATTGTGTATTCTAAATTCTGTTTCCTCTCTGTTTGTCTGCGTTAACCCTGTCTCTCAATCGCTTAGAATTGTGTATTCTAAGTTCTGTTTCCCCACTGTTTTCCAGTGTTAACCCTGTCTCTCGACCACTAAGAATTGTGTATTCCGTTCTGTTTCTGCGCTGTTTGCCTGTGTAACTCTGTCTCTCCGTGTTAATAAGAGCATTGCATGTCACCTGTCTTCCCATTCGTCCTTCCACCTGCTGTTCTCCTCAAGCCACACTCACACCCTGGTCTGCATCCTTGCTCTGCCTTGTTCCACTTCCCTCCTATGCTCTCCATTGGCTCGGTGGCTAAGCGCCATTACCACCATGGCGACCCGGGTTCTAACCCCGGGCAAGCCTTCCTTGCTCCTCGGCTTTCCTCTGCTTAATCCTCACTCCCCGGCCTTCCCTGTAACCATTAATAAACACTTTAGATTACTCTACCTCTGTGTCTGTGTCCTGAGTTTGGGTTCGCCCCGTTCCATTGCAACAGGTTCGGACTTATTCCTTTGAGCACTGGAGACTGACAGGAGATCTTACAGAGGTTTAAAATTGTGAGAGGTACAGATCGGATAAATACATTCAGTCTTTTTCCCAGAGTTGAATCAAGAACTAGAGACAACAGGTTGAAGCTGAGTGGAGAGCTTGAGGTATTCTAGGTTCAGCATGAACCAATTGGGCTGAAGGGCCTGTTTCCCTGCCATATGACTCTCGCACTCTTAGTAAGTGCTCTTGTATGTAGTTAAATGTGAAAACTTTATTTCTTGCTTCTTAAAAGCTATGAAGACAAGACAGCTAAACCAACAAGGGACTGCTTAATTAACTATCCATGCCTGCCATCATGGAAATTATAACATAAAAGGGCTCGTTTCACTGGAAAGGAGAAGATTGTGAGATAATCTGGTGGGCATCTTTAAAATGATGGAAGGAAAGGATCTGTTGATACAAAAATGTCTTGAATCATAGAGAGGTCAATACAAAGAGCCATAAGTTCAAATAAAAAATCACCATTATGACTGAGAAATTAAAGGTAATATTCTTTACTGAGTAATGGGCAAGAATGTGAAATTTACTTCCACAATAGAATTTTTGAGATGAATAACTTAAATGTTTCAAGTTGGTAGTTTCCAGCTGTTAGATCAGTGGGAAATACTTTCACCTCTGAGAATGATAATTCTGAGGTTCGCAGTCTTAGCCCGATCAATAAACTGACCTGACACTCCATTATAAAACAAAGAGTATTGTATAGTTAGAGGTGGTATGTTAAACTGAAGCCTAGCCAGCTTTCCAACACTGTACCTTCTAAGCTGTGTGGGTGCGTGGCCACGCAGTAACTGAAATGCTGCCGTGCACATAGATGTTGTTATTGCACAATTGGGACTTTATTTTATGTAATGTTATTATAATGTTACTATACAGCTGCTGTGCAGCTGGAGAAAAAATTAGAGGGAATACTGCTCTCTAATAAAGTGTTTTGACTTTGAATGAATGACATGGAGACCGGAGCTAAACAAGCAGACATTCAAGGGAAGATCCTTCAGCGAGATCTCTCAGGTGAACCTTCCACCAAGTCTTCTCCTGAATATCTGCTGAATACAAAACTTTTACATTTCTAACTTAACATTCTCTGTATGGCTCATTTAAAGTCACAACATTTGGGAGTTCATTGAGGATGATTGTCTGGGAGATGGATTCTGTTGTAGTTTTGCCCTGGCTTGATGGTGGCTCTTAACAGAGGTTACGTATACCATAGCCACCTTTCATCATTCTCTTCTGGTCAATCCTTCTGACCAATGCTACCACCACCCATTGGCATCTCCAAGTATAAGATTTCCTGGATGATTGAGCTCAGAAATTTAGTGATTATATTCAGGAATGCTGGCCTGGCAAGGCCACACCTGAGTATTCCTTATTGGCTCAATATTTTCACTCAGCATAGTCCCCTTCAGAATAACTGGCTTTATGCTCTAATTTCTCTCGCTTCCTCTCATCCGCTATCTGACATCCCCCTTGAAGATATGATGTCTCTCTCCTCATTACTGTGATATTCACAGTTGTCATCCCCCGGATAAACATTTGTCCATCAACCTAATGTTGTTCTTTGGGCATTCCTATTGCTGCAAACCTATGAAAACCTATTCTTTGGGCAATATCCCATTAATCTATTGGACTGCTGAGATACCTGATTCATTTTTCCTTGTACTCTCTAATTCCTCTGTAACTTCTTGCTCATGTCTCTTTCTCTCCCTGTAGGTACCCCAACTGTTCCTTACTTCCGATGAAAGGTCTTGGCTCAAATCACTGATTCTTTATTTCCCTCGATGGATGCTTCCTGATATAAAAGAGTGATTTCAGGATAATAGCTCTCTTAGTAAACTTGATTAAAAAGACTTTTCTCCTGTCTTGAAAGGACTACTATTCAAAATTCGGCTGCTGTATTTTCTACGTTATAACTGTAATGATACTGTATTTCAGCAATGTTCGATGAGCTGTAAAGACCTGGAGGTTATATGCATCCCTTGTTTTATATGGAAGGACCAGTGGATCAATTGTGGGGTGAGATGGTAGGAGGAAGCATATATGAAGATACATTTGCAGTTGTCTGTAAATGATCCATTTCTAGTATATAAATTCAGTAGAAAACTAAGAATGTATCAAAACTCCGAAAGGCTGACATTTCAAGCTAAGATATAGTGAACAAAGGCCTACCATCAGTTCAGGGACGTATAATGAGGTAAACTCATTTTATTTCTTGGACTTGGTGTTTACTCCAATATTTAATGATAACACATGTCATTTTGGATCCTGCAGCTATAATATCTTTATCTAAGATGTGAAAGCATGTGACACTGTCAAGGGCATTGTGGAAAATAAGCTTCTTGTGACTCAATGTTCTGAAAGAGCTTAAATTCCACCATTTGTAGTGCAGGGTAAAACTGAGTGAACAGTTTCAGTTTCAGCATTAGTATGTGAAATGGGACTGGTTCTTTCAAGTACTGGTAATTTCCTTAGTGACAGAGTGTCTGCTCACACTGTGAAATTTATTTTTCTAACTCTTGTGTAGTTTCCAACATTATTTCTCACACACACTTTAGAGCAAAGATTCCTAACCTAGGGTTCACAGACCCCTTGCTTAATGGCATTGGTCCATGGCATAAAAAAGTTTGGAAATTCTTGCAGAAAATTATGTTGGATGGAGCAGAGTTGTTACTAATTATAATTGATTGTGGAATATAATGCATTACCTTCCATTGATAAAGCCAATAAACAGATCAGAAATATTATAGAATAATTTAGAGTCACAGAGTTAGAATCATGGTCCAATGAGTTCATTCCAACCATGGTGCCCACCCAATTGGATCCAATTTCCTGTGTTCAGCTCATATATCTCTAAACACTGCCCTGCCCGTTACCTATTCGGAAACTTCATATATTATACTACTGTGCCTCCTTCAACCACTTCCTGCAGCAGCTCCTAAGATATACTCAACATCATCCACGTGGAAAAGTTGGCCCTTAGGTTCCTTAAAATGTCTCCTCTCACTCTAAACCTAGGTCCTATAGTTTTGGACCTTCCCCACCACTCTAGGGAAAAGATTTATCTATGTATCACAGAAAACCAATTTCCCCCAGGATCAATAAAGTATGACTATGACTATGACTAGAATTTTAAACATTTAAGGTCACCCCCTCATTCTGCTACATTTCCAAGAATGAAAAGATAGTTTGTAAACCTCTCCCTATAACTAAGGCCCTCTCGTTATTGCAAAACCTTCATACATCTTTTCTACACTCTTTCCAGTTCTGTCACATTTTTCCTATAACAGGGTGACCAAAACTGTATACAGTACTTCAAGTGCGGCCTCATCAACAACTTATACAATTGCAATTCCTGTAATCAGCGTCTTGACTGATTTACGGCAAAGTAACACATGTTTTGTGTTTCATTACTTCAAGTAAAGACCAGGAGAATGTTAGTGGCACCAAAATCAGGGCTGAACTAACACGCAACCCTTATGTTTTACGCCTTCGCCAGATGCGCATGAACATTCAGCATCACCGGTAATTTAGGCCTAAGTGGAAAGTTTGTGCATGTGTATAGATTTTTGCCATTTCCACATTTTTTGTTTTTGCAGAATCCCACATGGCTTTGTACATCCATGAAAGTGAAAAAAAGCAATTATAATAAATAAAAATTGCCCTGAGTTGTAAAACCTGCCAACTTTGTTCAGTGATCATTCACATGCTAATGGAGCCAGGAAAACTCAGACAGCCAGTGTGAAATTTTGAGAGCTGACATGTATAATTAACATTAAGCTAAAAAAGAAACTACAAGATTGGCTGATGTCATAAAAAGAAATGTAACAAAAATGCAGCAAGTGTCCCTCTGACAGTAGGTTCAGACACGTTATTGCATAGAAGAGGTTTCAGCACATATCTAAGTCATATTTAATTTGTTCATCTTTAACGCCACAAAAAGCTGCAGAGACTACTGACCAACACTGTTTTGGCTTATTATGATGACAACAAAATTCCCCATCAACATTAAACAAAATCCATAATGTAGTATGATATTACACTTGGGTGATGTAATAATAAATTCCAGAGTATAGTTATGTCCCATTAACACTGATCATTCTTCCTGGAATTTTATTTAAGGATAAAATGGGTGTTTAACTTTGGCCAGAATGCAAAACATTTAAATTCCTTTCCACTTCTGCAACCATGTAAAACAGTTTCAGATGGGCATTGACATAAAATCAGCGGTCTAATTCAGGATTGACTGACTGTCAAAGAGTTCTTTATTTACATTTAAGACATGATATACAGATCTCATTTGCAGTGTCCTTTGAAACTTTATTTCCTTTCTCTGACAGTCTTCTTTTTGTGTTTTCTCTTGTGTAGATTTTATTTTCCCAATGACACAGAAAATATATTTCAAAGTATATCACTATTGCACAATTTCAAGTGAAAGGTTCAGTGCGTGATCTAATCAGATAAACCTTAAGGATTCAGCCCACATTTCTACTCTCTCTATTCCTATGACTGTGTGGCTGATCACAGCTTAATTGTCATTTATAAATTTGCAGATGGCACCACTGTTGTTGGCAGAATCTCAGATGGCAATGGGGAGGTGTACATGATTGAGATAAATTGGCTGGTTGAGTGGTGTTGCAACAAGAACCTCACACTCAATGTCAGCAAGGCCAATGATTTCATTGTGGAGTTCAGGATGGGAAGGTCAGGAGAACACATATTACTCCTTGTTGACGGATCGGTGGTGGAATGGTGATCAGCTTCAAGTTCCTGGGTGCCAGCATCCCAGAGAATCTATCCTGTGCCTAATACATGGTGCAATCATGAAAAAAGCATTCCAGCAGCTCTATATCTTTAGAAGTTAGAGGAATTTTGGCAGGACATCGAAGACCCTTGCAAATTTATATAGATGTACAGTAGAGAGCACTCTGACTGGTTACATCACAGCCTGAGATGGAGGCTCAAAAGAGATTGAGAGAGGCAGAAGAGGATTGAAGAGTTGAAGGGTAATGTAACTGGTGGAAATGTACAGCATTCACAACCACTGACATTGGGTTGAGGTTCACTTTAAGAGGCTTGCCTGATATGATGAAGTAACTATGTAAAGGACTTTTATCACACTTTATGTTCAGTTTTTTAGAGTTCAATAAATAAGTTGCTACGGTGTTTTCTTAAACATGAAATGCCTCTGCCATTTTACCAATGATCCAGAGTTATTGAACATGTTGGCCAATGCAGTCACTTTGAAACTGCCGGAGTTTTGGGAGTTTTGTCTTTGCTTGGTTTGTACAAGCCGAGCCCAATTCAAGCTGCGAGAAATCACCACCGACAACACCAAATATTTCAGTGTGGTAGCATCACTCAGTAATTCCACAACTGTGAGAGTGGTTAGTCTACCTGAACACCTGCCTGAACATAATAAATAGTGATTGCTGAAAACTCACTTTTATAGACTTTTTGGACTACTGGATTCTGAGTGTGCCAAACAGTTGCTCTCCTTGCTCAGCCTTGGCAATACTATACTGTCAGAGCTAATGAACCAGTGCTGTCTCTCTTGGGAAATCACCATCTTGTTTTATTTTTAAAGAATGTTTCATGTAGCAAATGCCTGATCAAGTTTGCGTAGCCCTCGCTAATGCACCCACGAAGGACAATAAGGCGCTTGGTAAAATGGTTGATGGTCTACACTCAGCCAGGCAGCAATGCATCATTCCTCCTCCTTTCTCTACATCAATAAGCCCGGTCCTTAAGACGCTCAACGTAAGGACGCTCGTAGCTGTGAAAAGGTGACACCAGGCCTATGCTTTTACTATGCTTATTAGGAACATTAGGAATTGCAGACCTCTTTGCAGCTTCGACAGTGCCAACGCATCGGGATATCAGAGGTCTGTGAACACCATGGGTTCCAGATGCCAGGATCATCTACTTCCTGTGTGAAATGAGTACTCAGGTGAATGTGTTGCCAACATCGCCTATTAATGAGAAGGCAAAGAGTCACAAAACCTTACTACAGGCCACTAATGGCAGAGGTATCCAGGCTTGCTGGACATGATGGATGGCATTCTGCTTCAGTGGGTGATGTTATACATGGGACTTTGTCCTGGCAAAAATCCTTACACATCTACTTGGTGCAGATTTCCTGTGTGCCCAAGGAGTTAGTTGGTCTTAAGAACTGCCGGCTTGTGGATGTCATGGACTTTGAGGTGTTACCCTGCTCCCCCAGGACAATCTCCACAACAACTCTGTCAAGCTCATGCTCCGCCACATGTGAGTTTACTTGACTACTGGGCAAATTCCCAAATCTCACCAAGCCCACATTCTTCACTACGGTCACAAAACATGTGATCGAGCACCTCATTTCTACACCTGACCTGCCAATCCATTCCCGCGCGCATAGACTGGACCCAGAAAAGCTGGGAACTGAGAAGGCTGAGTTTATCAACACGGAAATACTTGGCATTGCACACTGGTCTCATAGCCCCTGGGCTTAACCCCTCCATATGGTCCCTAAGTCCGATAGTGATGGCTACCCATGTGGTGATCACTGATGCCTTAGTGAGGCCACCACCCCCGATCGTTACCCGGTCCCACACATCCAGGATTTTTTACGCACATTTAGCTGTAAAGTTAATTTTTTCCAAGATTAGCGGATGCCATCAGGTGCCTGTGTGCTTGGAGGACATTCCCAAAAGGGCTGTGACAACCCTGCATGGCCTTTGAGGTTCTGCACATGCTGCTTAGGATGAGAAAAGCAACACAGACTTTTCAATTGTTGATGGACTCTGTATTATAAAACTTAGCTGTTCTTTTTGCTTACTTGGATGACGTACTTGTCACAATTGCATCCAAATGCGAACATGTTCCGCACACTTTGAGCGCTTGAGAAAAACTGGGTTGATTACTAACCCTGCTAAGTGCCATTTTGGGTTGTCAACCAATGACTTTCTTGGCTATCGCATCTCCGCAGAAGGTGCGAACCACTCTACCCCCCCATCAAAGGTAGCTGTTATTATGGATTTCCCACCACCCGCACTACTAAAAACTACAGGAGTTTTTAGGCATGGTGAATTTGTATCACCGCTTCATTCTGTGAGCAGCTGAATTTATGCTTCCCCTGTATAGTGCGCTTAAAGGCAATACCCCTAATCACATGCTTGACTGGTCAGCAGACATGATCAGAGCTCTTTCCAACGCAACTCTACAGGTGCACTCGGTCCCTATCGCACCTACAGCTGTTTATACTGATGCTTCAAACGATGCTGTGGGTGGTGTACATGAACATTTGGTCAGAGGCATTTGGCAGTGCTTGACTTCTTCAGCCAGCAGCTCCTCCCCCCGAAAGTAAGTACAGCACATTTGACCGTGAGCTCCTCAATCTTTATCTGGCTGTCCGCCATTTTTGTTTTCTCCTAAAGGGTTGCCATTTCACAGTGTTCGTTGACCACAAATCCCTCATACACATGAAGGCCAAAATATCAGACCCTTGGTCCGCACAGCAACAATGCCACTGGCCTACATGTCAGAGTTCACATCTGATATACGACCGTGGCTGATTGCCTCTCTCGACTAGCCGTTAAGGCCATACACATAGGAGCCGACTATGCCGACATGGCAGCTGACCGACTACTGACCCAGAGGTCCAGCCTTACCGAACATCTGTCACAGGCCTGTGACTGGCTGACATTAAGTTCAGGGAAGCTGGTGTTTCCCTGCCGTGTGATGTCGCCCTCCCCCCACTGTGCCCACAAGCTTTTGACTCCAAACGTGTCCTGTCGCATCCGGGCCGGAAGATCTTACAGAAACTGGTTGCACTAAAGTTTATGGGACATGGTCTTAGGAAGATTGGACTGCAACCTTTGTGGAGTGCCAGTGGGTCAAAATTAATTGCCATGTCCAGGCACCATTGCACCTCTTGAGGTCCCTAAGCCGCGGTTTGACCATGTCAATGTGGACCTTGTTGGCCCCCTTTCTCCCTGACCCCCATGGTTTCATGCACTTCCTTACCATGGTAGACTGTACCACCAAGTGGCCAGAGATCAACCCCCCCACGTCGACGATAGCTGCAGAACTGGCTCACATGTTCATCAGCACCTGGGCTGCTCGGTTTGGCATTGCATCTGATATTTCCACTGACTGTGGTCCCCAATTCATATCAGACCTCTGGGCTACAATGGCCAGAAAACAGTGTTAGGCGACATCACACCACAGCCTATCACCCGCAGCTCAATGGTCTATGTGAGTGGTTTCACTGATCCTTAAAGGCTGCTCTGAACGTTGGCATGACTCTCTTGTGGGTCCTGCTAGGGCTCAGAACAGCTTCAAAAAAGGATCTGCAGTTGTATGTGGCTGAATTAGTATATGGGCAGCTGTCATGAGTGCCAGGTTGTTTTATTCCTGATGCCACAACCACTTGGTCAGCCTCTCAACAGTGTTCCACCCTCCTCGGTAAATTCAATTCTTTGCATGTAGTTCTACCTCCCATCATAATGTACAGCACTCTTGTGTTCTGCTTTGTTCGTTTTCATCCTCCATGATGCACACCAACATCCCCTTAGGCCCCCTTGTGATGGTCCATTCACATTTTGGAATGGAGAGAAAAGACTTTTATAAAAAGTCACCACATTGATAAGAGGGGTAAACCCAAACGTATTTTGGTAGATCTCCTTAAACCGGCCCGCCAAGATCTGGAGGATTCTGCTACCATACCCCTGCCATCAGGACATGACCATGAGAATGTAAACACACCTCTGGACGAGCCAGAGACACCTGCTGTTCCTCCACCCATGGAACACATGACCCAAGCTTTAAACAGGCTCACAATGCCAGTTTTAGTGAATTTTTGTTGGGTTGGGGGATGCCTGTGTAGGATAATGTAATTAATGGAAATGTATGGAATTCACAGCCAGCAACATTGGGTTGGGGTTCACCTTAAGAGGCTTGTCTGACACGATGATGTAATTACGTAAAGGACTTTTACTGCGCTTTGCACTGTTTGTTTGGTGTTCAATAAATGAGTTGTTACGGTTTTACTTAAATGTAAAACATATGTGAAAACCTAGACTCAGTAAGCTCCATTATGGCAACAACCTTCACCAACATGGAAAAGAACTTTTAAAGGTAGTGCCTTAAGTAGGTGGCATTCATCATTAAGGATGGTCACCATCCAGGACATGGTCTCTTCTCATTGCTACCATTGGGGAGGTGGTTTAGATGCTTGAAGACAAATACTCAATAATTAAGGAATAGCTTTTTCTATCTTGTCATCAGATTTCTGAATAGTCAATAAACCCCTGAACACTGAATTGCTATTCCTTTTGTTAAATGATTATTTACACTGTAAGTTTTGGTAATGTTATGTTACTGTACTGCTGACACAAAATAACAAATTTTATGTAAGACTGAAATAAATGACAGTAATAATAAACCTGATGCTGACTCTGATTTAGTTCCAGAACTCTGTTCTTACACCAGAGCGTTGCACTTGGCTGACTGCACACCTGTATCTGCATTGTTAACTCATCTTCCTCCCTCATGTACTCTTTGCTGCAATTAACAAAATAAATCAGCCAGGAATCGCCTCATTAGTGATGAGAAAATAACTGAAATGATTTAAATTTTCAGTTTTTGAAGTTAGAAGAATCAGTCAGGAAAGCCGAAGGGAATTATTGATGATCATTCTTACAAGGAGATTGTGCTACTCAGCTTGAACTCCTGAAAAGAATTGCAAGTAAAAATTATTTTACTCATATTTTACTATAAGTTTCGATGTATAATTAAGTTCTATTTTGCCTAGAAACAGAACATAGGAATGGTTTACATATCCTAGAGATAAACAACTTTATAGAACTAAACTGGCTTGGGTTTTCTTACTTAAAGCCAAACTTATGAAAATTATGTTTTAAATGCCTCTTAGAGGGAGAATGTGATAACATTCAGTATATTCATTTGTCCTTGCATGCAACCTTCCATTTAAAAAAAAATGTTGCCATGTTCATAGCAATTTTGATCCATTTACAAAATAGGAGCTGACTCTTTTGAAGCTGATGATATTTGAAATTTGTCCTCATGCCTGAAGTACAGACTTTGGCATTGACTCTGCTGGGAAATGGATTCTCTTCTCACTTTCATCTCCACTGCAAATCCCTACGGTGACACTATGAAAGCCTGGTGGCTTAATACTGACTCATTTCACAGAAAGCTTGTTTCTTGGACCCTGTCAAGGAATTCAAATTCCATACAGAGTCACTCCCCTGTGGCATTCGGCTCACTAGTCAGAAATTGGACATTTTTCCAGGTGAATCCATCAATTCAGTGAAAAACTAACTTGAAATTATAATACCCCAGAACTACTCCCACTGGCAAGCTGATCACATACACTACTTAACATAAATGCTGCATACAAACTTAAATTCTGTAGATTCTGACCCCTGATTTTGACATGCCTGATGCCTTTTTCCCTAATTGTGAGACCCTGAGTGGAAGTCAGTTCTTGCATGACGTAATACTATCACACAGGGTAGCTAGAACAAGCCCTATTCATAAAGCTTTGACAACCAGCAAAACCCACTTCTGGCCTAAACATCTGTCAGACCTATCAAGGACAAGGAAGTCTTTAATCCTTAAGAATAAACAAACAGCTAAAAATGTAAATAATTTTACAAAAATGAAAACATCAAAGAAAACAAGCACTTCTATATAAAAAGTTACTTTACTCTCAACCCTTTCCGTCATTTCCTCCCATTCAAATGAAGAAACTCACAGCTTTAGACCTGGACAGGTTCAGGAGCGGTTCTCCCCGCACAAAGGCTGCGGCATAAAACAGGATTGTGCCTTGCAACGGGGTAGATTCGGAACTTCCAACTTTGAAGTGCAGGTGGGAAATTGTGGGTGGCACTCATCCAGTCAGAAGGTTGTGATAAGGGAGTGGGGAACTAGTGGCTATTCAGCATGTATGTTCTGAATCCTTATCTATAATGAATTTTTCACTATGTTGGATAACAGTGATAAGGGTTCGATAACAAATTTCAGCTAGTTATGCGGGTAAGATCACTTGATAAATTCAAGCCAAAATCAGGCCATCAAAAATCTTTAATTTTACATAGAAGCAACTTAATGTACAATGTTTCTCATTGCATATTTTTGCTAAAGAAAGGGATTTTAAATGCAATAGGCATTATGTTGAGGTAAATGCTAGACCTTTAGAAATGCTAAATATTTTTTACAATAACACATTCAATGTCTCAATTTTTCACGTCCCATGCATTCCCATAAGCTAATAAAACTAATTATTTTTGAATAGAAATACCAAATTTTGTTATATCTATTGAAGTATTGTGTCAAGATGTTTGAAGGTCCAAAGTAAACTTATTTTTATTGAGATACAGAGTGGAACAGGCCCTTCAGGCCATTCGAGGCGTGTTGCCTAGCGACCCCCAACTTAATCCCAGCCTAGTCATGAGACACTTTACAATGACCAATTAACCTACTAACCAGTATGACTTTGGACTGTGGGAGGAAACCTGAGCACATGGAGGAAACCCACGCGGTCACAGGTGGAACACACAAAATGCTTACAGTCAGCAGCAGGAATTGAACCCAAGTTGCTGGCACTCTGAAGCATTGTGCTAACCACTATGCTACCGTGCTGTTCAACACTTAATACTCAGGTCCTACTTCAGTTAGAAATACTATTTCCATTATGGGATTTTGGATATCTTGGTTATAATTTTATTAAATATATAAAGCTTTAAAAATACAGATGCTCTTCACTTTGTTAATTTTTACTTAAAATTACGCATTATATTAAGTTTGTGAATAAGAACAATGCTTTTTTAAAAAAAGGTTGTATTAGACTACTGTGATCTATAATTTAGGTACAGATCAGAGGCAGCTGTTATCAAAATATTACCGTACACCTCATTTTGATATCTGCTCAAAAGTATCAGTTTCTAATAATTGTCACTTTGCTGGCATGGTCAGATTACCATAATTGCAAATTCAAGTAGAACTATAAAACTGAATATTTATAAATTTCTATTGGAAAGTTAAAAGGCTAAGGCAAATAAAGTCACTTTCAGTTCACATATATATCTCACGTGGAAAATAAAAACAGTTTCTTAAATTTTGGAGTTCTATGAATGACATCAAAAGCAATGTTTATTTTACTTTATTTAGTGATACAGCGTGGAGTAGGCCCTACTGGCCCTTCCAGCCATGGCACTCCAACAACCTTGATTTAACCCTAACCTAATGACTGGACAGTTTTATAGTAACCATTGAACGTACCTAATACATCTTTGGACTGCGGGAAGAAACTGGAGCACTCACGGAAAACTCACGCATTCCACAGGGAGGACGTACAGAGACTCCTTTCAGTGGACGCCGAAATTGTTCTCCAAGCTGTAAGAGCATCGCGCTAACCGTGAAACCCCAGTCCTGACCTTGAAAACACTGAAAATTTGGTGGTTTTGGGAACGTACTGGAGGGTAAAGGAGCCTCATCCTTCTATTCATTTTTAAAACCTAGATTAGAGTTCTGACTTACATGGTAATCAATGTTAAAAATAATGATAAGATCAGTCTGAGACAGATAACGTTACAATGATTAAAGCTATTTTGCGTCTAAACACTTGAGATATTCCCTGGGTTCCTCTGTTAAGGAATTCTATATCTATACATGAATTAAATGAATCAAAACTTTGTCTTCAGGCAGCCAAAGCTGCATAATAACTCAGGATTGATGCTGCTGATTTTTTTCCAGGCCTGCCTGCCAGGGCATTGCAACATTTAGATGACCTTTATCTGAGGCAACATTTTCATCTTGATGGAAATTGGAGCACATTTTTTTCTTGAGAATAATGTTGCTTTCACTATGTTGAAAAAATGTAACACCTCTATAAAAGGCTGAAATGTATTCGATTTACAGAGACCATTGGAGCATATGATGCAGAAGGAGCTGATGTCTGCTAAGTTGTTCTGTGCACTCATTTCAATTTAAGCTATGAGATGTTTTGCTTGAAACAGCAGTAGTGTTTATCCAATGTTTTACAGCAGAGTTCCCCACGTGTTAGTGAAGAGTTTAAGTGGGTGTCACTTTGCTATTTTTTTCATTCCGTATTTCCTAGTATTCGGCAAAAGCACAACAAACTACCTTTTATGACTCATTTGTTATCACATCATTCCATCTACTCTGATCCCTGTAAGATACAAGATCGTGTGCACCATTAAGTTTAACAAAGAACAAAGTTGCTGCCAATAGCTATACATAGGGGGCACCACATGTACACTAATGTCCCAGATCTTCATCGATTTGAATTTCCCTATAAAAAGCCACACCCTTCTGAAGCTCTGATGATAAAAGAACAGACGTGATCGTACTCTGGTCATCCAGTGCAACTTTTTTTGAAAAAACTTATACAAGTTAATTTTATTTTTGTGATAATTTTAGTTTGACATTAATGACTGTGCTAATAAGAAAATGTACAAAAGTTAATCATTAAGTGTACTTTCTATTCATGAAAGGAAATAAGATCACTCAGTAATCCTATAATTTTAACTAGTATTGGTGAGGTGTCAGGCAAGGGTTTATCAATGGGAGAGAGATCTACTTCACCAAACTAATAAGGAGAAAATTAATCTAATTGTCCATTGGGTGAGTTTAGAAATCTTCTAAGGTTGACAGAAAAGTAAACAGGAAAATTCTTCTCCTGTCCTATTCAACAATTGCACTTCAAATAGCGTCACCAAACCAGTCATTTTAATCACTCTTCTGGTCATGGTACATTGTAATGTACAAGTTCACTGCTATATTTTTCCTGTCCCATAATATTTGTAATAGCTCTAATAATTAATTGGAGAGCTAGGATTGATGGGTGGTGATCATCTTTAGTGCTTGGGAAACTTGGAAATACATTCAGCCTCACTGGTACACTATCGAACGTTATTCTGATCACTGACTTGATCCAAACACATGTAGCAATCTGTCCAAGACTCCACAATGTCTATACCATAACCTGTTAACTGTCACACTCCGACCACTTCCATGTACTGACCTCAGATACAAACTCACTATTGGCACCATCTGACCACTGAAGCTTACTGTGACCATGGCCAAAGCCTAACCTCTACAAAATCCTGATCATCCCACATACTGACCACTACTACTCACTGCCATTCCATGACCTTTCCCTCACACTGATTAGTAATCACTGAACTATCTCATGCCTTATTCAATCACAAATACCTTCTTAGTACCTGGATAATGATTTTCCATATGAATTACTTCATAACTGCAATATGAAGTCCCAAATTTCATTATATAAATTTCCTATCATGCAATACCCAAAGGATTTTTAAAAATATTTCCATATATTCAATGTTTCAGGGTCTACATATTTAAAAAAATATTTAACTATAATTTGAGAATAATGGTATTGCCTAATTATTGACAGCTATGGGATTTTGAAACAAGAGCTGATAATGGGAATCTACTTTCTTCAAAACACCAAAGTAAGAAAACAAAAAAGAAAAGTACAAATTTGTCTGGAGACCTCACTTTGGACGAGATCTTTAAATACTTTATTATGCATTGTGTTTGGTTGGTTGTGTGTGTGAGAGAGATATTTTTCTCAGACTTGTTTATTTTCTACTTGCTATGTACATTTACATTCCCCAATAGGCACATCTTTTATAATAGTCTCTAAGATTTTCTGATGGAGTACTAAACAGATCAAAAGAATGCTGAATAAATGAATTAGCTATTAGTAATTTCAACCTTGGTTCTGCTTTACTTAGTAATCTCTTGTTCCTACATATCAGCATTTCCTCAGGCTCTAAAATCTCTTTTGGAAAATATGTCATTTTTTCAAAATGTCAATATATCATATAATCCATGAGTTCAACTATTTGTAAGATACCTATCTGAATGAACACACTTTGTGTGAGGTATTCAATTCATTGGGTTCAGCACTTCTGAATTAATTTATGAATCTGTGAGCTTGAATATTTCCATTGACACAGTTAATATCTACTATCAAGAGCTGACCAACAACTTGCACAAAGCTGACCAGCGCTCTCTTACCTCCTTTAAGCACATGCAATTCAAGAATCCCCTGAGTCAGTAGTTATGCAGGCTTTGTAACTTAAGCTGAATGTATTCCATATATTCTTTCATGTGTGTTGGAGAGGAAAGGAGCAGATTAAATCTGGGCAATGTAAGTATTCAAGTACAAAAGTTATGGTATATTTCTAAAATCTATGTTTATTACTGGAAAATTATCTTTTGTACTAACTATAAAAGGCTACAGTTGTTCTCTGAAAGCCAACTGGAAGCAGTTGATTGTGGGTGTGTGAAAGTGTTTCCAAACCCATGATATGAATTTCATTTAGTGACAGTCTTGTAAGGCTTACATATCTGATCTATGTGGAAGGTAACCCGGCTGACTCCGGGTT
This sequence comes from Mobula birostris, assembly GCF_030028105.1. Taxonomy (NCBI): domain Eukaryota; kingdom Metazoa; phylum Chordata; class Chondrichthyes; order Myliobatiformes; family Myliobatidae; genus Mobula; species Mobula birostris. Next base: position 46,699,601 of record NC_092373.1, read on the forward strand.
ACAAACACCGAAATTACAAGCACGCCTTACATATAAATGAGGTCCCATAATATAATAAAATACAAAAGTCCAATATACAGTATGTATATTTGTTCATTCTTCCAAACAGCAAAACTAGTTTCCCCTCTCTTCTCTCTCCTCTTTTAGTAATTATTCTTTCTTATCAGTCTTGTGTTTTTGATGTCATCATTATAATACTGTAAAGATATAATTACCATATTGAGTGATTTTTGTGTATTTTCTGACTTTCAGACAAAATTAACCAAAGGATGAATGTAAACAACAGAACTCATTCTGTATCTAGGGATAGTTTGTAGTTCAATAGAGGGAATTTAGCCCAGTAGTAGTCAGAATCAGAGTCAGAAGCAGGTTATGCTCACTGACATGGATTGTGAAATGTGTTGTTTTGTAGCAGCCGTGTAGTGCAAGACCAAATAATACTACAGGTTCCAATGATAAAGAAAGAAAGAAAGAAAGAAAGAAAGGAAGGAAGGAAGAAAGAAAGAAAGAAAAGAAAGAAAGAAAGAAAGGAAGGAAGGAAGGAAGGAAGGAAGGAAGGAAGAAAGAAAGAAAGAAAGAAAGAAAGAAAGAAAGAAAAGAAAGAAAGAAAGAAAGAAAGAAAGAAAGAAAGAAAGAAATCGTGTGAAGAGAAATAGTGTTCAGGGATTTATGAAACATTCAGAAATCCTGGGAAGCTGCTGTCACTAATGTGTCTTCACACTCCTATACCTCCTCCCTGACAGTAGTAATGAGAAGAGATCATGTCCATAATTATGGAAGCCACCATCTTGAGACACCTCCTTTTGAAGGTATCCTCGGTGGTGGTGGGCGGGGAGCTTGTGCCTGTGATATAGCTGGCTGAGTCTATAAAACTATGCAGCCTTTCTAAATCCAGTACTTTTGAGCCTGCATACCATGCATTGTGCATTCAGTTACAATGTTCTCTATCATACATCTGTGCAAAGTTGCTAGATTCTTTAGTGGTATACCAAATTTCCTCAATCTCCTAAGGAAGTATAGTGACTAACGTGCCTTTTTTGTGATTGCATCAATATATTGGGCCAAGGATTTTCAGCTTGACCTTGCATGGTATGTTCTGCAAATTTCAGCCAGTGAGCAATCTCTTGAGTGATCAGTGATTAAGCAGGCTACTGTTAGCTGTTCAAGGTTCGGCCTCAAATTAGATTTTCTTTTGCTGATGTGGGACCATCCAAAGTTGGAGGGCCATGGCCCACTCATGTCCCAGTTCTTCTGTTATCACTTCCCCTGCCTTCCTCTTGTTGACTCGACGTTCGACCTTGGGTAATCAGCAACCCTCTGTGGCACGCTCACTTATCAGCTAACATATCGAGACTGGAACCTGAAAGTGTTTTGTAATTCTCAACAGTGAATTCTGGCAGGTTTACTGGGAACCCATTTTGTGAAAATCATGATGCATCCATTAAGCTGCAGAAAATATAAGGCAGTAAGTTATTGCTAGAGAAGTGGTGATAAGGCACCAGATGGAACAAAAGGGGCACCAGATGTGCTTTGATGTTTGTTAAAAGCTAAAGAACACAGTGTGAAGTGAGGAACTGAAGCCAATAGTACTTTGTTGGACTCACTCCTTCTTGTATAACTGGATTCCAGTAAGTCTCAATGGTACCTGATTTTACTGCATAATTCCATTGGATTCAGGGACCTCCTGATTCTTCAATTCTATTTTCAAAAATTGCTCTCATTCACATTAGGAATGGAGGTAATTAGTGTTGGGTTGCTCTTGCTGATTACAACCCAACACTAGTTACCTCCATTCCTAATGTCTTACATGAGAGGCTTGATTTTATGCTCTTAATGTTCTTTCTAAACTTCCTAGAATTCAATTGCATTCCAACCTTCAACTTTATCACCCAACTCCATCATCATGCTGTACACTCCACCCATCCCTACTCCACTGCAGATTTATACGAATGTCCATTCAACTTGAAGCAGTATTGTAGAAGGCCCATGAGTAATTCAGCAGACGTACTGCATGGCCTGAAGTTCCACCCCTTCTTGAGACCAACTTAATGTTTGAAGTTCTGGAGAATACCTCGATACCAATACAACCAAGGTACAAAACTTTTAAGTGGTAAACTCTCAGGGAATTAGAACATTTTAGAAATAAAATGCATTATGTCTTTTGAAGTAAAGTCCATTTTATGTAGCATAAAAACTATTTACTGAAGGAAAGCTTTATCAGTGAATAATAAATCATTTCAGCACTAATTGCAAAGATAATCTAGCTACAGTTCAATAATTGTTTCCTGCGAAAGACTTATAATGGAGCCATAAGCTTAAGTAAACATTTCTTTTCTTATGTATTACACTATTGGTTATGCAAAATACCAAAATATCAGGAAATATAGATTTCAGTGTTACAAAGATAGCATTATGCTTTGTCTTTGTTGTAGCATTACCAATTGAATATACATTAATTGACTGAAAAAAGCAAGGGTTGATCCATTATTCACACAAAGCTTGCAAATGACAAATAAAATAGAATATTAGTTTTTCATCTGTACATTCTATGCCTGTGAACTAGGATAGAATTCAGCTGTGTTTCTAAAATGATAATGCAGTTTTAGAGAGACATAAAGGGATTCATTTGGTTACTTAAACAATAGCTTTCACTAATCCCATATTATGTTCCATCTAGGATGTTTGGAATCATCTGATCCATTCAGCAAATGTCCACAGACCAGGCAGGTCATGATGTAAATCGGCCTGACACAAATTCAAGTCCAAGTTTAATTATCATTCAACCATACATGAATACCCATGAATACAGCCAAAGGAAACATCATTCCTCTGGGGCAAAGGTGTAAGACACAGCACAAGGCACATATAAGACAGCAAATAAACATACAGTCATACAAAAAATATATATATGTAGCCCAAGTCCCTGTGTGATATGTCCTGTAAATTGATCGTGCATGGGTGTTATTGGCAAGAACAAGCTGTTCTCAGCAGTTCACAGATGACTGTACGCACACAATTCAGATTGTCATTCCATCTGTCAAACACCAGATGGCAGCACTGACTGGAGGGGCCAGCCTCCAACCCAGAATGGATTCCACACTACATTGCCTCCAGCATCTTGCACTGCTGCAACAGGCAAGCCTGCGGTTTGGGACCTAGTCCTTGTTGCAATGTAGGCCACACAGCTCTCCCGCCATCTGGCTTGTCAATAAACATGTCACGGTCCTGACCGTTAATCCCCTATTTTCTCCTAATTCCCTTTGATTGTGCCACGGTTCTGACCATTAATTCTCCATTTGCTCCTAATTCTCTTTGATGAAGGCACAGCTAGTTTCCATCAGGACCTGCAGCATAAGAACCCTGGCTTTACAACCACTAGTTGCCAGGTCGTTGGTTTGGCCTGTGTGGTAATTAATGCTTCTGGGCCATTTAGGACTGTGTGTTCTAAGTTCTACTCCAGTTTCCAGGTTTACCTGTGAAACCCAGCCTCTCCGCGTCAAGATAAGTCTTCTAAAGTTTTACTTCAGCACCGAGGTTTTCTTGCGTAACTCCATCTCTCTGTGCTAAGAAGAGTTTGTCTGCTATTTTCCTTTCTATGCTCCTTGTCAAGATAATTCTGCCCATCTCCTGCCTTCCTGCTCTCCCTCCTGTTTGCCGTTCACGTCTGCATCCTAACTAAATCTCCGTGGCTGTGTCCTGCACTTGGGTCTGCCTCATTCATTGCAACAGAACGATCTGGCCACCATGGACCCAGTGGACACGAATACCCTGCAGCAAGCCTTCGCCAGCCAGGGTTCCCTATTGGGTCTGCACGACCAACTCTTCCGGGGGGTCATGGAGAACCTCCGTTCCCTATCTGCTGATGTAACAAAGATCGATAACCAGGTGGACCGTGTATCCACTCATTTTACCCTTCTACCCACCAGTCGGCTGTATAACCTGTCCTGACCAGAAAGGGAAGCAATGGAGGCTTACCTAAATGATTCTCTCGCGGCTGGCATTATCTGACCCTCATCTTCCCCTGTAGGTGCAGGTTTCTTCTTTGTGGGGAAGAAAGATGGCTCACTGTGCCCCTGCATTGACTATCGTGGCCTGAATAGCATCACCATAAAGCATACGTATATACTGCCCTTATCAACTCTGCTTTTGAGCCCCTTCACGGAGCCACTATTTTCTCTAAATTTGACCTACAAAGTGCCTACCACCCGGTCAGGATAAGGGAGGGAGATGAGTGGAAAACAGCTTTTAATACTCCGCTTGGTCATTTCGAATATCAGGTCATGCCATTCGGTCTCACCAATGCCCCCCGCCGTCTTCTAAGCCCTGATAAACGATGTCCTTGGGGACTTTATTAACCATTTTGTTTTTGTTTATTTCAAAGACATCTTAATCTTCTCCTGCAGTCTTCAGGAACACACCCACCACATCCATTAGGTTCTGCAGAGGGTTTTGGAGAACAAGCTATTCGTTGAGGCAGAGAAGTGCAAGTTTCATGTCCCTTCTGTCAGTTTCTTAGGGTACATCATCGAGAGCTGATCCTGAAAAGATCCAGGCAGTGGTGGAGTGGCCAAAACCCACGACAGTCAAGCAACTCCAGCAATTTCTGGGGTTCGCAAACATCTACCATTGCTTCATCAGGGACTACAGCTGGGTGGCAGCGCTCCTTACTCAAATCATCTCTCCTGCGACCTCTTTTCACTGGGACCCTGAGGCAGACTCAGCCTTCTCGGATCTAAAGAGGTGTTTCACCTCTGCTCCCATCCTGGTCCAACTTGACCCCTCTCGTCAATTCATTGTGGAAGTCGATGCCTCCGACTCTGAGGTGGGAGCGGTCTTCTCCCAAAGTTTCGGTCCAGACCAAAAACTCCATCTCTGCGCCTTCTTCTCTCGTCGTCTATCCCCACTGAATGGAACTACAAGGTAGGGAACTGGGAGTTACTGGCCGTCAAACTAGCTTTGGAGGAGTGGAGGCACTGGCTGGAGGGAGCTGAACATCCATTCATTGTCTGGACAAACCACAAGAACTTCACATACATCCAAACCACCAAACGCCTGAATTCCCTCTGACATTATTTCTGACTGGGACCCCCAAATCATCTCTCAAGTCGGGAGATCCTTTTGTCAAGCCCTTGGAGCCTCAGAAAGTCTGTTGTCCAGCTTCCATCCGCAGACTAACTGTCAAACAGTTTTGGAATCAGGATTTGGAAGCAGCACTATGCTGCATAATCTCCAACAATCCGTCATCCTCGAGCACCCATCTTGCTTGGGTAGAGTACGCCCACAACTCCCTGGTCAGCACCATCACTGGGATGTCGCCCTTCGAATGCTCCCTCGGTTAACAACCCCTTCTGTTTCCTGCACATGAAGACGACATTGCTGTGCCTTCAGTTCAGGTCCATCTCTGCCCATGCTGCAAGATCTGGAAGGATGCACGCGTGGCCCTGCTGCCCTCTAGCAGACCGCAACCGGAGGACTGCCGATCGCCATCGAATTCCTGCACCCAATCATTGGCCTGGGCAGAAAGTTTGGCTCTGGTCAAAAGACATCCCCCTTAAGAATGAATCCAAGAAACTCGCCCCTCACTACCTGGGACCATTCGAAATTGAGAGTATAATCAACCTCTCGGTAGTCAGACTCAAACTGCCCAGATCCATGCACATTCATCCCACATTCCACATCTCCCAATTGAAACTGGTGTCTGTCAGCCCTTTGTGCCCTCCTGCCGAACCCCCACCACCCATCTGGATCATTGACGACCACCCAGCGAACACCGTCCAGCAAATACTGGATGTGCACCGCCGAGGCAGCGGCTCCTGTGCCTGGTCGATTGGGAGGGATACTTTCCAGAGGAACGCTCCTGGATTCCCCGCTCCTTCATCCTGGACCCTTCCCTCATCCGTGATTTCCATCGAGACAATCCAGACAAGCCTGGTGTTTCGCCTGGAGGCTACATTTGAGTGGGAGGTTACTGTCAAGGTACCGACCGTTAGTCCCTTATTTTCTCCTAATTCCTTTTGATTGTACCACGATTCCAACCATTAATTCCCCATTTGCTCCTAATTTTCTTTGATGACGGCACACCTGGTTTCCATCAAGACCTGCAGCATAAGAACCCCGGCTTTAAAACCACTAGTTGCCAGATCGTTGGTTTTGCCTGTGTGGTAATTAATGTTTCCCGGCCGCTTAGGACTGTGTGTTCTAAGTTTTGCTTCAGTACCGAGCATTACCTGTGAAACTCAGCCTCTTCGTATCAAGATCAGTTTTCTAAGTTTTACTTTAGTTCCGAGGTTTACCTCTGAAACCCAACCTCTCCATGTCAAGATAACCCTTCTAAGGTTTTACTTCAGCACCCGAGTTTGCCTGCGTAACTCAGTCTCTCCATGCTAAGAAGAGTTTGTCTGCCGTTTCCCTTTCTACGCTCCTTGTCAAGATAATTCTACCTTGTCTCCTGCCTTCGTGTTTGCTGTTCACATCTACATCCTAACTGAATCTCCATGCCTGTGTCCTGTACTTGGGTCCATCTCATTCGTTGCAACAAAATAAGGGAAATGGTCTTGCAACATTATACATTACCAATGTCTAACAGGGTCTTCTGATAGTGGCAGAAACATCCAAGGCAATCATTTGCTGTTAGACTGTACACTGCCTTCACACGTTGATTTCGGCCATCCAGTAGCATACAAGATCATGGTCTGCACCAAGTACAGCTCCTCCACCATCAAGCTGCTCATTGCTGGGGTAGACCTGAAGTATCTGAAGTTCTTAATGTTCAGCATTATTTTATATGTTTAAAAAAGGCAACATCACATTTGCTTGACCTCCAAGAGATCACCATATCGAAATGCACTGCCACCTTACCAGAAGAGCTCCTATCTCGGAGTCTCACAGTCCAATAGATAAACTGTTTTGAACTTTCACAGTTGAACTTTTATTAATCAGCAAAAAACACTCATTCCAAACAGTAATATTTAAATGGATAATCAATTACTGGCAAGCAGCTGCTAGGCAATCCCTGATGTTTCTTTAATTAATTAGTAGAGAGAAGTGACAACTGTGGCATTCATATTCGGGGATGAATCCCTGAATATTGTCCCCTCCATGGCTCAAAGTAGTCCTGTAAGCATTTCTCACCTTTGGCGCTGCGATCATTAGTCTGTGCCTTTACATGAGGAGTGGAAATACAGCCAGGTGATCCGACCTTCCAAAGTGTGAGCATTTGAAAGCATGGTAAGCTTTCTCGATGGTGGTGTAACAGTGGTCAAGTGTGTTGGCTCTTCTGGTTCTACAGATGATATATTGGTGAAAGTTGTGTCAGAGACATCTTCAAGCTAGCCCGGTCATGTTTAAAAATCAAATTTAATTTTGATTCTATCCTTGTGCACTTGAATTGGTAGGACTTCCACAAATAGTTTACAAGGCTTTATCTCATTACCATTAGCAGTTTTAAAATCCTAATTTTTGAAGTTTTTCCCTCAATAACTTGCATTTATAAAATGACATTTTGTTACATTTGATTTTTGCATCTCATGTGTTGCTGACCTATCATTTATAAACATACTCATGTAAATTCTTGAGGATAGCATTTAACTTTTAGGAAAACTATCAATAATAATCCTCGCTTCCTTTTCTATTGATGTCAGGGAAGATTAAAGTATTCTCCTTGATTTAGTAAATGCAGTAGCATTTCATCTTCTGATCAGGTCAGAAATCTTATAGACTAAACACTTCAGATGAACAAGTAAGAAAGTTCAAGGCGATCTGAAGGGTAAGTTTGTCACACAGAGGATGATAGTTATCTGGATAGAACTGCCAGTGGAAGGAAAGTATTGAAAACATGAAGTAGCAGACCAAGGAATACTTCACAGTAAACAACATAGTTTTACTCCATATCTGACCATTACTGGAACTCATTTGGTAGGTTGATTGTTCTTGTATTCCTCATCTTATTAGGGTCTGGAGAGCGGTCTTTGAATGAACAGTGTAGAAGATAAGAACTGAATTTATTTACAGCTTTGATTGTAGCAGATTTAGGAGATGAGGAAAGGACTTCCTGGAAGCACAAACAAGAGAAAATATGCAGATGCTGGAAATCCAAGCAACACACACAAAATACTGGAGGAAACCAGCAGGCCAGGTAAAAAAGTACAGAACACATTTTGGGCTAAGATCCTTTGGCAGGACTTCCTGGAATTATGCCTTAAGACAGGAAATCCCTTTACACCAATCAGTGAATGTCTATAGCTTATAATAAATCTCATTAAGAAGATAGTTTAAACTATGTCATCCAATAAGGACCTAAGAAATAGGAGCAGGAGTCGGCCATCCAGCCCATCGAGCCTGCCCCGCCATTCAATAAGATCCTGGCTGATCTTGTAAGTAAACTCAGCTCCATCTTCCTGTCTTTTCCCCATAACCCTTAATTCCCTTACTATGTAAAAACTTATCTAACTGTTTCTTAAATATATTTAATGAAGAAGCCTCAACTGCTTCCCTGGGCAGAGAATTCCACACATTCACCACTCTCTGGGAAAAACAGTTTCTCCTCATCTCCATCCTAAATCTTCTGCCCTGAATCTTGAGGCAATGTCCCCTAGTTCTAGTCTCACCTACCAATGGAAACAACTTTCCTACTTCTATCTTATCTATCCCTTTCAAAATTTTGTATGTTTCTATAAGATCCCCTCTCATTCTTCTGAACTCCAGACAGTATAGTCTCAGGCAACTCAATCTCTCCTCATAGGTTAACCCCTTCATCTCTGGAATCAACCTGGTGAACCTCCTCTGCACTGCCTCCAAAGCTAGTATATCCTTCCTCAAGTATGGAGGCCAGAACTGCACACAGTACTCCAGGTGAGGCCTCACCAGTACCCTATATATTTGCAGCATGACTTCCCTGCTCTTGAATTCAATCCCTCTAGCAATGAAGGCCAACATTCTGTTTGCCTTCTTAATAACCTGCTGTACCTGCAAGCCAACTTTTTGCAATTCATGCACAAGCTCTCCTAAGTCCCTCTGCACAACAGCATGCTGCAAGCTTTCACCATTTAAATAATAACCTGCTCTTCTAATATTTCTTTCAAAGTGGATGATCTCGCATTTACCAACATTATATTCCTTCTGCCAGACCTTGGCCCACTTGCTTAATCTATCTATATACCTCTGCAGACTCTCCACATCCTCTGTACAATTTGCTTTTCCACTTAGTGTAGTGTCATCACCAAATTTTGCTACGTTACACTCAGTATCCTCTTCCAAATCATCAGTGTAAATGGTAAACAGCTGAGGGCCCAGCACCAACCCCTGCGGCACCCCACTCACCACTGACTGCCAACCGGAGAAGCACCCATTTATACCAACTTTCTGCCTTCTATTGGTTAACTGATCCACTATCCATGCCAATACACTTCCTCCGACTCCATGCAGCCGTATCTCATTTATAAGTCTCTTGTACGGCACCTTATCGAACGCCTTCTGGAAATCCAAGTATACGACATCCACCTGTTCCCCTCTATCCACTGCACTCATTATGACTTCAAAGTACTCCAGGAAGTTTGTCAAACAGGACCTGCCCTTTCTGAATCCATGTTGCATCTGTCTAATGGAACCACTCCTTTCTAAATGTTTCGCTATTTCTTCCTTAATGACAACTTCAAGCATTTTCCTGACTACAGATGTTAGATGCTGATAAATACTGACATTTCCAAGTTCCCTTGTGTACCACTAGCTGACCACTGAAGTTTGTTTCAATGAAATTATGAAGTAGGTCAGAATTGATGCTCTGCAACCACTGTTGGTAGAATCTCAAGTGGTGACGAGAGGGCGTACAGGAGTGAGATATGTAAACTAGTGGAATGGTGCTGCAGCAACAATCTGGCACTCAATGTCAGTAAGATGAAAGAGCTAATTGTGGACTTCAGGAAGGGTAAGACAAAGGAACACCTACCAATCCTCAGGGATCAGAAGAGGAGAGAAAAAGCAGTTTCACGTTCCTGTGTGTCAAAATCTCTGAGGATTTAACCTGGTCCCAAAATATTGATGCAGTTATAAAGAAGACAAGACAGTGGCTATACCTTATTAGAAGTTTGAAGAGATTCGGTATGTCAACAAATACACTCAAAAACTTCAATAGATACATTGTGAAGAGCATTCGGACAGGTTGCATCACTGTCTAATATGGGGGGACGTGTGGGGGGGGACTACTGCACAGGACCGAAAGAAGCAGCAGGGGGCTGTAAATTTAGTCAGCCCATCTTGGGTACTATCCTACAAAGTAACCAGGACATCTTCAAGGAGCGGTGTCTTAGAAAGGCAGTGTTCATTATTAAGGACCTCCAGCACCCAGGTCATGCCCTTTTCTCACTGTTACCATCAGGTAGGAGGTACAGAAGCCTGACGGCACACACTCAGCGATTCTGGAACAGCTTCTTCCCCTCTGCCATTCGATTCCTAAGTGGACATTGAACCCTTGGACACAATCTCATGTTTTTTTATATATAGTATTTCTGTTTTTTGCTTGATTTTTAATCTATTCAATATACGTATACTGTATAAAGTATACTGAATAAGATTTATTTATTTATTTTTCTTCTATATTATGTATTGCATTGAACTGCTGCCACTAAGTTAACAAATTTCACTTCACATGTCAGTGATAATAAACCTGATTCTGATTCTGTTTTGGCTTCTGTGGGATTATTTAGATGGGGTAGAGTACAGCATGAAAAACTCCAAAGGCCTTTGTACTGACTGGTTCACAGCCCAGATGCCAACCTATTTAATCGTCCTTGCTTCCATCGTTCTGTGGAAGTCTCTGATAGCAGACCACACTCAGATCCAGAGGACAGAATGGGAATCTTCTTACTCCTCCAGAGGAGGGAACAATCTAGGGTTTTATAGAGGTGACTGATTAGGGACTGTTACTCTGTGAAGTAAGCAGTGATGTAAAAGTTCGAATCTTTTCCCCCTGCCTCCTTTGAACTGCCGGATTTCCCATAGCTTGGGACAACACACCAACATAATTTAGGAGTTTTATTTGCTAACTTGTTTCCCATGGCAGGTTGGCACCTCATCCTTTGTTCCTGCCAATTGAAACTCAGAATTGAGCAGGTTTGCAGTTAGGTTACAAAATTTTCAAGTTAGTATCCTATTGCCATTCCACATGTAACTGAATGTTGTAATTCAGTCCACTACCTCAGAATTCCCATGTTAGTCTGAGGAGGAAAATATTCAGAAAGCAGATAAGATTATTTTCTACAATACTGCATTGGTTTAATTCCAAGTGTAGAAATTAAAGCAGGGTTATTTTATTTGGTCATGTCAAAAACTCAGATCCACAGAGAATTGTATCGGGAAAATGTAAAAGATAATTACAACTTGAAGCATCAAAAATGTTATTCATTTAAACATTTGGTGTTGCAGTGTTTGTATAATGTTTTTGATATTACCATTTGAAAGATAACACACACACAAATGCATTATCTCTTGAGGTTTCGTACAGTCTGCATTACAAATGGCAAGTGTTTTGCTTAATTTACCTTGGAATATTTGAAAACTTTTTTCTTGTGTCTGTTCTACAATATAATACACACAAAAATCCACAACATAAGTCAAATTGAATTTATGATATATATTTCATTAAATAATTGAAAATCCATATTTAAGTTTTCAGTTGATGTGTTTCAAACCGTCAGAAGTGATTTTTTCCAATTCCACATTAAATTATTTTGGCTATCATTGCACCTCTGAGCTGATAAAAAACAGTTTATCTTGAATTAATCTACAAAACTAGTTAATGCATGTGCTGGACATTTAATTTATTACATCCTGACAAACTAACAGGCTTGGTAGCAGTCCCAATGTTATCAGAGTTGGATTGCATTCAATACGGGTCATCTTAACCTGAGCTGAATGCAACCATATGGAGCTTATCGTAAGTACTTGAATCACAGCAATTTTTTACTCAACTTTTGACTCTAACATAGAAGCAGAAATGAAAAACATAATGAAACACTGCAGAATAAGCATAGGAGGAGGAAAAATTGGTAAAGGTAAATGAAAATGAAAGGAAGGAAATAAACAGTAGCTTTTTCCATTTGTTTCTTTGGAAAGGAATCAATTCTTTTTCATATTCTTCCCTCTCCAGAGAATACCTTCGAAGTGATTGAGCACTTTTGCTCTGTACCATAACATATCAAAACATGAAATGTGCATATTTTTCTACAGGCCATAAATAAAGCCATAAATTTAAAATGACTGACTTCTTAAGAATCTGGAAGATATGCTTTGGTTGATTCATTTAAAGTAACCTTTACCTCCCAGCACATGACCACTCAAGGTATTTCTCATCAGTCCATGGTGGAAACTAAAATGCTGCTTTGGATGTAATCAGATACACTGCTGAGGTGTTTTGGGCAGAATACTAATGGCCTGGACCTGCCGCTTGAATCCACTGCTGAGTCTCCACATCAATCGCTCACAGTCTAGTGCACATCTTGGAAATCTGATTCGCAGGACTGACAACAAATATGAATCATCACACAAAGCATCTGCGACCAACCCCTACCCACAAAAATTCAAAGATGTGCAGACTAAATGGTTGATGGCCAGTTGTTTAGAAGAAGAATTAAATATCTGTTCCAACGCTCCTGACCTTACTTGGCTGTTCACCACATTGCATCAGCAACCCAATGCTATTGCCACAGATACACTTGTCAATTACATCCCTGTGGTTTAAACTGAACTCTAAGTCCTTGTTGTTTCAGACTGTGGGATCCTTAGGTCCTACACTTAGATGGTGCTAATGGCTTTCGTGACAGATCACTTCCCTGGTTTGCTCAACTGCTCATAACTTTTTCTGCTATGTTAAAACAGTTTGAATGGATTAAAATGATAACAAAAGAAACATAAAAAATAACTCGAATTTAATCAGGTTTAATGATGTAAGCTATTTAATATCAAATAAACAATGGCTATAAAGTCTATCTGCACTTATCTTTTTAAATGATTGGGGGTCGCACACCAAAAAGCAGAGAGGACAGATACAGAGTGCATCTGGCCCAGAAGTTCAGGTAAGTTAAGTTCCACCTCAATCAGATTTAATATTCTGATGTATAAACAGGAACAAAAGTAGGTACAGGCTATCTGTGAAGAATATCAAGCATCTTTACTAAACTATCAAACTAGTGAAAGGGTACATAGATTAATGTTTAAAACTTCTGAATATGTGTAAAATAAATGAGTATATTATGCACTTTTGAATCATGCTAACTTATAAAACAACATAAATACACTCAGGGTTCAATTTAATAGGTACCTCTTGTTTCAGAATTCCTATCGTTCCTTCCCGGGACTGCATTTTGGCAAGTTGGATCATTTGGCTGTTCTCCTACCACCTGCATACAGACAGAGCCTAAAGGCCAAGGCTTCAGAGATCAAGACAACGAAGAGGTGGTCGCAGAGGCAGAGAAATGGTTACAAGACTGCCATGAGTTAGCAGACTGGGCCATGTTCAAGAACTCATTTGAGGACCTGAAAGACCACACCAGGGTCGTTACAGACTTTATCAAAATAGCTGTGGATGAGTGTGTCCCACAAAATCATTCAGGGCTTTCCCCAATCAGAAGCTCCTGAGGAACAATGAAATTTGGAATCTGCTGAGAGCCAGATGAGAGGCATTTAAATCTGGAGACCAAGAATACGACAAGAGGTGCAGGTATGATCTCTGGAAAACCATCTGTCAGGAGAAGTGGAGATTCCCGACTGGACTAGATTCAATGAGGGATGCTCGACAGTTGTGGCTGGGTTTGAATGCCATAACCACCTACAAAATTAAATCTTGAGACATAGGGGTCAGCAGAGCTTTGCTTCCTGATGAGCTCAATGCCTTCTAAGCTCACTTGATCACCAGAACAGGAGCAGGAACCATCACACAGCCCCATGTTTCCCAATGTTCCTTTGGTCTCAGTATCTGAAGTTGACGTGTGGGCTTTCTTCAAAACAGTGAATCCAAGGAAAGTACCTGGCTGAGTACTGAAGATCTGTGCTGACCAACTGGCTGGTGTATTCACAGATATCTTCAGTCTCTCACTTCAGCAGTGTGTGATACCCACTTGCTTCGAGCAGGCTCCGATCGTACTGGTGCTGAAGAAGAGTATGGTAACCTGTCTAAATGACTAGTGTCCAGTGGCACTTACATCCACAGTGATGAAGTGTTTTCAGAGGCTGATGTTGAAGCATACCAGCTCTTGTCTGAGTGGTGACTTGGACCCACTCCAATTTGTCTACTGAAGCAACAGGTGCTTTTCACACAACGCTGGAACATCTGGACAAGATGCTCTTTATCGATTACAGCTCGGAATTTAACACCATCATCCCCTCAAAACTAATCAGTAAACTCCAAGACCTGGACCTCAATACCCGCTTGTGCAATTGGATTCCGGATTTCCTCACAGAGGACCTATCCTGGACCCATCGTATAAATCGTATAAACATAATTGCAAAGAAAGCACAACAGTACTTCTGCTTCCTCAGGAGTCTGCAGTGATATCGCATGTTATTTAAAACCTTGGTAAACTTCTATAGATTTGTGGTAGAAAGTGTGTTTACTGGCTGCATTACAGCCTGGTATGGAAACACCAATGCCTTTGAAAGGAAAATCCTACAGAAGGTAGTGGATTCGGCCCAGTACATCATGGGTGAAGCCCTCCCAACAATTGAGCACACCTATATAAAACATTGCAATAAAAATCCATTCTCAAAGATCCTCACAACTCAGGTCATGCTCTTTTCTCACTGCTGCCATCAGGTAGAAGGTACAAGTGCCTCATGACTTGCACCACCAGGTTCAAGAACAGTTACAACCCCTCAACCATCAGACTCTTGAAGAAAAGGGATAACTGCACTCTTTTAAGGACTTTTATGATCTCATGCTTGTTATTTATTGATATTTATTCATATCTGCATTTGCACAGTTTGTTTACAGTTTACACTTCCTAATGTTTACAGTTTACAGATCCTGTTTACAGTTACCTTTCTATAGATTTACTATGCGCGCCTGCAGGAAAAGAATCTCAGGGTAGTATGTAATGGCATGTATGTACTCTGATAATAAATTTTACTTTGAACTTTGAACATCCTCTCAACTTGAGGATGAGAGGTGACCTGAAGAGGTGTATAAGATGATTAGGGGCATTGACTGTGCGGATAGCCAGAGGCTTTTTCCCAGGGTTGAAGTGGCTAACGTGAGGGGGCATAGTTTTAAGGTGCTTGGAAGCAGGTACAGGGGGGATGTCAGAGGTAAGTTTTCACACAGAGAGCAGTGGGTGCGTGGAATGCACTGCCAGTGAAGGTGGGAGAGGCAGATACAATAGGGACTTTTAAGAGACTATTAGGTAGGTACATGGAGCTTAGAAAAATAGAGGGCGATGCATTCGGGAAATTCTGGGCAGCTTCTAGAGTAGTTTACATGGTCGACACAACATTGCAAGCTGAAGGGCCTGTAATGTGCTGTAGATTTTCTATGTTTCTATGTTTCAGAGTTTCCGCTGAGTGTATGTTTGTTGTCTTCGGCTACTGTATTTGGACTGTATTCCTTGGAGTTTCGAAGAATGAGGGGAGACCTTATAGAAACATTTCGAATGTTAAAAGGCATGGACAGAGTGGATGTGGCAAAGTTGTTTCCCATGATGGGGAACTCCCGTACGAGAGGGCAGGACTTAAGGATTAAAGGGCATCCATTCAGAACAGAAATGCGAAGAAATTTTTTTAGCCAGAGGGTGGTGAACCTATGGAATTTGTTGCCACGGGCAGCAGTGGAGGCCAAGACATTGGGTGTATTTAAGGCAGAGATTGATAGGTATCTGAGTAGCCAGGGCATCAAACGTTATGGTGAAAAGGCGGGGGAGTAGGACTAAATCGGAGAATGGATCAGCTCATGATAAAATGGCGGAGCAGACTCGATGGGCTGAATGGCCGACTTCCGCTCCTTTGTCTTATGGTCTTATGGTCTTACTGCAGGCCATCTTCAAAGTTCAACATGTTGTGCATTCAGAAATGTTCTTCTGCACAGAACCATTGGAATTAGTAGTTATTTGATTTACTGTTGCCTTCTCATCAGCTTGAAACACCAACTACGCATTTTTTCACTAACCAGGTGTTTTTGCCCACAAAATTGCTGCTAACTGGATATATTTTGTTTTTCATACCATTCTCTGTAAACTTTAGAAACTGTTGTGTGTGAAAATCCCAGAAGATTAGCAGTTTCAAAGAGTAACTTCAAGGAGCGGTGCCTCAGAAAGACAACATCCATTATTTAGGACCCCTATCACTGAAGACATGCTCTCTTCTCATTCTCACCATCAGGAAGGAGGTACAGAAATCTGAAGGCACACACTCAGTGATTCAGAAACAACACTATCTCACTTTTTATATATTATTTCTGTTTTGCACTATTTTTAATCTAACTATTTAATATACATATATTTACTGTAATTGATTTACTTATTTATCTTCTTCTTTCTGTATTATCATGTATCACACTGTACTGCTGCTGCTAAGTTAACAAATTTCACAACATATGCCAGTGATAATAAACTTGGTTCTGATTCTGGTTTTCTGAGATACTCAAACCACCCCATCTGGCACCAGCAATCATTCCAACGTCAAAGTTACTTACATCATATTTTTTCCCCATTCTGATGTTTGGTCTGAACAACAACTGAACCGCTTGACCATGTCTGCATGCTTTTAAGCATTGAGTTACTGCCACATGATTGGCTGATTAGATACTTGCATTAAGTAGCAAGTGCATAGGAGAATATTATAAAGTGGCTACTGAGTTGAAGATTATAAAACCAGATTATTGCTTTAAAGATTAATGGGAGTCTACCAGTATTGGGGAAAATGCCAATAAATATTGGTTTTAATACTAACTGTACGATTTCTCTTGTGTAATTTTTCACTAGGTTTCTTTAACCACTCATGCGCTTCCTTCTTGCTGTTGCTGTGTTCTAGTCATCTGCTCTATTCAACACTGCTAGCTCAGCTCATTAAAATCAACCGGTCTACTGATCCTTGTTTTTTTCTACAAGGGTGTTAGTGCTCTTTTGCTGAATTGTTCATGTCGCCCAGCAACAGAGCAAACTGGCAGCTGCAGTGGATTGGCAGCTCCCATGTGCTGTTGTACATTGATTCTATCACTTAACAAACCCACTTATTCTTTGAAATAATCTTTTGAATCTATTTGTGAAAATTGTGGTATACTTGAAAAGGTGCATTAAGTCGCCTTAAATTAAAGGGGATTGTTGTGGGGGTAATGAGGGCAATGGAAGAAAACGTGAAGGTCTGTTAGGGGAGTGGGGCAGTCATTTTAGGAGATGATCAAAGGAATTTGATGTCATTGGCAATAAACAGATGATGGTTATTGTTTATGTTAGTGTAAATTATATGTGCACTTGTGACTTGTACCACAATCCTCACATGTTCTAGCAGCTCTGTGTCTCTCCATGATTCTGTGTTTTCTGGACTGCACACAGTTAGTGGTGGTAATATTAAATAAACACACTCATTTAAGAGAGGCAACAACAACCACAAAGACTCATATATCTGAATTTTAGTTGAGCAAGAAGGATGCTCAGTATCCCAAAAAAAATGGCTCAGGTAAGCTTGACTTGCCCTGCGATCTGACACTTTGAATAGACAATATGATTTTGTTCAGTTTGCATGTTGTTCGATATCACTGCGCATATCTGACATTATAAGAAATAAGACCTTATCAGTATCACTGAATAAGCATGGAGGATCCTGAATAAAACTCTAAATGTTACAACACACATTGTTTTGAGCAATGGAATTTATTGACCAAAGATTCAAAATCGCTAGATTAAAATATTGTTCTCCCATCCCATGAAATCAGACATATATCACCTCTTCTTTTGTTCCAGGATATGAGATGGCATAGTAAATTTTAAATTTGATTTTGCTTTTAAATCAGGTTGAACTAAAAAAGAAGGAACTGTTGCCACTACTTTTTTACAGTTAATAACCAATTCACTGTTTATCAGAAGTAGCTTTTAATCTTCGTGCATTGGTATTCCTTGAATTATGAGCACATGGAACATATGTAATTCAGCAAAAAGTTGAATAATATCAGACACAAATCTCAGAAGCAACAAATGCAGGCCAGATTTTCAATCTGCTTGTCTATCTTCTGGGTATTTGTGTTACGTTAATAGTAATTTTAATTGGAGTAAAGTTAAACCACAAATATTAAAGAACCTTAGTACCTGAGGTATTAGCCCATAAGACCATAAGACAGAGGAACAGAATTAGGCTACTTGGCCCATCGAGTCTGCTCTGCCACTTCATCATAGCTGATCCATTTTCCCTCTCAACCCTATTCTCCTGCCTTCTCTCTGTAGCCTTTCATGCCCTGATTAATCAAGAAGCCATCAACCTCCGTCTTAAATATACCCAATGACCAGGCCTCCACAGCCACTAGTAGCAATGAATTCCACAGATTCACCAACCACTAGTTAAAGAAATTCCTTCTCATCACCATTCTAAATGAATGACTCTCTATTCACAGACTGTATCCTTTTGTCCTAAACACTCTCACTATAGGAAACATCCTCTGCACATCCACTCTATCTAGATCTTTTAATATTCAATAGGTTTTAATGAGATCCCCCCTCATTCTTCTAAATTTCTGCAAGTACAGGCCCAAAGCCATTAAACGCTCCTCATATAATAACCCTTTTGTTCCTGAAATCACTCTCCTGAAACTCCCCTGAACCCTCTCCAATGTCAGCTTATCCTTTCTTAGATAAGGGACCCAAAAATGTTCACAATACTCCAAGTGAGGCCTCAGCGGTGCCCAATAAAGCTTACATCTTTGCTATTATATCCTGTTCCTCTCAAAATGAATGCTAACATTACATTTTCCTTCCTCACCTCTGACTCAACCTGCAAGTTAACCTTTCGTGAAATCTGCATGAGGACTCCCAAGTCTCTTTTGCACCTTGGAGTTTGAAGTTTTGTATTTTCTCTCCATTTAGGAAATAGTCTATACTTCCATTCCTTTTATAAAGTGCATAACCATACACTTCTTGACACTATATTCCATTTGCCACTTCTTTGCACATTCTCCTAATCTGTCTAAGTTATTTTGTAGCCTCCCTGCTTTGTCAACACTATTTGCCTCCACCCTCACCTATCATTGTATTGTCTGCAAATTTGGCCACAAAGCCATCAATTCTGTCATCCAAATCATTGACATATAACATAAAAATAAATGGTTGCAACACCAACCCCATAGAATATCACTAGTCACTAGCAGCCAACCAGAAAACACTTCCTTTTTCCCACTCTTTCCCTCCTGCTAATCAGCCAATCCTCTATTCATGCTAGCATTTTTCATGTAATACCATGGGCTCTTAATTGCTAAGCAACCTGATGTTTGGCACCTTGTCAAAGGACTCCTGAAAATCTAAGTACACAACATCAACTGATCCTCCTTTGTCAATTCTTCAAAGAATACCAATAGACTTGTCAGGCAAGATTTTCCCTTAATAAAACCATGCTGACTTTGGCCCATTTTGTCATGTGCCTCCAAGTACTCTTAGACCTCATCCTAAACAATCAACTCTAACATCTTCCCTACAACTGAGGTCACGCTAAGTGGCTTATAATTTCCTTTCTTCTGCCTTCCTCCCTTATGGAAGAGTGGAGTGATATTTACGTTTTTCCAGTTTTCCGGAAACACTTCAGAATCCAGTGATTCTTGAAAGATTATTACTAATGCCTCCACAATCTTTTCAGCTACTACTTTCAGAACCCCGTGATATATTCTATCTGTTCCAGATTGCTTATTTACCTTCAGACCCGTCAGCTTTCCAAGCACCTTCTCCCTAGAAATAGCAACTACACTTCTGCTTCCTGACACACTCGAACTTCCAGCACACTGCAAGTGTCTTCCACTGTGAAAAATGATGCAAATGCAAATTCAATTCATCAGCCATTTCCTTGTCTCTCTTTACTACCACTCCAGCAGCATTTTCCAGCATTGCAATATCTAATCTAGAATCTCTTACTCTTTATATATCTAAGAAACTTTTGGTATCCTTTTTCATATTATTGGCTAGCTTACCTTCATATTTCATCTCTCCCCCATAGCTTTTTCAGTTGCTTCTGTTGGTTTTTAAAAGCTCCCTTACTAATTTTTTTCTCTATTATATTAATTGCTCCATTAGATATGCTCTGCCACCACCCCTCTTCTAACGAGATTCTCCAGATATCTTTGTCCCAGACTGTGGTTTATTACAAGATGGCTAAGATGATGTTGACCTTTGCTGTAACAGTCATAAACGGGCAGGCATCCTGACAAGAGACAGAACAATGAGGCACTGTTGGGGACGTTAATTACTTTAGTCTGTGCAACATGCATTTTAGATGTGAGCTCACTTATACCATTTAATGAAGTGCACATTTGGTAAACTGAAACACACACATGGTGAGAGGTGAAAGCAGTTGCCCTTGACATCAAGGGAGTATTCAGACATTTATGGCACCAAAGAGTTCTATCAAAATAGGAGTTAATGGGGA